>NC_135089.1:9662500-10296250 GCF_051107435.1 Chaetodon auriga | reverse complement strand
GCCACGGGCTTAAATGAATGTGTACCACTACTAAGCTAGTTTTAAAAATTTATTACAAAATAGAGATTATCACAAGATATCATGAGATAAGAAGACGAAACACTGAAAAACTAAATTAAATACAAATACTACTGAACCAAGTTTACATTTTCACAAAGCAAAAAAAAAAAAAAAAAAAAAAAAAAAAAAGGGGGGGGGGGAATAAGTCCTTGTTCATCTAAATGTCCATCCAGTATTCATGAATCCCACGTTTATGTGCTCCACAGGCGAGGATGTAAATAAGTCCTTTCCGCACTTGAACTGTCTGTGTGCTTCCTCCAGTCAGTGCATTAACCTAGTCCTCACTTTCAGGATGCCTTTGGCACGTCAAACATGCACAGGCTTTTGTATTTCTGCAGCAGCTGGTTCTTGGTGCGTACCTGCTCCCGCAGCGTGGCCAGCTGCTGCTGCTGCTCAAGCGGACTGCTGTCTATCCCGGGCATGTTGGATATCTGCTCCCGAGCCTCCTGGATCTTTGCCTTCAGCTTGGCCAGTTCTTGGTGGACATCCTGGCTGTCCTTGTCCATGCTTAAAGAGAGTATGGTGAATAAGGCAAAACGTTATTCCCATGATGTTAACATTACGTCGTTTTGGACATTTACCTTTTCTAAGTTAGCCTAGCTTTAGCGTTAACGTTAGCTTTAGCTAACAACAAGCTTAGCAACTTCACCAAAACGATTGTTTACGAGTAAAAGAGATGTCCACGGAGCCGTGAATAAACATGTAACTAAACAAACCTGTCGGTAATCTTACCATTTGATAACATCATGAACTAAAGGCAGCAAAGAGCAATCGTCGCCCTCCTTCTCTAGCTTTGCTTGAGCCACCGCCATCACTCTCCCTGCCTCGCGGCGCAGATAGTTGACGTCATACGTCGCGCGATGACGCCACTCTGTGAAAGCCGTTTATGTCGCTGGCTTTTGAAATATGATTTTAAAAAATCCCAAAATTTCCAAACATCTCTTTCTTTCTTTCTTTCTTTCTTTCTTTCTTTCTTTCTTTCTAGTTTGGAATTCCTGTTTCTGTGAATAGCTAAGTGAGTAAAAGATGACCTGATTCCCAAACAACATAAAGCTGACATGATTCTTTAATATTATAAGCAAGATAACTTTTTTAATTTTTGTCTTTTACAGTTTCAAAGTAACAAAAAAGGAAAAGGGCCAGAAGCAAATGTCTGGGCACCCTGCATGGTCAGTACTGAGTAACACCCCCTTTGGTGAGTGCTTACTTAAGTACAAATTACAAGTAACTTTACTTTACTTGAGTATTTCCAATTTCCGAAACTTTATGCCTCTACGCCACCAAATCTCAGAGGAAACAATTGTACTTTTTTCTCCATATGTCTGACAGCTTTAGTAACGAGTTACTTTCAAGATTACGGTTTCTCATATCCTTCCTGTCCAGTGAAAACCACGTATCTCCAAATGTGATGATTTTGTTTTTATCCCAAAAGTGTATTGAGAAACTGAACAATTCCAAGTTCTTATATTTCTTTTAACAAATAAAGCAGATAAAATGTTTTAGTAAGTTGAGGCACGACATGCTGCAGCCTTGTTTTTTTTTTTTTTGTATTATGAATGCAAGGTCATTGTGTGAGAAGCCAAATATGAATTTCTAGGTTTTAGTTATCCTGTTCTTTATGTAACTTTAGCTAACAATACTGCCTAAATGAGTTCTCTTTTGAATGAAACCCACGATAGCCTATATTTCCCTCCAAATAGGCCACAGCCAATCTATCAATACACAGAACAAACACCCCTGACCTGCGATGGCCGTGAATGAATGCTTCAAGCAACCATATAAGCACTTATACCTATATTCACCCTGCTATGTCTACAAGTGTGACATTACCTGTAGTGTGTGTGTAGAGTGAAACATGGCAACCTTTGTAATCATTAGTGTGCGTGACAATGCTGTGCATCAGTGAAGAGTTGTATTCAGGTCACGCGTTTCTATCTGGGTTCCCCTTGTCGTTGTCTGTGTTAAAATTAGATTAATGATATGGCATGAAAGGGAAAACCTAACAATATATGGACAGGGGTAGCCATCATTACTTCCGCTGTACCGTATTTCTGAGCAACAGCTTACTGCCACTCAAACGTAGCTGGTAACATGTGCAAATGCATTCTCTCTTTGAAATGGGTACCAGTGCAGTACAAATGAGATACACACAGCACTACTTCGGCTCTGCAAATGAAAAACCTTTTTTCGCTGACCCATATTCCCATGATATCAGGGCCTCAATCACTCATAGGTCTCCATCCTCTTAGTGCCGGTCGTAAGCCTCAGTAGCCTAGCATTTTAAATGGTTTCGCAATGGGCTCACATAGTGTTTGACCACTGATAAGTCAGAGTGAGTTAATATTGGTAATGGCCATGTGTAGTGTTGATTGAGTTGCTTATCGTCTGCCTGCATAACGAGGGATTATGTAGACACCCATGATGAACAGCGTGGCAGCGTCACAGATTACATACTGTGTTTACGATGTAGTTAACTCTTCTAAAAGTATCAGAGGAAGATTGTCTTTTTAAAACACGCCAACAACTGCGTGGTCGCCTGTCTCTGCTGTAGTTGTTGTAATTTTACGGACTTTTGATTCTACCTCTTGAACTTCCATAACCCTCACTGACCTATATATTTTCACATATGTTTGCATCAAAGGAGAGATTCAGCAGTTAATCCCCTCACACACATTACACACACCTGGTAAACACTGCAGGGACAAAGTCTCATTAGCCACCACAGCAGAGAGACAACAGCCGTGACACAGCCGGCGAGGACCTAATTAAGAGTAGCTTCAGTGAGTCGTCATTTAGATGTGAGGCTTATTGAACATTTTCTTTGGTCACATCTCGTATTGCGTCGTAGTCTCACCAGGCACTCATTTTGCAGGATGACCTTGACCATTACATACTGCTTATACTTACAGAGATGATATGTGTGACCCAGATTTGACTTTGCAAGGCGTTATGCAGCAGGAGTGTTTTACCATTTGGGACACGGGGACACAAGTTCTGGCACCTCACAGTCATGACAAGTAGGCCAGTCCATGACCCAGCAGTCTCATCCCACACAAACAATTGAACATGTTCGACTTGAATATCAGGCACATTGTTACTATAATTTGAATGATATTAGAACATAACAGCTGTGTCATAGAGTGAAATGAATTGTGGGAGAATAGTAAGAGTAGTCATACTTCCGGTCTGAGTAAGATAACATTAGTATGTGTGCATGAGAGTTCATTTCATTGTGACTTTTGTTTCATCCTGATTCATTCTGAGTTACTTTGACCCATTTCCAGCTTGGCCACAAGACAGGAAGGAGCTCGTTTACCTACTGGCCTATCGGTCACAATCACCAGTATCTCTTTGAGCGACTGACTGTTTTGTCTCTTTGATCCTTTTAAAGGGAAACTAATTAGTCAGCAAACTATTTCATGAATAAAGAAAAGAGGAAAACAACAAAACCTTATTATCTTGTTGCTGTCAGCTTTGTTGACAAGGCAATAAAGTAGTGAATTGAGTTACGATGTCAGTTTATACTTTGAGTTATCTCTCTATGAAATTATGGTCCTTTAGTGGGCCGCTGTTCAGGGCATTCAAGCAATGTTTAATTCAGAAATGTAATGGGAGTGATGGTATGAGGATGATAAAAGCATAAATGAGGTTAAAGGTTTTGTTTGTGTGCTAGTTTTTTCTTTGAACGTCCACTTAATATTTCAATCACCGCAGTATTGAACCTGTCCAAATAGCTGTCTTCATGATATATGACTTAAAATAGAAAATAATAGTATTTTCAGAGACAAATAACTATGAATTTCTTTCTTTTCTCACAGATGGCGACAGCTGCTAATGTGCATATGAGAAATGACCACTGACTCTACTTTAGAAAAGGTAAACCATCACTCTTGGCACATATATTGGCAAAATATTAATGTGTAAATGTAGATCTTGTCCTTTATGTGTCCTGTGTGTTCTAGACATTACCTTTCCTCACTTCCCCTGCAGTCACTCTGCAGGTTATTATAACTATTAGAGAAACAATGATTCTTTCATAGAGCTTCTTTGAGTTCTTTCAGTCATTCAGTCGACACAAGCCTTCTATTCACGCTCCCTGGTGCTCCTGCAGCTCTCACATCCTTCCTTCATCTCAGCAACAATAGGTGAAGGAAGCCAGAATAATATTTTTCCTTGTATAAGTTTGACTGAAGTTTAATGTGCACCATTATGCTCTGTGAGATATGCAGCATTTATCCTCCCCAATTTCTATTTGTATTGAGGTGCCATTTAATGAACTATTTCTATTTCAATTGTGTCTCTCTTCTGCACAGTGTGCTTGTAAGCCATTCATAAAGCTGTGCACGGTAAATGAGCGTCTTTTGTTTCGAGTCTGCGTCTGAATTGGCTCTTGGGTTTTTAAGAAAGCGTAGGCTTCCACAAGAAGCCTGCATGTTGTCATCAGTCTTGAGAATTGTTTCTCTGTAGAAATTCGTCTGAACCTTCTATGCGTCGATTAATTTCCAAAACAAACTATCAATAAAACACTTTTTTTTTTTAAAGTGAAGAACACTTGACATGAAGATGATGTCAAGCAGGAGCACGATCTGTGAGAGAGGCTGAAGGTCCAGTGGTTTGTATAAATCCCAGTTGCTATAAATTCTCATGTTTGAACTCCAGAGTTGAAGAGTAAACTTGTGCTTTATGACCAACAAGGGAGTTCTAGATGACAGGCCACTTCCAGCTAAACCTTTGCACAGCACTCCCCAAGAGGCTTGCCTCACCCGACTCCAACCTCTGCGATGACGTGAAAGGGCCACTCACAGCTTCCACCAGATGTGTCACCTCCCTGGCAGAGAGCTGGCAGGATGCAGATATCCTGTCTGCCAATCTGTGGTCTAATCTTAGCAGGCTTCTTCAAATGAACGATGGGCAAGGAAGCCATATGCCATTAAAGCCACCATTTTTCTGACAATATAAACTTTTCTTGATTAGATACTGTGAGTTTATTAAATCTAATAAATACTGAGTGGGACAGTCGCATTGACCTCTGCATTTGACATGAGTTGTTTTCTCATCATGTGAGTCCTGAGTGTCTTGGGAAGAAACTTTCACGAACTGCCCTTAAGTGTATCAAAAAGAACATAGCCAGTCAGCTGCTGATCGTTTTTCACTCCTAAACCGCATTTAGTCTCACAAACAATGCTTCCCAGTCATGCATATTTGGGGTAGTTTGGTCATGAAATCAAATGTGTTTGGGAACTTGATAAAGAGGAACAGGGTAAACCTCCATGTGCAGCGTGCCTGTGCATGAGTGGCGCTTTGCACAGTCAGTACCTTACATCCTCCTCCCGCTTCATCTCCAAAACCACATTAAATATCAATCAAGTTTAATAATTCTGTGCAAAACTGAATGATTGCATATACTTCATTTTACTAAGAACTGGCTCTGACACCACTTCAACTACCAGAGAACTGACTCATCAGTGTCTGTTAGGGCACTCAGATTTCCTGGAAAGCCGATGCTCAGTTCCATGGAGCCTTGGAAATGTCCTGGTTTTTAGCTTTACCTTTTTGATGTCAAAATTACATCACAGCAGAGTCTACTCTCTCTCACAATGTCAAAATTCAGGTGATTTCAGTGACGGTTTGGGTGGCGATTTGCCAACACTGCTGATCTCTGTGGTGTCACAGTAGCTTCATCATGGATAATCACAGGTGTTGCTTGCTAACATGATAATATATATATATTTTTTTTTTGACTAAGTGATATACAGCTTCTTCAATTGCTTGCTGAGTCGTAAGTGAATTTCCAGTAATTGACCAGTCTGACCCAGGAGTCCCTCAGCAGTTAACTGCAGCTGGTGGCCTCTTCATGAATGTGATATTCACACAAACACACGCGCACACATGTACCTACACACAAAGCACGTCATGGAACTTGGAACTATTCGCAAATTCACACACACATATATATATGAATGTTTAGTGCCAAATATTTCAGCTTGCTGCATGCATACTGTACATCATGTCACAGCCTGGGAACTGGGGCTCACTGTCACTGGAGCAGGCTGCAGTTTCAAAATAAAATCATGATGCATGATGCAACTAAAACACTTAGATGGAAACAATTTTCAAAATAAAAGCACCAAAAGGTAAGGAGCTTGTGGCTTATGGCTCAGTGGCTTTTTTTCTGTGCACACGTTAGGTTTTCATCACTTTTGGGGACATTACATAGACTTACGTTCATTTCCTGGAGACTTACCCTACCATAACCATGACCACTACTTGCCTAACCCTAACCCTTACTTGAACCTTAACTTAACCCTATCTTTAACCCAAGCCTTCACCCTAAAATTGAATGATTTGCATGATGGGGACCTGCATTCTGTCCCGACAAGTACAGCGAGTCCCCACGATATGACTGTTTAAATACGTTAAATGTCCCCACAAAATGAGTACGTGGGCACGCACACACACACACACACACACACACACACACAATGTGTGAAGTGACTCCATGGAAAAAGACGATGAAACTTGAACAAGCTGTTCCCTCGCCGGGGGGATCTTTTGTGAGATATCCACCAGTATTCTGAGGCCCTGTCCTTAAAATCCATTCAGTCCATGATAAACACAATCATCCGAGACACACTGATTCTTCTGTCAATAGAGCAGCTGACTGAAGTTTAAAAGTTGGAGACATACTGGCCTGTTATGCAGGTCTCTCTTGTATTGGTCAGTTAGCTTTAACTAGCTTCTTGAGTTTGATTTTAATCTATTGCACACAATAATATCTATTCACTGTCTTTTCCGATACTCACTGTCCTAATCGTGATTTTATACTGCTTTCCTGATGATGTCAGACACCCAGTATCAATGCAAACACCCAAAACACACACTGATTACCTCAGAACGCTCAGCATTCATGCATTTGCACAGAAAAAATAAGAAATGAAAAGAATAATGGAAAAAGCAGTCTGTGCTGGAGAATGGGAAAACTTGTCTACAATTCAAATATAAACAACTTTATCGAAATTTTAAAATGATATAAATTACAAATCATAAGGGATGGAGAAGCAATGAAGGCACAAATTATTATTAGAAGTAGCATTAGTATTCTACAGGGCTAGGAATAACAGCAAAATTTCCTCCTGAGGGCTGCAAAGCTAAGCTGTGAATATATGTAGACCTGCACTGCCCCCAAGTGAACAATCAAGGGACATAACACTTAATTCCACATGTTCACAAAGTGGGCCGATAGCCTTTTATTTCAAATGTTGAAAACAAAACTGGGTCTTGAATCATGCTAACCAGACCCAAATATCTGGAAGTCATCCCGTGGTTCAGACTATGTAATGGTGGTAATCAGTATGAAGTTCTGATGGAGCAGGGATAATAAAATAAAGAATAAAGAAAGAATAGAAAATAAAGAATACACTCAGGCCAGCCACCCGCTCTGGCTCATCTTCCTCTCAGGTGGAGGTCTAGTGAATTACTATCACCATCAGTGCAGGATCATAGTATATTTACTCAAGTACAGTACTTCAATACAATGTTGAGGTACTTGTACATTTCTTCTTCTTTACCTGTACTTCAAACCCATCCAATGCAGAATCTGACCAATACTACTAGCATAGTAGTAGTTACTCACATAATACAAACAAGAAGACAAGCAAGTCATTGTACAAATATGTACATCTGCACTGGGAGAGGGCTCATTAGTGTTACTTTTCCAACACAAGGCAAACTGTGTTAAAGCCCACACAGCACCTTTATGCTCCATTATGGTTGTGTTAATAAAGTTTCCACTCCAGTATGACCCTAGTAGTTGAGTTTAGACTCTTTTCATTCACTGAGAATGTAAAATACTCTGAAAACATAGAGTATATTTGCAGAACAGTTCATTTTATTTATTCCTTTTGTGAGAAAAGGAAGTTACAAAACTAGATGAGGAGAGTTCTTGCCAAATCTTAGCTTGAATTCGTAAATTGTCAATATGATCCAATGGCAGTGGTTCCTCACATCATTTCTAACTTGTTCAGTAAAACTGTCCCTGTCAGTGTTTTACTATCAAATCAGGTGTTTTTGGATTAAAATTATGGCTGCATTCTTGTGTATATTGCATTTTACTGCTGTAGGTGTTCAAGGTTGCACTAACAGTAACTGTTGGGCAGTTGAATCTACAGCAGTGCATCATATTCTATAAGATCATCTTATGTTTTTAGTGTTGCTGTCCTACAAGAACCTCATATGTTGAAAAAGTCAGGGTGTCACGGGCTCCGAAACAGCCCCGTTTTCAGCTTTGTGACAAACAGTTTTCCAGCTAATCCAAGAGTGTTTTCACTCACGGTTTATTTAGCGCAAGATGGAGAATTTTCTCAACTCACAAAGGAACACTCAAACTTTCAATTTATCACAAACTCAAGAGTTCTGGAGAAACGTGGGTTTCACTGGACAGGAAAGTTATGAAAAATTTTACTCTGAAACATAACTTTTAATCAAAGATGTCACACTGTAGTGGAATAAAAAGTATCCACTAAGATGTAGAGGAGTGGACATAATAAAATGTATAAAATGGAAATACTCAAATAAAGTGCAAGTACCTTAGATTTGTACTTAAGTACAGAACTTAAGTAAATGTACATAATTACATTCAACACAAAAACTGAGGTCCCAATAGAGTGCGATGTGTGAGAAAAGCTTGTATGAGCATCCATCCGTGCTTTGAAATTCAGTGTGGTCCGCTTTCTATCATTGACAACGCACACGCACCATATTACCACTAGGTGGCAGGCTTTAATTAGTGATACTGAAAGCGTTGAACTTTTAGGAAGTATACCATCAAGTGTAGTACAGTGCTTTTTTTCTGCTGATTTTCAAATTAATCTAGTTTCCACTTTAGATGTCACTCAATCAAATACAGTCATGCACTGACACTTTTGCAAATGTGATGAGTGACAAATACTTGCACCCATGAGAAAGAGGAAAAATCTGTCAAAACTGTCCTTCAACAATGATTGACATAAAGTTAGGGCAACAACAATTGGATTCCTGTTGACAATTGTTTCAGAAAATGTACAGCTTTGCACCATTTAAAAAAAAATGTTACAATATTTTGGATCGGTTATAAATTTCAAACTACCCTGAACATGAGTTTTTTTTGTCCAGGCAACGTCATCGATGCATCCCGTGGATAAAATCCCCAAATTCAGCTAAACGGAACACACTGAGTTACAAACCAAGCGCACCAAACGTGCTCTAAAACCAACGTAGTGACGTAACGTCTTTGTGTTGGCAAATCACGATGTACGCTGGGCGGGCTTTGTGAAGCTGTAGTTGAATGTTAGCAGGCTAACTAGAGAAAGAAAGCTAACTAATCGTGAGAGTGGAAGTGGAGCTAACGTTAAAGGAAAAGGCAACTGTCAAAACAGCAAGGGGAACAGAAATTTTAGTGAAGTGATAATTCTGCTAGTTGACTACATGAACAGATTTGTTGCTAGTTCATCAAAGACCGTGTTTGTCAGATGCCCGAGGAGCATTTTGGATACTACATCGATTGTCCCATTTCCAAACGGAAACCATTTCTGGACAGACAGTTCGTGCTAGCTAGCTAGCTAGCTAAGTTAATCATCCAGGAGACTTTTCATTGTCACCTAAAAACCCAAACTGAATGTTTTGTCTGTCATGAGTCCGGCCGGGTGCTCCCATGTGAACGGTTATAAGGTGGATAATTGGAAACAAAATCTTCGAGTCATATACCAATGCTTTGTTTGGAGTGGTACTGCTGAGACGAGGAGACGCAAGGTAAAAACACAGGAACTGTAACGTTAGCTTCAGAAACAAGAGTGAAATAATTGCTATGTGGCACAGACAGACACAGAAGTGGAGTGCAAATGATGTCCCACAAGAAGCACAGTCACTGAACGGGTTGAACAAATTCACGGTCTTAGTGAAAGTGTACTCTTGCAGCAGCAGTGTCACCAGCAATAGGGTTAGCCAGCTAGGTTATCACCGGTAAGTTAGCTAGCAGGACCCTGCTCGGTGAACTGCGGAGACTGGTTGCTTCTTTGCAGTCTTAACTGCAACATTTAATTTCAACGTATTTAGTTCAAGCAATGACTATTCAACCTTCCTGTCGTGAGTCAGTCGGCTGTGTTAGCTGTGCGGTTCTCTTTGGTAGATGCTTAGCAGTTAGCTGGATGGCTAAACTTGGGTTTTAGGTGAGTTGTGGCCATGGGCTAACATCACCACACCAAATGGACCCATTGTGTCTCTCCACACGCACACACTGGGTCCACAGATTAGCGGTTCTCTCGTGGGCATCACAGGTGCCAGGCCAGTGTTTTTTTCCTGCACTGGCCAGTCAATCACGAGTTTGGATACTGGGACGTCAGCTGATTACTTTATTGCCAATTTCTTCTTGGGCTCATCCCACACCTGCTCGGCCTACACAGCTCCGAATAGCTCCCTACAATGTGATGTCATCATTGGACTGTGTTGCAGTTTCTCTCACTTTCCCACCTTTTCTCCTCCTTTTCTGTCAACATAAACTTGTTTTGTGCCATGATGTTCATTTTGAAAAACCTAGAAGCTTCAGTTTCACTGTGGATTAGCAACAATTTGTAGGTTGCTTGACTGTTCTCAAGAAATCCATGCTTCTCTTATATATGTCCTACATTTCTATGTCGTTTTGATAAAATAGGTGCTTCAGAGTGATGGAGGATGGACAGAGCTGGTGAGTTGATGCTTATTCCCCTCCTCATCTACACTGACATACTGTAGTTAGTTCAGATGAATAAGAGCTGGCTTGCTTTCTCTTCTCTTGCTCACCTACCTATGTGCATCAGTGCCTTTTCATTTAATGGACTGAATATTAGATGTAAACCTGTATGGTGGAAGAATTCAGCCCCATCCTTGTATCTGCTGTGATACACTGGACAGCCAGTAAGATTACTGGGTGAGAGGGCGGACTGTGAGCTGCACAGCCAAAAGCATAGCTCAGTTACATTGCGGGCATGTCAAAGCAAATAACTAGTGCAAAATGGACGATGACCCTTTTGTTTATACAGAGTTGTGGTGACATGCTTTGGTTTGAGCACCGCTTTCACATTGTCTTTATTAATGCTTCTTTACACCACGATTAAAAAGTACAAGAGCATCTGAAAATGCAGTCAGTCCTGAAAGGTTAACAGGCAGCGTCGTGGATGACGCTGCAACAATATTAACAGCATTTTCTGAATGTTAATTTGGACTGTCTAGTTTCTTTTTCACACTCTGCCTGACAGGACTGCAATCAACGTGAGCCCTGTCAGTCTGTCATGGAAACGAGACTTGGTCACGGGCTGCTCACTTCTTAAGCATTTCACAGTGTTCTGCTTAACCACCTAGGCGTGTTTGGCTCCTGCAAATTTGGCCACTTTCGAGGGGGGGCCATTCCTGTATCGATTTGAAAGCCTCACTGTCTCAGCACCATCTCCGCCAACCTCACATCACTGCTGCTGTTGCCAAGTTGATGTCCTCCACAGCCAGTGTGTCAAGAGCAACCATCGCTTTTCACCTAAGATTTACCCCTGACAAAAGCTCCTTTTGTCTCTGCCATGTTCAGAGAAACACCGTGACATATTTGAGGAGTACGGTGAAATTTCCCCTCCCTGTTTTTCTACCATGCCATGCACTTGGTGACATTGTGCATGAATACCAGTCCTCCACATGTGAAGCCCGCTAGCTGTCATAGTCGTCAAGGTTAGATGGCATTCAAAGGCATTTTTTTTTTTTATTGAAACCATTCAGGTTGTTCTATCGTGAGCAGATTTCTGCACACTTTAAAGCTGTCATTAGCAGTTTCAGACTTGATTTAATTGTATTTTTTAAATGCTCTGACCTCCATCAGTCCATGTCATCTGTCAGTGCAGTTTTTGTTTTTTCATTACAAATGAGCAGCACCCAGTTCCTCTCACATGCCACTGCGTCACAATCCACCGGTGGCCTTGGAATCTTGAAGTAATCTTACATAACAAGGCCATTCTGTTGTTGAAAATTTTCTTTATAATGCCGGCACTGTATCTGATAGTGGAATATTAGATATATAATAACTTTCTAGGTGTATTTTTGTCTGTGATGCAAGTGAAAACAGAAGGGCAAGCCTCTTTTTTTTCTTCTATGTTAGAAATGCAGCTGTATATATTTTGCATTTTCTGTGCTCTGAAGGATTGTTCCTAGAAAGCGGTCATGCTGCTGTGTTAATAAATACAGTTGTTGAGTCAGTTTTGCTCAAGAGAGCCATCCTTTAAAGCTTTGCAAATGATTTTGTTAGTTAAACAGCTGTCTAACATCTGTTAAGGTGTGCACTTAGAGGTTCTGCTCTGCCCATCTGCTCCCGGACACTGATTGGACCGGTGACTGATACGGAGAGAAAGGAGACAGCAGTGGCTCCTGAATGAAGTGTTCTCTCTGCTGCCTAATTGCACTCCAGGATGGCTGTTTGGGAGTATGAGTGTTGTGTCTCACACCCCCGTCACTGAGGCTCTTTACCGCCTAACTAATCTGACATGCAGAGCAGGTGTAGTGCTACTCCAGTGGTACACAGGCAGGCACTGCATTCTCCTGAGCTGCGGCAGTCTTGGTTTTTGTTCAGCACTGAATGATCAGGTAGAGGACTAGGTGCTTTTAACATTGTGGAACAAAAATACCTACTGTGCACAAATTCTGCATCTATCCTTGCTATGTCAAAATGTTTATTGATGGGCACTCTGGACGTTAGCATGGTTGATAAAACAAGCGCTTATCACTACACTGCTTACTGCTTATTTGTCTTACAATAGTGGCAAATACAAGGCAGGCACCGGCAGAAGAGGCACGTTTTGCATTGAGGGGAGTTGAGAGACATTAACATTCAGAGACTGAGGGATAGAAGAGATGTGTTTTGACATTGTATTCAAACTTGGTTTCATTAGCCAGTGCCTTTCATCCTGAATTGCTGTTTTTCACCTCCTCTTTTTCTCTCCCCCCATGTAGTCTGTCCTCAGCAGCCTACCTGCAAGCTGTCATCCTCTCTACCTCAGGCTAAAATCAATTCCCAGGCAATGTGCAGGAGCATTGGTGGAAAATCTGTCACCTGCTCTGCATGCACGATCTGCAACCCACATGGGTAACAAATGGCTGAATGAATGCCACAGATAACCAGTTGCAGAGATGACGTCACAGCCCAGTGTGGCTTGGGAGCTGTTATCCTTTATTAGGAAACATTAGGATGATAATTCTTCTGGCATGTTGGTCCTAGATGAAATGCCCCATTAGCTTGGGATGAGGATGTAGATTTACACTAACACAGTGTATAAGAGAGGGTTCTCTGGAATTGGCACACAAGTCTCAGCTAATAATTATGGATTTAACGTGGTGACAAATTTGATATTGTTGTGGAGTCCTTTGGGTCTCAATTCTGTTGTCCTGTTGTGTACACGTCTTAATTGTCCTATATGCGCAAAGACTAACTACATCTAAATAATTAGAAAATCTCCAGAGAGAAACCAATTAAGTGCAAATTTAGCAGCGTAGTAAAGATGTCCCACTCAGGGAGATGGCAAGAATAAACAAGTGTGAAATGGATTTTTCACTTTGATGTTAATGGATATGAAATCAAGATTTTCTTTTGTGCATCTGAGCTTCATTATATTCTCTTCTGGTCGAGGTGTGCTACATGTCAAGGGCTGTCAGTGAGCAGAGAGGTTCTGATTGGCCACGCCACATAGCCAGAGGGCCAGCACCCACTGTCAGTTCGTGTCATGTAACAAAAATCAGCTCCATTTCAGAGGAGGAACTATATTTCTGATCTACTTCCCCCTCTGCCTTCCCAGGTCTTGACTTTGAACCCTGTGACTTTAATCTGTTAGCGAGCGATTGCTTGAGTACGGCGCCGGAGCCTTAGCGTGCTTTTGTCTGAACAGATTTCTTATGTTTCTTCTCTTAATTGAGATTCGTGTTCCACCAGATTGCCGAGCACCATTGTACAGAAGGATGTCGGCACGGCTCGTAGATAGAAACCTGCCCTTGCTTTTAACCGTTGAATGCATTCTTCTTGAGGCCAAACTCCACTCATATTCATTATTTATAGTTTGTGAATGGCTAGGGTGGTGGAGGGGTGGTGTGAATATTCATGAAGGTCATGGTTATTTATTTTTGTGTGCTGCTTCATCCAGCAGGATAGACTCTATTTACTTAATTTATCTGTAAGAGAAGGCTTTACGCCTACTAAAACACTACAGCCATGAAGGAACCTGCCATGCAGTTAAACCGGAGCTATTATCTTATGTTGAGTGAAATTGGACGAGATGAAAGCAGGCTGGGTGGGGTTGGCAGAATTTTACAGCCATAACTGCTTTGAAGAATTCGCTGTCACTTTGATTAAAGGGGTAAGGGTCGTGATTAGAGAGCTGACTTAACTCAACTTTTTTTTTTTTTTATCCTCTAGTTTTGATAAATCATATATGATCAGAGGAACCATAACCCCCACCCCTACCCCACCCAACCCCTTACAAGTTTGTGCGTGTGATGAGGGAAGATGAGAGAGGAGTCGCTGGCGAGATGTTGCTGGGAATTTCACTGCTTGGAGAATGGATATATTTTCAAGGGTGACACATTTACTTCCTTCTGTCACTCTTTTCTCCCTCCTGTTCTTTCACATCACACAAACACACACACACACACACACACACACAAACAAACACACGCAATATGCACTGGGGCACAGCCAATCCCAGAGAGCGGCTGATTCCTGTGCTGTGAGCAGATCTCTTTGTCAGATCAGTCTCCCATCACATCACAGGCCTGCTCACTGACTCATCAGCATACGTTTGTAGCATCAGGATCTATTCCTCCGACGTCTTCGTAGCCCTTGCTTGTTCCTCTTCTGCGCTCACTCCCACGCTTTTTTCTTCCTCGTTTTCCTCGCTCTCACTTTTTTTTTTTTCCTTATTTGCAAACCTACTTCAGCCCACATTTCTCATTGCCTCTTGATTATCCCATTAAATTTACACAAATAAATGTTTGCGCTGTGCAATCTTTTGATAATTATAATACTGTAGTTGTCAGGATTTTTTTAAATTACACTAAACTATTCATTGCGCCGTTCCAGTGTCATACCAAAATGTAATTTTCTATCCACAGAGGTTTGCATCTGCATTTTTTGATCCTGTGAAATTCATCGCCCAGCCTTTAATCCTCTCATTTCTCCCTTCTCCCGTCCTGTCCTTTTCCCTCATCTCTCTGCCTCATAGACAACACTCAGCGGGTTTGGTGATGTCAGATGTTGGTTTCTGGCCCCCATCCAGCTTCATTTCTTCCATGTCTGTGTGCTCTCTGTCACTCCCAGGTCTTTTCTAATGTGGTTTTCTGTCTGTCAGTCACTGTGGCTCAGTGACTCAGACTAAACAAATGGCACAAGGTCTGCAACCTCCTCTCAGAGTAATTGTTGGCCTGGTGTGTGTCACCTTGTGGTATCCCTTTCGCATGCTATTGCCTCCCCAATTTTTCAGCGTCAGAGAATCCATCCTCCCATAGACAATCTGCATCTTATTAAACAATATGAAAGTGCTTTAATGGACTTTGGAGTCTTCATCATTGTGCTGACTGTGCTGGATGTGCTCTGCCACAGTGTTTTTGTCTTTCCTGTTTATTTCAGGTCGGAGGTGCTGGTTTTTTTTTTGCCATAACTGAGAGTTTGGTCTTTTTTTAATGCTTTAGCAGTCTTCCACTAGAGAGCAATCCTGATCAAGAAGATTCAACGTGACATTAGGCACATAAGTGAAATTGGTGGTAAACAATGTGGTGGGATGATGCATAAGGTTGGAAAGTGTAGCAGTTAAACTTTGCCTCTAGAGCAGTAAGCGAGAGAAGACTCATGAAAAATACATTAGCATGGCAAGAAAAACCCCAAGCATTTGTTTAATATAGTATATACAGTGACCTTGTAAACTTATGAGGATCGGTAAGGGTTAGTTTTAAATTTGAAAGTGTGTGTGTGTGTGTGTGTGTGTGTGTGTGACTGAGGACAAGCATGACTTAGCGTTTTGATTGAGCTCATCTCTTTGTAAGCTGCATCCAGCTCCCCTCTCATTTGACTGTCCAACAGGCTCTGGACAGACATCACTGCTACAAAGCATGCTGGTCATGGCCCAAGCCAGCCAATGAGGCTGCTGTCCAGCCCTCCCTTAGTACCACCATCTGGCTAATGAGCTGTCAATCACTCTCCAGGGGCCGGCCAAGCCCAAAACCAAGAGGCAATCAATCTCTTCGAGTGCGGACACTCAATTATTCCCCATTGTTAAAACCTTGGGCCCCAGTGACAGCTTTTCAAGGGACTCAAGGTGTTTTGTGTGGAAATGGTTCTCTGTCCTTGTGAAAAAGGTGAAGATTGTGGCATTAGACCTTTGCAAGATAATTTATTGCTTAGGTCTGCGCTATATATACTTCCTTTAAAGACTCGGTAGTGCACTAATAGCCCCACTGTGCCTCTATTCTGTAGGTAGTGCTCATAGATTTTCCTGGAGGTAACACTGAAGGCTCTGTGGATCCTGATTGGTGCCGTGGGGATAAAGAAGAAATCAACTTGTGATCTGATGAGAGTCCGAGGGGACCATTCAGAAGCTCTGTGCTATGGGCATCAGTCACATCAGTGGTCCCTCTTCGGTGTGTGTGTGTGTGTGTGTGTGTGTGTGTGTGTGTGTGTGTGTGTGCGCGTGTGTGTGTGCGTGTGCGCGTGCGTATTTTCTTCAGTGGAGCTGTGTGGTTGTGGGCATCTGGTAGCTGCAAGGTTTGACAAATGATCACCCAGCCTTTTGTTTAGCTGCAGCTAGACTGTTAACCATCTGTGCAGACACACACAAACACACTGCCGTCTGCACGATCCTCCCTCTTGCCATACATGTTTGTCAATGTTTTACTTGATTTTTATTTTATTTTTGCGGCCTTGGTCAGTCTACACACTGATGAGTGGAATAAATATTGGCTTGGTGCTCTTGTGTGAAGGGGTTTGACTATCCGTGACTCCTCTCGGTGGCAGTTTTCTAAGCACGTGTGTCTGATGTGTATTCTGCGAGTGCTGCTCTGTTCATGTGTGTATGGAAAAGGGTAGACGCTTCTGGAACCAAATGATTCTTCCTCACCATAATATCATCATTTTTCACTGTACTTTTGTGAGGGGAAACCCTTACACAACCTCTTTTTTTTTTCTCCTCCACCTGATCTCTGGAAAACAAGAATGAACAGTCTATCTCTTCCTAATGGAGTCATCATAATCAGATTTACACGTGCATCCTATGTGGTGCAGACCCTGCTTTATCACACCAACTTACACAACTTCCTCAAACTCCACCGACAAGCATCGGACTACATTTTTGATCGTGGCATCAAAGCTACTCCGTGGATATCTGTTTAGTTCCACTCCATCCACATTTTATGTCGCTTTCCTGGAGATGGCAAGAAACTAGTCTCCATTGGCTTGTGGCTCAGGGTTTAGCTATAATGTCCTTATAGCAGTGTGTGACAGTATGAGGCCAAACTACACACTCGACAATCCCTCATCTCTCCCTCTGCTCGGATTCATTTGGATGAGGTGGGAATACGTTCTCACGCAGAGACCACGCAGCATGTCATTGTCAACAGAGGTTACAATGAGCCGATGGAGGATGGAAGCGAAAAGAGAATAGAGTGAGATTCGTATTGCGTGTGTCTCTGGGGCTGCTTACTGAGACTGCATTTTGCAGGCCAGGCATTGTCATGTGGAGATAGTGTGGAGGGAGGGAGGGAGGGAGGGAGAGGAGAGGGTAACAACATCATCCTGCCAAGGCACTGACAGGCTGCAGCCCCACGGGGTCAGTCGGCAGCACGGTTCTGGAGCATCACCATCAGTCTCCTTCCCCAGCCTCCCTCTGCTTGTTCACATTAAATATAGAATCAGAAAGGACTATGTGTACTGTATGTGTGTCTGAGTCCCCACAGAAAATGTCTGTGTGTGTGTGTGTGTGTGTGTGTGTGTGTTATGTACTTGTGGAGAAAATCTAATTGTCTTTTTATGCATACGTGCATGTCAGCCATTGTTGATTGTGTATGTATGTATGAACATGTGTGTCAAAGGGAGCATGCTCAGGCTTATGAGCGTTAGGCAGCATGGTGAGTCACTGCTCTCATATAGCTTTACTCTCCGCTCTGTATTGACTCTCTCTCCCCTCCCTTCCCCTCCCCGGACTGTTCTTTGCAGCAGCAGAAGCGTGCTCAGTAGAGCCAGACCTTTGCCCACATCATAATCGTCGTCATTCTCTCTCCTGCTCAGTTACAGCTCATCACATTACTGGCTCTGTTTGAATATATGAATGCATTAACCTAAATGCTGAGGGAGGAATAATGCAGGGAGAGATAGAGAGGCTGAGTGTGAGACATGGATCATTACATGTATACAGCAGCTGCATCTAGAGCATTTGAGGATTCATCCTGTAGTTGTTGGATGTGACTCATTGTTAGCTTGACAGCCGCTCACAGACTCAGTAGACCCACAAACATGTAATGCTATTTTATCTACGTTTAAGATGTATTGGAGATCTATTCATCTGGCTAATGCCTTTCTGTGACTGCTCTTCCGTCAATCAACAGCTTTGTACATTAGCAGGTCATTCCCCTGCCACGGAGCTCAGCCTAACTCGCTTCGACGAGCGCATCCCAGATGGGAGATGTAGCCCAGTGCAGCGCGAACGTGAGCTTTGCTACCTGTCCCACACTTGTTCCAGTCATATGAGCCAGCGGCTGATCAATAGCTGATCTAATAGAACATTAAAAGCCGCGGGCACGGAGAGACGCAGGACTGCTGACACTGAGGAATAGACGGCCCGTGAACCCCGGTGAGAGGGGGAGAGCATAGAGAAGCCGAGGGAGGGCTGGAGCAGAGATAGATTTTCTGCCCCGCTAAAGGGGTGTTGAGGTAGGGGGAGGGTGAGGAGGAGGGCAAGGCGTGGCATTGGCAGGGTTTCTTGTTTTTGACTTGGGGCTCTGGTGCAGTGGAGGAAGAGTGGGGGATGAACTACGTCATTGCTCAGGAAGGATAGGCAACTGAAACACATACTCAGGAATTCGGTGGAGCTCACCTGTGTTTCCACATAATGTAGGACACGTACGGTTTAATTCAGGCTCTGGAAAAACAAGTCCTGCTTCACACTATCCCTTTTTTACCTCCTCTGTGTCCTTCTTTTCTCTTAGCACGTCAATGACACAAGCTCTGCCTTCAAACTTTAATGAAGCTGCTGTAGATGTCTGTCTTGCTCTTGGTGTTCACTTCTCACCATACTCTAGGAAAAGCAACCCCTCCCTGATTTGGTGCTGCCGCTCGTCCCTCACACACCCATTCAGAGCTGGCTGGCTAACACACCAATATGAATAAAAACAGAGCTTAGGGTCTCCAACCCTGAATATCCCCTCTCCTGCAATGTCATCACAATTTAGCCCACGCCTCCTAATGCCCAGCCAAAACACAGGCCTGACTGTGAGTTTTGCGTCCTATCTCTGCGGCGGTGCGTAGTAGCATATGTCTGGTGTTGTGTGTACCACCCATATCCCCTGCATACCGTGACACAAGGAAATTAACATTGGATTACCTCTGTACCTTCTGTCAACTCGTCCATACGCATCGAACTCTGCATGGGACTGTTATTTCAATCTCACACCCACCTCGTGCAGAATTTCCAACCATTTCCGCCCACTCCCACAGATGAGCTCTCCCAGTTTTGCGGAGATAGAGATCTCTTCCATCCCAACATTTTCTTATCTCACAGGGAAAATACGGTACAACTGATATGTTTTTTTTTTAATCTCAGGAAATGCACATGGAGTTCCTCAGTAGTTTATCAAGCCACCTTAAGAAGATGTGCTTACAACAAGCTGTAGACCTTTTTGAGAGTAAAGATTTGCTCCAGCAAACCAGTCATGGTGAAAAACATTATGAATTGTTTCTGATTTTTTTTTTGTTTCCCACAGCCAGATGTTGTAACACCAAGACTGATGGCAATGCATGTGGATTCACACAGTTTATTCGAACACAAAGCATTTATGCACATTTAAGACCATTATCCTTTTATACTGAATGCCCACTCCCAACTGTATTAGAGCGCACAGTATACTGAAAATCCTTTGTTATATTAGCATTTGCGTTGGTTGTTGTGGGAACCACAAGCCCCCAAACAAATCTTCATAATAAGATTAAACATGTTGTGGCCTTGGACGCTGACAGTTCGAATCATCCTGTGAGCTATTTAGTGAGATATTTCGTGAGTTATTCCCACATAAGTGATATTAGTTTGAGTTGTGTAGTCATCCCATTGTTCTGTGTGACGTGTCATCCGGGGAGAAGGAAGTGAAACTGACTGGTTCAACCTATTTTATTTCATGCAACAATACACTTAAATGTTGTTCAGATGGTGTCAGGTTATACTATTGTATCTCTAGTCAAAAGACCACAATAGGCAGACAAGGCCAGTACAAGGCCGTTGAGTTCATGTCCAATAGCTTCAGCTAGGTGTGTAGGAGTGTGTGGCTCTGCCTTCAGAGCTAAATTCACACAGTGTACCAGAAACCAAGAAATGGCAAAGCTCTCCAGCCAATATTTTATTTCTCATTTTCCTTCTCTTCACCTTTGCTTCATACCTCCTTTCCCCGTATCTCCTCTCTGTAAGTGTGTGAGTCATTGCGGCAGGTCAGCAACCCGAAAGGCTTTGATTAGATCGCTCAGTCTTTCCTCTCTTATTCAATTTCTCCCTCTCAAAGTGGGCGTGCAGACTACTTTTCTGCAGCGCTTTCTGTCACATTAGCACCAGAACTATTCCTTGAAAGCATTGAGTGTATTGCTGCAAAATGATTTTGCGTTTACTAATACACTCTTTTTTAAATTTTTTAAATGACCCAATTCATTGCATTTTAGTATACAATCTGCATGCTCTGCATTTTTAAGAGGATTAGAAGTGAAATTAATTCCCCATGCTACCTCAGCGCACCTTCAGATGCTTGCGCCGGGCACCACTCTCTCTACGATCATATTGGCCATGTTTGGACGGTGTCACCTCAGACTGCTCCACCACAGTTGAGGCTCCAGGTTCAGCAGCCTGTTCACAGCCATGCAGCTGTATAATTGTATGTACAGCTGTGGTCTTCAGGCCTTCAGAATGCACTTACTAAGACTCATGTACATGTGCGCTCACACACAGCATCTGTGTCATGTTTCTTCCCAGAATGTTGGTCAGCGTTCACCATGTCCAACATTTTCCCGCTCTTTTCTCAGTTCACGGACTAACAACCCTTTTCTTGGCTCCCCTCTTTCATGGTTGTTGTAAAATGTTTTCATGTATACAGAGTAACCACCTGTGCTCCTGTGCAGCCCCCCCGGGGGCCTCACTTTTGCAGGTTTGCCGGAGATGTCAGGCCATTCTAATGTTAATTTTCTCCAGGTTACCTCCGGGTGTCGTAGTCAAGCCAATCACACAAACTCCAGCCGCTGTCAGTGTGTGCTTCAGACAGATCCTGCTTGCCTTCTCTAGTGTGCCTGCCAAGCATTAAATCCCATCATGCCCTGCATGTGTTAGAGAGTGAAAGATTCAGTGTAGAAATATGTTGTTATTCAACTGCATTGGATTTGTCAACAGGCCCAGCAAATCTTTAGCCCGTCTTCGTATCAGGTCTATTCAAGCACCGTGTCCTCCGACGTGTTTGTGTGACTGACTGGAAGATAGAAATCTAATTCAGCTGGCAGGGAGTTCTCTCTGTCTGCCTACGCCACTCTACATCATTGCTCCGGCTCTGGCCTGCTGAAGAGGATTTTCTCACCATACTGACCCATCCTCTTCTTTTTTGCTCTCCATCCCCCCCCCCCATCCTGAACCCCCTTTCTTCCTTTCCTTGGGTCCTTTCTCTCCAGGCCAAGTCGTGCATCTGTCACATGTGTGGCGCCCATCTGAACCGACTCCACTCTTGTCTCTACTGCGTCTTTTTCGGCTGTTTTACGAAGAAACACATCCACGAGCACGCGAAAAACAAGAGGCACAATTTAGGTAAGTCACTCACAGCTGTTTAAGAAATCTTTCTGGGGCAAATCTGAATTAACAAATAGAAATGAAATCTCACACAACAGAGCTAAAATGATCGATAATCTCAGTGTGTTGTCTTTCCCTACGTCCAAAGGCTCAGTCCCATCACGTCAGTCCTCGCATTCACATGCACCCTTGTGGCCCACTGCAGCATCAGCTATTATCAGTGAAGGATTACAGCATTACTTTGGGCAGCTTCCTCCTCTGAGCAGACAGGGAGCTGAACCTCTCTCTAACCGCAGCACATTACCATTCTGGTGGGAGCGCCTTATCCAGTCAAATGTCATGGATTTAAGTTAGTACACTCCCCTTTGTACAGCAGCAAGGGAGGGGTCGACATCGCTAATCCACAGCCACCAGAAAGCCTTGGCTTCAGCCGTACATGCTAATTAAGCAAAATAAGACAATGACACTAATGAGCAAGATTTTGATATTACTCTGACGAGGACAACTAAATACGGAAACAGGGGAGATGGCAGGGTTGCTGGGTAGTTGTCTGAATGGCTTTAATTGATTTAATGCATTTCAACAGTTTGGTTACACACACACACACACACACACACACACCCGACCCAAGTGCACGGCTACAGTGTTAATTAGCTTTGAGCTTTCCACAGGAGCCTCTCTGACACCGGCGCTCTGTTCTTCTCCACTTCTAATCAAATTAATCCAAACTCCCCTGTCTGCTAGATAGCAAGCTTCCTTCTCAGGGCTCCTTTTACATCTCCTTTTCCTAACAACCCCACCCTTCGGGACTCCTTTCGTACCTTTGTCCTGTCCTTTTTCCTCGCTCTCACTCATCATAAGGACACCTTACACGCCTTCTGCTTTTCTTGCACCTCCCCGTCCTCTTAGTCTTTGCTGTCCTCCTTCACTCAAGTGAGCATGATTTATGAATTCCTGGCCGTGCCTTGTGCGGCACTCTTAGTCTATATCGGCTGCCTCTTGCCACTACTTGTGTTGCTCTCATTTTTCTCCCTTAACCCGGTTGCTGTTGTCCAGACAGGAGCATCCTATTCAGCGCGCAGTCCGAAAATGTGACCATGGTTTACCAGAGAAAGGAAAGATGATCATGTTTTTTCAAATTAATATAATGACATGATTCTTTCTTTGCATGACCTTCTCTTATCTCACACACATGCAAAACATGACAGCAGAAAATACACCAGTCAGGCTTTCTACATGATGTATTAGCTCACTTTGTCGGTGTGGGTAGCACCAAAAACAGAAAAATGTCCGGTGAAGCTAAAAATAGGTTGTCACGGCAACAGAGCTGAGGTATTGTTGCCGTGGAGTTGGAGGATGGAAGAGGATGGTGTGTTGGTTGAAAGCCCAGGTGGAGACAAATACACCCATTCCACCATTGCTCACCTCACATCTCTTATAATTGGTCAGCGGAGGCAATGAGAGGGAAACATATTGCGGTGAGTGGAAAACGCAGGGCGGAGAAAGCACTTGTCTTCAGACTGACTGTGCCAGCGAGGTCGGACTGTAAAATAAAACCCAATGTGTGTTACTGTGGTGGAAAAATCTATTTGTAATTATGGTTCAATCTCTCTCTCTCTCCCTCTCTCTCTCCCTCCCTCCTGCTTCCAGCGATAGACTTATTATACGGTGGAATATATTGTTTTGTGTGTCAAGACTACATATACGATAAAGACATGGAGCAGATTGCCAAAGAGGAACAGAGGAAAGCCTGGAAATTGCAAGGTATATAATTCTGTTTTCTGTCAGAGAACTCAATGCTGCTCTCGAAGCGGCTGGTATCTCAGTGCCGTCACGTTTATGTCTCACTGTATCCACAGGCATAGGAGAGAAATACACGACGTGGGAGCCGACCAAGAGGGAGCTAGAATTATTACGACACAATCCAAAGCGGAGGAAAATCACTACAAACTGTACCATAGGTGGGCAACAGACCGCACTGTTCAGGCTGCACAGCTTTTCATCCCAAGACAGTGTGTGTGCGTGATGTGGGGATTCTTTATAGCTGTTTGCGTGTCTCAACATGGGCCTATGGCTTAAGTGTACTTGGGGTCACTCTTCCATTTAAGTGTGATACCCAAGGTCAGCAGGACCGGGCAGCCCCACAGGCAGAGCACTGCGAGGGGCAGAACACAGTGTTCCCTCTCTGATAGATGCACACCACAGTGGGTCTTAATTTGTCTCCGTGTCTCCCCACAGCTTGTTTTCCCTCTGTACTGTTTTCTCAGTCATCTGTTGCTTTGGTTTCTTCCTGCTATCTCTATTGAGTCTCTGATTTTTTTTTTTTACAGTACTTTAGCTGATTTTTTTATCTTTCCCTCTGCCATCATTCACCCCCTTGTATGTTTCAAGAGCTTGGTCGGTAGCCCTCATTGGCCAGTAGACTGTGTGTGTGTTTGTGTGTTTGCACACCAGGACCAGTCTGAAGTGTTAGTGCTCTAGCTGGGCACTCTCTTCCACAACCAAACCTTGCTCAATTGGATTAGACCCAATACCTGGCTGTGTCTCACCTGTTCTACTGGCCGTCACTGGAGGACTGTACTTTCTCTCTCTAAATGAATCCATTCACAGATTCAGGGGCTGCTCCAGGGTACACATGGTTTTGCTGGCAGACCCGCCCCAACACCATGTTGTTAACTTTCCAGCCACACACACACACACACACACACACACACAAAGAATCTGAAAGTGCCAGTGTTGACTATCTGTACAGGCATATTACAGTGTCCAGATTACAGGGTATATGTGTGGTTTCATAGGGCTGCAACTACCAAATACTTACATTATCACTTAAGCTGTCTATTATTTTTTATTATTAATACATTAATACTTTGCTTTATAAAATGTCCAAAAATGGTAAAAATGCCCATTTCAATTTCCTGAAGCCTGAGGGTGATGTCTTCAGATGCTTGGATGATATAACATACTGTATTTTTGTTACCATCTGAGAAAAAGCATAAAAAAAAGTATATGTACATACCCATATACTGACACATACATATACTGTAGGGCTGCCCCAACTAGTGATTTTTGTCATTTTAGTCATTAGTCAAGCCATTAATGGATTAGTCATTGCACCTTTATGATGTTAGGTTCATTATTTTAAATATGACATATATGGCACAGCAAAAGCAGTGATGTTAATGATTCTAAGTGTGTTGGAACAACCAGCGAAGAGACTGAACATTTTGTTTATTTGGCAATTATGGGGGTGGCCCGAATGCACTTAAATATACATATACAGACATACATACGCTCATCTGGGCGTTATGCTTGTGTACTCTACATACAATGTAAGAAATGCACATAATTGCCAAAATAACAGAAGGATGCACAAGGACATGCAAATTTAAGCTGCACAAGGTAACAAAACCTAAGTTGTTTAACAAAAGTGTCGCACCTATTGATTATATCTTTAGTCCATTTTGCTTTAATTGTTGGCCACAGCTAAAACTCAATGAGGTCAGTTCTTTGGTGGTGATTCAGATTTCCTCCTCTGGCAGCGGTTTGAATCACATCATGATTAATCCTCATCGCCATGTCGTTCTCACACTTTTCCTTTGTCTCTCCTTCTTGTCCCGCAGGTTTACGAGGGTTAATAAACCTCGGCAACACATGTTTCATGAACTGTATTGTTCAGGCCCTAACACACACACCACTGCTGCGAGACTTCTTTCTCTCCGACAGACACAAGTGCGAGATGCAATCAAACTCCTGTCTGGTGTGTGAGATGTCGCAGCTCTTTCAGGAGGTATGATGCACAGGTTTTTTGCACGTGTGAACTTGATTCATAGGTTGGTTGAATCCCACAGAGAAAAGAAGATCTTATAATTTAGAATGAGCCATAATTTTTTTTATTAAAAGCATATCATACAGAATGTTCCCTCGCAGTGTAACCCACTGCAGAGGGCTGAGTCACTGTTGCGCTCTTTTGTCGAGTCCAAAAAAGGGAGGCAGAGAGGAGGGAGAAATCCTGCTTGAAAGGAATGTACAGAGCCACGTCCAAATGAATGAGCAGAATGTGGTAATTATACATTTATTGAACCTGATCAGTCAAAGCGAATTATGTTGCACAGCCCTTTCTATCCTGCCCTGGCTCTTTGATACAGAAGTTTAGCATTTTACATCTAACAAACTCATCGGCCCTGAATGTTATGTAATTTCTGCCTGGTTCGCTCCCACACTGCCTCGCTTTTTTTTGTTTCCTTCTTACACCCTCTCACTTCCCAGTATATATGGGCTCACAGATGGCAAGTGGTGCTATAATGAGTTGAGTCATCACCCCCCCCTTCCTCCCCCTCCAAAACAGGCAAATGGAGCCCGGCCCTGTCTCTGTTGGCTGAACTGTTCAGCTGCGTAACACATGAAGGAGCTAATCGCTCACCTCTATCACCCAGGGAGGCAGACATTGATTGAGTATTCAGCTGTGTTTGAGACAGAAAATTCAGGGTCAGTCATGCGAGAAAAATTCATTTAAACACTCCCTAACACACACAGAGTATCATTCCCAAGCCTTTCTACCTCCACGCCTTGTCCCCAACTCTCTAATTTCATTGCTGACTTCCATCCCCCACCTTCCTTCTTTTTTAACCCGCCTCCATATCATCATAAAAAGCTGTCTTCTGACTCTGCAGACACACACACACTCTCTCTCTCTCTCACACACACACACACACACAGCTTTTTAGATATGAAGGTGAGAGGCGCGGCCTGCTTTGATCATCACTCTCCTTCCTCTCTCTCTCTCTCCCCTGTTTCCTCCTCCTCTAGTAGCGTCTTTTCGTTTGTCAGCCACCTTCAAACTGCCAAAAAGGAGCAGAGTTTGTAGGATTCAAGAGACGTCAGCGCGGCATGTTTTTACCCTCTCACAGCTCAATCAGATTTCAGAGAGACCTGTGGAGAATAAAGTGAGGTGTGCGCGACGTCTGCGTGTCGAGAAACGAGAGCCCCTCTCTGGCATTAACGAGCTCCGGTTGGAACTCCATAGTAGACGTTTGCGTTCGCTAACTCTCGCGCTCCGCTCAGCTCTGTTACTTTGTTACCCGCATCTCCTGACCCTGACCCGGGTTGTCACTCACTTGAATTCCCATGGCAACCAAAAGACTGCGCAACACTTTTGTTCTCCAGCCACAATGTTTTCTCTGCCGTGTGCCTCACACCTCTGCTCTTTATGGAGGCGCCATCGATAGAGCCGGCGCTGTCTGGTGACATGGAGAATTCGTTCATATCTGATGGGAGTTAAAAGTTACAAAATCACCTCGACTGATGGAAATTTGTGTTATGGTTCAGCGATGAATTATAGATGACAGTGAGCAATGCAGCCATGAGACTGGCAAGGAGGAGATTGAATATAATGCACCCAGTAGCACCTGGAAAAATAGGCTAACCACCGTCTTCCTCTTCTCTCCCATCTTTCTTCCTCGCTCTCAGTTCTACTCGGGCCACCGTTCGCCCCACATTCCCTTCCGGCTGCTGCACCTGGTGTGGACTCACGCACGTCACCTCGCGGGCTACGAGCAGCAAGATGCCCACGAGTTCCTCATCGCAGCGTTGGATGTACTGCACAGGCACTGCAAAGGGGACACCATCAGTAAGCGACATATATAGGTTTACTCAAGATATATTTTTGCACATGCACCCTTCAGTTCTCTGTCAGGCCAGGGTTGCAGCGTATTCAAGTCAGACTAAATGGTGAATTGCATCAAGAAGCGGTGTCAGTGTGCCTGGGACTGCACCACCCACCGTCTCTGATCTGGCTCTGTGGAGTTACACCTTCGATCTACCCACAGTGCACAGTGCCTTACCGCACTGGAAACATGCTGAAGGAGACAGGCAATGGTGTGTTACCAAGGGGACAGGAAGCAAGCAGTGTGAGGAATGTCAATAGGCCCTGCTGCAGTGTAATAGCGGACTGACCACAGACCCTGCAGTAAGGCTCGCTGAGATTAGCTGTAGAGAATCCAGAGGGCTGTGAAGTGGGAGGGAGGCTCCGCTGCAGGGGAATGGTAAAGTGAGAGGGCCAGACAGAGCCGTTCAGAGGTGCTAAAGAGGCTGTTGGTGTTATCTGTGCGTGTATTTATACTTTCTGCTCTCTGTGGTCCGCAGGAGACGACAATGGGAAGAAGGCCAACAATCCAAACCACTGTAACTGCATCATTGACCAAATCTTCACTGGGGGCCTGCAATCAGATGTTACCTGTCAAGTTTGCCAGTAAGTTTGTGTCTTTGTGCCGTTAAATAGTGTAAAAGGAAAAGTGTAAAGCAAAGGAAAAATGGGCAAAATAAAGTCCCATCGGAGATGTGTGCTATCCATTCATGATGATGGAGCCTCACATCGCCACCCACGCCCCTCCTCCCCTTTTTCCTATGTTTACCCATTCATCCATCATCCCTCTGTCCTCCGGTGCCGTAGTCGCCTCTCACCGCTGGGCTGATCGATGTGGACACCACCTGTCCGACCGGGGCGGCTGAACCACTGGTTGTGTCCTCTCCGCTGCTCTTATTTAAAGGCCCGGTCCCTGCAGAGCTGCTGTAAGGGGGGGTTGTCTAGACAGCATTACAGCCCAAGCGTTGTCTGCCTGCCCCCTAGAGCTGTCCTGTCACATTAACACCAGCACGCTGCACTGAACCGCAAAGCACCTCACCCGGGCTAACGGGCGAGCCGAGCCCAGCTCAGTGCACTGTTACCTGCCTCGACAGAGAAGAGAGACTGCTGAGCTGGTGATACTGTCTTGTGTATTATTCTGCCATAAACTGAGCCCCTTTGTAATTATTACAAAAGTCCTGTTGACTAGATATTACATACGGGTACAGCCTGAAGCAACAGAAAATGCAAACCCAAGGCTTTTTGAATACAAATGGTACCATATTGGTTACTGCAGGGTTGCCCTCCCACCATCATAAATGTGTGCATCCTTTCCTTAATAGCCACCTGCTGATGCCGTCGGGTTTTACAGCACCACCACTCACCTAATCAGCAGTGGAACTGTGCAGCAGCACGTCCCCTGTGCACATATATGCTTGTGTATTCTTCACTAGAAGCCTCCATTTTGGCCCAGGCCGCAGTCCATCGCAAACACGGGGCTCTCATAATACAAATTCCTTCCGTAAAGCCAATTTTCTCTGATGTAACACTTCATTGAATTGCAAATGGACCTGGAAGAACAGTGTGGATATTATGCACATGCACACACTCAGTCTTTCAGCAGGCTTCAACAAAAACATGATGAGAATCTTCAGTGGCTGTGTGAATTTAAGCTCATGCATTGCCAGCAGTGTCATCACCCTTTCATCACGACCCGTAGTGACACACAAACCTACACACAACCACGCATTATTTATTAATGATAGTAATCGAACTCCCGTCTTTGTCTCCCTCTCTCTCTTTTTTTTTTTTTTTCCTCTAGTGGGGTTTCCACAACGATAGATCCATTCTGGGACATCAGTCTGGACCTTCCTGGCTCGTCCACGCCCTTCTGGCCCCTCAGCCCTGGAGGGGATGGCAGCACAGTGAACGGAGAGAGCCACCTGTCAGGGTCCACCACGCTCACAGACTGCCTACGCAGGTACGGCTCCGGTCTCAGCTGACAACAGGCGGGTTGTCTTTTTTTTCTGCCTGTCAGCTTTTCTTTTCCCTTCGTTTTTACATCTGTCTCCACCAACTAAGCCATCTAGATTTGAAAGGTTTAACTGTATAAATCAGAGGCGCAGTACTTCTACTAGTCATGTTCCTTCATGCTGATGCACAATAACAGTCATAGTGTTAAAACTTTGTTAGATTACAACTGAATCGCGTTCATAACATCTCCAAGTTCACGGGTATCCCTAGTCTCCACTTTTTATTATTGTAATTTCATTAGGGGTGTCAGCCAGGCTTTGTTTTTGTTTGACACTATTTTTTTTTTCTTTGCATGTTCTGTTAAATCAAGCCTCACAAAAGGACGCACGCTAATCAAAGTGTCCACCCTTCACATCAAATCACCACACTCAACCCAACAAAAACAAGCACAAAAGCTTACGTCTTGTGCGAACCCAAAATATTCACATATTAAAAGGCCGAACACGAGATTGTGAAAACGGGTGTTTCCAGGGATATGCACAGTAGTCACGATTTTTACTCAAATAAATTTCATTCATCCCTCCACTTGTACGAGGGGTCACATGTGGTGTCTGCTCGGGCACAACAACCCTGTTATCTCCAGCCATCGCTGCTTGGCAGAGCAGGTGTGACCTCTCATATCTCCTCTACTGCCTCTTCATTCTTGCAATTTCTTTTCCCTTTCTCCTTATCTTATTTCATTCCCTCCCCTCTCCACCTAATTCCTTTTCCCCCGTGCCCTCACTCTCTACCTCTCGTATTCGTCTCATCCTCCCCCTCTATTTCTCTCGCCTCCTTTCCTACTTTTTTTTTTTTTTTTGTACTGCAGCTCCTCACACACCCCTAGTTGCTGCAGCAAGTCTCTTAAAGGTACAGGACTGGTTGGTGCTGTTGCCTGGGTTGGGTGGGCTGACGTACAGAGCGGCTGCACCAAAGCTCTGCAGGCAGACTTGATGCACAAGCCGTCATACATGTCTAGATTCACTTCAGGCTACGGCTGTAGGGCTACAAGTAGGTGCTACGGGGCGCAAAAGGCGAGATCAGGAACACAGAACCATATTGTGTTCTTCCTCTTTTCCTCGGTTTTCACTTCCTGTTTGCACACATGTCCTCTGCTCTCACACACGCGCCCTCTCTTCCTCTCTTTCATCCCAACCCTCTCGCTGCAGGTTTACGCGGCCCGAGCATCTAGGAAGCAGTGCCAAAATCAAGTGCGGCGGTTGCCATAGTTACCAGGAGTCCACCAAACAGCTGACAATGAAGAAGCTCCCCATCGTAGCATGTTTCCATCTCAAAGTGAGTCAGCCAGTGTCGACGTGACGCCAATTATCACTTGTTGCATTATTCGCCGCCGACTGACATTTTGGTTATTTAAGGGGTCATCTGAGCTTTTATCGTTCACACATCTAATTCTGTCAGTCCTTACTCCAACACGGCTTACGCACGAGTATTTTGTAAACAGGCCTGTGTGATGCTGCTTAAACATTCATCGAAATGTAGATTCTTTTTTTTTTTTTTACAGTTTGATCTTATTTAATTTTGATGTTATTTTCATGACTGCATCCTTACCTGTCGCACTATATAGATATTTCTATGTGCTGCGATATATGATCCATTGTGCTCGCTGTGTGTGACGGAGGCAAAGTTCAGATTTTGTAGTGACTTGGCTGTCTGGTATATGGCTCGTGCGTAGGTGTGTTCATAATTCAGTTCAGTTGTTGGTGCATTACTTCCTGCTGTGTAGCCCTTTCACACAGTGTCCCGGGACACCTATGATTTTAATGACTTGTACAGTCCTCCTGTCGTCCATGTTTTATTTATCAGAACAGTATTGGAGGCCCCATAATGTATTTATGATATTCATAGGAGCAGGCAGCAAAGAAGATTGTCTCAGATCAATCCGGGCCTGTTATTATCTCGTTACGAATGCGTAAATGTGTGACAGGGGTGGAAAACATGTATTTTTACTTTTCACCAGCTCTGTTGTGTTTCATATGTATTAATGATGACGCCTGTTATTTCTAAATATGTGTCCTCACCCCTCCCCCCCACACTCACTCTCTCACTCTCTCTCTCTCCGTTTTTCTGCCCCTCCCCCCTCCTCTCTCATCCTCCCTCTCTGGCCATCCCCAGCGGTTTGAGCACTCTGCTAAACTGCGGAGGAAGATCACTACATATGTTTCCTTCCCTCTAGAGTTGGATATGACGCCCTTCATGGCATCCAGGTAAGCCTCCACCCAGAAGTCCCCTTAGCTTCTCTGCCCCATGTAGTGAGTCCTGTCCCGTCAGTGTTCACATCCAGATAGAAATAAACTGACTTTAAAAAAAATAAATAAAAAAAAACATGTAGTAGCTCATTTAACTGGTTTGTATATCTGGCTTATTTTCATATTTGCATATGTACATATTGTATGATCCACCACTAACACTGTGTGCTCACAGTGTGTCTATCTTTTGCACATCTGCATCTATGCCAAAACAGCAAATTCTCCCTATAAATACATACTAGTGTCAGTAGAGCATGCGGCAGCAGTCTTGCCCCACCCCTGGCTGTAGCATCCATTCAGCTCTGTTCAGAGACAGAGGGATCATTAAGAGGTAGGGGCAGGAGAGATATCAGCTTTCACCGATGGGATAATTCTGCCACCTAGTGGATTTATGTGCCAGTGTAGCATGTTTACACATGCAGGCAGCATTGTAAATGTTAACAGCTTGGTTTTTCTTTCTGTGTCTCCTGCAGTAAAGAGAGCAGAATGAACGGGCAGTATCAACAGTCGGTCGATGTATTAAACAACGACAATAAGTGAGTACACTTGGAAAACATGGATCACAGCAAACCGATTTATTTATTTAGCACCGTCGCCTCTCAGCAGCACTGACATCATAGTAGAAATGTCTCTTCTGGCACAGCAGCACATGCTAATGACCCGAAGCATCCGGCTGTGACTTCCCCAAATGAAATCAATTTGTAGCCTATTAAAAGCTGCTTAGTTTTCTTCATCCATGACAGTTACAATAGCTTTCATTTTCCAGGACATTTATTGGGAATTTACTGCTCTGTCTTAATGCCATTGACAGGTTTTCTTGTAGTAGAGGCGGCAGTCGGTATGCACGGTGCTCCTTGATGAGGCCTTGAATACACAAAAACGACCGTGAAAGAACGACCAAGGCACCCATGTGTGATGAGAATAATGCAGTTTTATGAGATTCGTGTGTTAAAGTGAAGTCAGACAGCAGAAGGATGATAAATTCACACCCCCTTTTGCCTTTTATTTCCAGGTATTCCTTGTTCGCGGTGGTCAACCACCAAGGCACATTAGAGAGTGGCCACTACACCAGCTTCATCCGCCAGCACAAAGACCAGTGGTTCAAATGTGATGACGCCATAATCACCAAGGCCAGCATTAAGGATGTACTCGATAGCGAAGGGTAAGACTGGAACCAAGACATTAGCAGAACTACAGAAAAGTTAAACCGTATGAAACCTGAATCGTGTTTTTCTTCGTCCTCAGGTATCTCTTATTCTACCATAAACAGTTCCTCGAGTACGAATAGTCTTTGCGACCACTGACCATGAAGAACCACTGCTTCTAATGAGAGAGTCAAGGGACTGGGGGACAGGATGATGACACAAACACACAAACCTACCTGAAACTCTTTGACTTAGCAGTCTGCTCCTCCGGCTGTGGAGGACAAAAATAAAAAGACGTGTGAAATCATGCAACCTTTCAAAAGAGGAAAAAAAACAACAACAAAAAAAAAAAAAACAAGCACTGAGCTTCTTCTTGGCATCTACTTGACAAAACTGAATGAAGAGGAGAGGAGGAGGAAGAGTCGGGCGTCGTCAGTTCCAGGCTCGGGCAGAGGGACGAGGCCCCACACCCCTCGCTCTCTCTCTCCGTTCCCCCCCCTTCCTGCTGCAGGGGCAGAGTCTGAGCGTGACCGACTGTCATGTGGATTGGGCACATCTGGATTTTTTTTTTTTTTTTTTATCTTACAGTATTCTGCCCCTCACCTCTCTCTCTCACACACACACACACACACACACACACCCTCAATTTCTCTCCCATGGTGCTCTCGTTTCAACTGACCAAGCATTTAACTTCGTCACGATGGAAGACAAGTTTGTCAATATGCATATGGGACTGAATGCAAAAAAAAACAAAAAAAAAAAAAACAGAGAGAGAGAATCAACGTATTATGAACTTTGCAAGAACATTTTTAAAGGTATGATTACGATTCTTATCATTTGTGACTTTAGTTATGAAATACTGTATGAATCTAGTAAACATCTATTTTTGAAGAGCAAAGGAAACATGGGAGAGCTTAGAGACGCCGCCTTTGCCGTTTGCTGGGGAAGTGCTGCCATGGAAACTAAGCAGATTTGGACCTGAGTGTGCTCATGTTCCATTATTTACTGTGTCGATTGTTTTGTTTTTAAGTCTGGTTGAGGGCAGGGAATATATTTTTTTTTTAGCAACTCATTGAATTTTTGTTTACTGTTCTGTCTTTTTTTTTTTAAGTTTTCAGTACACTCATATGTCCTTCGCTGTCCCGGTACTGGAAATGTTTTTAGACGTATTATTATACTTTCATTCTTGTGGAATCGTTGGTATAATGACGGTGACGATTAAATTGGCTCACCTTTTTTTGCTGTTTATGAATTGTATGTTGAATGTGAGCTTTGGGTTTCGTGCGGCATTCTGAAGAGAAGATGCGTGAGCTCCAGGGTCCCGAGGTCCTATAATAGGCGACAATGCTGTGGTCTCTCCTCATTGAACACCTTGAATGCTCTGTGCAAAAAAAAAAAAAAAAAAAATTAAAAAAAGGAAAAAAAAGAAGCCCATTTAACAACATTGCATGCAACTGGGCTCTCATGATCTTATAATATGTGAAAAATTGCCCTCAGTAACGCCTCAAGGCCTGCTGCCCATCGTGACTTTTGTGGGGATGGGAGGACGATCGTGTGAGATGCATAGAGGGTAAAACGCGTCGCACGTGTACGGGCGCTGTGCGACCACAGCCTGGCTCTGAATCCATCAGTGTTAATCTTCTCCATGGCAACTGTGCGGCTGGTGTAGACCGGTGTGGTTCGTGGTGTGTCTTGCCTCCGCAGTGCAGCAAACCCAGTGCTCTGTTCAATCAGTATGCTGTCAAGTCGGACTTTAGATAATGCACATACACATCAGGGTGTTGTGGTCTGTTTTGTTTGAATATCACTGATTGTGTATGTATAAAAAACATAACAAAAAAAAAAATCCACTCATGTATAAGATGAGGGCTCTAACCTATCACAAAGTAATGCCACATAAAAACCACAACCCCCTGGTTGTTTAGCTGCTCTGTAATTGCAAACAAACATGCATATCCTTTGGTCTGCTGCAGAACCTCGGCTAGAGGGCGACGGTGGGTTTCTGAACAGTAAAATCAAAGACTTGTGTAATGCTCGCACTATGGATTTGATGTATCATGGAGCAGTAAAGGCCACCCAAGGACATTCAGGGACGCAGCTGAAACGAAAAGGAAGAGGAGAGCTTCATTATCCGTTTCAGTGATTAAACTCAGAACAAAACTGGAATGTGTATGTGCTGTCTTTTGTCTCATTGCTCCATTCACACTTCCCTTCATTAGGACAATATATCTGCCAGACTTGAAGGGCTGTAGCGTTGCTGACTTGCGCAAGCTCCATGAGCAGTGCTGGAAGCTGGCTACCCTCTGTTACTGTCATGGTAGAGCAGCAAAGCACTGCAAAGGAAACAGGACTTTATATTTACCGAGAGCTGATGGACTGAATACAGCGGAACATGCAAACATGCACTCTCACTTTTTTACTATAACTCAGTGTTGTGTTTCTGGCCTCCGAGCAGGTCTAGTCATGCATTTGATTATGGCGCCACTTTGTGGTCAACCCGGGAAGTTCAGATGAAGTCTGAAAGAAAAAAAAAAAATCAAACCTGCATTCAGGACTGTGTGCAATGCAGGCATGTGAACACATTCCAGACGGAAAACATGTAAATAAAAGGAATTTGTGCACCTTCATGAGCGAGTCTCGCATTAAAAAGTGTTTTGATACTTTTGTTATGATATGCTGCACATTCATCCAGTAATTAGGATCCATTAATATTACCAAAAAGATTACATGTGGCAAGGTTAAGTTTGTACATGTGTGATTTGTGATGACTTGTAATTATTTTGGAAAGAATTGTCATGTAGAAAACACAAACGTTTAATTTAATGTAAACACAGCGTTTTGCTATTAATTAAAACATTTTTCATTAATTAATTGGCCTTGTTATTGAACCATTTTCTATCTTTTAGCATTGTTTTTTCATAGAGAAGGACATTCCACAACATCACACCACAACTGCAGTTCTAACTAACTTTATTTAGTTTCAGCACAACTACACACGACCTCTGGTTGCTCCATCGAATTTGATGTTTCAGTACAATCGAACAGAAACCAGAAGAACATACATAATGCAAAGCAAACATTCTGCAGAAACAATGAAACCTTTAACGATGGTAAAGTTTTCCAAAGCTCACTAGACATAGCATTTGAGCAACTCAAAGAAAGCTGGTCATAAAAACACTAAAACACAGACGGAACAAATACCAAGTAGAAAATCTGCAGTGTAGTCTTAACCTTAACCTCCTGACGACCAGGAAAAAAAAATTGTCCAATCACATTTTTTTTTAATTACCCAATCTTTGTAAAGTAATGAGAATTGTAAAGTAATGAGAATACTGAAACAGTTAAAATAATTCAGACAATGTTTTAATGTGTTGTTCAGAGACTTATCAAACATATGCCAACAACATTTCAAGCCAAAATTTGCTTAATAAAAAGTATTATGCACTTCTTTTTCCTCTTCCCATAAAATGCGCTTGCACTGATGGACGCCATGATGAGAAAGAGGAAGGTACCAAAGCCCCACCCTTTCACATCTGGTATCACTGAAAAGCCCAAAATGTTCTCTGTAAATAGCAAAAGGAGTTAATTCAGTTGTATGCGGTGGGTGGGAGATATTCAGGTTTACAAATGTCCTCCACAGAGGGCAAATTTGAACTACTGGTAGTCAGGAGGTTCATGCATGAAAAACGAATTACAAGCATTATTGTAAGGAAACTCTTTGCCAGAATCATCACGACGACAACAGCTGGATGAGACTGTACAACGTACGCATGTCCATACAAACTATGCTTTAACCAGGATTAATGTAACAGGTGTTTGCTTTCATGGCTCTGCGGATGGTGGACTTAATGCATCAGTCATCTGAGCATTGTCTACGTTCATAATTCATGTTCAGAGCCATCTCTCTATTATCATTATTATGCTAATTAATGTAACCATGGGACTAACACTCTTGGTCACTGTTGCTATGGAAATATAGGACACTAGAGGTGTCTTCAGTTACAGTCCAGGTAACAAATTCGGCAATACTGCAGAGACAGAGATTGGATATGGAAATTGATTAGTCATGGCTGAAGGTTCACAGTGTGCATGTCTGCGCACGTCTGTGTATTATGCAATACTGACACATGAGGAGGTTATATACACGTAGTCAAAACAACATGCCTGGAGTGGTTTGTGTGTGTTGAATATTTAAATACCAATAGTAACACATTTTACATCTTGCAGGCTGAGATCAATGCAACACACACTCTTTGCACATTGGTCATAATCTGTCACTGGCTTTGGTGTATATGAGGGGACCTGTACATGTCGGATAAAGGTTTAATAACTTCTATAGATGCTAATCTGACCATAGCAACAGACAAGGAGTCACAGGATGGCAGGGTGAAGTGTGGACTCCCGGAGCAGCACAGCGGTGATGATAAAGGAACACCAGAGCCTCTTGAGGATAAGTGTTCTAGCCCTTCACAAATCCACGTCTCTCCGATACCCGGCAACAGAAACGACACTTGAAAATGCGGCCTCCCAAATGCCACAGCTTACGAGAGGAGGATGGGTTGGCGTCAGCATACAAAGTGTTTACAAGTAGCTTGCAATGGGAGGCAGCATGAGACAGGCTAAAGCCCCTTACAGGATAGACAAAGAAAATAGAGACACAGAGGAGAAAGGACACAAGAGACAGCTAACAAAAAGTTTTTTCCGTAACACAACACAGAGAACAATAACAATAAAACTACTTAAATCTCAGTGTGCTACTTCCAGGATAGTGACCCCCATCTGCTTCTTGAATCTCCACCCAGTTGGGCGGAGTAAATCAGTAATTTGCTAAATATTATCAGAGCAACTTGAGGCTGACTCAGCGTTCATATTGAATAATTTAGAATCATGCACTCAGACATTTTTGATAAAAGCAGATACTGTAACAATTGCAAACAATGACAGCAACATTTTTACATGATATGCATAAACAATGATAAATAAGTCATCACAAAGATCAGCTCAACAGAAATTTAGTCCAGTAGAAACAGGCATACTGTGACATTATATAATAATATACAACACTGTAGTAGAGTTTCTATACATCTTAGCAGCACTTTGGTTAGAGGCTGGCTCGGTACATCGACCAAACCAGTGCTATTAATGGATATAAATTATGCATGTCACTATAATGAAGCAGCGAGTGACACAGTACAAAATGTTTGCCCGCTGACTGAATACTGTTCACATTTACATTAAAATTAGTCACACATTAAATCCAACTGTTGTACTTACAGGACACAAAACTCAACGGCACTGACATTCATTACCTTCTGCATCTTATTCACAGTTAGAGTTTCAGATCTAAATGACACTAAATATAAAATCCTCTGACAGTCTTACAGTCTTACAGTCTCTCTGCCTGTTTACTGTACAGTTATTTACAGTCAAACCAGCCTCCAGGGAAAATAACCTGGAACAAAAATAGAGGAGCGATAAGGTTGTCAGGTCTTAACAACAGTATGTTGATTTACAGCATGTGAACACACTGTTATGTTGTTATTTTAATACAAGACTGTGGAAACTTGGCACAGGCCCTCTGCTGTAAACTATGTCTATAATCCAGGGTTTCCAGGGAAAATTCATGTCACCCAGGGGACCATTTGCCAGTGGGCGTTCATGTCTGTTCTACCTTACCTCAGAGTCAATACAAAGAACAAACAGTCAGACATATTTCGTTTACAGCACAGAGCAAACGGTTGTATGAACTTCTGGTTATGTTAAAATGGGTTTGTTTACAGCCAGGGGAACCCAACAATGTGCCAAATGCAAGTACAGGAAAAGTGCAGTTTCACATGCTTTTATTTTTTTTTTTCTGTTGCTGCTTTGTCCTCTTTAACAAGGTACATGTTCCTCTGCGAACTCCTGGGTTAATATTTAATTATGTCCTCTCCTCTTGGATGTGACCTTACATATGTTGATAAGAGCTGACTGTTATTACATTCAGAGAGAGGGTGTGTCCATAAGAGGGAGTCCTATAACTTTCCTCTACAGGGACGTGCACAAACACTTTGAGGGACTGTTGCTTGAACTCGAAAATAATAACCCTAAGCCTGCCGCCTATGTGTTAGACAGCGAACAAAGATTGGTTTACGTGATAGCACAATGTAAGGCATTATTGCACAACGTGATGCCAAAGTGACAAGCTGCACATTGTTCGAAAGGATATGTGGAGGTTTTTATTCACAGTGCATCCCATTCTTCATTAATCATTTCCACAACTTCAAAAGACTCACCCGGAGCCCTCACACAGTGGCAGCAATGCTAAGTTTGGATGCTACAATGTCACATGACAAGGGGCGTAGGGCATCGCTTTGTATGTACATGTTGTTTTTATACAGCTCTAGGCCGCCCTGCCTTTGTGTCCCGCTGAGGTTCAGTATGACTATCGAAGTTTGGGTGATATGGAGATTTAACTTGGTCCATCTCAGTGTTTTTCAGTTCTGGTCCTGCATAGAAACAGAACTGAAAAACAACAGCAAACATAAGCAGTTAGGGGTTACTCTATATTTATGCAGCCACAACAGCAAAAAGAAAACATTATTGTGCACGTCCTTGCTCTTCTCAGATACTGGTCTGCAGGTCCCCATTGAGCAGGGTACTTTGGGTCTCTGTGGGGTCATTCATCATGCGAGACTTATCCTGCCGGCTATCGCTGCGCTCAACCTCATCCAGCCCACCCACCTTCTTTAGACATAAAACATTCTGGAAACTCTTCTTGAAGTTCTCCGACAGGAAGGCGTAGAGGATGGGGTTGGCACAGCTGTTGGCATATCCCAGAACCACCACAAAAGCAAAGGTGCTCCTCAGGATGGGAGTGGTGCTGATGGTTCCCGTCACCGAGGTGACATTGAAGACGTAGAAAGGCAGCCAGCAGAAGACAAACACTGCCACCACGATGGACACCATCCGAGTCACCTTCCTCTCTGAGCGCTTCCTCTTGGAGGAGCCCACGCGGATGCCTGAGGACTTCACCTTAATGATGATGAACAGGTAGCAGAGGCAGATGACCATGAGGGGCAGGAAGAAGCCCAGGATGAAGGTGTAGAACATGAACGCTGTGTAGTAGGCCTCTTGAGGCTCGGGCCACACGATGGTGCAGAAGCAGCCGTCGTGCTTCGTGATGATGCCGCTGTAGATCACGATTGGCAGGTTTACCATCAGTGACACCCCCCACACTGCTATGTTAATAGTCTTGGCCATGCGTGGCTTGCGCCACTTTGTGGACTTAATGGGATGCACCACAGCCAGGTAGCGGTCAATGCTCATGACCATCAGGCAGAAGATGGATGTGAACTGGTTCAGGGAATCGACGGTCATCACCACCCTGCAGAGCACAGGACCGAACGGCCAGTGGACCAGCGCCAACTGGATGGCGATGAACGGCAGGCCCAGCATGAAGAGCACGTCAGCCACTGCCAGGTTGAGGATGTAGATGTTGGTGACTGTCTTCATCTTGGCGTAGCGAAGGATGACGTAGATGACGAGGGCGTTCCCACAGAGCCCCACAGTGCAAACCAGAAAGTACATGCAGGTGATGACCACCGTGCTGGTTTTGTTGAGGCTATGGTCTGTGTAGTTCCCATGGAAGTCGGACTCATTGCCCTGCATGAAGCTGTCATACATGAGGTGCTCCGACAGGTTCGGAGGGGACGATGGGAAGATCCAGGAGTCCATGATACCTCACTGTCTCAGTGGATTATGGCATCTCACCTGCACACATAAAAACTTATGTCAGCGATGAAATGTACTATAAAATAACCTTTTTATTCTAAATGATTTTTTGCAGTCCTCTGTCTAGTTGACAGAGAATAAAAAAAGTCATCCCGCTTGAATTTTGATATTGATTTTATGCTTTCCACATGAAGTAACGTGAACTCCGTAGTCATCACTTTGATCAGATATTGTACGTGATCTCTCCTCCCTCTGTTCAGGACACTTGCGGGTGGATGTTTGTCTATTGAACCAGTTGATTTCAATGTAATAGATGGCTCTCACATGGCATTTTTGCATTGCAACACTGCGCATGAGCAATGAGACACAGCACAGTAGTCTCTGTAACAGCACAAGTCCATGCTATCAGTCAGAATAAAGGCTTTTCTTTTAGATGCTACAGTACCTTGTGTCTTTTTGAAAAAGAAAATGCACTTTTTCCAGTTCCTTTTAGGATTTTATGCATTTTGTATTGAACCCTCTTTCTTGGGAAGATGCCCGATTGATAACACATGTAAAGAGGGTCTCAGGCAGTCTTTTCTACCTGAGGCAGAGACGTCTCTTATGTGTTTGCTTGGTCAGGAATTGCTGCCGAGGGAAATCACTCTGCACACCCTACAGCCATAAGCTCTCCCTGCGGAAATGTTGCCCTTCATATGATCAGCTGCGACAGGTTACACTGAATTCTCTGCTGACACCCTTTTTTCAATTTATTAGGGGGTGGGTATGGATGTAAATTAATCCCAGGCTAAGTAATTGAATGAGGGGAATCACTGCACTGCCAATAGCCTCACCACAGTCAGATTGAAGTGCTTGTCACTGCCAGTACACAGGATACAAACATGGTCTGACAACTTAGTTTGGTGTCAATAACATAAGAGGTTTCAGCCGAGTGAAAATATAGCCTGTTTGTCCATGAATGTGCATTGTCTGAGTCAGGTGGATGGACAGAATATTGTGTAATATAACAGTTGGAAAAGCATTGAAAGAAACACCTTCTGTTTGTGTTGCATAAGATGAACATATGATGATTAATTATTCCTACAGAAACAGACCAGCAGGATAAAGCACAATGCTCTCTTGAAGCACTCAGACTCGGATCACTGTTAATATTTTGTCACTGTTATGAAATATTCTTTTGCGCCCTGTTAACTTGCTGTGTTTGAGGCATTGTGCATACTGTGCAACAGGTATTCCTTCTTTAAAAACCAGCCCAGAGCCAGCACAGTCAAAAGAAAGTGAATGTGGTTTGCTATGAGAACAACTGGTGAAATGAAAAAGTTTTTTTCATGAGGCATTTTTTTTATTTCACTGCTCAAGGCCATGAATTGAATCTAACTTTTGCTTTTAGCAGCGAAAAGGTTGGAGGTGGAGGCTCAGCTGAATAAATTAGTACAAGCTCATAGTTAGTCGGGTAAATCCAGCTTTTGGGAAATAAAGAGAGGATGAGGTCAAGTCAGGAATTTAATTTGTAATGTTGGCAAACTCTGCCAGCTGTGGATTTTGTGGTCACATTTGTTTCAATACAAATGCAAGAATCACCATTTCGGCAGTCAACAGTGAACCTGCAGACTGGGGGACACTGCAGTAAGTGGTGCTTTAAACATGTTATTGAACATGTTCAGTTTAGTAAATTGCAATGAAATAATCACATTAACCTTTGGACATCCACTGATATGTGCATGTGTGCCAATTCACCAGTCACTGTGCTGTAAATCAACAAAAGTATCATCTTACCTGCAACCAGATTTAATCTCACTTTTTATAAAATACGCCACTTCTGCAGGGATGAAAGTGTTTATGACAGATTCATCATCATCTTCTTCTTCTTCTTCTTCTAGTATTCCTCAAGTTCGTCTCAGTCGAAGAGGAAAACCTTTCTGCAATGTGACTTTCCCCTTTTAACAATCCGACGATGCAGCCTGCGTTACGTGCGTGGAGAAAAGGACAAGTTGGTAAAACAAGCCAGCTTCGCACTGCTCTGCTCAAAGCTCCGATGCGCTCTTGGTGTGATGGCGCGCCGTGACTGTCTCCAGCTGAGGAGCGCGGATGTGTTAAAGGACGAGCACGAACGGTGCTGAGGAGGCGCTGGAGAGGCTCACCTCTGAGCGAGAGAGAGGCTGCCTTCTGTGAAACACGTGCCCGGTCCTGCAGACAGATGGAGCCAAGTTAAACAGAGCGCACATTACGATGGCATCGTTATGAATCTCATTGAGCGTCAAAGCCGCACATGCGGCGCTTGTTGAACATACTGATAAGGTAGAAATTAATGTCAGCATGGAAACACAGTAGGTCCTCAGGGCGCCTCGGGATCAAGGCGTAATGCAACTTTTCCTCTCAATAATTCAGCCGAAACGCTGGTTCCCTGATTTGGCAAAATTCACACAGACTTGTTTCTCACAAGTTTCTCACTGAATAAAAATGTGTTGTGAAAAACAGGAAATGCTCTCAAGAATTATTTTCCCTCTGACTATGCGCACTTTCAGAATGTGCCAAACATCAAAAATAATGAACAGTGAAACGTTCCAAAGCAACAACGTTTTTACGGACTCCTCAGTGTCTGTTTAGTAAAGTTACACAAATGAAATTCCACTTTTGACCCTGGAGCGAATTTATCTTTCTAATTGCTTTTCTTCTTATGCAGCGTTGCCACCGATGTGAGTCTTCTGGGTTGGAGGTAAATCCCAAAGTTGAAGCAGCCCCGTGACCCAGTTCAGTCACGCCACTCACTCCGCTGGTGGCCACAAGCTTGCACTGCGAGTCCCCCCTCCATCATCATCTTCACTCCCAGCCATCAGAGGCAGCACTGAGCGCAGAGACGCAGAGCAGCGCTCAAATTACGCGCGGCGAAAATCCCACACGCTTCACCTGAGCGTGTTTTGTCCTCCACAGGTAAAAGTGGGACCTTAATCTATGGCGGGGTGCAGGCCTCTATGCTGAGGTCTCACCGCGCTGTGGTGGTTGTAGTAGCCAATAGCGCCACATTCGTTCTATTTCCCTGAATTTCTCCAAACTGGACATCATTATGGCATCAAGTCTACTGAACATCAGCATGCTGTGAATAAGGCCGAGTCCATGTTTTTCAGCCCTTCACCCCGTGATAGAGCTTCCACCCCTGTGTGCAGGTAGGAGTGTTGTCCAGCCTCTTACAGGTAAGCTAAATTTCATTATCCCTTCAACTGGTATGTTGCTGTTTACACTGGTGTGTGCGAATGGCATCTCAAGTTTTGTACCTGAAATGAAGGTGGGTTAGACAGCAAAGAGAAAGCTGTGATGTATCATGTTGTTTCTCTTTACAAGGACTGTCACGCCAAGTTGCATCTGACATTTGCTGTGTGTGTGTGTGAGTGTGTTTGAGCAGCCAGTGCTTGTCAGGAGGTTGTTATATGGAGAGATTTCTGCAGAGTTTTAATGGCACAACAAACTGCTTAGCATTTTGTGTCTGTCAGATGTATTCTTAAACCCTTGGCAGCATCTGTCAACTGATGGTACTCTTGTGGCAAGAAGAAAGTTAAAAGAAAAGCAAATATTACACTGCAAGCAAGAGCCCGACAAGAGAATTTGTTTAGTTGTTGGAATTTCACACCTTTCATGTTTCTTAACCTGCAATACTATACAGCTTAAACATGTCTTCTTCGCATGTGATATGCATATGTTTAAGCCACAACCACAGATTTGCTGCGTGAGAATGTCGACGTGGCCTCTCGTGTGTAAGTTGAGCTCCACATTGTTAAGGCAAACAGTGCAGGGCTGCTTGTATTTGAGCGTTTCTGCTCAAAGATTTCATCGATCCACAGCGTTTCAGAGCTCGACAGCCGCGGTGGCTTTTTAGAAAAAACATCATCTGATAACGAAATGTCAGATCGTTCAAGTGTGGGAGTCTCGTCCAGCTGCATGGGATCAGCTGTTTTAGCTGTCACTGCAGACTGCTCTGCAGCACCAAAAGTCAAAAGGTCCTTCGCACGACTCATCACCTCGCTAGGGATGCTGAAGATACCACTTTTGGAGGTAAAGTTGGCGTGGGCCGCCAAGAAGCCTCACTGCAGTTAACCCGGATGAGGAGGTTATGTAGATGCTGATAGGACGGTCAGCTTCTCTTGAAGTGTGTTGAGTACTTTTGAAAAAGAGCATCTGTTTCATCCTGATTAAGCTGATTTGAGCGCTAGAATATGTCAGATATCTTGTTATTTAGCTCGCCTCACTGTTGACGGGCAGGCGCTTGTAAAAACAGCATTGATAACAGTAATTAGCTCGGTATTGATGTGTTGCCATCAAGCAGTGACTCTCCAGCCCTGCCATGACTCCGTGTCTATTGAAGCTCATGTGGAGACAAAGGTCAGTTGAATCAAACCCACGCTTACAATCAGCCAAGCCGCTTTGAAATTTCATAAATAGCAGCTCAGGGGACTGAATCAGCTGGAGTACTGTACTGTCAATAGGAGCTTGTTGCTTCTCTTTGTCCTTAGAGTTCATTGAGTGATTCCACATTATTCTTTGGCCAGATAGTAATTGAATAACAGCTGGAAAATTAGCACATCTTAACTGTCAGAAAGAGACAATTGTGCAGAGCGATGGGACTCAGCGGCAGTTTGTCTCGCTCTGTGTGTGTTGCCATGAAGCCTGCATGGTGCGTGTGAAGCGGTCACAGGGGAAATCAAACAAATTAAGAAGGGAAAGCAGTGATTTATTAGAAGTTATCTTGCTACAGGGCTCAGTCAATGATCCATAGACTAGGTTTTTGTGTTAAATACAATGCGGATAATCAAAATCATCAATCGGTGATTTATCAATGTTTTAACTACAGCTGTTTTCATTTATCTCCTTGGGATTTAATGGCAGTTTAAGTTAAAAAAAAAAAGGCTTTTTGATAACACAAACCAAAAGGAACCCTCAGGCAATGTTTATCAGTATTCTGTATGAGACAAACAAGCATGTCAATACATGTTGGCGCTGAATGATTTGCGGGGGGAAGTCTTGATGACTCCCTGGGTTGATTAGTTCTGTTTTACTTCAACTAATAGTGGTGATATAATGCAGGAGAGGGCTCGAAGCTTTATTTGCCTCCTAATTACTGAGGCCTGACCGAGCAACCCTCTGTTTCAGGCCCTGAATTGAAAGCATTGATTATACATCCTGCCAGGGTAAATTGACAAACAACTGGCAGCCTGAGGCAGCTGACAGAATATTCAGTGAACAAGGCTGGTAATAAAGGTTTTTGTAATGATGAGAGAAACACATTAACCAGGTGTTTTGAAAGGTATTGCTGCAATATGTTAGCACAGATCGCAGGTATTATGTTCCTCAGTGGCCTTAAGGAAACCTTTTCTCATTTTCAGATTCATTCAGTGCAGAGAAACAAGAGTTTGAGTTGTTTTATTTATATATTTTTTGAAGGGATCAAAGTCTGTCTCAGCGTTTGTCAGATACCTTTCATAGAGTCTGTTTCATGCTGCCATAGATGCAGCGGTTGTCCTTCTTCTGGAGATACGATGCTCACATGTTTTCCCTCAAGGGCGGCTCAGTCAGCGCTCCCTCCATCCACTTCAGGTGATATTACTGTCAAGTGAGGCACCATCAGTATTTTTTTCCCCCTCCACTTCTTTGTAATGACCTTTTTGGACTAAATGGTCGTCATCTCGCTTCCCCTGTCATCTTTCTCCAATCAGAGTGCAGCGTCACTAACCTACCGACATGGTGACCCCTCACAGATTGAAAGATTGTCAGAGATTTAATTGAAATCTGGTCCAACTCATCCACTGGTTTCTACTATTATTACTACGCTGACAATAGTGCTCATATAAAGAAATGGAAAATAACGATTTCCAACCAATAATAATCATTGTATATGATGGGTTGACCTGATATTTACTATTATTACTTTTTTTTATTTGCTCTGCTGTGGGACTGTAAGTAATGATTCTTCCCAGTATTGATTAATATGCACATTATTGCCTCGATTAATCTTTTTATACAATGTCCGATAATAGTGAAAAGTGGCCATTTTAATTTCCCAGAGCCAAAGATGATGTCTTCAAATGGCTTGTTTTGTCTGATTTACAGTTCAAACCTCCAAAGTATTCATCTGACTGTCTTATATAATGAAGAGTTGCTGATTAATCAATCGATCAGTTTATAATCTTTGCGTACCAGGCCACCTCAGAGTGCAGTATTACACCTGTATGGTTATTTACCAGAGGAAAGAGGCAGGCTGTGCTCATCTTTGTGAAGTTTTTTTGAAAGTATTGAAGCAGGAATATTGCTGCTGTGTTTAGCTGCAGTACACTCAGCAGCAACAGCACAACCGTCCTGCAATAAATCATACCTTCATGAAGGTGATAATGTGTCATCTGTTGTATCAGACTGCGTTAGTTTCAGCTAGGTGCACCCAATAAACCGGCACCTGGGTGTATGGTGCACACTGATTTAGAAAAGTCTACTTTTCTAATTTTATTTTGACAGGAAATGTGTTTGAGACGGCCTAATATTTGATATCAATTTTTCAGCCGGTCCGAAGTGCGTTTATTCTGTGGCCACGGTTCACAAACAACAATCAACAGTTCTGCTGCTCTTCACTCATTGTGAGTCTTATCAAGTAAAAACAGTCATAAACCTCAGCCGACTCGCACAGTCGGCTGTGTGTGTGCTCTTTACACATCGCTGTTTATTTACGTAAAATGAGCCTGGCTGCCGTGATAAAGCCCGCTGAGGCTAACTCCAGCTCCTAGGAGACTCAGCCATATGTTGTGGTGACTGGGTGATTGTGGAGGATGTCAACTGTTGATGTTTTGCCAGTCGCTGTTGAAAAAGCCACGCTAAGAGAGGCAGAAATACGCCTCGTGGGACTGGCCTCTTACGCTCAGTGAATGTGCGGCTCATATATTGCGCTTATCTCATTTGACACTTCTATCTTTTATTTTTGCTTTGCTTGCTTCTTAGATTGTGACTCAAACTACTCAAAACATTCTCATGATGCAGTTTTTGTCAAGTCACTGTTCACTGATTCATGATGAATATTCTGTATTACTAAAGATTTCTACCTTCCATCTATAATAGCCTAATTTACTTGACTTTGGCGTGAACGTCCATTATCAACTGCAGAGGTTTGGGAAATTACTTACTTACTAGTTTTTTCCCCAGAGCATCTCATGATCTTCACCAGCTTTCTGTCCACTCTCTTTCTCTTTCGATGAGGAATACCATCCCTGAGCACAGACAGCAGTTGCGATCACCTCCTCATATACCACCATTTTCCCTACATGTGACCAAAGTTCCACGCTTGGGGTCACGTGGGTGACACTGAGCCGTCTCCACTTATCTAATGAAGACTGTGAGATGCAGTTAAATGCTGTGAAAAAAAAGCTGCTAAGTGGACCTTGTATTAAGATATTTTTGCTAAAATCTTGCTAATAGTCTTGTCACTGTTACTTCTGTAACAGTACTGTACTGTTCATCTTTCTAGCAGGTGCAGATGTGAAACTGCGGGTCGTAGCCAAACTGGGACCGAACAGTCTGAATAATGATGAAGAATCAGTTTAGATTAACTGCAAATCAGGGGTCTTAATAGAGAATGTAAATACTAATAACTAATTCCACATTTCCAGCAATAGATGCACCCGTGACATTTGACGAATCTGCATGTAAAATCCAAATTAATTACACTTTAATCCCTGTGGTTGTACGGCTTCATCTAAAATTGGATTATAAATGACTTTGTGATTGAATTTGTGGGTAAAGTTGAATACTGCTGCAGTAGGAGTATTGGAGGAAGTGCAAATTTTTACCTGAGTGTTTTCCGTGCTGTGAAAACTGCTAAATGGCTAATTGGCAGTATTAATGTTGTCTGTGGATTTAATGAGTCATTGACGGGTAGCTTAGTTTTTCTGGCATTTTCCAGATATAGCATTGCAAGTACAGAAACTGCATTACAGGTATGTTTGTAGCCATATGCACGAAGCATTAACATCAAGGCTGCAGTCGTAAAAAAGTCGATAAACTAAAAATAAAAAAAACATTTATGAGGCTGTATGAGACGACTCGATAAAAATAACTAATGCTGGACATGCGTGTGTTAATCTGACTGCTAAACAAGCAATTACTTACCATTTGCCACCTCAAGCTGTGATTTTTTTTTTGGAAAATGCCTGAAAAGAGACGGATGTTCATGCCGGTAGCTGTGCACACATGCAGCAGCACTCTGATTTCATTAGCCTGCGAGCTTCGAGGCCACGCTGTCTGCTAAAGAGAAGGCGAGAAGGGAGAGGAGGGTGCGTGTGCCAGGCAGTGCTTTAGAGGAGGGGTATTTAATGCTCATTAAGATGATTTTGACTCAAACCTTTAAAAATTGCAGTGACAAGAGAGTAAACCATCATAAAAAGGTGGATACATGCTGTTTTGTTTTCAAAAGGTCCATAAATGCCGTTTATGTGCATGCGCCCCCAACTACAGCCTCGAGTTTCAACCACAGCTGCAGCTCAGATGAAACGAACTCTTGTTTTGTAATCGTAACAACAGAAACACTTAAACCTGCTGGGCAGAACTTTTGTCACCCCCTTGTGGCAATGAGAGTAATTACTGAAACATTGCCGATGTGCTCATGACGCCATAGGCTATACTGGTGCACCAGTGCAGGAATGTCACCACAGACACAGGATTTAGAAAAAGAGATTTACCTGGCGGTGATAGGCTGAATCAGCATTGTGTGAACTTATCTGTTTCTTTAAAAGTCCCTCGCTGCAGCTTTAACAGTGCGGAGAGATGAATTTATACCTCTTGTCACCTGTTTGTGTAATATCTGACAGCTGGTCAGTTCCTGGTGTGGTGGTAACCTGCTCTCTGGCAGACGAAGCAGGCACTGCTCACTTTTTTTTTTTTTTTTGCTATTGCCAGAGAGCCAAAGAGCTGCTAGCTTCAAGGCTGTTAGGTGTGATTGATTGTGTTTGCTGCAGATTGTGCCTCAAGCTTTCTTAAGGCTCTCAGGTTCAATCCAAAACTCTCTTTAATTCCCCTTTTTGGAACAATCGCAGGCAGTCAATCTCTTTCATCGCATCTATTCTCGAGGCATTACACAGCGCTGCTGTTTATTGTGCTGTTCGGTGCCTTGTGGACTCCGTATGTCTATTTTGGCACTTTGCCTTTTTCTTTTTGAGTTTCATGTTAATTTCATTTTCCTTTTGGTTATGCATACACATGTTTTATTTCCAGCAGAACATAGTAATTAAAATGCAAATGAAGCCTTTGAATACTCAGTACTATTTCCAGACTTAACGATCAGCGCCACGTCTGAGCTTGGCAGCCGGCTCACAACCTTTAGATGTATGTGGGTTGGCAGCTCAGGGTCTTTACTGCAGGATGTCTTCAGGGTTAGAGACAGTATGAAGCACTGAATGTGAGCCTGTTTTCTTTAAGGTACTCCTTTTCTTTTCCTCTTGGTGTTGGGTATATTGATTTCATCCACTTTACATGCCAACCTTCAGTCAGAGTTGTAGAAATTTCTTTGCTGTGACATTGTCCGACTCACGGTCCCTTCCGAGGATTAATGGCTGCTTGTGGCTGAGATGCGACAATAACCAGTTTCTATTTCTGGTAAACCGAAAACTTCTAAGAAAAAATCATTTAAAATGGCATAAAATGTATAGATAAAATATAGAAAGAGTATGATTTTAATCTTTTTTAGTAAAATTAAACTATTCATCATAATTTTTGTTCGTTTTTTCCTCTTTTGGCTACAGTTAACGTTCCATTGATGATTTTGTTTTTGAATAGTTTGTTTCTTTTAAGCCAGTAGCAGTAATGTAGTAACTGAATCATTAAAGTAACTAACTACTGTACTGTAGTATATATTTTAAGTACTTTTCATTTCATATTGCTTTATTTCATCGGCAAATATTGTCCTTTTAGTTGTTGCTGTCGCACTTTAGCTTAGTATGGATGAAATAAACAAATTTCAATGACTCCCTCCATCTGTTTCAGCCTTTATGCTCAGAACACAAATGGCATTCACAATGGAATGCTCCAAAAACACCTGTTTGCTCTGCAGTACTAGAAAATTAAAGTCATCAAAATTTGGAAAAGTCATTTTCAGGATGTTGCACTGCAGCCTTTTCGCTTGAAGCAGAATTTATTTCATTTCCTCAGGCCTCCAAACTAAAGATCCTTTCTCACACGTGGCATGAATGAATCTTCGGATCATCAATATGAAGATGTGCGTCAAACATGTGAACAGTAATCCACATTTACGTGTACCCGTTCTCCATCACGAATCGGCATTGCCTTCTATAGGTGAGCCTTTTTTTTCCCCTCACAGCCACGCTTTTCTGCTTCACAGTTGCACGTGAAGGCTCGTGGAGCTGCTGGCCGCTGTGTGTGGCTGTCTAATCCCATGAAACCGAAATAAAATTGGTTTTCACTCTTCTTTTCAGAGGCCCGGAGATGATAGATAATATAGCTCTTGGAGGGAGGCAGACGTCAGGTCAGATTTCTCAGGTCGTCTCTGCCCGAGTGGCACCATCCACCTCGCTTGGTCGTGTGTGACTCACCGTGTAGTGTCTGGAAACATACGCCCCCCGTCAGGAGTCAGAATCTTAAAATCAACACTGATTGCAGATAAAAAAAAAGCCTCTTTGTTCTTAGTGTTTTTATTTCACCTGTCATTTTAGATCTCCAGCTCCACTGAGTCCAAACATCACAGTATGTGTGCATTGCGGCTGCAGCTTCGTCATCCACATCCCAAATAGACTACGCTACAACTGCAAAAGAATCCGCATTTAAGACTGACACAAATTGCTAATTGTCTCACAAATCAAAGACCTTTTCAAGATTCTATTCAAACCAATATGTCGTGTGCTGCTTTAAAAAAAAATACGCCTGTTGCTGGGCTGAAAATGAAGAAGCATGATCGTGAGTGCGTTTTATTTATGAAGTGCCCTCGGATGGCACGGAAATGAATGGAGTGAGTAACACGGCGCTAACTGCCCCGCTTCTGTTCCTGCGTCCCCGATACATCAAAACTCGGCCCATGAGAGCTAAATATTATTAAAGCAACAAATTGATGATACCAGACTGGTCATGTGATGACAAGAAATCTTGATTAATCTGCCCCTACGGTGGAGAGCAGCTAATGTGACCTCTTGATTGCCCCTATGGTGGATAAATCATTATGAAGTGACCCAATGTACAGGAAAGCATGAGGGTGACCTTCTAGTGGAGAAACCATGATAAAGTTTCATGTTGTCACCCCTTACTTTCAAAAGCATAGGCTGTAACTCAGAGATCTGATCATAAATACTAATTCCATTGTGCTTAAATAGCAAAATAAATAGATTATTATATTATAGTAATAGAACAATCACTGATGCAGCCTTAGAGTGGGATTGCTGCGTGTATGATTTTTACATATCATGTGCATGGAGGAGCATATAATATAATAAACTGATGTAAAATTGCAAACCAACAACAGGCAACAGGGTTCAGAGACATTTGTAAGAATGAATGATTTTTTTTTTAAAGACTTTTTTAAGATTTTGTGAAATATTTTCTTCAGAGCGCCATCTGTATTGTAGTGTATGTGTGTGTGAGAAGGAGGCTGCGGTACACTTAGTATATTAGCATTCAGACTGGGGCAGGGGAGGCAGATCTGGCTGCGGCACTGTTCTAGAGGAGAGGTGTAAACAGAATGCGCCGCCATCTGCACGACGCAGACCTCTCATCCACCAGCTACAAGTGAAACACCTGCCACCGCTCAGATCGCTTGTAGAAGTCAATTCTGACTTAAAGCAGTCTCAACAGTGACTATCACATCATGGCTCTCTGGGCATCTGATTGTAATTTATTTAACATGCTTGATGAAGGCATGTTTGCATTTAGAAGCTATCTGGCAGTGGGCTTTAGATAAACACAAGCCCCGCTCTTTTTGTGTGTTATCTTGATTTGGCATGTGTGTAAATGTGTTTGTGGATCAAAGCCCTCATCTGATTGGCTAGCTGTGCTTTTCTCTAAACCTAACTTAATACTGTAATTATAGAAATTCATTAAAATGTGTGATATTATATGCCGCAGGCTCTCAGTTTGATGGAATTAAAAGGTTAACGCACACCGTCTGGGAGCTAATTAATCCAGTCGGCTTTAGCGGCTAATAGCAGTGTGGCATGTTTTCATGTTTCAGCTTCATGTTGCAGCATCTTTGGAGATATACGCATGGCTGGCTCAACTGCAAAGAAAGTGTTACTTGAGTGTTTTAAATCGCCATCTTTATGCAGACACCGTGAACAGTCAGGGCCACTAATGGAAGAGGTGAAAGCAGATTTTTGTAGGAAACACAGAAAGGAGTTCATGTGGAGGCTTCAGGCTGCGTCCAGGGTCCATGAATCTCCTTTCTTTCCCCTCTAAGAAGCTTTAAATGGACTTCAGTCTGATATTTTACTGATACTCATCCATTTACTCCATCTTTGAGCGTTGTGTATCCTGCACAACAGCAGCCATTGCAAGCCCTTGTGCTTCTTTATCGGCTCTGAAATGTGACGACCGTATAGGGAACAGTTCAGTGTAGCTGGTACGACATTACATATGAAGTAGGTCAAGAGTGTCTGAAGCACCAGTTCGACTTGAATCTCATCTTTCTCTCCTCATCTCTCTCCAGCTGTTGATGAATGAATAGGGAGTCTTTTCCACTTGTCATGCAACCTGCCTATTGGCACTTCAATCTTGAAATAACGTCCACATCAGCTTCAGTGAAACACAGACTCACAGTTTTGTACACATTTAATTTTACTAAGATTCAGCGAAGCCTGATATAATGACCAGCGACAAATATTTCTTACGTCTTGCGCCTCTTCTGAAAGTGCCTTTATTTCGCCGGTTAAATGAAACCCCCTTTTCTCGCTGCTTCTTAGCTTTTCTGTGCTGTGTAATGATTCAGTCCATTTTGGGTGAAGCCTTTTATGTCCCTTCTGTGGTTTAAATTCATCAGGCATTCAGCAGCTTGATTCATTATGAGAAAAGGACACGTCTCTCTCTAAACCTAATTGGCCGTGATCAGGGTGAAATTCTACCTTTGTCAGTGTCTCAAAGCCCTGTCTCTATGTTTCATCACGGTCTCTTAACTCAAAAATGGCCCGATGAAAATGCGCTGGTGCTGTCTTTGTTGTCACTTACAGCACGTTACTGATGTTGCACATGCACATAATAACTCGGTAGATTGTGTTTCACATACACATGCAGAGCTTAGGAGTAAGTCAGCACAGCAGAAGGCCTATTTCAGTGTCTGGCTTAATAGAATTAAATTAAAAGTAACCTGCTGTCCTCTGTCCATCCACGTGTCTGTCCGCTTCTCTGGAACGAGTTGTTTTCAACACTGGCTTTATTCGTGCTTACAGTGTGCGTCCTGTGGCCCTGCAGGGATTATCTCCAGTGCCATGGATGTGCATATTTATCCTGCGTAAATGCCACAGTCTCTCGAACACAGACACACACATGCAATACCTTTTCTCCTTTATATAAGGACGGTCACCTCTGAGTAGATGTCATCCTTGTTGGGAGATATGGCTGAATCCATCAGCCAACAGTCGTCACTGAAACTGGTTTTGCTGGAGGTACATGACTTGACTGTATAGTAGATAAATGATGAGTTACTACAGAACAGACTGGGAGATACTATGTTAATGAATCATTACGTGATGATTGGCATAATTAGATGGGTGTCAATAAAGCCTACAGCAGTGATAAACAATGTCGAAAACATGATAGAAATATGACATTTATGCTTGTTTCATGTGTTCATTAGAGGAAGGTTACAGTCTCATCGCGCCGCGCAGACCTCAGGATTTCGTCTGCCGCCATTTTTCGTCTCGTGCTTCACGTGCTTCTGTATCTGTGTGCTTCCAATGCACTTTGTCGTATTTTGCTTTTAGCGACAGACCAACCTCAGCCAGACGCTTTAAATGTTCAGCATTTCCTTCTGAGCATTCTGACACTAAAATGCCATTGATCCTCTTCACTCCATGATTATCTGACCGTTGCTTACCCTTTTCATGTGCCGTATTGTAACGTTTTACTCAGACTTTTTAAAGTCTGCCTCTTCCTACTTGGTCTCGCTCTTTTGCAAGTATTTTCCTGCTCTTTAAATATTTGTTTTGGGATTTCTGAGCGTGCATGTGCAGCAGCCAAATTGGTGTCATTTCTGCTGTGCGCACACACTGGCGGCCCAGCAGAGGTGTCCTTTGTTTTGCTTTTTTCCTTGAAAACACTGAAATGAACCCGTTGCCTCGAGTGTACCGTGCTGGTGGGAGTTTCATGTATCCTTTATTGGCACATCAAGGCTGCAGCTGAATTGCATTTATTCATTTACTTGGAATTGTTGTTTGTCTGTGTTTACTTCTTAGTGGAAGTAATTATTTGTTTATTTACATGCTCAGTAACAGCTTAGGATTCAGGCTTTTGAAATCTGTATCCATGAGCCCTGATGTTTGCTTAGCAACACAGATCGCAAAACACACAAGGCTTGTGACAGATGGCCAGAAACATGGCGAACTGAGGGAGGGAGCGCGAGAAAGAAAGCGAGGGCTGCTTTCCTGTAGCAGCAGAGGTGTTGTCATACACACTCGGAGTCAGAGATTGAGAGCTCAGCTGCCTCCGGCTGCAGCAACAAACCCTGTTTCAATAATGCATCGCCCGCCTCTTAATGAAACTTTAATAGTGAACAAACCAAGAGCGTTGTTGCTATTGGAACATGCCATGGGCTTTGGGCTGTGTAATTGAGGAGGAGATTTGTTAACGGTGCAGTAATGAAATATAAATAGCCTAGAATTATATTAAACAAAACAGATTACAAACTGTAAGCTGTCAGCCATTGTAGCTAATGGTTTTTAGTGTACAGTGCTGTTTACTTTCTCCTGAATTATGACTCATTAAAATACAATACAGTGCATTGCAATCATTGCTGTAGCGCTACTGCGGTATGTGACTAACAGCTTTGCATGAATGTGAGCAAATAGTGACGAATCCACACAGGAAACTGAGATGTATGGTGTGGCGGTGACTGCTTTCTGGCTTACGCTGTCTAAAAACAATCCATGAGAGAATGGTCTGCCCACTCTTTTTTCACACCAAATGTTACCCAATAAGCATCCTTTCAAATCACTGTCACATTACGCTACAGAGAGCAAGAATCTGCAGCTCATTGCTTATGTTGCAGCTAACTCTGTGTGACAGTCGTACCTGCCTCTGTGGAGGTGGACTGATGTGGATGGATGGGCCTTAGGAGAGTGAAGTGAGAGAGGAGAGCAGATGTGACTCTGTTAGATTCATTAGGTCTGCCACAGTGCAGAAGCCCTCGGTGTCTCCGGAGTAAATGGTGTCCAGTGGCGTCTGTCAGGAGTGTTGTGATATTTAGCTTGAGGACGCGGAGATGACATCCTCTGTTACTGTGTTTTAAAGCTGCACGTCATGATAAATGCAATGGATGCTCTGCAAATTCTGAAATAGCTGAACTTTCATGCTCTAACCAAGGTCAGAAACTATTACTTTTTATAAGCCAAGAAAATCCATTACAAGCCTGATACTGTCCTGCATTTCATCCTAATATGCTCTTTGGGATTACAGTTGAGGTCACTTTAACGTGGACCTGTGCGATCTCCATCCTCTGTGGTTAATCTTTTGTATGATTGCTCCACTGTAGTTGTGTATATAACATGCAACTCAAATGGGTTGATTTGGGATTCTTCCACAATGAATAGATGGAGGATTTATATCCCAGTCATGACAATCCTAAAATCATATTTGCCTTGTTTTTTGCACGCAACCATTTAGACCATTTCAGTTTGCATTTAATCTGTTTGGAAAGTTGCAGCTGCTCCAATGCAAATATCTGGAAAGCTATTTGACAGGAAGAAAGATGGTCATGCTGCTCTTGAGGTACACCTTCAAAAATACATCTGTAGTTTTGCAGGTTGTGTTGGAACATCTGCATAGCTCTCGTGCATGTTGCCTGGATTTTGTGGTTAATGTGAGCGATATGAGCGGGCCGAGAACTGGATCATTTATCTGTGTCAGTGTGGACTTGACATCAGTGCAACTACTACTCACAGCAGGCTTGAAGTGTAATTTAGGACTCAGTGTACCCACCCTTGTCATTTCTCCATAAACCTGACTTTCAGTAAAGTACTCAAACGCACCTGATGATAAGTGGATCGCAGCAGCTCTGAAGCCTCTGAGCTGAGCGGTGGGGTGAATCTTTTTTTAAATAAGACCCATAAAGCTGCGACATGGAGTTGAGTGACTGCAGTCATCGCTGAGCCGTATGGCTGTGCAAGACAAAAACAAAACTGACAAACAGCACTGGGATTTTGTGCAAGTTTATGCGCAGGGCAGATCGTGCAAAGTGAGATGAATAAATCATCTGAGGAGAAAATATATATTGATATTTTGATGGGTTGTAGATGTCACAGCAGGCATGACATCACCCCCCACCATTTCAAGGTGGAACTGAAATAGTTTTAAGGCCAAGAGAGTTGCTGTGGTAAAGCTTTGCAAGGGTTTGTGTGCATCTAATGCTTCAGTAGGAGGTCAAGATGGAGTCTGTTAAAGGCTCAGAGAGACAAGGGACAGCATGATGGGATGAAGGGGCTGAGAGTCGTGCAAAGAACAGGACCAATTCTGCCCTTCTTTGTGAAACGCATGATTGTAGAAAGGAAATTATGACATGAGCCTGGGAACACCGAAACTTGTAAAACCATCGTCAGTAAACACGGTTCGTTTGCAAATGATTGCATTCTGATTTTATTCACATGTAGTTTCCCAACTGAAAAAAATAAAATAAAATAAAATAAAAAAATCTAATATTGATGCCATAAGGTTCACGTAGCACAATATCCTTCAATTCACAATTCTCCTTCTGCATCATGCCTGTAGGGGTCACTAATTTACAGCAAATACTGACTTGTGTCAGAAGAGGACTTTAATTTTTTGGGAATGCAAATTCATTCTCAAATTGGAGCATGATGAAATTCTTCCTCCACAGCCAACACCAGCGAAACAATTAATTTTACTTTGTGCTATCTAATTAACTGTAGTTATACACTCCAGTGGCATTGATGGGTATTTTGCGTGGCCACAGTTTTGATGAAAATGCAATCACTGTTGTGGGAAATCATGTCTCCAGCTCCCTATCTGCAACTATTTTTCATTAGCAAATATGTTTTGGGGACAACACAACGCCACATTGATTTTGTTACTGATATTCGTATTAGTTATTACTTTTTAACAAAATGTGTCCTTGCACGGCCGTGCTGGAGGAGAGCCCAGCCCCATGGGGGTGATGAATCGCTGGTGATAAATAGCAGAGATGGCTCATCATTAAGGTCAGAAGTGTAATCAAATATAGCCAGGGGCATTAATGATGTGCCTGCCTCGAGTAATACTCCACCCCAAATAAGGAGTTCTTGTCATTAACAGTGGATTCAAGTTTTCACATTAGACGATAAACATCGAGATGTTCACAGAAGCTTCTCAGACCGCTCTTGCATCATTACAACTTTCTTAATTATCCATCCATCCATGTGCTCATTATGTTCCAAACAAACTTGGCTAGACTTGACGAAATACACAACTCCTGTGTCTCACTGTTGTCTTTCTTGCTTTTCCTTTTTTCACCGACTGCAAACTTCTTTGTGAAAGGCTCCCAATTGGTTTTCTTAGTTGTAACAAATAGCTTTACCAATGCTTTATATATCAGGAATAAGACATTAATAAGATCAACTTCCTGGTTACCAGGCTGTGAAAACCCCTTATTTGTAGAAAAAGGCTGCATTAACAACTAATTAACCCAACTGCAGACTTGAAGATGAAAGCCTTGATGAATGACTTGTTGACATTCATAACTGTAGACTCTCAACCTGGCCATCCAATTTTTCCATTGTTTATAGTTTATAAGTGAGTTAAGAAGCATTAACTAATGATTTCTTGGCAATTAACAAGTTACAACTAAGCCTTTTATGAGAGGCGTCTCATTTGAAAGTGGCACTAACAGATTCGTCCGTATCTTTGTGTGGTTGCCTTTGTTTGTCTCTCAGCTGCTGCTCTGTGTGTTTGAAAACAGATAATACATGCCCTGTGTTGTTCTACAAAGCGTAAGGCTAATGTGCCAGCAAATATCACAGGAAGCTGCAGCCAGCACAGCAAGCACCTATGCACAACACGGCTGCTTCAAAAACCAATTTCATTTGGTTTCCCACTGCTGCGTGTTCTTGTAATCAAGCTTGCTTCCATGAAACCTCTCATTATGTGACCTTGCATCGCCCCTGATCCCAATAACCCCTCAACAGCAAGAGCAACAGGCCCATTCATGCTTTTATCCGTTCAACAGAAATTGTGCTGTCCCTCGATTGCAGCGTTCAGAATGGATGTGCCCCCTGCCAAGCCCGGGATTCATGTGCAGTTACTGATCTTTTCAACAAGAATCCAAACACTGTGAGGTTTTCATATTAACCCAATGACCCATTCAGATGCATTTGAAAAGAAAAGTGACTGCTTCTACCTCTCTTTGCACACAGAACACTAAAACCACCTCAGATCTACGTGAGCCGAGGTGAAAAGCAGCAGTAAATTCTTCTGTATGTTGATAGATATTTTTGTTTTGCTTTTTATTGGTGTGTCATTAGGCATGAAAAGAGATGTGATTGAGGCTGGGGTTTATCCTGCAGTGGCTGGTTGGCACTAAAATTGAGTTAATTAGTTTGACATTATTGCTGTTTGGCTGGTGAAAAATGTCATCCTCACGCATGTTGAAAGCATATTAAGGTGATATTAACTTAATCACACACTCATCCGTAACCTGTTATGTGCTTCGAGAGTTAAAGAGACTCCAGACAGATGCTCTACTTTGCAGAATTCGGTGAAATCCTGAGTGACCTCTGCGGTGGCATGTCTCAACAATTGTCACATTTGTTATTTCCAATTAGGTTGACCCTGCCGGGAGAAAACTCTCACTGAGACTTCCTATTTATTAAATATTTATTTTGTGCATGTGTGTGAGTGTGCTTGTGTCCATGTTTGTGTTGAGGTTTATTAAGGCGTCTGAAGAAACAGGCCGAGGCTCAGGGGAGAGGAACGTAATGTTTACCATCAGTGATCGATGTTTCGGATAATTAAGATAGAAGGGGACATTCATTAGTTTGACAAGAAGAAAGGACTCAGACTGCATTATTTATTTATTACTGCGCACTGTACCAGGTGTATATATCACCTTGCCGTCCTCCTTTTTCTCTTATTTTTTTGGAGCATTTCCACCTTGCAGCACATTACAGCCCTGTGCAGATGGCAGACATGTTGCCATGTTACTCATGAGGATGCATAGTGGTCAAAACTCAACACGGTACATGTGTATATACTTTTTAATCATTTGATCTCTTTAATGAGGAGTCCTCTTGTTTTTATTGTGTCACATTTTGCAACGGACTGAAGTGCAAGCAGCAAAACAGGTATTTGCCGTTGATCACCCTCTTATCTATAATAAAAAAGTAGAACAAAAGACTATTTAGTCAGCAGACAGCCTTTTAACTTTATAGCTGTAACAACTCACCGTGGACTCTGCAGTCTAATAGGAATAGAGTTTTGGTCTCTATTGAAAAGTATATTTAATGTGAGCTCTCGATGTGAAGCGCAGTGCTATAAAACTCCCTAAATTAAACCCAGTTTGAGTGCACTTCCAGACACAAACATCTTGTCTTCACTAGAGTCCATTATAATTCTCATTACCATCTTTCAAATGGCCTGATAAATTCTGTATTTCAAGCAGATGTTTTTCATTCAGTGCTCTGTGCGACCAAACTCAATATCTCCTGCTGCCCCAGTTGTAATTTAGTTGAAAATAGGAGCCAGAGGGCTCATCCGGAACGTACCTGTTGAGAAAGATTGAAATCATTAGAGCCCAAATGGGACATTTGTATAGTGGTCAGGCTTGTTCTATTGCTAACCGCATGTTCTCACTGCACTCTGGGCTGCTATGTGCCTGTGGTGCAGACAGATGGAAATGTGAAGTGTCTGTCACATAGTGCCCGTAAGTCCAAAGGCTTAGTGGGTGTCTGGAGGAATTTATACCACCTACTTATCTATACACAAGTATATGGAGTACATGCTGTCCGGCTGTTGCCGTTTTGGCAGTGTCTGACTTTCTCCAGTCTTCTGGCTAATCCAGTAATGGTCAAAGAGGTGGAGTGTGGGTGGAGTTGAGGTGGGAGTGAGGCCTGGATGCTGAAACCTTGCAGCTAGCTAGTCATTCAAAGCAGCCATGCTCATATTTATGCATATCTTTAAGACTTAATAAATTCACTCCCATACAGCTGCGATGAAACTGTCAAAGTCTTTTTTTATCAGGTTGTAAATGTCTTTATTTCTGCTGTAAAGTTGGTCATTTGAAGATGGGTTTCTGTGGGGATTTCTATGGAGCCAGCCTCGAGTGGCCATTTGAGGAACTGCAGTTTTGGCACTTATGGCACTTTTGGCACATTGTCCTCATGTTTCAGCTCAGTAGGTTGCTGCTTAAGCGAAACAAATGACGTTTGAGAGTAAAAAGTCTCATTACATTACAGTATATCGGCTGATATTTGTTTTATGGCCAGGATTTCTCAAATGTGATTTATAAAGATGTGAAAAAGATAACTGTACATATGAGATAATAGTAAATCAGGTTGCAACCACTGAGAATGACATGAAACCAGGACCACTGCTGGTCTCGTGCCATTTCCCCCTTTTCATCATCATCATCATTCCATTTCGTCTTTTCCTTCGGCTTTAGCTGTACAAACCAATAATCCATTGCCTCATTCTATGATTTACTTGATAGACAGAGGAAATTAACCTATTGGTAAACTAACAACATGCGAGAGGTTAAAAAAGAGAAAAACCGGTTCTTGATGAAAGCATTCCTCGCTGCACTTTGAGGTATTAATGGCGTAGGCTGCGGCTCAATGTGTCAGTGTGATAAGTTGGGGACAGCAAAATGAGTTTTCTTTGCTCCTCTTAATGGTTTTGTGTTGCTGCTCAATCTCAGAAGCTTTAGGGGTTTATCTATAATGCTTCCACATTGAACGGAGATATACAAGCAGAGCTTCTTAATAAGTACATATGTGCTTTATGCTGCCAGTTTGTGCCTCTCGCTATTTGATTTTATGTGATTCTATCAGCGAGACCAAAGTTTTTCTTTGTTTTTGCTTTTGGTTTTAAAACTATTGAAGCTGTCACATGTTTTATATCCATCCAGCACAAACTGGAATGTATTCAGAGCAAATTAAAGGATCAGCTAATAACTCATAGCATCCTCTTTTTGAAGCTTCGTTCTAGATTAAGTAACACTAATTTAATTTTATATTTATTTATATCTATTTTAGTTACATTAAAGAGCCCATGTGCTACTAATATGCATGATAATAAAACACTACCTTATGGTGAAGATGTGTATCTTAACATAAAGTGTTACCCTAGTTTGTTACAACACGTCAGGCATCATCAGGAACGTGCAGTATAATCTTATATTAGAGCACAAGTAGCATCCAATATTAAAGTTCTACATTGTTGGTTTATCTTCGGTGAAAAAGCAGAAACACATTGTTCCCTCTGGTTGCTCTCCTGTTCGCTTCATGCTCGTCGCTGATTGCCATCTGTGTTTGGCGGAACTACAGTGACGCCAGTGTGTCGGAAAGCACCGACACCTGATGTGTTATCACACATCAAAGATCATGGAACATAAGGGAAGGATATTGCCCAAACCTAAGCAGCAGTGGTCCTCTGGGTGCTGAATAGGCCCCAGATCGACAAAGACAGGGCTTTGTTTGCAAGAGAAATGGCGACAGCTTCTCTTTTCTCTGTGTGAAAGGTGAAGGGTTAACGGTGTGTTTCTTGACACTCATTATGAGAACAGATAGAAGGCTTGATGAGAATCACTTTTATTAGCGCCTCCAGTCAGCTGTGTCCCCCACAATCAGTATACGAGCAGCAGATCTCAGAAATACAGAAACACGTTGGCCAGCGGTGTAACAATGGGCTTTGATTTGCAGGCTGCGAGAGATAAGAGATTTAGAGAGTGGCAGCGATAGCATTGTACCATTTTGATTTTTCATTTTCATCTGTAATTATTATCTCTTTCAAATAGATAAATAGTGTTTCAGATGCATAGAAGAGTTTTAGTCAATAGTACTTTTCCACTGCTTTCAAATACCTTTCATGTTTTTGTGTTTCAAATATCTATTTAAATACATTTTTATCTTTCTTTTGTCTGTGTTAATAATATGCACGTCGCTGTTACCGGGCAGATTGAAGATACTATTTGGCTCTACTGTTAGACACAACAGCTCCTACAGCTATCAGCACAGCCACTGTTCTATCTAACTGTATTTATTGTCTTTGACATGTAGGCTCTGACCATGAATGAATACTTTATTAAATCAGTTATCTCCTATCGTGAGGTTTTAATTGTACTTGTACAATTCAGGCATCCACTATCATATCATTGCACCAGTGAGGGTGTTTTTTTTGCTGGAGTTGCTGGAGGTGCTTCTGCTGTGGCTATGAAGAGCATGATATTTCCCCTCCAGGACATTCTGTCAGCCAGCCTGCTTGCTGTGGTGGCAGGATGAGCCCTGCGCTGGCACATCAAAAAGCTGGGAAAGCGCTTGACTTTAATGATGAGCTACTGTTTGCTGCCCGGTAATCCGTATGGGAGGAATCACCTTGAGATCACATTAATCTTCTAGGTGTCAAATGACTGTATTGCTGTGAATTGATAGGCAGCATAACAACATAGACCTGTGGAATTTTGTTTTGTGGTGCAGATTTCGCCTGGGGGTCGTGTTTGGGACATGCTGGGAAGAATGAGCTCCTACACCTGTGGTGTTTTTCCCTTGGAGCGCCAAGGGAAAAACACTTAATGGTGAACCATGGGCCAAAGCAAGCACCTTTTGTACTCTATCGTTAAGATAGAACATGGCACGAGGACGGCAAGTTCTCTTAATTGACTGGCTTTGTGTGCAAAGCATCTCTTGTGCTCAGATCATCAAAAATAATAATTAGGAATCCTACGTATTTAAAGAGCATACCTCACACTTGTATTTGGTAGAAGTTGGATGATTGGAAGTAAGGAATTCTATGAACAGATAGGAGCCATGTGACATTGTGAGAGGGAGTAATAAATGTGTTGGAGGAGCTTTACATGATCCTGGTAACTTAAAGTAAATCTGCGTCTTGAAACAGGCTCTTATGAGTCAGCGTTGTTTAAAAACACACATCAGTTCGCAGAACGCATAGCAGGACTTTTATTCCGACCCCCCTGAGACAGTTTCCCTTCTTCACGTTTCACCTCCCATTCATCAACTAAAATTTGCATTTAGCGATTTGTTTTAAACTCTTAGTCTGAGTTAGATGAAGTCAAACATCCAACATGCTGCTTTTAGCTCCTGATAATCAACAGATTCATGCTAATTGGTCTCTGATGCCATTTGCACATTAGGAGGCGTCACATTAAAAGGCATCATTTAAGCCAGACGTGATTATCAACAGAAAGTACAATTAAGTTATTTTGTAAGCGCAGCCTGAGTGCCTGAGTGCACACGTGTGTTATGTGTGTTGCTGTGAATGTCTGTGTCCTCTCTGCAGATGTTGCACCTTCACCCGCTCTATTTAACACATATTATATGATAGGCTGACACTGACTGCTAAATAATAGCTGGGGGGCAATCTCATCTCCACCAAATCTGCATCTCGCTCGCCGAAATGCAATTATCACTTCAGAACGATTCCCACAAATCCATTTCAGCAGTTCGCAGTGTTCGTCAGCCTTAGTATCAGCTGGCCCATAGAAATGTCAGTGAGTGAATGCACCTCAGTTGTGTTTTGGAATCAGCCAAAGGAAAGATTAACAAAATGTATGCAGAGAAATTCAGAAGCAGCCTTGATATTCGTCTGCAATTTCCTGGTAATATCCTGTGATACCTGCTTTGTACTCAGGCAGATTGGTATGATATTATATGAATGGCACCATGCAAGTGATCGACCTTTATCCTCCTCACATCAACATAGGTACTGTGCATGTGCGTGTGAGACTTTGCACATTATTACCTCATAGACAGATGTTGTGCATAAGAGTAAAAAGCTGGTGAAACCTCGCCCTCTCCTCGCTTGTTCATGACCCTGTTTACCTGTGGAATGATCCACACAGGCTTCCCCTCACATGATATGGCACCTACCTCTAATGCATGCCAATGATAAAATCTAAAAGTGGTTGTTTAAATGATCAAGAAAGTGGGTCAATGCATGGGGACTGTATTGGATCCTGCAAAGTGCTTTGACAGACAAAGCAGGATCCTCAGAAGGCAATAGAACAGCAGAAAGCGACACAGGCCAAACTGAAGCCAGAATTAAGATCAGTTATAACAACAAAACAAACGACGAGAGAATGCAAAACGCAAAACATCAGCATGAATAAGTACAAATAAAAAGAATAACAGCAATAAAAAGACGGCATCACATAAAAGCAAGTCTGTTAAAATAGGTTGTAAAAGTGATTTAAAAGAAGTCACAGATCCTGCGAGCTTCATCTCATCAGGCAGGTCGCTCCAAAAGCAGGGTCGTCGTTAGCTTTAAGGCCCGACATTTCAAGTTAATGTAATTGCATGAATGTTCATCATGGATGGAACTCATGCATCTTTATTAATTTCTCGCTGTGCTAATCTACAGCACTAATTCCATCCAATTACGTTTTCTGTAGGTGTGCCCGGAGGTGCTTGTGGCGCAACCCCATTTATTTTTCATAAACAGCCTCAGTGACACATCTGTCAGTCTCCCTTTGTGGCCAGTAAATCCTCAGCCACAGTTCTCACGCTGCATTTCTCAGCAGTCACCCTGACTGAAAGACAGCTTGATGGCAAGTGAGCTGTCTCATCAGAGAGCAGAGAAAAATCAATATTTTCAAAGAGTGAGTCACATTTCTTCATTTGGAGTCAGTCAGCTTCATAATGGAACGAAGTCTGCTTTGTGCATTTTTTCCACTTGATTACCAGAAGAGCAAATCAAACTCTATTTTCCACAAGGTCATGGGACACACCATCTGATATTGCAGATGCAATGGACATGCCACAATCTCTGGATGGTTGTGGTGTGAGCTGCAGGGCCGGCAGAAGCAGAGAGCAGCATGTGCCATGAAAACCACTGAGCCGGTGGATGGATCTGCTGCAGTCTGTGTCTTAACCATCTGAGCCACCAGGATGCACCATTGTATCCCTCCACCTTCTCTGTCAGCCTCCACACAGCGTTTCACTGCAAATGTCTGCATACATACTTTTAACAGTCTCCTGGCATCGCAGGGTCATCACCATGGTTACTCAACAACATACGTGACATTCAATAACTCAGTATTAGTCGGGTTCTTTTACAAGGACGTCGGACCAGTTGGCGAGCGACAGAATCTTCTCACCTCCCTCTCTCCCTGTCAAGCCAGCTGCCTCTCGGGGTAGACATACTGAGCTGTACCCAAGTCAGTCATAGAGCAACAGGGCTGCGCAAGCTGCCACATGAAGCATGGAGCAATGCAGCCGCTGTGTGTAACTGTAGGTCTTTAAAAGCGTTAAAAGCCATTCCTTCAATAAATTGCAAAGAAATTACCCACATTTACATTTTTGAATGCATTACAATAGTCCTTTTGACTGTCTTCTCCCTTCCAATTAGGTGATTTCATTTTTTTTTTTTTTTTTTACATTTTCTTTCTGTATCTGAGAACCTATTAACTGATGTGATTGTGCACAGTCTGTATCACAAATGGAAAAAATGGTATTAAAAGTAAAAATAATAACCCAGCAGTATTTCAGCCAGTCTCTCTTTGTGCCCGTGTCCAATAATAAGGCTGTAATGGCTCCTTTTTCAAAAGAAAGAAAAAACACAGAACAGTCAGAAGGCTTTTCTTGATTATGTCTGCTCTGTCCGCTCTCCAGCTCGCCTCTACTCTCTGGTCTTATTGATCTGAATTTGTGAACAATGGACCAAGGATGTTTTGTATGTCCTGATGTCAGACGCTGGCTGGCTTTTTCCGAGTGCAAACAATGACTCATTTTTCTGGCTAGTCGCTCAGACTGACTGCCACCTTGGGAGCAGCTGTATGCTCAGGTGTTACATTATAGATGTTATGCTCTTTGGTACCATCCCCACTCTGACCTAACGTTCCCAACAGGCCTCCCCTCCCAGTGTTTCGGAGTAATTGCTTTTTGTTTTACTCGGCCCGAAGCATTTGTACATTTGTGATGTCCAAGCAGAAACAAAGGACATGCTTGCTGACGTGATAGAAATTTCAGAACATTTGTAAGAAGAAAGCTCTGCAGGAATGCTTGTCTGGCCATCAGTGTTTATACATGGTAATCAATCATATCTCAGTCTATATCTGGACACATTGACTTCTGTGGTAGAAGTCTGTCATGACCCCCCTCCATGACCTTTGACTTTCAACACCGCTCATTCTCTCACATACGCCTCGGAATTTTGCTGTTGATTCTACAAATTCTCATATTCAATGTGGGTTTAGCTAATGGCTATTAGCTATTAATGGACATTTATAATCCTCAGAGGATCAATTCTATGGAATTTCGCGATCCCCAGACTCTTTTAGTGTCAAATGGATTCCCACACACAATCATGCTCTACTTAAGATGAATTGTAAGAACTTTATTGACCCACTGACTGTCATTTATGCTAATATATGCTCACATCCTTTACATCTGGTGCAATTTTTACTGTGTTGTTTATTTTTTCAACTGTGCAATAGTACAAACACATTTATTATCCATATTTGACTTTTTTTTTATGTGCAAAGTGCAATTCAACATATGACTTTGGTAGATTTTCATAAAAATTGCAACACTCTTTTTATAATCTGTACATAGTGTACATAGTTGATTTTTTATTTTTATTTTTTATCCTATATATATTTTTTTATCTTGATCCTTCTATCCCACTGCTTTTGCCTATCTTTTGATACTTTGCTGGCTGCAACAACTTCATTTCCTCTGCGTCAGATTAATAAAGTTTTTAATCTCATCATCAGTCATTACTGTGAGAATGTTCAGCATGATGTACATTTTGCTCAGAGCACTACTCTCCAGTCTCACAGAGCTCCTAGTGTGGCTGTAGATGTTTTGTGAGTCTTGTTTTTACTTTATTGTCTCCATGCTGGAGGGTCATCACATATCAGAAGATGGTACACTAAACCATAGTTTTATATGTGAAAATATTTGATGTGTGAGTGTAGGTGCTGCCTGCTGTTTTTTCTTCAGTTTTTGAAGTAATTTTAGCAAAGAAAGCAGCCTGGTGTGAAATGGGCTGCACCACAGATAGATGGCAGGCTCAAATATGTGATGAGGAGAGGAGCGGAGGAAGATCCACACAGACAGCTTGCCACTGCGCTTGTCGACCTGTTTGGGGGTTTTCAAAAAGAATTGCATTTCCCCTCTATCGCCTGAGCGGCTCATCTTCTACTTCCACAACCTAATGAATCTTGCTTGAGTTTTATTGCCTGAAGTAGAGTCAAAATGATCAGCAGAGAGGTGACACCGTATTGGCGGACAACAGCTAAAGCAATACTGGAGGAAAATCGAATCAACCTGATGAATTCATCATACGTGACAACCACCATGGACCAAGTTCCCCTCGAGGCACAGACTCGCATATGACAAATGTTTTTTGCCTGTAATGTGCTGAATTTGAAACCCGTACTTGCATATTGTCGATAAAATTTCCTTTGGAGAAACCTTTGGGGTTGTTTCCTGCTGTCAGCGAGTTGATGCCGAGGTGCAACATCCTGACTTACTGCCTCTGTTTGTCGTAATTAGTCATAGCAGTTCCTCTGCATGTTACTTCCTCTGGCTCAGAGGCAGATTCACAATGATTGTTTATTTTAATCAGAATTTTCTCTCATTCTGGGCATCACTGTTTGGTTATTTAACAGCAGCAGATGTTTTGCCTCTAGCTCAAATTAATCTGCAATGATTGTACATCCTAACAAGGAGCATAATGTGTAATGGTTTTCAGCTGAGACTCAAATAAAACAGGTCGAAGTTGAACCAGGATGCCACCTTGCAAAATCCAGAATTTTCTTCATCTGGCCTGTGGCTCTCCATAGCAGCCAGTCAACGATATCCTCACCTCCACATGGTATAATGTCTTTTTGCCAGCTTTCCTGATAATTACTCGGTGATAAAGCATGTGGGCAGGGGGTGGAGGAGGTGAAATGGAGCTGAGTTTGTTTCCTGTAATGCATTTGTGCGTGTTGACGTTTAGAAGTAAGTGGAATATAGCACCTGTTTTTGCACTTTACAGGTATGGGAAGCTAGTAAGTTAGGGGTTAAGGGATTGAAGAAACAAACAAACTTTTCATATTCTTGCTAGATAATTCTCTTTTAATGAGATCTTTCAAACATGCACTTGTTTTTCCAGTGCTGTTGCGAAAGTGAAACTGTTAAAAAGAGAGGAGACGGTTCTACTGTATGCTGAGCTGCAGGTAAGTCTTATCAATGGACGCCACACTGGGCAATCTGTTCTGTATGGGAGGGGGCTTGAAGGTGTCAGGGAGAAAGACCGGGAATGTAATTTTCCTGCAATCTCTGTATAACACACATTGCCTCAATGGAAGGAACATTGTTTGGGGATCATGCTTATCACATTTAGTTTCACTGTGAGTCTCTCAACCATGATATGAACAAATGAATTCCCTTCAGATATGTTCCTGCGGGACTTAACCTTTATGCTCATCCAGATGATTTTTAATACATTGTGAGTATTCCATTATAAAAGACAAAAGGAGAGAATGTGACTACCAGCTATGCTTATGACAATGTGTGCTCCGTCTGTGGGTATGTGACAGCTTTGCAATTACCTGGCTAGCTCTAAACTCAAATGCCAGGCAAGAAGGGAAGCCATATAAAGACAGGTCATTAAAATGAAACACTGCTCGTTAACTTCCTTTGAATACCACAGGTCTGACCTGCTGCTCTTTATTCTTCCTGTGGATGATAAACAAGACAAAAAGTCTACAGTCGTGCTAGTGGCTCAGTGGAGCTGCACTGAGGTACAATGGTGCGCTCTGCTAAATGCTGACATTGGCATGCGAACACACTCACAGTGACAATGCTTAAATGCTGGTACTTAGCAGGTGTGTTGATGACCATCTTTGTAGTTTAGTGTTCCAATGCTAACCAATTAGCACTGAAGACAAAGTACAGATGTGGGTGATGGGAGTCCCATTAATTTTGCATTTTTGCATTTTCCCAAGACCCAAGAATGTTTTTTGACAATGCATCCATTAGGTGTTAAGACACTTCACTAAATGCCCAAACTGTCAACCTCATCGTGACACTAGGAAAATTCATTAGATCACCAAAATCAGTACAGGACACCATGAATGTCTGTGCAAAATTTAAGGACAATCCATCTAAAAGTCTGGATCAAAGTGGTGGACTAGCAGACAGCTCAACACGGCCATCCAGAGAGCCATATTGCTACTACAAAATACAATGAAAACTTGCATTTTCTGTGCTTGCTGATCGTGCTCAGGGTTATGAATGGCTGGAACCAATCCCTGCATGCTCTGGGTGAGAGGCTGGTTTGGACAGGTCGCAAAGTGCTAACACGTGTACACAGTTCACACTTACTGTACATTCATTCCTACAGTCACTTCTTCTTCCAGACCTGCTTCAACGTACAAAAATGTAAAATCCATGTGGGAGCACCCCATGCAGCAAGAAGAGACCGTCCTGCCGAGAAGTCTCGTGGGTGCCTTGCTATTATATGAAGTCCTATCTTCACTGACTGCAGTCTTTAGCTTTTGTATTTCACTGAAAAACAAAGTCTGCAAAATGGACTGTGGGGTAATTTGAAAAAATTGACTGCTCGAAAATCAACATGTCTCACTTGGTGTTCCAGGCTTTATTGTTAAGATCAATGAAGCAAACAGGAGACGGGAATGTGAAGGGGAAAGGCAGATGGTGGTTTTGGCTTCAGGAGAGTTACTTGGATCAATCCTCAGAGGACTGCCAAGGCTGTAATGGCACAAGCCTACATCAATTACATCTTGTTGAAGTATGCTCCTTCTGAAAGTTGTTTCCTTTCTTTCAAGTTTCAGTGTGGATAATAAGCAGACACAGACGCTAGTGCTTAACAAATGCAGCTTTCTCTCACATAGATTGTCATTTGCAATCAGAAGCACCGCGTGTTTATGCAATTTGCTGAGCTCTGCGTCATACAGAAGTCGACAGACAAGGACTCCCTGCAGCCCTTCTCATATCTAATAGGTGTTCATCTGAGATTTCATACGTGTTGTGGACAACACTTTGCTAATGTCAGAAGTGATGGACCATCAATGTGCTTTGACTGCACATGCAGCGATATGTGATTAGCGCCCACACAACAACAACACTTCCATCAAAATGCCACTATCTGCATTTACTCTACCTTCTACCATCTGGTGCTCGAGTTGTGTCAGTCGATAAACTCGCAAATAAATGGTTATGACACAACAAATGTTCCCTAGATACCATCTCTATTAGGTGGAGTAACTCATGATAAGCACAGCAATATCCCCTAGTCATGTCGAGATATGGCAGTATTGATTTCAGGTATAAAAGATTACAAGTAACACCTTTCAGTCCATTTTTTTGGTCCTTTCTTCCAGCAGCCGGCCTGTAGATCTATCCAGGGGATTTGTTCAATCTGGGGGTGCAGAGCTCACAGTGTGTCCTGAAAGATTTACAAGATTATCAACAAACTGGTCCCCGTCTGTTTTTAAGCTCCGGTACTGCATCAGAGGAGAGTGGGATGTTTTTGCAAGGCTAGTTGGACGCCTGTGATCTCCAACTGATCCGGTGAAGCCCCCATGAACGTGGGATGATCTCTCACACACCTACGTCGGTCTGCAGCCTGCGAAGGATCTGAAGTGCTTTTCACACAACCAAAAGCAGACTTTAGGTGGAATGATTTAGACACCCTCTACACATTTGTTCTGAAGTCACATTCTGTTTCTGACAAATATGCACTGAGAAAATTACAGAGCAATTTGGTGATTTGGGGATTGGCAGGCAAGTGTGAAGCAGGAAGGCACAGATGGGTGGTGGTGGTGCTGTTCTACCAGGCATCTTTGCAGTCGGTGCAGAGGTGGAGTGCAGAACAAGGTGAGGTTAGGAGGGAGCAAGTAACTGACCATGGCAATTTAATGTTGGTAGGTTTCCTTGAGATAGTTTATTTGGTTGAGGTTGACATAACACTAATATGACACAAACACAATCACCTTTGTAAAGGAGATGCTGAAAATGTCTCTTTTGCAAGACATAAAACTAAATGTTCAGTTGCAAGACATTTGCAAGAATAGCAAATGTAAGTGTGCACTGCTGTAGTAAGAAATACATTTTCAATAGATCGCAGCAGGGGGCACTGTAGACAGCGTACCTCTTGTATTGTGTAAACTTAACATGAAGCATTGAGAACAGAGCCTCTATCTTTCTGAAGCCTCTCCTACCTGCAGATATAAGGACTTTCTCAACAGCTGTCTTTCAGAGGAGCCGGGCCTGCATTGTTGTGAGGCATGGTCTGCAGGGAGTAATTGCTCATGAATGAAGCAGGATGCTGGCATGGGGCTTCAGAGCTCACACAGCCAGGGGTGATTTATCAGAGCACAATGGCACAGTGACTCCGATGACACAGACCTGAAGAAATCATTAGAGCACCATCCAAGAGAGAGATGGAAGTCTCTAAACAGGGATCGAAGTTGTATGATTAAAGAGGCACAGATTAGGACTCCTGAGGGATTCAGTGTTCAGACAGAGTGAAAGGGCAATTACATATTTTTCCTGTCTGCTATCTGAAACTTTTGATGGCAGTACCAAAGACACAATAACTTACCACTGATGCTCATTCTGTCTGTTGTGTATTGCAGTTGTATTGTAGTGTTCTTTGGAAACTTTTCTGCTATTCATTTATTTTCTCCTTTTTTATAGTTTTCGCATTTCAAACCTCAAAGGAATTCAGTGTGGAAGCAGAGGTAGAGTTGCATAGTACAGGGTTTTTAACCGTCCACATGACAATAAACGCGTTGACTTTATCTGTACAGTGATTCAAATTACTGATTTAGCTTAATTCCTGCTCCATGCAACCATTTAAAATTGTCAAGTCTCAATGTAATCTCAGATAGAGACAGTGACACTGAAGAAAGAAACACAAATACAAATACACAAATACAACCTGTCACTTAATATGCAGCGTTTCTATGACTGCTTATTTGAAAAGTCCTTCTCTCTCTCTCTGTCTCTTTCTGTGTCTTTGTGTGTGTATGTGTGTGTGCGTGCGAACTGTAAGCCCCCCTCTGTTGTGTGGTGATGCCACCTACTGGCCAAATCTTGGCCGTGCATTATTTTCTGATCAGAGTATGAAACTCAGTGGTGTGCACGTCTCTTATCAACAAGACTCTAAAATATGGAACAAGGCTCCTGAGTCGTGCAGGTGTTGGTTGTTCAGTCTCAGAGGTCTACAGTGTATTTACTCTAGATGGGTTGTCTCTTATACACTGAACAAAGCACTCCTTTGTTTGAGTGATTTATAGCACTTTCCCTCCTGCAGCTGCCTCTCTGGACTCATGATAAAGACTCAATACCCTACAGATTTCTAAACCACACCCTGTAGAATGTGATCCAGGCGTGTATCTCCGTTTTTGGTGTATGGATTATGGATGGATTGTTTTCTTTATATGACGCAAGGATGAATGCATTTGCAGGCAAACTGGAATTCATCTCAAACCCTGATGAGCTGATAAGTGTGTGCTCAGCAGGTGCTGGGTGTCAGTCTCAAGGCTGTACACCTGTCTCAGATTCAAATTCCAAATGAATCCCACCCCGTGTAGTTCACCAGCATCTGTGTCCGTTCTTGGCTATCCCATATTTTTAAGAAGGAAAACCAAACACGGGGAACAAAGAGCACTCTGTGTACGCTGGAGATATTCGTCACCTGTGGTAACACTATGATGTAGTGGAGCTGGGATTACACGGGTGTAGGAATGTGAGGGGTGACAGTTTGGACAAGATGACTATTGTGGAGAGTAACACCTGAACTGGTAGCAGAGGTGAAAGCTGATCAGATGGAGGTGGGAAATGGCTCATCTCCGGCCAAGGAACAATTCTGGCCAAAGTCCAGAAGCATGTGATCTTATTGTCTTGAACGGGCAGCAGAAGACAACTGTCCAGAGCTGATGATACCTCAGTATCATAGCAGGTCATAAGGACTTTAGGCACGTTAAGGCTTTCATTGTTGTATTCACTGTTTTTCAAAATTAAGATCTGACTTTTATCTTTTGAACGAGAGCCAAGTTGTGTTCTCTTTACAGTTAAAGACAAAATCATCAATACTATCTGAGGGAAGAAATAACAGTCTAATCTTATATTCTTGCCTTTTTACACAAGTTTGCCTGGGGAAAACTTACAACGACTCAAAGATTCCTGAAATATTGTGGCTGTAAACCTTCACAAGCTGCCAGCAGAACCAAGTTCTCATGGAGAGCCTGAAGTTTCGACATGTTCAGATCTGAGAGCTTCTCTGAATAGAGTACTGTTTTCAACATCACTGCATAGTCATATTTTTCAAATAAGAAACTCTTTAAAACTTCTGAAAACCCTGAGGCTCTCACAGCTGCTCCACCAGAATCAGCTGTAACAGATCCAGGTAGGAACTTTATGAAGAGTGAATAGTATTACTTTATTTCCAGTCCAGATGGGATGCATTAGGGAGTGGGCCCGGTCATGTACACCAAGCTATTTTAGCCTCCTTATAGCAGGTCTGTGCCCTGTGCATTAGGTGGCCAGCTGCTGAGAGTTTCAGATCTTTTTCTCTTTAAAACAGGGCAAAACATGGAACAACATTTGGAGGGCTGGGAGTTTTTTTTTTCACACATATGTAAGGTGCATGTCACGCAGGGCAGTGAGGGGATGTGAATAGAGCGATTGAGAGGCATGGGACCCCGTGGAATGCACCGGAAACCACTGTCCAGATGTGGAGTGGCAAGACAGGGTGGGGGATATGGGATACTGGTGTGGGATGGGTGCGGTAGTGGTGGTGGCTGGGGCAGGGGAGGGGCACTTGTACAATATTGAATTTGACCATCTGATCTGATCTGGGGAGTGCAGTCCACTGCAAAAAATCATGACAAAATGTTTTGCATTAGGAGCTTTTGGTGTGCAGATGACTTGGTCCTGATTCTTGCTTATTTTAAGTCTGGCAACCACTCTGTAACATATGCCGCATAGTTATATCATAGTTGGAATCCATTGAAGAGTATCAGGGCAGCAGAAAACTACAGTAACAAGGAGCAAAATCTCTGTTTTGCATGCAGCTTCATGCATACACACACAGGATTTGCAAAGATAAGAGTAAATGGTCTGATTATGAATAAAGGCTGAATCATTAATCATGTTTGAGATATATATTTTAAGCATACCTTAAATTATATCTGGGAAATGTGTAATTAAAGCAAATACTTTCTTCTTTTACTTTATATTTCTGCTGCCATTATTGCTTTTCTTTGAATGATTAAATGTTGTTAAGTAGTCAGGTGGATCCACGGTCCAGTGTATGAGAATGATCACATCCAGTGTGCATTATATGTGTCAGTATTTGTGAGTTTCAGGCCTGTCGTCCATCCATGATCCATTATTTCTACCTCTTGGTCCCACAGTTCCGTCCACTCTCACAACTGTGAGAGCTCTTCTGTGAGAAAAGCATCAAAAGCCTCTTATTAAGCAGTGATGAGCTGTGACGACTTGTTTCTGTTTTATATTTTCCACAGCAGTCTGCTTTAACAGTTCACTACAGTACTCTGACAGTGCTCAGAGGAGTCCTAAAGAGGAAATATGAATTAAACCATCTTGTGTATTGAGGCAGTGTCATCTTCCCATATAGAAAAGGTCAAAGTGTATTTCCATTGAACATTGGTCTGTTCCTTATGTGTGTGCATGTCAGTGTGTATCCGTAGCTTCTATAACAAGTGGTTGCTTGTGTGTGGCTCCATGGTGCATTGTACTTATTAAAGTCAGCAAGAAAGGAGTCTTTGTCATGGCCATCATCTAAACCCAGTCACACGGGCCATCTTGTGCCAGAGAGCCCAACTCATTTTTACCACCGCATTCCTGGGCTGTTTGGTAAGCCCATAGGGGTCCTTTCCCTTCTCTCCACCTCCCTCCCTCCCTCTCTCCCTCTCTCCACCTCCTCTCGCCTGGATTCCTCATTCCATCTTCATTTGAGTCCTAATGGGAACATTAGTCTCACATACTACACACAAATGCACACACACCTGGAGATACACGCAAGTACTTGTCAAATGCTGTGTTTCCAACAGCCATGCACACACACACATTGACCGTCATTGATCCAATTAATTCTCTAGCCCCCAATTTATATCACATCACAATTATCTATCACAATTAAATGCTTAATCTCAACCCTGAACCTAACTGTAACCTTACTCCTAAAGCCTAGTCTGGACCCTCAGGTCAGTTACAGTTATTTGTAGGGGTGTAATGCAACAATTCTAATAAAGTGCATTACACTTCATTAGGTACACTTGCAGTGCAATCCAATACAACTGATTGGTATTAAATCTATTTTTATGATGCCTGTAATGTTCAGTTTTTGTTGACACTGTGATGGAAGTTAATCAAATTGTAGCATTTGAGTCAGAATCAGTGATGGTGTTATACTAGACTGCATTATATTGTGAGGTTTCTAATGATCTGACCCTTTCATGTATGGGCAGGACAGAAAATTAGAACAGAATTGAATTGACCTCAACAATAAACATATAATTGTGTTCACACATGTCTGAAAATGTCACCAAAAATTGAACATTATGAACTTTGCAATGGTCGGGCTGTTGTTTTGGATTGCATTAGATTGCACAGGTGTGCCTAATAAAGTGGCCACTGAGTTTATATATGAAATACCAAAAAGCTAATGACAAAACAGGGTCATAATGGCTCGTAGGATCATGTTGCATAACTGTAATGAGAAGGAGTCCAGATGGAAAGTTGGTTTAAAATGTTGATGAAATGAAATTGGGACAGGGCCCCTCGGCCCATTTGCATGCACTTTTGAGACGGTCCCTAGCTTAAGGCCATCAGTTCCAGCTTACTGTCAAGTCAAGCGAAGTGCCAGATAAAAATAGCACTTGTGAAGCATCAGTCAGGTTTCGTCTTGCACTGCACGGATTACTGCGAAAACGTTCATGTTTTTTTTTTTTTTTTTCATCTGTTCATATTCAAATAATGTATTTGTTTATGTCCTTATAATATTTTGAAGAAGAGAGAATCAGCCAGAGTAGCCTCACGTTTCAGAAATGTCTTCGTTCGTATGGTCTGAAAACAGTGTCCCTATTAGCAGCTACTTTCCCGAGCAGCCTTGATTACCTCACCGGGCCCTGGGCTCTGCTGCCAGCCTGGTCAGTGGTTTGTGGAGGAAAGAGGTGACAGAGAGCTTCCTCTCATTTTCTGCTGCCACATTGGCCATTCGCTCTCTGTCCCTTCTTTCCTTCCTCTAAGCTCCCTTCCTTTGTTTCAGGGGGAGAGATACTATACGTTAAGCGACGCGTTCAATTTTGATATGACGGCTTAGGATGCCAGAGGTTGTGTTGCACAGTGTGCTATAAGCCCAGAGGGAGTTTTTGGCTTTTGCAGTAAGAAGTAGCTCTTTTTTCAGCCACTATAAGCTCTGGGTTTTTACTGTCTCTGTAAATGTCTCTCTCGTGTGCTGCTCCCCGCATCGTTTCAGTGGCTGACAAACAAACAATCCATTCATAGGACAGCCAGACTTCCCAAGAAACTCAGCCGTGTGTTTATACATTCTTTCAGGCAAAGAGCCTATTTGCGGTTGAGCTATTCTAGTTTCCCATGTTCCACTCCTGTTGTCTCTCTCACACATTTTCCAGCCTTTCTTCCTCCTTCCTTCTCTCCTTCTCTTCCCTGTTTGCCTTCTCGTCTCTGTCCACCACTCCTCTCTTCTCACTGACAGAAGATAGTACAGGACAAGAACATTTTCTTCAATATTTGGTCAATTAAAAATTTTGCATTCATCTTGGATTGGGGTGTATACCGCCTGTCTGACACAGTTTATCTATGGTTGACTTCATCTGAAGTGTATTGATGGAGCGAAATAGGGGCACTGACTACCCAGGGCCCCAAGGTGATGGTGGGCCCCTGAACTGTATTACTTAAATACTTCAATGTGTACTCAGAAGTTGAAGACACTTACTTTTGAATTTGGCGTGGAAGGAAAACTCTCCATCAAATGCACAAAAGCAGGAATTTAATGTTCAATCTAATATGGTTAGATTACATTAAATGTTATTTTAAGTGCACAGTGAAAGCACAGCTACAGCATATTAAGGTAAATAAATGAATAAATAATGGAAGTAATGCACACTCGTTGCCTTCCCCTCCTAAAATAACTCCTTCACTGCTGATGTGATTCTTGCTCTAGATTCTCCTCTTCCTGAATCCACTGTCTGTCATTACCAGTTTGAAACTGGGTGTGCACAACTGGTACTTAACTCTTTTGTTTGTTGAGTCATGGTATGATGGTTGCCATGCCATCTTTATTTCATTGGTTGCATGTTGTACTTGCGAGCAGACACGTAGTAATGCAGCAAGTGTGAGATGGACGCTTTTAGAAACCAGGTAGCTCCGTTTGTGTGTTGATGATCACCAACCTGATCTAATTCCACTGGTGGAACTTAACTACATTCACTTAGATCAAGTGCGTGTACTCAAGTAGCTTCAGGTGAAATCGCCCACATTTTAGAGGAAAATACCATAATTGTTCTTCCATTTTCTCCAGTTATCTGACTAGTTACCTCCTTGTTTGTTTGTTGGCTTTTTTGTCTGTTTGTCAGCAGGATTGTGGAAAAACTGCTGGTCCGGTTTTTGTGAGACTTGGTGAAAAGGTGTTGCAGCATGGGCCAAGGAAGCACCTGAGTCACAAGGTGGTCACAGACATAATTTTTCACTTCCGTTAACATTGCGAGATAAGGCGTTTGGGCTTGGGTGAATAAATTGCATGCATCTTAAAATCCAGTCGATGGTAGTTAAGTTCAGTACTGAGAAAACATGGCCGACTTGACATGGCAAATGTGATGACTCTGTACACATGTAGTTCCTCAAACTTCACACGGAAAGCAGTTGTCATGGAGCGTGCAGGGTCAGCGGTTTCATGGGTGAACTGTAGCATCACCACAGTTCTAACAGCACTGTTTTGTCAGACTGAGGTGTGGTTATAGAAATGTAAATAGACACATGATTACTAAGTAACTTGTGTGATCAGAGTTCCTGTATGCATTTGTAGCTTAACATAATGTTTTGTCATTTCTACACTGTATGACATATGCAGTTATTTCACTATGTGTGTAAGTATTAAGTTATTAAGTCACAAAGCCGCCATGTTCATGATGTTATTTCAGTCTAAGCATTTGATATTTGTACATATGTACATGAAGTTCCTCAGCTGTGACTGTAGTTATTATGTACATAAGGAATAATGTATATATCTGAGGAAATGCATGAAATTCAAAGCATTTTGTAAGATCGAACAAAATCTAAAGTTGCATTAAACGTTAAACATTAGTGCATCAACATGTTAGCGCAATGAAAGAGGAAATACTCATGACTGCTTTTACTTTATAGATTTAGTTGTACTGCTTGCGCTACTCTTACTAAAGTACATGCAGGTAGTTGAATGCTGGACTTTTACTTGATTTACATACTATGTAAATAAATCGTTTGCTTATGTTGTTGCTACCTTTACGTGAATAATGATCTTCCACCTCTGCTTAATTCCCTGAAATTTGACGAGACAGTGACTCAGAACCAGCGGGCTGAGTCACAATACTTGTTTGAGTATTGTTCACACGCATCCGTCAAATAGTATTTTCTTACTCTGGCTTTTCATCTCACCTGATATACATCTTTATTGTTCAGTGGGTGGCATTAGTCACGTACGCAGTGTGGCAGTATCAGGTGTTTTTTCTTTTTGGCGACTGCTGTATGCTTAATGTAACTGTGTGAGTTGAACCCCGACCGTTATGTAAATAAACATGAGACACTTTAAGTTTTTTTAATTAACTGCGTAATTTTCCACAATGAATTCTGCATTTTGAAATTCAGAATCAGTACAATTTGCCGAAGGGTGTCTGTCTTCAGGAGATTTCTGGAACAATCAAACCAGACTGCTCGCATGCAAGATGGGATTGTAGAAGTGTTACAGGATGATATATGGTTGTTTAGCATTCATAGAATATAATGTTTGCGATGGCCAGATCCAATCAAATGATTTTTATCAGAGTTCACCATTCATATCCCACTTTCTGGAACTCTGTCTGACAGACTTAATTAGTTTTGTCTCCTTTACAGCCAAACTTGGATTTAACTTAATCTATGGGGTTTAACTCCTGCCTCAGCATGCCAATGTTTTGGTCAGGCCTAGGCATATATGGCAGGCAGCCTCGTTACTTCCCGACTCTCCCCTATGTTTGTTTTGGCAGAGTATCGCTCTCTGTATGATCTATTTTGCCACCCTGCCCTTTCCTATTATGCCACGTCAGCCATGCCCAGCTGCCCTAAATGCTAAACAAAAAATAATATAGGACAGGGAACGGGCAAGTCGTCTTGGATGGACATAAAGACAGGGCAGTCCTGTCTTCCTGTTAGTTAAAACTTCTTTGTTTCTTTATGACAGACTTTACTTGCCTACACTAACCTCTGTGCTGCCTGTGTAATTCTGTCATTACAATAAAGTGGTCTGACTGCATGCATAATAATATTGCTTAGAACATAATGAATATGTTTGACTTGGGCTATTACCTCTTTTAGCTGGTTCCCATTTCTCTCCTCAGAGCTTTTCTCTACTAGAATGGTTAGAGTGGGTTGCACAGGGCATTCAAAGTGGAGTCAAACCTGACATGAAAACAATCAAACTGATGAAATCTAGACTGCGTACAGCTGCAAATGAGAATTCAGAGCATTAATATTGCCTTTATAATTAAAACTGAGCAAGCTCAGCTCCTTCATTTGGAGCGTTTCTGCTGTGATTCTTATAGACACGTTCCAATACATAAGGTATGTGACATTCCTCGCCAAGGACGGGTGAGTGAAATCTGTGTATTTTAAAGCAGTTCCAATATTATGACAGCCGTGGATTTTTATGAACAGAGTACAGAGCTGAAAAAAAAGTTCCTTCCTTCCTTCCTTCCTTCCTTCCTTTCTTTCTTACTTTCCCTTCCAGCTGACAAAGCAGACCACAGAGGAAACCTTTCGTCCCTGGTTACCCTCAGTATTTTACTTCCTTAAGTCTTCTGTGGAAACATCTCGACAAACTTGGCTCCAATACTGCCAAAGCACATTCTGTACTACAGTAAGTAATGTGCTGTGCCCTGTGTGACTCCAGGGCCGTGGAAACACAGAGTGGCTCAGTTCCCTCCACTCTGCAGGTGCTGGGAGCACATTTCTGAAACACCTGCTGGGAGTTTTAAGTGTCCGGAATCCTGAGTGATCAACGCTGGACTGTATTAATCTGGATTTCAGTTAGCGAAAGGCAGTCTGAACCATCATCTACTCTCTTACCATGAGGTCAAGACGTTGATTTCGAGAACATTTTGTTTGACCAACACTCTGAATCATCAAAATTCTTGAATTTTTCCCAACATTTTTGACATTTCCATGTATATATTAGTCAAGGGGTGCTTGAAGTATCTGCCAGAGTCCGTGGCCTGAAGACTGCAGCCACAGCTTTGGTCCTAACTCCAGCCAGTCTTCCCCAAGCCTCAACTCTAACCTCAGCACCAGACCTTCAACAGTTTAGAGAGCGGGAGGACTGGGCGAGCTGACCCAAACTTCCCAGGATGAGAAAACTTTAAATCTAAATGTTATTCTTCTGGGTCCTCAAAGGATACATTGTGTGGGGATCCAGAAGGACATACCAGGCTGTGAAAGAGGCTCTTTCTTGTTTTCTGCCCATTGGCCCCCTCCCAGTCTCTCCGGGGCGGCCTGTCTCTCTCTGACAACAGCTGCTTGCTGCCTGTGGAGGCCGGGGGTGAGCGGCGCAGCTCCAGACATCTGTAGGCCCTGAGCCTGGGCCGCCTAGCTCTCTCTTTCTTTTTCGCACACACACACACACACACACACACACACACACACACACACACACACACATACATTGGAGCCCACAGTCTGCCCAGCACAAAGGACTACATTCATCCCCCTCATACAGTCTCTACTGGTGAAGAGGTCGTCTGAAGCTCCCAAGCTCTCACTCTTTTCTGCCTCCTCTCTCTCCTTCTGCATCCCCTGTCACTCGCTCAGATATTCCCTCCTTTTCTCAAACTCCTTCTGTTACTGTAGTGAACGTTCTTCCATTCAGGTCCACGAGACTCAAGTAATCATGAAACATTATAAGCCGTGGTTAACCAGGATGACAACGAGGGCCACATGTCTCAATTGGGGGGGGGGGGGGGGGGGGGACACATTCTCATTTTGGGAAGCAGAGTGACCTGTCTTTGGCTTTCAGTTATGTCCCAGTGTGGGTGCCTTTGGAAAAATATGTGGGAAAGTGTATGCATATGTGTTTGTGTGTCCCTCTGTGTGCGTTTTACCTCCTAACCCTGAGAACAAGCATTCCAGTGCAGAGGACTTGCCGACTAAGTTCACAAAGGGATACTGAGAGAGGCCAGAGCGAACAGAGATCCTTTGTACAGAGTGAATGTGGCCATGAGAAGTTTGGGAATGGCATGGTTTGAGAAACATCACAAAGTTGCTTTTAAAAAGGCTCTTTGGTAGGAAACCATCTATTTTCAACAGAGGAGCTTGAGGTTGGCCATATGTCTGTTACCTTGCCTTTGACAGATCGAGTCAGACGTGCCACACCACAACTACTGTGCACGCGTAATGTGTGCAAACTCGACCAGAAAATGCACTTTGAATGATGAGGTTAGCTTTGCCGTCTCTTTTCTCATCCGAGATATGTTTGTGACATTTGCTCGAGGTTGTGGCTATGCAGTTTTTCCTCTGTTGGTCAGACCCTGTGTCTCCAAGTGTCAGCCCTACTTCAGTGCCCTTGAGCAATGCAGTGAATTCCAGCCAGCTCTTAGCACACTGTGGTGGAGCTGATTGACATCTAGCTTGAGTGCTGGTGCTCAGACAGGTTGCTTTCTGGTCAGTGTGCTTTGCAACCTTTCTAATGTGTACTTTTGTAAATGTATCCCAGTGGAGCTATTAATGGTCTTTTTCACTGAACACTTGTCTTGGACCTCTTTTATTGCACTTCTTTTGTTGGACCTTTTTACATTAGTATTGCTTAATGGAATATAAACCCCTTGGGTTTTGAGTTAATAGTAACTGTTACAACTCTCTGTTTTATGTAATTGTGTTTTTCACATGTAGAGCCACCTATGGAGGAAATATCTCCCATGAGATCTCTAGTTTTATTTTCTTTTGTGCTGAGTTTTGTTTTCATGTATTTTAATTCAATGGAACCGTTTGTGGGTGTTGCTAATAATAACAAGAGATAAAAGGTACAACTGTTACACTGGTACTACTATATTGTTTATGCAGTGCATCACATACTGTTCCTTCTTTCTTATTCACTCACTCATTCACAATTCACACATGCATACATGCATGTTCACACATGCATGATGTGCCGAGTTGGATGCCTTTCAAACTTCACATCTCACAACACAAGCTCCTAATTTTGACTGTTGTCATTCTGTCAAGTAGTAATGACATGCTGCAACCACTTATGCCTGAAATTGTCAATAACATGCTGACAGTGGCCATAAAATGTGGTACAGAACAGAGTGCATGTTTTACATCAGTATGTTCTGATCTCTACATAAACCATGTTTTTAACCCCAGTCATGTTCCATAGCTCAGCAGCAAAACCCATCTAAGCTCTACACACGCATGCACACATGCACACAGTCCCTAACGCACACACTCCCAGCGCAAAGCGCAACTTGTCTGCTCATCTGCTTCTGATTAGTGACGACATGAGCGATGCCAAATGGGAGATATGGATCTCATTCCTCTGCAGACAAAGCCTCATTCATTGGCAGAAAGCTCAGATGTGGGAAGACGTTTTCTGTGACTTGGACCTGCGCCGGTCCACTCCTTCTGGGTCTCATGTTGTCCTGTGAACAGGGGGGGGTTGTACCACATGTTCTTGGATGGATAGAGGGTTGTTGGATCAGACAGTGGGAAGGTGGACATTTACACAATGTGCTGTACTTCTGTATGTGGAGTGAAGACAGTATGTTGTTTCCATTAGATAATTCTGAAAAATGGAGCCAAAGTTCATCTGACTTTTGATGTGAGGGAGTATCAAAGGTTTTCAGTTTAAGTCAGTTCATTTTCCAGGTGGAAAAACATAACAAAAGACAAATGAGAGCCTTCAAAATGGACAGTTTATGTTACAAGGAACAATTAGTTACCTACAATTTCTGCTGTTGTACTTACAACGAACCTATTCTGTTGGCATGTCACACAGATGTGTGTGTTTTGGATTACTTATAGCATACCAGTAACCTTTTTATTCATCTTCATGTTTGCAAATGTTGTGCTTGGCCAGCCAGTGGGTTACCTCTAGCCTAATGCCAGAAGTCAGTGGCCTGCAGACAAATCCATGACAGCTGTAAAGGTGATGGCACACCTTGAGAGGACAGGCAACCTTTTGATGACAGCTTACCCACGAGCTCTCTGACTGCTCTGTGTGACTCACTGTTGCATAGGAAAAAAAAAAAAGAAAGAAAAAAGACAGGTGTCAACATTTGGGTGAAACTTTACCTTTGAGCTCCACCAAATATGACTAATACTCCAAACAGACAGAAAAAAAATCAAACATCGCCCTCCAAAAGCGCACATGTAGATACAAACGACACATCTCAAATACACGTCGCACATCAAGTCCACAAGGCAAGAAAACTGACAGCACATCCCAGTTTAATGAAGTCCAATTACAGTCATATACTGCTGTTTAAACAATGGTTGTCACCTCAGCAGAACAATGGCTGTAAAAGCTCTTTACTGCAACTGCCTGCCTGTGATTTATAGCATCCTTTTTACCTCCTTATACAGTTACTAAATAGTTAAAAAATATAATAAGAACTAGCATTCATATTTGAATGTTAGTCATGATTTTGCTCATGAAATTTAACACAGTTTTCTAAAAAACAATTCCCTTTTATTCCACATATTGTTCTCATTTCTCCATTCCTAATTACACAATGCGATTTCACTGCTTGCCGTTCGGTTTGCTGAGACTGGCAGTACATTCGTCAGGCTCGGAGGTTGTTGACCTATCGTTCAACTACACACTGGCCAAACACTTCACGGATGATAATGTGTGTGATTGTTCTGTCTTTGTTCCACACAGGTGTGCAGTGTCATCGCTCTAACAAAACAAGCTAATCCCAGTAGTTACCCTGCATGTGAACTCTATCTCTCCATCTCATTCCCTCTATCCCTCTCTTCTCCTCTCCCTCCTTCTCTCTCTTCTGCCCTGGACCGGAGAGCAGCGCACCCGCCAAAAACATTTGAGGGCAAAGTCATCATAAAGTCATTTCCCCCATCATATTAAGTGCACATTTCTGAGAGGATAAAAGGTCACTGGCAGATTTATTTCAGACGTGGGAGGCAGCTTGGGGGATTTTGGATCGTGCTGCGAACCTCAGCCACATTACACACTTGCCCAGAAACTCACTCATGAGACTCGGGTGTGTGGGTATTTGTGCATGTGCCTGTTTGTGTAAGACATGGCTGTATGTTTTCACTGTCTTGATAGGTCCTGATGAACAAAACCAACACAAGCGGTCACACACGGCTGTGTCCTTTTGGTGTGTTCCAGTGTTGTATCTTGTAGCGTGTGGTGTTACCCAGTGCGCCGTGTCATCCTAAGGTGTTGACATTGTTATTACTGTTTAGGGTTGGGCATAATGACCCATACTGTGCATGAATACTGTAAATCAGTAGAAGTTTGTCAACAGTCAAATATTTCTTCTATAGTATTTAGCATCAAGACATCTACTGTATAGTTGCCATTTAGCAGGACTGTGTTATGGCAACATTTTTCAGGCATTTACTGTACTTGAAATTATTAGACTTCCAGAAAATTGACAGATGCGTTGCAGTTTATATGACATCAAAATGTCGTGCTATAAAATGACCCACCCCTATGAAGTCGCGGCTTGTCATGATTAATGGAAATGAGGCAGAAATAGATTAAGAGGCGCAGAGTCAAATGAAGGACCAGGGTTATGGTTGTTACTGCAAGTAGATTAAAGTCAGGATGAGACTAGAAATCAGTGTACAGTTATGTGTAGATGTCTTTTAATACAAACAGATACCTGTAGTGTCTGTGTCTGTGCATATGGACTCCTCCTTCCTTCCTTCCTTCAGTGACAGCCATCTGAGTCTAAGTAGGAACCTAGTGGTGTAGCGAGTCAACTCAATGAGATCCGAGCACAGCACCACCAGGTTTCCTGTAATCTGCGAAAACAAGCAAATGTTTTGGGCTTTTCTCTCCTGGTCGCTCCCCTCCCTCTGCACCGCATGGAGCAGGGTTCATTTGAAAGGCGCTGTTTGTTAAGGCTTTAGCGGTTAGTAAGTGCTTCCTTTGTTTGGTGGGAGCGCGGAGACAGGGGGTTAATATCTCCCAGGGAGCGCATACAAAGAGGGCCTTCAGCTCCCCTGGCCGGAGAGGGGTGGCTAGATGAATGAGGCCGGGCCGTGGGGCAAAGGTGCCAGGGAGGGCACGGGAGGGTGGGAAGCAGGGGGCAGGAGGCAGTGGAGAGTCCGGGAGGTCATGGGGGTATTAGAGCGGTGGAGGGCGCAGAAAAGGCTGCAGGGGGCAAGAGGCGAGAAGGAGAGTAGATACTTGAAGGTAGTGGCGTGGCATAGAGAAGTGACTTGAAGGCAAGGGGTCACCATTAGTGTGAATTTGGGTTAAAACAACATCTGCAAACTTTAACAGAAAACAAGCCAACAAGTTAGGAAGTGGGTTTTTACACCTTTTTGACATCCGTCCTGTCTGTTTCCAGATCCAGGTAGTTAGATGCCCAGGGGTTGGGGGTTGGGGACATTAAGTGTTAGCACTGTTTGAAATAGCTCCCTCTGGACCCTGTGGTCTCCGTGGTTCCTCAGGCCAGGTGCCACAGGTGGCAGCACGAGTCCATTAGGTAAAGTGGGAAGCAGAGATGCAATCAAAGCATGTGATAACAATCAAAACAGTGCATGAGGGCCATCTGCCCTGAGAGCTGGAGGGGGGGGACAGATGAGGCAGGTACATCTGCTTGGGACATCCAAAAATGTGTGCATGTGTGTATTTCAGTGCTCTGTTTAACAGGAGTGCAGAGTTTCCCAAAGAGCTTGATTGTAGAGGGTCAGTGTTGCATGATGAAGAACAATGGGATTTCTGTAGTAGTTTTGGATCAGATGGATGCTTTTATTTCATGGGAATCGGAGTGTGTGTGTGTGTGTGTGTGTGTGTGTGTGTGTGTGTGTGTGCTTTGGATTGCAACATGTGTTGGCTTGGGTCATGATAGAGATAAAATTAAGGCAGAATTTGGCTGTAGGGAATAAGTCTAATTTTCGGAATTGGGATTTGGCAGAAATAAATGTTTCCAGGTATTGATGTGCGGAGGATCAATAACAGGAGTCTCATTATTTTCCTTCTGTTATGTCTGTCCAATATTACAGATAATGAACAAAACTCCATTAAAAGTGCATGTTAATAATTACTCATAATGTATTCCAGAAGTTTGGTTCTTTGTCTTCTCTTTTGAAATGGTGTTCGTTACCCTCATTAGTTTAACTTCCACGCTTGCGGCATTGTAACGGTGCCTATGTCATGTTCGATTGAGATAATGCTGGCACTGAATTATTGAGGGCTGCTTGTGAGGGCTTTGTTGACGTCTCCATCTCCTCCTCTGTCACAAACTCTTTGAGAAGAGGGAGAGAGAGGGAGAGAGATCTGTCTCATTGAGCTCAACTCTTCCCACGGAACTCCGACTGGATTCCCGCTGCGTCTCGGCCAAACCAATGGTCCCTTTGTGCCCGTCTATCAGGGTTCCTCTCTCCGCTAGACACTGCCCTCTCTGTGCCCTGCAACCCAGGACCAACTATCTCTTACTTGCTGTGGGACTCTGTGGACTGCATCAGCCTCATGACATCTCAGCGGTTCACTGCCCACCTCTGTCTACAGTATGGCTAATATTTACACTGCTACGGTAACTGATGTAATGATATAATTTTATTTAATCAAAGGTAAAATGGTCATATGGTCGTAGCTGCTGTCTGTTAGCATCATAAAGAAGGTAGTGGAGGTAGCACTATGGCTGATCTTCCCGTGCCATGTCGCTCCATCCACTTACACATGGCCAGTTTGAAAAGATCTGCGTATATTGTATAAGGGCTTATCTCTATTATTAGATCATCTATTCATTAAAAATGTTCAAGCCCTCCCTTAACACACATTCACACACAAATAGACAAAGCTCAATAATTTCTCATACATATGTTAAAGGTTAAAGACGTGAATGTCTCCTGACCAAACTTTAACCATACCAGAAAATGCTGTTGCTGTATGTAAATAAGATGGAATTCAAGACAAAAGAGCAATGACTGCCACGCCTGTAATTGTGCATTTGACAAATGATGACGTAAAGTGAGACACCACAAACATCCCAGTACAGGTTGCACACAAGGAATGACTTTAACCAGAACTGTCCAGTGTCCAAAAGCTCAAAATTAGCAGGAAACAATCCAGCATACTCAAAATTGACCTCAGCATGATATGAACATGCCTTATAGACGTCCCCAGTCTGACCAGTAAATACAGAAGCCTTAACCTGTCAAACCCTGAGCTACACTGCCTCTAAAAGCTCCCGGTGTCTCTCCTAAAAAAGGGCAAAGCAATTGTCTCAGTATCATGTTGCCTACCATGAATCTCCTTTATTAAAGTTCATCTAAGCTCCAGTCCCTATTCGCCTTCTTTTTGTCTCCATTCCTGTTGACTTTCCTGTCTTTTTCTGTTACCGCTGAACGTTTATTTCCCGTCTTTGTATGTCACCATGGCAGCACTTTCTCCCAAATGATCTCATCCAATACATACAGCTTGAAATGTGCTGTTCAACGCTGATTCAAAGCAGTTCTGTGAAAGAATAATATTTATTCTCTTTAATCCCGCTCTCCACCTCTACACATTCCCCAGCCTACAGAACTGCGGGAGTGTGCCAACAATAGCACCCCTCCCTTCTTCCCTTTCTCCCTGCCGCCCACTCTGTTCTCTCCCCGGTCATGTCGGCAGAGTGGGTGGCAGGTGACACAGTGAAATGCCGTGTCAGAGGGTTAGGAATTGGCTCAAAATGGTGAAAAGTCAGTTTTAAGTACTGCTGTACCTGGCAGGGAACTTTCTTGTAGACAGATACACTGTTGTCTTCTGCAGATAACCTACAGTTAGAGGTATCCATGCTCTTATTCAGAGATATCACAGCTGTGAAGAGTATGTATTGTATAGTCTGCCAGACAAAACGGTGCTGAAATGTACCATTGGGTTCGACTGTTTTGCTTAGCTAAATTAATTTCCTCCAGGTGCACCAATGGAAATACTGCAGGGATTCAGTGAGTGATGTACCATAGATTCCTTTCTTTTTCAACTCTCTGAAACTGCACTGCTATTGTGGTGATTGCAGTAATAGATATAGTCTTGCTCCAAAGTGTTTCGACATATTGCAAATACAGCAACCCCCTTGCCAAACATTGGAAGTTCTGCAAACCTCCATAAGACGTCTATTGACAAGTGATTTGAACAGTCCACACCAGTGTTACTTTACATTATTCTACATTGACCTACATTGTAGTTACAGTGGCTATAGACTATGTTTTTATAATCACAGTATATTGTGACAATTTGAAACCTCATCTTTAATGGAATTTAATAGCGAATGTCAGCTCATTTAGTGGTCCGGCTGTTTTGATGCACGCTCATTGCTCTCATAGCATCGTTCTTAGATAGCAGCAAGCACACCCAGCTCATCGCTACAAGGTAGACAGAGACAATTGAGACTAGCTAGTGAACATAGCGTGATCACTTGGCAGCGTTAGAGCCAGATATTTCCCTCAGGAAGTGGGACAAAAACAAACCTAAAAGATAGTGTTGGACTTGCCTTCATCAGTTATTGCAGGTTTAAGGTGTGGTTCAGTAATTTAGCATTGTACTCCTACCATTGTCAGATTCATGACAGGCAGTTAAGAAAAAATAGATCAAAATCGATGCAGTGGAATCACATTACCCACAATGCAATGCAACTGCAGACAGTTCAGTCAAAGGTTCAGGCGTATCGTGGGCTACAGAGGTCTGGTGAACTCACTCCTTTCTGACCACAGATTTTTGTTCGTTTTCAAACTTCAGCCCCAACTGATGCTGCCTCAAGTGACATCACTTGAGGCAATTTTACAGACTTCACACAACTCTGGAGCCATGAAAGGCTTTAGACAACTTTCATCTCAAATGTAATAGCCCTCCTCAAGACCTATAAACATACCAGGATTTGTAAAATCAGTGCAGTTCCCCCTTAAGGTGAGCTGACTGAAATTAAATATTTGAGATTGTCAACATTGCAGGTCTCCTCAAAAACCTCCCAAACTTTGCTCTTTAATTCACTGCATTTCCACTGAGCGTTGGCGCTGGTTTTAAATCGTGTCCTGCAGAATTGTCCAATATGACTGTTATTCCCAGAAAGTGTGAGCTGAATACAGCCCTTAGTTTGATATTTCAACACACTGTCTTATAAAGTCATTTTCTCTGCTCAGAGAGATGTTCTCTGGATAAAAATGGCTTTACAGAATCATTTTCCCTTCATTCTTGTGGTCAGAATTGCCTGGCACCATGAAATGGAGCATTTTACCAAGCATTTTGATGGAGGAATCCAGCATGTCTCCAGAATGAAGTAAACAGCTTTGAAAAGCAGACACACATGCTCTCATCCTCGGTCTCTGTTTGAGCAATCTTCGGTCCAACTTTGCTCTGGATAGTTTTTCTTCTGTGATACAAAGACTTAAGTCTGTTGGGGACTCCAAAAGGAGTGAGGTCATCAGCTGTGTGGTCAGGGAATGAAAGAGGAGATGAGGAGAGCGAGTTCACCGCGACCTGGGCTTGCCCTGGAGCCTGGGATATGGTTTGGGTTTTGGGCTGGGAGACTTGGAGAGAGGTCTGCCCTAGCAGCCTCAGGTCTTGGCTCATTCATTGTGGACCAGTCCTTGCTCCAGGTTACTTACCTTCAGGAACAAGTCTTGATACTTTTCTTTGTCTCTTTGCCTTATTTCCATTTTCCCATCCAAGAAACACAAGATAAAACACACGCAAAGCTGTTTCACCGTGTCAGTAATGGTAGCTCAAACAAAGTCTTACACCTCGAGAAATCAGCACCCTTCGAAGCTGAGGACAATACATCACCATTGATGAGGGAAGACAATGTGCCAGATGACAATTCACTGCACTGTCTGCCCTGGTGCCATTACAGGACAGGGAATAGATGTAATGTCTAGACCATAACCAAACAAAACCTGTGTAATTAGCCATCTCTCACCCTGCCCAGGATTTGGCAGAGGTGCTGAGCATATAGAGGCTGATCACAGGTGGAGAAGGAGGGTGAGGTTTCGTGAGTTAAGTGGCTGTCAGAGCTGTCATGTGGACATTAGCTGGATTAGTGTGATGAAATTCAAGGAAGAATGCATCCAGTCATTGTACTCTCTATGTTTTTTGTGACGATGATGCAAGTTTATGAGGGTTGTTTTAATCTGTTTAATCTGTGTTTGCGCTTGGCTCTTTTTTGATGCGCACACAGACACAAAAAACTCACACACCTTTTTACCTAGACCTGCTCCTATCACTCCCACATGAACACAGCGGTTCCTCACCTTTGCCCCCCCCCCCCCTCGTGTCCCTCCCTTCGCTCCATCTTCCCTCTCGCACTCTATTCCTCTCTTTCGCTCTCTGCTGCTGTAAAGCCTTTCCGTGACTAGCTGTCATTAATCTTCCCTCTCTAGGGGCAGGATCTTGACTGCGTGCCAGCAAGCGCTCATACAAAGCCAAGACAGCCATCCAAAAACAGAGCCGCTTTTCTTGTTTTCCAGAGCACCACGTAGCTCACACTCACGCTGCTGCAGCCCTCAGGGCAACGCTGCTCCACACAACAAAGGAACGGCTCTGGATGCGGCCTCGCACATCACACCTAGACTAATATCCATACATTTAGATACACACCAAGGCATGCAGGTTGGTGTCTATGAAACCGCTGTTTGGCTTCACACACTGACTCAGTCTTTCCATTTATGAACACTCGCACATCATATATTGATTGGATGTAAGTTGCATATAGTCTAGGGGTTTATGGTGCATGAGTTTATTCTCCCAAATCCTCCATTTTTAATATTTTGGGGTCTATATTTTAGCATACTTTGTCACAGTTTCATTTCATTTCACTCATCAGTACCTGCAGCCCTAAAAAGCATCTGCAGATGCTTCCGGAAGAGAGAAAAAAAAATGATTATAGTTACAACAAGTACATGAGTCAGTCAACCACTGTTGACATTTGAGTGTGATATTATCAGACCATACACACCTATGTAGCATAATAATACTGTTTACAAGAGAGAACACCTAAAGCAGAAATACCTGGAATTCTTTCCCAGGTTGTTTCACATTAATGTTTAAGCTGAAGCTTTAGACCAGTTCAAGTTCTTCAAGTTCAAGTAAACAACGAAAAGGTTGTTTAGTTTTATCTATTTTTTTTTGTTATATGGTTGTGATTGTCTGCATTCATACTTCAGATTAAGCTCAGCGTGCCTACTTGTTATTCTGCGTTCGTCAGTCGCCTGGGTGACTCTTTGACCCAGAGAAGCCACGGGTCACCTGACTGTCCCAGTAATCTGCTCCGACTGGCGTTAGTAGGTGAACCCGTGCTCTGCGTCATCCTCAGTGTGTTGGCAGCAGACTCTGGACTTTGTGTCACAGGCAGAAATCACATATCGCAGCGCTGGTGAGCAGAATGAGTAGTAATTTCAACAGTCGCCCCTAATAAAAATGCAGATCCTTCACCATCATAAAGAGCTACTGTGAGGTTAACAGTCCATTGTTGGTGCTGTAAATGTCAGTCAAAGGAAGGAGAAGAGGCAGCGAGAGCAGAGTGGAAACTCAGCTGTGTGGAAACACCTGTTCTGTGTGCTCCACTGTGAACATGTTGTCATTATGTGTGTGTGCATGTGTGTCGGGGGCTTGCTCTTTTTTTTTTTTTTTTTTTTAGTATATATATAATAGGCTTTTTTGTTACGTTCTAACCCTTTTCCCAAATCTGATCCCCCTGGTTTCTCCTTTCCTGTGAGAAGAGATGTTACGATCTGCACAATAAAAAGAAAGAAGGGGCCACCAGCAGCGGGTGTATTACAATATCTCCTCTTTAACAACAAGTGCGCCATTCAGCCCCCATCAACCACTCCAAAACACACACATACTTTGCCCCCTTAGAGCACACCATCCCTCTACAAGCCACCACCACATACTACTTAACTTCCCCACTTCCCTTTGCCCTCAGATCCTTTTAAGCTCCTTCACTTCAATCTAGCCGGACCACCATGTTTTTCCTCAACAGTTCCCCAACTCTTTAGTGATCCAACAGCAGGAACTATGCACGGTTTACACTTCTGACTAAATAAACATAAGGCGATTATAATGTTGATATGGTTGTGAAAAGCTTTCCACTCTTTATGGGTATGCTTTTGCTCAAACCCACATTGTCTCGCTATACGGGCGCACAGTAACGGTCTGTGGGTGTATTGCAAATGTGGAATATGTTGCAAAGTTGGTGCCGCTTGCAGGCTTACAGATGTGCTTTAGGTGGACATTTGTCCTTAAAAAAAAGAGGAAATATTGGTTCTAAGTGCAACATTTTTGACTTTATAAAGTGCACTGCTATAGGCCTGAGACATGTTTCTCTTAAGCTACGTTACTTTCCATATCTTTGCAATCTGAGAGACAGAATTGAAGAGAATGGTTTCCACACACCACCTCTCAGTGTGTGTATGTGTGTGTGTGTGTGTGTGTGTTTTCATATGTGCGCACAGATCCACAACAGCGCTACAGTTGATTTAGACAGCTGCTGTTTGTCTTAAGAACCAGACATGCCGCACTTTGTTATTGTTTTTACAATCAGTCGTCAATTAACAATAGCATCGCTTGTACCCTTCGGTTTTATCTCCACAAATCTGCATGTTGTCTGAATCTGCTCGGAGCTTGTGTTTTCATGAACTCTGCAGCACAAAATCAACATTAGACATGTTAAAAGTTGCCATCAGCTCATTTGAAAGAACTTTCATTGTGTCAGCTGAGGGGTTGAGTAGTCACATCATGTGGTTGTGATATAAATGTCAAGCGATCTTTTAAACAGAGCTCAGAGTTCACGCTCTCTGCCCAGGCTGGGATGGATTTGCATGCACTGGTGGATTCAAATGGGATTGCAGTGGTTCTTTTCTAATGCGCGCGCCCATGTCCACACAGAAAGTGTCATATATCACTGTCTTCTTAAATGCAACGATAAGCTCTGTGTAATTGCTTTTTTTAGCGGAGGACTTGCTAATAAAACTCACAAAATGTTCAAGCACAGAACTTCTCTTTCCTCCGCGCTTCATGTTCTCTGCCTTAAGGCCGCAGCCACTCCGTCGTATTTCATTGTGCCTGTCTGGAGGGGGAACACATTAACCTGCCTCGGCTGTCACGCGAGCTCCCAGTTGAGTGAGTCAGCGAGAGAAGTTGGACCTCAGCATACCATTCTCACACATCAAAGGCAGGCGGGCCAAAGTGACTCCATACGCTGAGCCTCCATGGCGTGGTATTCACATATCCAGCGCTCCTTCCTGACCGGTTCTTTTGAGCTGGCACTGGCAAAAAATCGTGAAGTGTGACCTCACTCTGTCGCAATAAAAGAGCAGTAATGGTAGTATAAGGGTTAATGCCGATCATACTGGATTTGCCAGTCGGAGAAGCTCTTTATTGTTCCTTTGAAGTGGTTGTTGGATGTGTTACCTGTGGGTGTTCCTTCACGGCAAAGAGGGCAGTGCAAATGGTAGTTCTCCTTTCAGATGTCACACAGCAATAACAAGTGACGTTAGCATTTGATGCACGCAACAAGTGGTTGCGGTATGTGTTACGTACAAACAAAAGCAAAATAAATATCAACACTCAGATCTGGGCAGTGGGTGGAACAACTTTCAGATTTCTGATAGCGGGAAATCAGCTGAGAAGCGAGGCTAAATAATGGACTTTGGGAGCTTTTTCGGGGAGCGTTTGGTTCCAAGTGTGGCTGACGATGGTCGTGACGCACTCGTTCTTCCAGAAATGTCACCGAGTTCTTGGATTTTACGCATTGCGGCTCGGCTGTGAGAGCTACTATAAACACATTAAATGGGCCATGCATGTAGAAGAGGTTTAGTGTATTCACAAGCATTGTATTCACGACAAAGAAAATTGCACAGTGAAGTCACTCAACACCACACTGATCTATAGAACGCTTCCCAGGCATCATTTGACCTGCATGACATGTGTGCACGATTTGTCATCGGTACATTTAATACACTTTTGTTGCTGATGTCTTCATTTCTTTGTCAGTGCTGTTCTTTTCTCTGCCAGAGCGTGCCAGGAAGCAGCCATTGTATTCCAGCTCAACCCTGTCATTAGCTGGCTGGGGTGTGGGGAGGACTGTTTACAAACAGCTGCCTGACATGACCGTAGAGAAAGTGACACACACACGCTATGTACTTCAACACACCCCATACGGTCTGTCACTGCCTGCGGGACTGGATGACATGTTCGTGTTGGGCAGACATTACGGTTAATGTGCTGGAGTGTCGGACCCAACCTGCAACGGCTGCTTCAGAATGAATAAATAAATAACGGTTCGTAATATAATAAAGATGAAATGAATAACATCTGTAATAGTCATAATTGTCTTCATGGCTCTATGGTAGAGCATGAAGACATCAAGCAGCATTACATCAGCCTTCCAGCTTCCAAAAGGCATCGTCTCCATGACTGCTTTGCTGGAATCTAGCTAAGTTTATGCCACTTTATCCCTCCGCTCTGCGACAACTCAGAATTCAGTGTCGTACTTGACTCTACTACTCTTGTCTGGAAGCTTTAGCATATTACTTTACAATGTTTCATACCCGTCCTGTCCAAATTTGGTGATTTTGAATCTGAATTTTCCTGCTAAACAGAAGGATTAAGTGCTCCTTCATGGGTTGAGAAAATTCTCCTCCTTGTTAAACTAAATAAACTGTTTAAAACGCTCTTGGATTAGCTTAAAACAGGGCGTTTTCTTGTGAAAAGCTGACTTTGAGAGATACGTGGTTCTCATAGGATAGCGCCACTGCAAACATCAAATGATGTTTGAGAATATGATGCAGTGCTGTAGAGTAAATTACAGCATATAACATCGCCAAAAACATGATATATGATAGTTAAAACACTAACAGGGAACTTTTTACTGCGTAATGAGTACTTTACTTTTGATGCTTTAAGTACGTTTTGCTGATAATTCTTGCTTACTTTTGCTTGAGTGAGGTTTTGAATGCAGACCTTTTCCCTGCAGCGGAGTGTTTTCACAGTGTGCTATTAGTACGTTTACTTAAATAAAGGATTTGAATACTTCTTCCACCACTGGTTTCATGGATACATACTGAAATATTTGTTAACCACTTAATGCGGGTAATGAAAAGGAACAATGGTTCCTTCAGCAGCCATGTGGTATGAATTTACACAGAAAGCGTATTTCATCGTTACTGTGCCACATTGTTGGTTTGTCTCCAAGCACACCTTGCGGTGTGAAGAAGGACAATGCAGCTCTTTCACAGGCTTGACCCAACTGTCACACCTTATATTGAGGACATTCATTGGCTTTGTGGACAAAACAATTGTTCCCAAGGAGAGCAGAGAGCAACAGATGAACTAGGCATGAAACAATAGACACAGACAGGACACGGCAAGACTGAGCTGAGAGGAGGAAAGACACATGGGGGGGGTTGTAAAAGCTGGGTATGAATTTCTGCTGTCTTCATTTGGATCAGTGTTTGTGCCTGCTTGGAGGGTCCATTGACAAACAGTGGAGACTGTAAGAAGTATCCCTTTATTCTCCCACACCAATTGCTTCATATTCCCAATCAAACAGCCCCTTTGTCTCAGTGCTTTGTCCGCGCACGGGGAAACAGCGCGCTGCAATGACGAGACGCAGACAGATTATCTTGTTTGAATGGCTTTTCCAGAGCGGCAGAAAGGCCAGCACAACAATAGGTAACTTGTTGTGGGCACAACAAATCTAATATTCATTTAACATAGCCTTGTTGCAGGCTACCCATGGGAGCTGCTCGCGCTGGTACAGTAACTGTTTGTATTTGCACAATGCACTCCACCTCAGCGGGGCTGCTAATTGGGCTGGTTGGAGGGAGCCAAAAGCCCCCCGATGAAAGAGGGCAGCGGCCACAATTATCATAGGAGACACAACAATGTAGGGATTGAAATAATTTCTTTTATGCCTACATGGGACATCTCTGACAGTCTGACTTTTCCAAATCAAAAGAACAGGCAGGACTCAGCTGAACCCCACGCTCAGAGAGTAACCTTAAACTAGAGGAATCACTAAATCATTACTGCACAGGAACAATGCTATATGTTTTGCAAGTCCTGGGTAAGTCCTCGTGAACTAACTTAACCCTCATGTCTGGATTTGTCAATAGGCAGCACGCGAGTATTTGTGCAGACATGCATCCATGTGTGGGTGTATTTGATATTGCTAACAAGCTAAAAAGATTCTTCCCTGGCCATACATTCATTAACTCTGATCGAAGACATATGTGCTGCTGCTGAGGTTCGTGTTTTCTCTGCTCGGACACGATGGTCGCCCATGATGTGTCAGAACCAGTCAGACCTTCCCTCAGTTTGTGCAGCGCAGCTTGAGGGATGTGCGTGACTGAGATTGGCAGAGCTGGCGTCCACAGACCAGATTTGGACTTGTTTTATTACCTTCCCTCAGTGTTCAACATCTGTTAGATCACAATCATTCACACGCACCAATAAATATTTTGGATGTTATTCACACACATTGTCTTTGTATTAGCAGTGCTCAGAACCATGTAGCAACAACACATGAAACAGCAAAGTAATGGTTACATAAGTTTGAAGTGATTGAAACGTGCTGTTGTTGTTGTTGTATGATATGAATCAATTAAAGAGCTGAATGAAGCCAACATGCTCCCATCGCCGTGGATTAGGAGTCAGACTTATGCTCCAAAGGTCACATATTTTTGCATCATATCATGCAAAAAGTGATTCTCCTGTTGTCCCATTGTCATCAAATACTAAACCTATTTTATTAATATTATAAGTTATTTTGGTTGGACTCACACACCACAAGTGTTTTTGAAGTTTCCCCGGAGCTGATGAGGACATGAGATGTGGTCAAAGACGATAGCGAACGGCGAAGCTCATGTGTTTGGAGCGTCTCTGATGTCTGTTTCACGGAACAGATTGTTTCCATTTTGCATCTTTGAGAGATGCAACCCCCTTGCATTTATTTATTTATTTCTTTGTCACACAAATCTTTTGCTTTTGGCAAACTTAGAGAAGCATAGTCTCCACGGGCAGCCTTTAAAATCTTAGAAATCTCCTGCCGTCTGTCCTGTATGTACATACTGACCATATAGATCATCAGCACAGAGAAAGCGTGAGCAGAGGAAATAGATCAGTCATTCTTGTCAGTCCTTTTGGTTGGTTCTGAGGTCAGTGGTGCAGTAATGGAGGTCAAGTTTGGCATGGCTTGAATGACTCAGGGCTTCACACAGTGCTAATGTTTCGTGTGTGGTGTAAAAATAGGGGATTCCAGGTTCTTTTATTAAAGGAAACACCTTGTTTTTGCACATATCATGGCAAAATAATTTCCGGAGAAGCTGAGGTACAACTGGTTCCAACTAGATTTTTAGGTGCAACTTTGAAGTTTACTAGGACAGAAAAAGCACAAAGGGTTGAAGCTGCCAGAAAAAAACTGATAGCGGACAGTCGAGCAGAAATTTGATAAGTCACTGAGCAGCAGAGAGAACGAGAGACAAGCCTAATAACCTCCATAGGAAACAGGTGCTGAGTCAGTGAGGAGAGGAATGCCAGAAGAATGGGGAGGGAAGGGTAGCGTGTCTGTGTGTGCATGGCTGAGAGAGAGAGAGAGAGGTGTGTGTGTGTGTGTGTGAGAGTGTGAGTAACGCTGAGTGGAAGCCAGGGAGCCGAGGAGAGAACAAGGGGAGGAGACTCTCTGGGGATTGCGTGCGGACATCAAATGTTTACCTGTAACAAAAAGAAAGGGGAAGGTGTAGAAGGGAAAAAAAGGAGAGGAAAAAAAGGCCGTGGTTTACAGGGGTGGGCGGGGACCCAAAGCCTAAAGCATGAGCTTCGCACGCAACTTAACAATACTACCTTTATGAAGTCTGTATTGCGTTAGTCAGTGAGCACACACGCACACACACAGTCATAGCCATGTAAGATACCGCTGGTGTCACACACACACACACACACACACACACACACACACACACACACAAAGACACGCATACGTCAAGGAATTTAACAGGAATAGATAACTAAGTGATGCCATTTTCACTGCAGCTTTCCATGCAAAAGCACTTAAAAAGAGGTGTAGAAAGCCTTCGTGACTTCCAGATAATGGGATCAAAGACGCTCGGACTCTTTTGTGGCCACCCATTATACACCAAATGGGACCAAATCACCGGCCCCAGCTGTTCCACAGATGGGGTCTCTGTTTGACAGAAGGGGTACTTTTGTCCATCCGAGCTCAACCCAGAACCAAAACTTCTGAAAGCAGATGTTCAGCACTCCCTCTCGTCCCCGGACCCCTCTCTGCAGTTGCCCTGTTCATTTTTCATCATAATTGGCCAACAAATCAAGACGAAATGAGAGTCAGCCTTTGTTGTGGAAACCGCGGAGAGGCCCACTGATTTACCGACAGGCGGCCTCTCTCTCTCTCGCTTTCTCTCCGGGTCTCTGTCTGACTGTCTGTCTCCCGCTGTCTGTACATCTATAGTATCTTGGCTCTTGATCTGAAGGTTGCCTTATCTCTGCCAAGAACAAAAAGCCTTAAAAAAACCTGGGCTGGTATAAGACTGATAGTAGATTACTTAACAATAGTCACACCATGGCTTTATATCGAAAGTCTAGTGCTATCTGTTATGATAGACCTTTACGGTAACACCTCTGATTTATCTCTGTGTAGGTGTGTTAGCTGTGGAGTAATAATATTAATCGTAACTAACTTTTAAATGCAGACACTGATTTATATACCAAGCTATTTCTGGTTTCTAGCATTCGTTTTAACACCCTTTAATGGAAAGCATGAAATATCATATGTCGCTTTCAAGCAAATAATGACAGTTGTGTTTAACCCAACACAACCTTTGTCCTATTGCCAGTACTCAGTCTCTTCTCTTCCATTGGAAGTCAAACCTGTCAGTCACAGCTCTGATTGTCAGCTTGCGTGTAAAAGTCAGAGTTATTGGGATTTAGCCCGGGGCGCCTGCGGTCAGCACAATATGTGTACTATAAATAATTTGACTGTGTGTGTCGTGTGATTGTGTGAACTGAGAGAGAGAGAGAGAGCGAGAGAGAGAGAGAGCTACACACACACTGAGCTCAGGGCTTCCTCTCCTGCGAGCGTCTGCAGTCAGAGCTCAGGTACAATAGGGAGCATTGTTCGGCTGGCAGGCCCCTGCGTGCCGGCTCCCCCTCCGTACCTGAGCACAGAGACAGGTGTATTTCTCCTAGTCACGCATAGCCCTGCCACACTCCCAGCTGCCTACACACAGCCTGCCACTGAGATCACACACACACACACACACACACACACACACACACACACACACACACACACCTAGAAGCTTGCATATACCTACGTGCTGATCACAGATACTTGTTTTAGTCCTCACAGTAGATCTTTTATTTGATTCCATTAGCCTCACCTTCACCTTTTCATAATTCAACTTTTAACCTTAAACCAACCTTAACACAGGCCCCTTACGAAGCCAAATTTTATGTCTCACTTCTAAAAAAAAAAAAAAAAAAAAAAGCACAATCATGTAAACAAGATTTGCATACCAAGGCATGCATCTGCACGGTATTTTTCCACAAGTAATTAAGATGAATTCTTTTGATACTTACCACTTTACACTTGATGTTTGCAGCGTGTGCTCTCTGACACAGAAACCCAATAAACCGAAGCACCGACAGGTTCAAAATTGTCATGGTCACAGTATGGTAATTCTCCAGGAAGGGTGTGTTTGTCCAAAGAAATCCCCCTGCTTTGCCCAGTGTGAGTGTGTGTGCGTGCGTGTGTGTGTGTGTGTGTGTGTTAGGGAAGAAGGAGGAATGAGTCATGCACATGTCAGTGGTATTGTACAGCCAGCCCAGGCCAAAAGTTCATTTAATTTCTGCTTAAGTGGGAAAACATGTTTGAGTAAACATCAGAACCCCTGTTGCAGTTTGACATCTCAATGCAGGACGAGGGGGGAAAGGCCTGAAGGGAGCGAGGGATAAAAGAGGGGATTTTACCAAAATCTTTACTTCTTCAACAACAATCGAATGTTAAGGACAACAGAGTGGGAAGGGGAGGAGGGTCGGGGGGTCATTGATTACATGGTTTCCTTTGAGAGAGCCTCCCTTCCACGGATCTGACTCCCTGAGGTGCTGGAAGGAGTCCAGCTCTATCAGTCTCATAGCACAAGAGGATTAGCTCTTTATCCTGTGTGATTCTATAGAACAGAGGTACACGCCACATTATGTCTTATTATATAGAGCAGGCACAAGCCATTTTTTTTAACCACTTTTCACATGACTGATCATCACCCACGTCACTCTGAAACCTCGCCGTGACCCCTGTTTAGCTTTAGTTCCCATGGAGGGGCCAAAAACCTGACGGAAGTCTGCATATTGGCTGTACATGAAATTACACGAGCTGCCAACATGGAATCCAACCTCAGGTTTCCTGGCTGATATTTACCGAATTAATTCCCAGGCGGATGCAGAAATAATAACACCCGTGAAAAGTGGGAGAGTGGGAAAATAAGGAGGGGAAACCAAGGGTGGCAGGCTGTGAGGGAGCCTGTGGTGGGGGCCATGCCAGTGAAAGGGCATGCTGTCATTGGGAAATACTTATCATTTCTCATCTACTCCTCGCTTTCCATGATGTCACCTCCCCCCAACATAATAACATAGCTCACATCATACTATAAGATGGGCTGAGTGGTTAAATAGCTACAGTATGGCCTGCATTATTGTAACCTTCTCTGTCTTTCGGTCTCATAGGCTCTTGCTCTCTATCCTGTCGCTGGAGCTTGGGCACTCAGAGCCACATAAGGAAACATTTGTTCCCAGTCTGGTTGAATAGAGCCTTGTGTTGGAGGTAGTCAAAGAGATACAAGGGGATAGGACATCCAAACAGTCCAACACAAGAGCTCTGCTCTGAAGCCCCTCTCTGTCTGAGCCGGGCCAGTAATGAATGTCCTCTAATCTTAATCACTCTCAGAGCACACACTGGAGATATGACTGACTCCATTGTCCTCCTCTCTATGTTTTGTATGTTGAAAGCTGAAGTCGTAGAGGTCATCGCTTCCAGTAAATATTAGATTTGTTTCACCACTACCAGGTGATCACTGCGCTGCTTGTCTGGGCTCTTTGGGCAGAGTACATTTCCACACATGCATGTTTGCATTCCCGCACTCGCTTTGCTGTTGTGCACCTCGATGTGTATGCTAAGCAATTTGTTTTTTAAAAAAATCTGAATCTTCTCACTCGGTCAGCTTCGTTTGCCCTGGATTCTCTCATGCATTTCCCCCCTTTTCCTCCCATCTGTGCGAACAGCATTCAGAATGCTTTTGTGCTCTCTGGATATGATTATCCTTGTCACACCAATCTGGAAAACATTTGTGTGCACATTAGCACATACCTACATTGACGCACTGGCGTGAGTAGAGACGTGGAGGAGGAGGATGCACAAAGTGGGCACACACTTGCAGGCGCTTGTGCACACGCACACACAGAGGCCAGCCTGCAGACATGCATGCATTAAGCACATGCACGCACTGAGAAATCATGCATTTTCATTTTATTTGTTGTTGGGCTGAACTTGAAAGCAGGAGTAACTGCTAGCTCTATTGTTAATCACATTGTTGTAGATAAGAGATAATTACCTCTTAATTACCTGTACAAGATAACTACCTCTACTTATTGTTAAATTCAGCCTTGATTAATGCTTAATGAGCTATGGGAGTAGAGTGACTTTTGTGCAAGGAGCAAGGTCAACAAGGTGAACCAGATGAATATTTGTAACCGTCTTTTCTTTTTTTCTATTGTGAAAAAAAAAAAAAAACCTTCACACAGCAGCGGTGGCTTAGGAATGCGAGACAGGAATGCTGTTGAGTTACTATAAAGGGGGTTTGATCAGTGAAAACAATGTCTTTGTGTTTTCATCCCCAGCTCTAGTCACGCAATGCTGTGTGCGCAAACCTCCAGCAACTTTTCAACCCCGGCACACAAGAAAGCCATCAAGTACCTGCAATTGACAGAATCGCGTGCAATTCAGGTACTCCAGGATTGTACTGGAGCACGGCCAAATGTGGAGTAAAGGAAAAGGTGGAGTGGAGTTTCACCTGCTCAGAGTGCAATGCACCCTGTGTGTTGTGATTGGAGATCAGTACTTGTGGAAGATAAGGCCACTTTACCTCCATTTATTCAGTATATTACTTCTAAGTAGGACGTATGGCAGGAATTCAAAAGAGCTAAATTCCTACATATATAGAAATGATGTGTTATAAAACGTAGTTTGTGGTAAGTTCTATTTGGGGAAAAGTGGGTTTTCTAAAAATATGCTGTCAAAGTAAATCAAAGTGTCACTGGCCATACTACATTAAAGTGGATGCCATAGTTCACATAGTCTTATATACAGTACATTCACAGAGAGTAGTCTCATTCAACTCTCTCAGTACAGGCCTCCCGAAAATCCAACTATATTCTAATTTTAGTCTTTATGACTGCACTCCGTTCCTGAGAATCCACTCCTTGTTTTGATGTTTAAGGGAAGCTATAATCCCAGAAATACAAGCAAGCCTGGAGGTGGTTAGGACATGAAAGTGAGGTAGGAAAGACAAGAGATTCATTCATGGTAAGGTGATTCAAGGCACCGACATCCCTGTATCTCTGCACAGCGACAGATGATCATTATTACTCACTCACACTGCTCACGCAGGGCTCACACGCAACCTGGGATCAAGCTGACACCTGATGAGTGATGGCAGCAAGATTATAACTCATGACATAAGACCTTACTTGACTGTTACCGACAGTATTAGTAGTAGTTGTAGTAGTAGTAGCAGTGGTAATAATAATAATAATATTAATATAATGATAGTAATAATAGACATTATCACCAAAACTCAGATGGTTGATAAAGCCAGGAGCGCTTTTCATTTTAACTTTGTTGATTTACTGTAAGATAAAGTAAGTGAAAGCATTTCATTATCATGCTCACGTGTTTTCTTCCACTGTAACCAAAATGAATTATACAGTACTTTCAATTATACTTGACTGCCACTATATAATGTTAAGTGTTTTTTTTTTTTCCTCCTCATTTGCTATTAAAGGACTCAATCTGATCTGTTCTCAACTATTTGGCAGCGACAGCAATAAACTCCACGTACCATCATGCCTTGCGCGCCTACGTTGGCCGAGAGCAGCATGTGCTGCGCTGCTCTGCTCCAACTATGGCTCAGTGCGGCTCAGGCTCCTCACGGGAGCGCATCGTACCAGCGACAGAGACGCCAGTTGGAGCTCCAGCAGAGACCATCACCGCACTCGACCGTGAGGAGGGACCGGCTTCTTTTCTTGCTAATTGGAAATAATCACACTAATCGATCTGCGTAATTTGCCGCAGCACCAGTCACTTTACGCAAGGATACTTTGGACGCGTAAAGGGGATTAAATGTTGCCGTTACAGCACTGACACACGTGGAGGAGCTATAATTATTGTTGTTATCAGTATTGTTATTGGTAAAACTTGATGATGGCAATACCTGATGGATTCGACACCCGAGCTGTGAGTCGTCCTGTAGGATATAAGGAAATACTGTCTCTTACACGGGATGAGTGGTGTCCATTACTCCCGCAGCCCAACTCCTGCTGGACAAGCCGTTTGGCGGACAGACGAGTCTCTTGGGATACTTCACGCATGTGGCCCGGCTCGTAAAGGGCCAGTCCCATGATATGCTTTGGGAAATCGATATTTGTCGCGGCGGATTTCGGCGCAAGGAAAGGAATACCCTGGAATATATTTTGAAAGCGATGCTCAGCAGATGACCAGCAGTTTGGATAATGACTACGCATCTCCTCGTCCAGCAGGTACGTGAGCAAAAGAGATTTACCTGCGACTTCTACCTGCTCGCCAGGGGTGATAGTGATATGAGTTGAAAAGGAATTTCTTGTTGTGGGTTGTAAAAACGTGCAGCACAGCCGAGCGCGTTCTGGGGTGCTCCAGAGGGGGCCCAGTCAGGAAATAACTTAATTTCAGGTATTATTTCACCAAGCATATGAAAATGAGACCCTGTGTTTTAATGCGATTAAATAAGGTTGAAAGGAAATGAAATTAGAAATGAAAAACATTCAACAATGGCTGTTTTGACCAAAGGTTCTGTCGTTATCTCCCTACACACCCATTTGGCCTACATCTTCACTACCAAATTACACTTAACGAGCAAACTCCTCTCCCACGGGATTAGGACAGCTATTATCGAGTTATGTCTAATGTGTGTCTGTGGAAGGGGGCGTGTTTGACAGAAAAAGCCAAACCTGTGATCTGCGCTACATATTTAGGTTCACCTGTTCGCGTGAGAACACTGCTCCGTTATTCTGTTACGCGCGCATCTCTGCCCCTCAAAACTGACTCGGATTGATTTAGTTTTTGAGCACGGCCTGATGTCCAGCCCCCCCAACCTAACCTAACCTTACCTAACCCGTAACCCTGTCCGCAGTCTTTACCCTAAAATTGAATGATTTAAATTGTGGGGACCTGTATTTTGACTGTGTAAACAGGTTTTTGTCCCCACAACGTGAGTAATACATAGGCGCGCGCACACACACACACACACCTGGAGGACTTGTCCTTACCCTGACGTTGCCATACACCTGCAGTGCCAGGTGTCCACAGCCCAGTCCCAGAACCACGACCTGTCATAAGTTTGGAAAGACCAGGTGCAGCAAAAATAACTGAACAGTGTGGATACAGTGACCAGCCTGTGGTCCACCCACATCTCCCACAGTGACTCCATTCAGGTGAGTGGAAAACGGTTGCGGGTGAAGTCATTAGGGTTACCTGACACATGGCGTGCAGAAGAGATCAGCTCTGTGCTGCCGTCCATGCACGGACAGATTTGCATGATGTTTAGAAGCTGCGTTTGAGCTGGATCCTACAGGTGCATGTGGTCACGCTCGCTGGTGAACCTTATATGGTATCACATGGGGGAAGTGTTTGCACTGGCTCTCCACGTTACTGTGTGCATACTGGCATCACGTTCATGGTAGGTGTGTGTTCATGGAAGTTATCTGATGAGGCGTCCACCTTCCTATCCCTTCACCCTTCAGCTCTCACTCCTCAGTCCTGTCCACGTCCTTAGCAATGGAGAATTCCACCTATTGTTGAGGCAGGGGACAGAGCCCCACTATATGTCTGTATACAGCGCAGAGCACAGACCGAGCACCCCCCTCCTCCTCCAGCTCAGTGCCCCCCACACACCCCCTCCATTAAAAATCTTCTCCAAACAAGACCCCCTTTCTCCACTGAAGAGGGACCCTCTGTCTAATGCCAAGTGACTCTCATGGCCAGCATTGACGGTGGGACACTTGCTTCACAAAAGGAGCTGAAGTGTCAAATAAACTCGGTCAGAGCCCCCGACACACAAGAATTCCTTTATCTGGCACCCTGGGAGGCAGACAAAGACAGACTTTGTGTCAGTGAGCAGGCCTTGACTAAACACTGGGGCTTTTTTTTTTCTTTCTTTTTACTCCTCTTCTCACAACTTCTGCCTCTTCTTCCTCCTCCTCCTTTTGTTTTTTGAACGGCGGAGCGGGAGCGTGTCTGCTGACGTGACCCCCGCTCGCCCAGCATCTGTCCTGCACGCTGCCAACATCACCCCTGCGCCGTGTTAGCACCATATAAACACAGATACGCCCATGCACGCCCACTCTCACACACCCGCTTCTCTCACTCAGACTGTCTGTTGGACACCAGCAGTGTTCCAATAGATGTACTTTTTCTTTGTGGATACTTGTGTTTATGTCTTGGTCCGTAGCTGAGAATAGCAAAGCAGGAATTTGCTCGCTCACAGGGCTGAGTGTGCTGGCTGAGCTGTCATATGATATGCTTGTGGTGAACCGCAGCAGAGAGCCATACACACACCAGGGTCAGACTCACTTAACAAAGCTGTATTTACTCCACTCAGCGTTTCATAGGAACTCTCTCATCACTTGCATCTTTGAGCTCAGATTCACCTGCATTGCCATCTGTTTATAAGTGTTACATAATGAGCTCCTCACACCTTCAGTTTTGGCAATTTTTCACAAGTTTTTAGATGATTAACACCATTTTCCATGACTTTAAAATGTTACCTGGACAAATCAGCTAATGCACACACTTCAGACTAAATGAACACACACTCTTTCCACACTAGTGATGCTATTAAGTGATTCTATAGAGCTCTATAGTCTGCTCCTTGAAATTAAAAACCTGCTCCTCTGTATGAAAGTGAGCCCAAAGTGCTGGAAAATTACCTCATGCAGCGTTGAGAAGCCGCTGAAGCAGCCCCACAGAGCAAATGCTGCGGTCCAGAGCTGGAGCTTGGTGGCCCCGTTGGTAGACATGTGCATCAGGCCCCCAGGCATGCAAATACAGGCCTGCCAGAGAGCGATGGTCCCCAGCACAGTGGTTAAGGTAAACAGATCGAGTTGCTGTGGTCGAGCGTGTTAATGGTGTGTTTATGAGCTTAACTTGAGTGGTGATTTATCATGTCTAAGCTCACGTCTCACCTCGGGTTCCTGGCCTTGATCGGCCTCAGTATCTGGTGCGTGTGTGTGTCGTTGCTCACAGGTGACAACACTGACTGAGCGGCGTGACCTCCCGGTGAACTGTGTCTCGGTGTCATGACCGTTTTCGACCGCTGAAGGGAAACGGAAAGCAATAGGGACATTTATTACGCATTAACTACGCCCTGTTTTTGCAGCAAATGTGCCCTCAGCATTACCTCACCAAGTCTGCAGGGCACAAGGCTCACATCGCAGGAAAATACCCTTCCATCATTAGTGTCAGATAACCTTTTAATGAGCTCCATGAGAAATGTCAGGCTGTGAAAAAAGCCGTTGTGTATCCTTTCATATAGAGCGCCATTTACACTCAGCCTGTGTGTGTGTGTTTAGAATGAGCTCTAAAGTTTGTCTGAACAGGAGAACTGTCATTTATTAGTAGTGCAGGAACAATGGGGAGCTTGTCTCCGGGGTGGTGGGGGCCAGAGGGGGGCCAGAGGGGGCCGGTGGAGCCAGGGGAGGGTGGCCTGAGATTGGGCAGCAGCCTCTGACCAAGAACAAGCCCCTGTCTGATGGAGAGAACTGCTGACCCTTCCTGAGTAAAATGGCACCTTTGTTTGGAGGTGTATGTGTTTGTGCCTATGTGTTTATGTGTGTGTGAGAGGGAGAAGGAGAGAGGTTTTGAAAAGCTGGGAGCACTGTGTAAAGTGTTTTTTTTTTTTTTTCCCTCAGCACTTTGGTGATTTTCCCTCCATCTGTGATTTTCTCTTAGCTGCTAAGTTGTGTGGTCGATTCTCACAGCAGTCAGCTTTAAGGGAAATGTGTCAGAAACGGGGCCGAATTTATTGGTTATCTGACATAAAAGCTCTGTCATGGCATGTTTTGTCAGTGGTCGTTTCCTCAGAATTTGGCCAGTTTTGTAAATGAAATTCAGTATTTCAATGCCAAACATGGATGTCTAATCCTCCCATCATGGAGCAAGTTCTGCACAACAGAGTAGCATGTCTGTCATGCTACACAAAGCTAAAGGCCTCTGTGATGCCATGACACCAGACCACCGCTTCAGACTAATTAGCTACTTTGTGTTTTCTGCTGGCCTGTTGCCACAGTCTGCGTGGTGCTTTCCTCCTATTGGCCTACCAACAATTGTCTCCTCTGGCTCTAATGATGCTCATGAGGGAGAGGTGCTTTGTTTAAAGAAATATAAGGGAGGAGGGAGGGAGGAGAGAGGAGGTGTTAATGCCGGTGGGGTAATGGCAGCAGATTGCTGATTTCCTACAGGGAAACCACAACTTAGAGGGTGGTGTGTGTGCATGTATGTGCGTAAATGAGAGTGTTAAACCGCTGTGGGAGTTATCAGGAAGTGGGAGGTTGAGGGAGACAGACAGCTCGTGCTTGAGTGAGAGTGTGGCAGGGTGCTTTAGAGGAAGTGGTGAACATGAGTGGGGGATTCTTCAGAATGATGCCTCTGGGCCTGACACTTGTCTTCTTTGATAAACCTCCTTCTGCACCTGGTGTTGAGACCTTTTAACTTAACTGCCCGCCGCAAGGCCTGTCATTCCCTCTCAGGTGATAAAATCTGACACTCACTTTTAAATCTTCCCATCCCTTCTGTCCTTGACCTCCCATCTAAGCACAGCCACAACTGAACTCTGCAGGAACATAGCAGAAACAGAGCACGGGAGAGATGGAGAGGCGTAGGGGGGCGAAAGAAAGATGGGCGGAGGACAGGCATTCCCTCAACACACACACGCAGAGCAAACAGCAAAGACACACAGTGCAGCACAGGGGCATCTCTGTCGGCCCGGACGCAGACAGACAGCACTCCATTCAGCCACAGGAAGGCTGCACGCACCACCCACCTCACTACAAGGATGCTGTGGATCAGCAGAAGAGAAGCAAATAAGCAATGCTAAGAGCAGGCTGACACTGGAAAACACACACTGTATGGATTGTGTGTGTGTGTGTGTGTGTGTGTGTGTGTGTGTGTGTGTGTGTCACTCTGTTGCTCCCATGCGTATCGGACCTTCAGGTGTCTTCCTCAACCTTCTTCGCACGCAACAAAAATCAAGCTGATCTTGGTTTTGCGATGCTTTAAATTCCAGACATTCCTGTTTTCTCTCAAACTGACCTCGCTCGTTCTTTTCGTGCCGTCGTTTTGGAGGGAAAATTCCTCCCTTTGTGTCCCGCTCTCACAAATGTCACATTCCACCGAACCTGTGACCACGTTCGACCTTTGCTTTGATGGGTGTGGGTTGCCGTGGCAACGGCACCGCGTTTTCAACGAGTCACACCTACACAAGCACAAGCCATCCTCATTCAGCAGTTGGGTCTTTTTTCACTGGAGCCACTCTTTCACTCCTCTTCCCTTTTCTTTTCCTTCTCAGTGGGGAGGATAAAGGAGACATTTTCAGTGTGAAGAGGAGCGTGAAATTTCCTGCGTGACCTTCCCGGGACACAGCAGACCACCAGGCTCCTCAGACGACTGTGTGTGTGTGTGTGTGTGTGTGTGTGTGTTCGTTCAATCCTGCGCTTGTGTAGGTGATCCGTGTGACACTAACCGCTCTTAGTGCATGCATGTTTTTATTTGCCTTGTTTAAAGGAGATTGAGGTCCAGTTACACCGTGTTCACATAAAAAAAAGTGCAATTAAGGTGGATTGTTAACATGTAGGAGCTGCACACAAATTCTCACGTCACATAAAAGCGGTATGCTGGTTGACGGGAGGCAGATGCTCCTAGTAGGCCGGTAAGTCGTGCGGTCAAGCCGCAGTGAGCACGGTGAGCCCCGAGCTTCTGACAGATGCTGTGGAGATGGAAGAAGTGGCTGTCAGTGTCCCTGACCAGAGGCACAGACAAGCACACAGTTCCAAAGTGCTGTAATGACAGCTAAATCGACTGGAGGCTGTCCAGATGTCAGGCTGTCATCATCACCAGGCTCTGGAAAAGAAACAGACTCTTGTGTTCCTCAGTGGGCTGATGCTGATTGGATTTTGTGTCATGTGCGTTTGAGAGGATTCAAATCTTATCACAAGCTCATTGAGTTACATTTTGTCTGCCGGAAATGGTTATTTTGCTCAAAATGAGGAGTAAAGGTGGCTGCGTTAGGGTGTAACTTGTAGTTGATGTTAGGAATTGTGCATTTGTTTGACTCTGCTGCACCCTTGTGGACAATGGAGGCAATAGCAGAACAGAGTTTTTCCTTGGCTGCAGTTCCTCTGGTGGCCACTATAAATCTGTGGCGCTGATTGTAAACCTTTGACTGAGGGACTTTTTTTCCCCCAGTCAGCTGTTTGTGTGTTGAAAAATTACTGTTAACAATGTCAGTTATGTTCAGTTTCCATCATCCATGTATAAAATAAAGGTTCTTCATAAACACTAAATAATAGATTACACAGAATATAATCAAAATTCGTCTACATTATTCCAGTGATATTTGATATTAAATACAGTTTCTATAACTATTAAAGCAAATTATCTTGTTGAAATTCATGAGTGAACAATGACTGAAACTAATCATTGTTGGTATAGATTTAATCCCTCACTAACCACACATATATTTAAGATAAGATAGCACTTTATTAATATAGTAATTAAATACAGTGTTTGCTACTATTGAACTATCGTACAGTAGAAAAAAAGTAACACAGTATATAAAAAAAAATACATTAAAAAGTGTCATTTAGCTATTAAAGACTTACCAATCTCTGTGTCTAACACCAACTACGCGATGTTACCACTGATCAGTTTGTATCTGCAACATGTACAGCTCATCACACCTTTAAATGATCCCCTGAAACTCAAACATCAGTCAAGTTTTGGCCTAATGTGCTTTTTTAAACCCACCCATCTCTGTTTCTCAGCATCTGCAATGCAACTGAGGGAGGAAAAGAATATATCAGGCTGAGAAATGTACTTAGTGCATTTCCAATTGCAAAGAAAATACGAAGTAAGCAGCTCAACTAAAACATAAGTGAAAGGTTAAAACAAGTTCATAATACAAATACTATCAGTTTCACTGTAATAGTTATGTTTTTGGTAGGTTTATGTGTTGCCTTGGAAGGTAGGTAAGGTTTTTGGGTCATTTAGGTCATTAAAATTAGATTAGATTAGATAAAATCCATGAAGGACGACATGGCCAAGTTTCATTTCTCCTCTTGCATTCTTCAAGGCAACAAAAGCATGTCCCTTTCTTCAAGCACCACTAGAGGTCAGAGTTTGATCTCTGTTCTGAGACAGAGTGGGAGACTCCTCTGCTTGCTCCCTTGCTGTTATATGCAGCACAGTGTGATTTAATATATTTTTGTAGCTCATTTCACAGTGGACACAGAGTTACAGCTCTGTGTTGTGAAGAGCATATGTGGAGGTTGTCTGCTTTTGGCTTGGCTGCATGTAACAACAGAGCTTCACTTTTGTTTCTTGGTGTGTACAATCCTACAGTGCTACAGTTTACTGCATTACCCACAAGGTGTCACTTTTGCATAAGACTGAACAGGTAGACCCGGTCCTCTTCATGGCATAGAGCAGTGTGCTACTTTTCTTTCCTCACATATCCTCCCTTTTATGCCAATTTGTGCTTCTCTCAGAGAGAAATATTGTACTTTCTACTCCACTACGTTTGTCTTACAGCTTTAGTTACTCGTTACTTTTCACTTTACAATTTTTCATACCCTTCCTGTTCAGTGAAAACCACGTAAAACTGAAGGATTAATGTTAATTTATGAACTAAATAAAGTTATTTAGCTGGAAAAGTCATTGTCACAAAGCTGAAAACAGGCTGTTTTTCTGAGAGTGCAAGGCTACAAACATAACATGATTTTAAAGAACATCGCTGCAGATTGAACTAACAGTGTATAAAGCAGTTAAAATGAGCCCAAACTTTAACATCTACAGCAGTAAAATGCAACATCCACATGGATCTAAAAGCACCAGAGCTAATAGTAAAACACTGAGAGAGACACTTTTTCTTTTGATAAGTACATTTTGTACTTAGACAGTTACACTTGCAGGACTTTTGCATGTAGTGGAGTATTTTCACAGTGTGGGTCTGGATACTTCCACCACTGCTTCGCACATTCGTCTCTCTAGTGGAGTAAAGGTTAGTTTCCAGCTTCATCACTAGATGGCAATGTGGTAACATGACACGTGGTGAACCCTCTGGAAAGTAAAAGCTGCTTTGCATGTTGAAGTAACCCTGTGATCTGTGGAGTAATGGATGTAGATTGGCATTATTATCTTCTTATTGCCCCTCATTCTTGCTCATCTCCCTTTGAAGATCAAAGTGGCCGTGTGCCTCTGTGTGTGCCGACACCGATAAACCCAGCGTGAACTTCAATAAAGCCAACTGTTCACATTGTACATCTGTCGCTCTTAACCCTCTTCCGGCCTGAAACCGGCAGAGTCAACTGTTGTGCAGCATTTCATGTTGATTTCTCGGAGTGCGTCAGCGCAAGAGAGTGCAGAATAATTTCAGCAAATTGGGAAAATGATTTTTAAATGTCTGGTAGCGCGGCTCAGTGAGGGGGGAAAAGAAGCCAAAACACAAGAGCTCAGCGGTTATGTGAAAACAGCAACCAGACTGGTTGTTTGAATCTTGATACAGAAACTTGGCAAGTTCTTTGACTTTTGTTGGCTTCACTCCTCCTCTGTGAACTTCAGACATTACAGAACACAGAGAGTGAATGAGAGAAAGATACAGGTGACATGGTGAAGGAACAGGTGGGGCAGCTTTTGATTGGGTGGCAGGAATGGCACGAGCATAATGCCACCTACGGTTTTGTTCCCACAGATGGCCTGTGTGCTTCTTAGTGTGGTAGTTCATAACTATTGGTGTTTGTTGCGTCATGCATGTGTTTGAGCTTATAATACTTAGAAAAAGAAGAGTTTTCTGTGCGATCAGATCTTTATTAGACCACTGCAAGTTCAGCTGAAACTGATTCAGCTCTTTTGAATGTATTTTTTTTTCCTTTGAATATTGAATGTCACAGTTTCTTTTAAGAGCTCGGTCGCTCGCTCCGGAAGGCCTAGTCCTCCGTTTCCTCTCAGCATGCGCACTGCGTCGTTGAACGCTGATCAGTTTACTTTCAGCAAATCAGATTTAAGAGTATGTAGTTATTCAGGTTCCTGTCAGATGGAGATTATGGGAAAGAGAGTCATCGGAAGAAGTTGTAATCACAAGTGAATCGTTAATCTGTGTATTGTGTAACTGTGTGCACATGCAGTGTGTTTGATATTAACTGTTTCGCTCACACTCAGTTTAGCCATTTGTACTGTATTTCATGTGTGCACATGTGCAGTAGGGCGTCTTAAGGTGTAGGTTAAGTGCATCTGTGTATCAGTACAGTGAGCCTGTACTTTAAACACATAGCCACACCTCTTGCACTGGTGCAGGTGTATGTCAAGGTGTTCATAATCTGCAGCTAATCAGATTTCTCCTTCTGGGTTTGTCACTAAGGGGACTTTAGCCACCTTGAAGAGCTGTGCACACACACAAAAAGGCATATGCACACACACACATACACACACACACAGGCCTCTGCATAACCTTTGTAATATTTCACACACTGTGTGCAGTTCCTCTGGATCTCTCTTTTCCACGCCCCGCTTTCTCACCAAAACCAAAATCAAATCCAAACTGTGTCCTTCTCAGCTGTTGGCTGCTATTTGCCTCTGCTGCTGTTCTTTCTATTTCATCTCTTTTCTATTTATTTCTCAGTGAAAGTGCAAGCCAACACTGCCCTCACTTTACTTTCACACAGCTTGTTGACATGAGCACCTGTGTCAAGTCTCATTCATTTTCAAGGTGGCAATTCTTAACCCACAACAGGAGTCAGTGGTTGCAACAGTGCTCCCAGCTGCTTATCTTTTCCATCTCTCCTAACCTCTCCAAAGTTACTCATCTCTTCATAAAAACTGATCATCTAAATCCCTCAGCAGCTTTTGATAACAGCTACCGCGGGCTAGCCGAGCTGAGACGTGTCCGAGGCGGGCGGGCAGGTACTGTAGGAGCTCACTTGCCTTCAGGGAAGAGATCCATGTTTTTCCCAAGCTTTTTTATTGCAGACGCTATGTTGAGACATAGCAGAGCGGGTAGAGTGATCGAGTCAAGGTGGAGCTTTGGTAGAGATACAGAGGAGGAAGTCTGAGTGTATGTCTGTCTGGTTGATGGCACAGGTAAACCTCTGTCTACTGTTCAAGTTAATCATTGACCCTGGACTCGCTGTCTCTCTGTACTTTGCAGGCGAGCAAGGTTTTGGGAAAGCACTTGTTCATTAGCTGCTTTTTTTCACCTTTTTAAACCCAGAATGCATACGCTGGCTGTTGCATTAACCACATTTTGCAGCAGTGCAATAAAGCATTACATGGTGAGCCTTGCTCTGTAACTATTTCTTTTGGTTTTGTGCTCCCTGTGGTTGACGTTAATGGGGTGTTGTTAGTGGCAGCAGCTCCTTTACAGGCCTCCTTAACGTACGCAGCACCCCCGCCTCTCTCTGCTCAACCCCGTTCCACCCTTCCACTGGGTAACCTCCACTGAAACACTGGGCCTCCTTCGGTAACACTGGCAATACCCCAATTAGAAACCGGGGGAAACCCTAGCGCAATGAAAATGAGTAATATGTCTTCCCCTGATGCTGCTACCCCCAATCGGCGCTGCAGCTCTCAATCAGCAGCAGCTCAAATGGGGCGCACGTGTGTTGGGGCATGGACAGCTGTGGAGAGGGAGTCTGCAGCTCGGCTCGCAGTGTGGCGGGAATAGACGCATAGACACATGTGCATGCACACCCCAACGCCAACATATACACACGAGGAGGGCATTAGCAGCGGTGCGCGGCTGTTGTAAGCTTGGGTTTCAGTGCGGTGGAGGGAGGGGAGTTTGTGTGAGGTGGGTACGTGTGTTTGTGTGTGTTCCTCTGTTCGTTTACAAAGCCTGCACTCCTCCACTGTAAACGTTGCCAACCTCACCTCCTCCAGACATCTGTCTCTCCCACTCGCACACACATATGCCTACGCCACCTTCCCAGTTAATCCCCGAGTCCATACAAGCTGCGACTTGAAACCCAAAAAATGTGCATATTAAATGGGTGATCCACCACCAAACATAATTACAACTGTGACATTTCTAAAATCAGTATTAATTGTGTGTTATGTGCACCGTGTGGCCTGTAAAGGCAGGGAGGTGCGTTTGGAGGTGTTGATGTCAAAGTAGCTGGTTTCACATGTTTACTGCTACTCAGAGGCTTGACGGAGAGCCTGATGGCCTTGAGGGACAGGGCAAAGGTCACTCAGGTGAGGCTGGACTTTTCCAGAACTGCGGCGCCATGCATCAGACCGGCCAGCCTGTGCTCTGGAGGCCTGAGTCCGGTCGAACCGCGGAGAAGAGGCAGATTGAGAAAAGGTTTTGGAAAAAGTGAGCGAAGTGGTCAGGGACCTGGCGGCTACTGATGGCAAGTTTCCCCTCCCGCCAGCTGCCAGCTTATCGACTTTAACGATGTGAGCGAGCGATGGCCAGTCCCTCTGCCCCCTGGGTCTCCGTGTCCTTCATGCCCGCCAAGGCAGCAAGAATGGCAGCAGCACACCAATAAAGCCCCACATGGTACTGATTGAGAGGCATTAACGTCCCCTTTCCCTCGCTCACATTCAATCATTGACTGAATCATGAAGATCAAAGAAATTGAAACAGCCCAGCACGTTCGATAATCTTCATGCCTCAAATGTCTTGCCTGCCTCGGCATAGGTTTCTTTAATCATCTAATGAATCAGCTTTACTAAAATTATATAAACACCATCCTCGGGCCGAACTGCCTTTCCGATCAACACTTTTCTTTTCGCCTTGTTTTTGGGAAACCTTTACTGTGGGGCACCGCGGGGCAAAATGATCTGCCAGCCCTCCCCCCCAACTCTAATTTCCATCCCACCTTTCCCTATCACCTCCTTCCCTCCCCCCCCAGCTCCTGCGCTCTTTGACTGAGCTGTTTTGGAAGGAGCTCCAGGGGCAGCATTCGTTTAAGAGTCAGATATAAACAGGCATTAAAAGGCAGCGTGGTCTTAATTAGCTGAAGCTGCTCATATGTTTGGTGTGATTGTGTAATGTTTATACTTCAGTGTGTGTGTGTGTGTGCGCGCGCGTGCCAGAGTGTGTGCACGCTGTGTCAGGCCACTGTGCTAATCACCTAGAGTTTTATTGCCCTGTGCCATGTTGCAACGATGCTGAAGTGAGACAAGCAGAGAGAATTCGCGCTGAGGCAGAAGAATGACGCCCGCCACAGTGAAATCTATCAATGTCACCGAGATAAAGTTGAGACCTACCGTTTGCACCACCTATACATGCGCCTCTGTGCAACGTTATGATAACCATAACATGCAAACTATGTTAGGAGTGAAAAATTAGTTGATCCAACGTGTAACTCTCCTACTGGATGGTTGCTTTGTGAAAGGAAACACATGAGCCGCCACGGTTTGTGACGCAATGTGCAGCAAGCGTCGCTGAAGCTGCGGCCTTCGAGTGCAAACTGTGTGATCTGCTCATCGAGGCGTCTTCATCCTGACCACAGTTTCTCAAGTCCACGTCTAAGATCCTGCAGCCATTATCAGAACAAGATAACTGTCTAGTCCCTCTCATGTACAACTACCTGCCCCTGTGCTGTACAGTGTAGCAATGACATTTGGCCCAGCCATAAAAGAGCAACAAGAGCCATAAAAACACCTTACGATGTCTGGTTTTCTGTAGCCAGGCTATTAAGCTGTAAAGCCCTATTGTAAAAATCTAGATTGAACCGATACAGTTGAGGAGAGCGCAGCAAAGATGAAAAGGGCCTCGCTCAGCCATACTTTCATAAACCTGCAGTGGGCTTGGTTTTTACCGGTAAGCACACGGGAAAATTCTTTGAATTCCCCGGCCTCACACCCTCATTCTACTTTTCCCGCCCTGCAGCCAATACCTCTGGGTACATGGGCTTGTTTGTGGCGGGTCTGACGTCACTGAGAGATCGATGAGTTCGTTAAATGGTTGAGGTGTTGTTTTAACCCCCCCGGTTTGAGATATTTTATAGTTTGTACGTTGGACTGAGTCTGTAGATAAGAAAGTCTGTGGGGCACATTAAACGCAGCTACTGCCATGTAGGTGGGCCAGATCTCACAACTGTCTGACCACACTGGAAGCAATCCACATGTTAACGCTCTCCTGCCCTTTTCCTTTGTCCCTCACCTCCTCTATCTATCTTTCTATAATTGTGTCCCGGACCCAGACATGTCCATAAATAAACGGGGTCTCCCTCTCCTCAACTAGACCCAAGCCATGTTTATGTTCAGGCTTGTGTTGGGGGGCCATCTGGACCACTGGGCCCGCCTCACCGCCTCTCTCCGGGCTCAGGTGGAATCAAGATGTGCCACCGAACACCAACCTGTGCTTAATGGACTAACGTAGGCTTCAAACATAAGCAACGGGTCATTGGAGATATATTTTTTTAAACTTTTATTGAAGATTAAACAATCCTTGACTCGTGTCTTGCACATTTTTGTTTTAACACTTTGCAGGCTTAGCATCGCACTTAAAAGCAAAACAGTCTCAGAGAAAATTAAAGATCCAGATGTGAAGACGTGTGCTTTTGGAGCCTCTGTAGTTCAGATCAATACATGCACGCAGTGCCTAAAAGGCTTTTCATGCTGATTAGAATACAAACTGTTCCTTTTGGTCAGGACAGCATAAGCTTCCAGTTCCTGCTTTCCTCTCATCCAATCCTTAAAGAAAGTGAGAGACAGACAGTGGAGGAGACTTCTGGTTTATTTACATTAGCTGGATGTGGTCTCCTGGTCTTCATTTCATTTGGTCCAGGAGCCACGCTATTAAAACTAATGAACACTTATTACCCCGAGTTGGATCTTGAGCTCCTTGCTAAACATCCCCTCTGTAGCTGTTTGTTTTACTTGTACCTGATTATTCAAACAGAGCAGTAAAACATGTGGCTGAGCCTTCGCCTCTGGTCTTTACAGGTTGTCTCATAAACAGTCTGATCTATGATATGTGATTGGACATGAGAGCCACAGTTTTTATGCTGCTTTTGGTTTTTATAGCAAACACGGGTGGTCTTCACTTTTCCCCGCTAATCGTCTTGGACTGAATCCAGTATTTTTTGAATGCATTTATTGTACAATCTGATCTCCTGTGTGTTGAGTCGTCGGGATACTGCGTCATCATTAGAGCAGCAGTTTTTGTGAAGACAACTCTCTCGGTGCATTTTCATGTCTCTTGTCTTGTTGGCGGGGACTCTGACAGATTTTCTTGCTCCGCTCTAATCAAGACATCTGCTCTGCAAATGTGAGAGCACATGGAGAGCACAGGATGCCTCAGAACTCAGCTGACACAGTTTCATGCATTGTGATGTTCAATGCTGTTGACAAATATAATGGCATGCTTTGGTCTCTTTTATATCCATGCAGATGTAGAAAATATGCATTTAAACATGTGCTGCGTGCACTATACATGCCTCTTTTGTCTAAGCTTACATTGCAGTTATTTATTTATCGAGATATGCAGCGCCCTTTGTTACAGTTGGCTAACTCTTGCACCTCGTGGCCTTTTGATCATGGTTTCACCAGGATTTGCTCACCTGATAACTTTATAATTGTTTGCTTATCGCCAGGTGTCTGACTGGAGATCACAGCGACAACTGACAGATAATTTCAGTTCGTGTGTGCATATGTCCATGTGCTTGTGTGTGTTTGTGTACACGGCCGCTTCAATGCGTTGCCGCAGATCCTCGGTGGCAGTGGAGAGTGTCGGTGAGTGACACATGGAAGTGTGTATCCTCTCTGAGACCTTTGTGCTGCATAAATCAGCCCCAACAGCTCGGGTATTGTTGAGGGAAGGAAAGAGCTCTTTCTTCTGACTCCTCTGCCGACGTCTTGTGGTTTTTAATATGATACGTGCATACGGAAAGCATGGTCAAATAAACAGAGTGTTAGGTTTCCCCCTTGTCTGTACCAATCCATCAAAAAGAGATGGAGCTCAACTTTCATCTCCTCCCTCTCGCACTTCTTCACCCTCACCAAACCCCTCCCACAGCCCCTGTCATCCCCAGTCGGAATTTCCCTGGAGTCAGAGTTCGCCATTTTTCTACTCGTTTTAACCTAATTAAATATTGTTACAAGGCATGCAACATAATGGCACCTTTGTTGGTGTAATGTAAGATAAAAGAAATGTGCACCTTTTGCAAGAAGGGGGCAGAGAAGGAGAGAAAAGGGGAGGAGAGAGTGAGCTCAGGCAGAATGGAGTGATAAGGCTGGAAATGAGAGGCAGATTGAGGGAAGGACTGACTGAAAGATAAAAAAAAAAAAAAAAAAACTTTCCTGTCTGCTTCTCTGCAAGCGACATTACCTCTGCACCCTTGAGGAGGAAGCATATGAGCCCTTTTCGCTGAAACCTTATATTGTGAAATTAAAAGGTAGAGCTTTGCGGGCTGCTATGTCTAGGTCAAAGCGATGGTTCTAACGCTCTTGTATTACATTTCATTTAACATGCTATCATTGTAAAAATCTGTAATTAGATATAGAACACAAGGCACCACACCTATAAATCTAGCACGATTATAAAGGCCTGTGTTGGCTTGATACTCGGACTCCACCTACGTCAGTGGCACAGCTGGCACTCTGTGACTGTGTGTGTGTGTGTGTGTGTGTGTGTGTGTGTGTGTGTGTGTGTGTGTGTGCTCACAGGTTATACACTATATCAGTCCCTGTTGTACTTAGTCATTCTACAGCTTTGCTCTAAAGAGTTTGGAGACCTCACAACAGCACGAAACCTTCTTTTACAGGCCTGCTTTCCTTGTTTGTACTGAAAATCATAGAACATACTGGCAAGTCAGCAAACAATGGAAAGAACAGATTAGAACATTACAGCATGACGTGACGACAAAATATTTAGGGCACGAATGGGCCTTGGGTGAAGTTGACTGCCGTGTAAAGTAACATAAAGAAACGGAGAGCGGGAGATACGCGAGCCAAGCGTTGAGAGGGAACATCGAGGACAGGCCTATGGAAAGAGTTTCAGGTCCTTGGAGTGTCTTAACTGCAGCTACTGGTGGAGGAAATACTGAATCCTCTCTGCAGGGGCCTTCCTCTGTTCTCTCCTGGAGAGAGGGTGCCTCCGAAGTGCCTGATAGCACACGTTTTTCTTGGACGCCTCACAAAGACTTTCCTCCTTCTCCCCACACATCTGAAGATGTATTTTTATCGCAGAACAGATGACAGGGGTAATCCTTTGGTGTCCTGCCACCCCCCCAACTGACCGTTCACTTCCTCTTTTTGTTTTGCTTTCCCTCGCGTTCTTTACCCCCTCGTATCAGCTAATCCCTGCCTGTATAGAAACGTCAATTAAGAAGCTTAGTTGATAGAAAACGAGACCATTTTGGATGCATTGAATGTGTGAAAATGCAGTGAAAAGGGGGGTTGTGACTGGCCCTCCAACCAAAGAAAAGAGGGAAATGGAGCCTTTTGGTGGGATTCATCTACCAAAGGAGAGTCTGTGTCGCCGGCGAGAGGCTGGGCACAAAAAATTCAGGCCAGAAATCTCCCATGCTTGGCTGGTTTTGTTACACAAGTGGAGGGATTCAGGGATTGGGGGATTTCGGACGTCACCGTCACACACTTTTGTAACTGTAGCATTGCTGACCTTAGCATTCCTACCTTTGTCTTAGATGCAGGAAAAATGGCAGCATCTCGCACAGCAACACACACAGTTTCTGATCTGCTTACTAAGATTAAACAGAAATGGCTTATGATGTAGCAACACGGTGTGATTAAGAACCATAGTATTATGGTTTTAAAGCCATCTACTTTTGTCTCATTGAGGAAATTTCTTTTCACAACGCTAGTGTAACCAGTTGAAGCCCTGAGGTTTCAAGCAGCTACTTGAAGAAATGTCATTATAGAAGGCATTTTGCTCTGAAGTGAAGAAAATTTGCAACAAAGTTAGGATTTCATTATATTCAGAATTACAATTTCTATGCATGCCCTCGGCCCTTAAGGCCATTTTTTAGTCAGTTGTTCTGTGTGTTTGCTTTCACTATCACACAAGCACACAACCAGCAGTGATTTTGCTTGGCTCTTTCCTTATCTTATCCCAAACTAGATTCATACTCGGCACCCTCTTTTTCAGCAGCACAAGTACATCTAATCCACCTTAAGTCGAGTGAGTGGCAGGCCGTTTCTGCTGTGAAGTTTGAGATTCGGCTGGGGGTGAAAGAAATGCTCTCTGTGTACAAAACATAAACGAGATGTGCTTTGGAACAGACTTCGTGCTGTGCTGCTGGGACAGGAGAGGGGGGGCGGGGGAGGGGGGTAATTGCCACATTAAGGGGAAGGAATTCAAAATAAATTTAATCTCCCAATCCCTTTCACCCCCCAAGAGGTTTACAGTGAGCATGCTCTGTCTTGTTATGACACACAAGGAGAGTACAGAGAGGGTGAAATGGAGACGGCAAGAAAGAGGGCGAGGTTCTGATCGAGGTAACCGACTGGCTCCCGACCAGGTTGAACTTGTGTGGGAAGGTTCATGCAGAACGGGCAACGTTGTATGCAAAAGCTGAGTAGCCATCTCTGAGTTGCTCACGCCGTGTTTGTGTATGTGTAAAGTAGCACTAATGACCTCTGTGGCCAAAGCCACATTTGCATTTACTCTTCTCTGCCGGTGCCTTTCCCACAGTGCCTCGCTCTGTAGCTGAACAGTGTCATCAAGACCCAGCAGCATGTCTGCACCCTAACCAAACACACTACACCAGCTAATTGCACAGACTGGCACATCTTCAAGAGAAGGAAGGAGAAGTGGAGGGAGTGTGGACGTCATTAAAATCAGCTGCTAATGTGTTTGGTCGGACTTTAAACTTGCCAATTCTGGGGTCACGACAGAGCATGATTGAAAACCAGACGTTTAGCTTACCGAAAGCTTTCTTAAGCACAAATTCTCCCTTGTGATGTCTTTCCGTCCCATTTTTCCATCAACTGGGTTCTTGCTGAATAAGCATTTGCTGTCTTGGAAGTCACTCCGTCCTGCTCTTTTTCTGGAAATAACTCCAGGTGAGTGGATCGCCCAAAGCCGCGGTGAGGCTGTGTCAGCTCGCGAGCTGCAGGAGCAGGGTGAAAGGCCCGCTGGATTCTACTGTATGTCATCGTGTGGTTTGGGCTCTCACTAGGACATATGGTGTGGTGTATTTTTTTATAATGTAATCATTCCTCCTCCTGCAACAACACCGTTAAAACTTTCTGCATGCTGGGGGAAGAATTCAGTCAAGAGCCCTGCTGACCCAGACACAGCAGAGCATAAACAATGGAGCTAGGGCCTTGGCAACACACATAGCGCACATGGACACACAACAGCACACACTTTGCCCCGTGCAACTTTTGTTTCTGCCCAAAAAGCTGCTCCAGTTCCTTCAAAACCGTCCAGCGTAGCCCGGGTGTTGCCATCTTTTTCACCTCTCCGTTTTTAGAAATGAGATCAAATGTAGGTGATTGGTGCGTGCGTGTGGGCCCCTTTGGGTGGTTTTATTAGCGTGGTGTGTTTACTTGACCAAATGTAACCTGTAGTATTCTGAGATGAGTCATCTTCCGCTGTCAAGGAGGGACCACAAGGTCAGCTGGAGTTCTTACCTTCAGGAGCAGTTTAAGTGACACTGATTTGCTTCTCAGGTAGTAAAGGTAATTAAGATGGTTGCACAAGCCTATAATTATGGCCTCTCCCTGTGCGTCACTCATGTATATCCTCTCTTTCTACAGTCATTATCAGCTGTAAAAATCTATCTATTGTATATAATTGAAAACCTGCTCTCCCTATTGCACTTAAGATATTGTTTGTTTCCGGTGTTGGTGCTGACAAAGTGTCTCAGACAGCAAAAGAGGAAGAAAGACTCCTCACATCTCGCCTGCTTTAACGTTTAATTATCAGCCTCTCTGTATGAAAAACGCTTCCGGTAGAAATGCCGCCGTGCCGCAGGAGGATTGGCAGCATGATTGAATGGGATTGTCTTTGCTCCCCCTCGAGCTCATTGGGGAAACACCGGCCTTCGGGGTTTCAGGGTGCTGACAGGCTCATTCGGCGTGATGGGGTGCCCCGTGCACGAACATGCTATCCCCTCGGCTGCCGGGCGAACACTGCGCTCTGTGTTGATGGGCACGACGGGCACTCAGATCACGTTTCCAGCAGAAGCAGGAAGTGAGAATTGGAGGGTTCCTGTTACCAGGCCCCTTCTTTCCTCCCGGTCCTACACAGAGCCAAACTCAAACCATGTGTGCTCTCGCCCCTTGGACCTCCGCATACAGCCGGCCCGGCTGGCTGGTTGGCAAGTGCTCTGGTCGTCTGAACAACATGTGATCTCAGGAAACATTCAGCCCCTCCCTCCTGCCATTGTTATTTGAATCCCTCCTCTGTATAACTCCACTGGGGTCTCTTGGGGAAAAGCGGTAAGTGATTCCTCTCTGTGTCCGGTCTCCAAAGACACAGCCCTCCCCCTCGGAGCTTTCATTCAAGGTTAGGCACACGATGGATGTGATTGGGGAAGTACAGTAGTCTGTCTCTGGGGCCAGAGGTCATTTCCTGATACTCAAGCTGCCACTGGTTAACAAGGAGCAGATTAAGAAAAATGGCTTAAACTCACAATGACAATGGAGGAAGTAAACCACTGATAGTTACAAAGCAATTCCTTCAACTGACCAGTATTTGTGACTAGTATTGAGCTGATGCAATAAAATATGATTTATTGCTTTTTTGATGCCTCCAAGCTAAAGAGGCCTTTTAGCTCCTGCAATATCTCTTAACTTCCCTTTAAAACGCAACACTCCCTTAATATGCACTTATGTAATACACACTTGTGTAATGAACATACACTATAAAAACACCTCACAGACATTAGGTTGTGCACTGGAGCTTCCTCTGAGCATCGCTATATGAAGTGTGTGTAGTTTCATCAAAGTCACAATACGTAAGTCATTGGTGGCGTGTTCTGGCATGGGAATACCCTTGAGATGAGGTATTTATGTTGATGGAAAGTGAGGGTGTATGAGGCTGATTAGGTGAAATACCCATCTCTGCTCTCAATCCTTCCACCTCGAAATGGCTGTTTACAGAAAACACTGGCTGATGAAGGGATAATCTGTCAAAAATATACGTGCCACTTCTTTCTTTCTTCACTTTCTTTACTGACTTTTCTGGTTCTTACCTTTTCAAGGCAGAAAAAGCTCATTTAACCCCGGCATGGTGGAGAGTATGCATGCAAAAGAAAGTGCATGTTAAAAAAACGGCCAAAAATACTTGCTCTAACACGGAGCTCCTGCAGCCGCTGTCAAGCCTTTTGTGAGGCATTGTTCAGGCATTGCTCCTGGCTCGTTCCTCTCCTCTGTCTCATGTGAAAGTCACCCCCGACCCACCTCCCATCACCCTTTTTTTTTCTACATTGTATGGACACCTGTGGGCTGCCATTTCCACGGGAAGGGGGGGGGGGGGGGGCAGGAGGTGTGGCAGCATTGCCAGCTTTTAATCGAGACGCGTTGACTAATCGCCCAAGGATTAGCCTCTTAGACAAGGCCTCTTTCATTCTGACACTCCGTATACCGCAAAGACTCTGCGTGGAGATGGAGAGGGCGGGGGAGAGTAAATTTTTGGGGGACTGGGGCGTAGGGGGAGGGAGTACAGATGGCATACTGTACCTGGATGTGCTTTGTTTGATCATGCCTGAGCCCTCTGCATGTACACACACACACACATACACACACATATCCTGAGGCTGGATCTTTCCCCAAGTTCTCTAACTGGAGACAGCTCTGCATATTTCTCACAGCAGTCACATACTGTGATTCCAACAGCAGCGAAATGAAGGAATACGTTTGCAGCAGCCTGCCCTCGTGTTGTGCATTACAGCTACAAAGAAACAAGAAAAAAAAAGAAGAAGCAGTGCTCAATTGATGCTGAGCAGCCGAACCATTGTCTCATCTCACTATAGGCCTCTGCAACAGTCTGCTCCCCATACTGAATGAAGATGACATGTTTTTGGGAACCTTGCCCTTTCTTCAGCCCACATACAAACAAACACGCACACGTGTGCGCTCGTGCACAGACACGCTCTGAGTGAGATTGAGTTTAGCATGTCGTGAATGGTTTGTGTATGTGTGTTTGGGAGTGGGCTGTGGACCTGTATATTGTTGTATTTAAATGAAGCGGAGAGACACCATCGGGGCTTTGTGGCGTAGCTCGAACCTGATGTTGCCCAGATCCCTCTGCTGTATATTCTAGGGTTTGATGAGGTCATTCGTAACACACAGTACAAACACGCACATATGCAGCACACGCACATACAATTACAGGCAAAGAGATAAGGTAGAGAGCGTTGCACGAGGCTAGGTTTTGGGCTAGTGCTACATGGTGTATGCGTTTATAATCTGTCCACTCTACAGGTGTTTTTTCATCACTGGGCTGGAGAGGAAGATGTGCAGAAGAGGTTTTGTTGAAACGATAGGTTCCCATGTTCTCATAGCACCTGTCACAGTTATTACATCCTCACCTGATCCTCACCAGTTATTTGTTGCACCGCCTATTTCTGCCAAGGCATATTGGGCCTGAATGGAAAATTAGAGGTCGTTAGGTCGTAGACGGAAACGCACATTTCTGTAAATTTGGTCAAAATTTGGACAACATGTGTATGGAAACCTTGGTCGTGTTAGAAATGAAAAGAAAAAAGAGATTGGTTGACTTACCTCTCAGCTCATGTGAGACTATATTTAAGGTATAAGTGTGTTATTAAACTCTTTGGCTTTTACTATCATAGTGGCAGAAAATGAACAGAAAACAACAAATCATTAATTGCAATTATTTGTATGACAATTTATTGTCAATTAAAATGAACCTATGAGCATTATTGTTTTAAAAGAGTACTTCACCTGAAAAAAAACAGATTTTTACCCGACATTGCCTCGAGTGACATCACCAGAGGCATCTCGTCAGACTGTGTGGAGCTCCTTCTGGAGCCATAAAAGGCTTTATACACTCCTCAAAACATTTAAATAGATCTGATATGCGGAGTTCCCCTCTAAGAAAGACTGGACAAAATGTGCAGTTATCTTTTAAGGAAGAAAGAGATGACACCCAAGACCCATTAGAAATACAGAGTTAAATTTCCAGTGAATAGGGTGTGTGTCTTTGCTCAGTTGCTGCCATGACTTTCTACAGGCTCTGCAAATGACTGTTTCCAACTACTTACTGCTTACTTCATGTCATTAAACAGCATGCTGCAATCTGTAATTTTCAAGAAAAGTCATGTTCAAGGTCATTGTCAGAGACCGCACTGATAATCTAGATAATCTGCTTTTAGAGCCTAATAGAACCGAGGCCTGTAAGGTGTGACATGCTGTTTTTCTGGATTCTCCATTTGCACAGTTTGTCTCTAAAGCCTGTGAGTTTCAGGTTTCACACACCTATCAGAGTAACCTGCTACACACTAAGCTCTCTCTGAATGGGACATGGTGCCGAGCAAGCACAGGCCCAAGAGAACCTTGTAACATGACAAAGGAGGGCAAACACCACAGTGACTCTTCTCAAAGGCTTCTGTTGGGGTAGCACGTTCCAGAGGTCCTCCATTGTTCCCTCGATTAACTCGGCCTGAAGTGTCTGTTTGTACTGAGCGGCCCTAAACCAGCAGGCTGGGATCTTCAGAAGCTTCTCTTGTGTCTGATTTGTCATGGTGACAGCTTCTGCAAAGGTCACGCATGTGTGGCAGGCGGGCTGAGCTCAGGTGTTGCATGTTTGCTCAGAGGTCTTGTGTGTTCTTTCAACCGTGGACGCTCTCAAGTTGCCCTGGCTCAAGCAAACATAGATGAAGAACGGTGCAAGAGGAAGACATTAAATATCAGGCTCGTTGAATTGTAATCTGCTCCACCTGAAACTAGATTAGAGAGTTCCTTTTCCTTTGTTGAATCGCACCGTTCCAGTTCTCAGAATCCGTTTCTTTCGTGCTGTGTTTGCTCTGGAGTACATACTGTGGCCTGTTGTTTGTCTAGTCACAGGAGCAGCCTGGAAGCGGCTGCCAACCTGGCTCTGTTGTTTCACTAAGCTGGTGAGGAGAATGATAACAAAGGAAATAAATTAAATAGCACTAAAGCATTTGCGGTCGGGGAGATAGAAAAGTGAGACATATTTTACAGCAAATGGGAGGGGCAAGGTAGAAGCTGAGGCTGCAGGATATGAATAGGTGTGTGTGTTTATATATGTGTGTGTCTGTGTGTTAAAAGGCTGTGTTTACGAAGCACAGAGCTGGGAACTAAGTGTTCGGCCCTCCAGGTGTGTGTGCCGGTGGTTGTCAGGGCTTGCGAGGCCCGCTGCGGAGGTGGCTACGTGACAGCGGTAATGATAGGTTGTGGCAGGTGAAGACATGAGTGTGTATGTGTGTGTGTGTGTGTGTTGCTGCAGGCAAGTGTTAGCTTGGCTCCTCATGACATACACATACACACACCCACAAGGCCGTGCACACAGTCAACAATGTACCTTATATCAGACCTCACATCCCACGCTGTGAGAGCAATTAGACGCATGACATCAGGACGAGTGAGCACTTGCCAAATGAAGCCGGGGTGGGTGGGGGGGCAAGTTCTACAAGTCTGGGGTCAGATAATCTTCAACCAACCTGCTGCCTTCTAAAATGCAGGCTCGTAAATCAGGTGACAGTGGGTTCAGGTTCAGGTTGAGCTGTTGTCTGGCAGAGAGGGTCAAGTGCCTCTGCCTGTCTGATTGTCTCTGACCTGCTGACTTAAAAAGATTATCTGTGTTTTAGCTCTTTTACACCAAGTGTGGATGGTTCAGTCATGCATTTACCATGTACAGTCAGCGTTTAGCCTTTACGTGCTCGTGCAAACGAGAACGATTCCACCATGTGCATGCGTATACCAAGACTTCCTGAAAAAGTGCGCCTCTGTCTTCTGAGCAGTTTGTGGTTTGTACAGTCTGACACTTAAAACACACCAACTGCATCAAACAAACCCAAAACATTAATTTGAAGACGATTTCTGTTGTTTAACCAGGTTTAAAGACCACAAGAAACCTGAACAAGTCCATAGTTGAAGCCTCTTAACTACCACAAAGGCTGCTAAAATTCTGTACAATAAACAAGTAGCTTGTGCATCCGAATAACCTCTGCTTTCAAGCTCTGTTTTAAACTTACATTTGTTTCCGAAGAATTTAGTTTCATATCCCAATGTATTTTTAGAAATAATACTTAGGATAACAGATTTTGTGGACTTCATTTCCTCACGGCTGAAGCGTCTGAGATCACCTCCTGCAGCAGCTTTCAGATCAGCCCTTACATGCTCTTAGACACTGACGGCACATGAGCTCAGCTCTGCAAATGTTTAAATTAGTTTCTCGTTTTATGACAAGCACATACCTGGAGCTCATTAAATGGGATCTTCGACACATACCCTCTCCTGTCATTTACTGTAATGTGCAATGATAATAGTGTTGCTTGACAAAGATGCTCGTTGTTGTGGCTTGCAGCGAGGCCTTGCATCTCGGGGAAATAGAACTTGCTGCGGCTAGCCGCTCCACACAATAAAGCTCTCAGGAGGACCTTTTCAGCGCCGGGGCGTTCCACAGTGGTCTCACCGCTCCGGCCGCATCCGTTTGCCCGGTTCTGCGTTGCTCTGTTTTATGATACCGCGGTGTTTGAAAACACACACAGAAAAGAAGACAGAGAGGAGGCGAGACAACAGGCAAGCTATTGTCTCGTCTTACATGTGATGGACTCACGACGACTCACGTCTGCACGTCTGATCTGAAAGTATGAGATGTGGTTTTGTGTAGGACGGTTGAGTTGCAGCCACTTTACGGCAAGATGACTCTTTAACCTGTCAGCTACCATTTAGCCTCTTGAAAGTAAGGCATATAAGAGTAATGACGCAGGAGACAAATAACTTTTAGAGAGTCCCCTGTCATTCTGAAAATGGCAGCTTGCCACATACTTTGCTCAGAAGCAAAGTAATAAAACTTTGGTCCGTGACAGACGAACAGTGGGCAACCACTCGTTTGGTTTGGTAGCTTTTGTCCACAAAGATCAGACGCTATTGTCAGGTGCATCTGTATAAGTCCTTGCGAGATTATGTTTTTTTTTTATTAAATTTTATATTCTGAATTGAACTCTAATGGGGCCGAGTTCAAAGAAGTGAAGAGGATATTTCCTGCTGTCTCGGAGCTTAGCGCGAGTTCAAAGCCTTCCAACTGTTGACAGCAGCTGGTCCTCTCAGGAGCTCTGACTTTGTCAATCCCCAACAGTACAACACTATACATGCCCCCATGCACTGTAGTAGAAAGCTGTATGATTTAGACAGTATTAAGCTGTCTGGAGAGATATCAAAGCTCCCCTCTTCCAACCCTGACTCTTGTTGTTTCTCTTCAGTTGGTTTCTTTTCCAGTCCCAGAGACGGCAGTGCCCAGAGGCAGTGTCAGTGCTTATATTTGTGATTTATTTGGCAGAGGAACAATGGCTTAGTTTAGGCAGTGCATTCCTGATTATTGACACACTGTGGTATGGAGAGGGATTAGTGAGCGCCTTGGCTTTCTGATTCTTCTGCGTTGGCTCGTGAGCAACACCTGGGTGTATCCATGACAACAGGCATCACAATGAACAGTGATTTCGCCACCAACCGGTTCGACAGAGAGTCCGCGGCAATGCTTGTGCAAGGAGGGTCACTTAAGAGAGGACAGGTGGGAAATATTTGCTTGACGTTGCTAAATGCGACACAAAGTGAGTCCTCACACAAGCTGCCGTCATATTTAAATTTTTTCTACTCTTAATTAAAAATGGTAACGTTTTTCTGTGCGAGTTTCGATCCAGCATGTGCAGTAGAAATAGTTTTATAGGGTGGAGATGGTTTCTGCAACAGGAGCAGGTCCCATTCTGACCGCCCTGATTACTTGTGTCCGGCTAGCCCACATGTGGTCTGTGGTGAGATGGCCTGATAGCTGGGACTGAGGCAGCATTGTTAGACAACTTGCTGAGGGTCTCCTAATGACCTGCTCCTCAATCTTATCAGCAGGAGCCCACAGGACCCATATCAAGCATCCTGGTAAAGACTTCCACTGACATCATGGCCTCTGCATTTGAGAACCTGCTACCTGGTTTCACGAGGACGCGTTAAGAATATGAAACCACATATGGTCACACACACTCATATGTAAATATGTCCTTTGAAGGAACATATGTCAAAACATAACTGTGACTCTTAAATCTGACAACTGTGGTGCTGAATTGAAAACCAGGATGCAAGACTAAACTTCTTTTCACACTGGACAAAGACCCATGAACATCTGGCTTTTGTCCTCTGTGGGAGAAGTTACAGTCGGCATTCACTCCCAGGTCAGGTGACTCTGCCGTAGTCATGAGTATTTATTGAGTCCAGCTCTGATTGGCAGTGATGGACACATGACAACCGTTCCAGAGCGATGCTGCAACGTATGTTGAAGTTATAGCCGGGAAATGGTGTAAAATGGTATCACAGAAGGTGGTTTTGGAGGCCATACCAAGTGTCAACTCAGGCTCATCTCGTTGTTGAATTGAATGACGCAGGTTTCAGTGTTTGTTTTTTCACACGATTTAAATTGTTTGTTTGAAATTCAGTGAACCTTGCTTGTATAAATTCAATCCTGGAATTTTCTAGTAATATTTTGGCATGCAAATTTTCATTGACTAGTGCAGACCATTGAGCGTGGTTGATTTTTCATTTTTATTTTACATTATTTTACACCATGCACCAGATATATCAGCAGGCAGTGCAGATAATCTACGGATTTGGCAAACTGGGTCATAAAAATTGATTTTGATTAATTGCTGATGGGTCAGTAATGAGAAAAATATCAATTACATTACCATTATTAGTGTGTCTCTCCATTAAGAGAGACACTGTGCCTAGTTATGCACGAGGCACAGCAGCCTATCACTTATTTAACATTCCTGCTGCAATCTAATGGATCTAATGTAATTACCGTTCTGTGAGTCACACACACAGTCAAGGTTCATCCAGTGAAATTGTTTGGAATAAATCAGAACTGCCAGAAAAAGTTAACTAAAGACCCTAAAAGTTAAAGAGCTTCCTCTGTCCCGGCAAGTTTATCACTCCAGTTTTCAGCTTTGCTGCTTAAATGTCCCAAGATATTTGCTGCACTGACATTACTGCATGTGTGGAAACATGTAAAATGACTGTGAGCAGCCTCTCTAATCATTGAAGTAAATCATTAAAGAAAACACTCATATATCAAAACAGCACACAATAAAGAAATCACCTGGAAAGCTCGCGCTGCTCCACATAATTTGAAAGGCAGCATAGCCTACAGGGACTGATAGACGTGGAGTGAAATGTCCATGTGGGTGCGGGTCTCTAAATCGGAGAAAATAATTTGTTCGTGTGGGTGGCGGGCGGATGATTAATGTGTACATGCGGCTTCGGATGACATCAGAGCCGATCGGCACATCACCACAGCTTGCAGTTCAGAATGTGGGAAACAAACGCTTTGAAGCTCTGGAGGAGCAGCTGCAGCCGTGGCATGTTCACATTCTCCTGACAGCGTGTCTGCTCAGTGTTTAAGCTTCATTGCGGGCCTCAGAATTGGTTAATTGCTTGTACTTCATTTGTGTGGCTCGTGTATCGTCTCCTGCGTGGAAGACAAACCTTAATGATAAGGCATGTAGGTCATTTGACTGCCCCGTCGTGTGCAGTCAGAGGAGATATTGTTTGGCAGGCCAGACAGCTGACAAATATGGCAAGTGGGGGAAAACCCATCAGCTTGGAGCCAATTAGTCGCATGTTTCAAGCCCACTCACTGTTAGCTCACCTGGTGTGCGTAGATAATTTCTAATGATGTTTTTACAGATTAGTATTTAACTACTTTTCAACCTCCTTTGGTACCTTTTTCTACAAGAGTACCAAGCATTGGTACAGAAGTCCCTTTCCCATGAGCCTCCATTAAACATGATGGCTTTTTATCGCAAGGAGAACCTGCACAGGTAAAACCTCAGGTCATTACATGACCAATGACAAGTCTATAGTCATGTCCGTCATAAAAATCATCTACCTGCTTAGGTTATGAGTGGAAAGTGGAAATTCCACGCACTGCTCTCATTGGTCTGTCACAGGCAGCAGCAGCAACAACAAAAGAAACTCTAAACTATATGAAAATAGACAAATGGGAGGAACAGCGAAAAGGGTCACATGAGAGTAAGCGTGGGTAGCTGCTGAAAATAGAGTCTAATGACAGAAAGAAAAACAAACACCGAATGTTCTTCCTGATAGCTGAGATGTCAAGGAGACTTAATGTAATTGGAAATGAGGGCTGAGCGCAGTGCAGTGGAACCGGACCTGGCCTGTTCAGGAGCCCTCTCACTCATAACAAGTGGTTTTGTTTGGCACTGTCCCTTTGTTGACACTGTCGGGTTCTCATGCCTATTAGGTTGCTGTCGACAAACGGGCACGGTGATGACATGCCCCGCACAATGCCATTGGCGGGCACAGTGTCAAATTATCACCTGCTTGCTTCGCTGGAATGGTTCTCCACCTCCACCCTTCCACTGGAAAGGTTTTTGCATTGCAGTGACACAGTATCAATACGTGACATACCTGCACTGTTTGGCTGTTAGGTCACTGTGACATCACGATACACACCTGCCACATTTTCTCATGTGAAAAGCCTTTATTTCCTTTCTGCTCTCGTCCTGGGTGTGTAGCTGGTGCATTAGCCGTGTCAGGCTGATGAGGAAGTCTTTTTTTTTTTTTTTTTTTTTTCCTGATGGCTCATCCCCGTGTGGGCACTTGGGCACTGGCCCTTGTGGAAACAAAATTCCCCTGCCAGTAATGAAGAGCGTTGCAGGCTTTAACTGCGATCTTATGGTGTAAGGCAGCGTGGGAAGTTTGGTGAACTTCCTGACCCCACGCACCACCGCAGCACATTGACCCTCATCACGTGACAAAGGAATGCTCCCCAGCTTTTGTTTTAACATCCACGGCACTCATGCAGTTGAGAGCAATTTTGCATACTATAGAATGATCACCAGCTTGGCATTTTACCTCCCCTTTCTCCTCCAGTGTTATTCCCAAACAGGATTTGCAGGCAGCTCTCTCCTGCATCTTTTAAATCACTTCAAACGCTACTGAAGCCTTTTTCACCCAAAGCGGGCGCCCAGTCTAATGGCATCATTTGGGCCTGCTCACATCCAGAGAACCCCTTTTTTTTTTTTTTCTACGCTTAAGTTTTTGTGAACAGGGGAAGACAAAAGGCCGGCCCAGTGAAGCGCATCTCTGCTGGCGGGCTGAATAGAGGGGCCCCTTTCATGGCTGTTTATGAGCACCCCTCTTCAAAAACACACATACAAATCACATCCAGTTCTCCCAATGGCTCCTCTGATACCAGGATGATGGCAGGGAGGGAAGGGGAGGGAGCTGGAAGCTTGTGGTGCCTCTCTCTCTTTTCATATGTTCCAATTGATTGATTTCCACCCAGGGTCACCCCTGCTTTGCTATCGGATCCATCCGCTTGTTTTCATGGGCTGAATCGCATGTTACATAAGAGCGAGTCGGGCATCTCCACTGAAAACATCATTAAAATGTTTGAGATAGCAGATGCGGGACAGAAGGCAGGAAAAAGGCACCGTTATTAAACTGTCTTTTGGGTTTCATAATGTAGTTTACAATTGATGGGGAAAACGTCCATCGTGACACACTGCGACCCTGTGGTGTGTGTGAAAAGTAGAAATTGCTAAGTATTAATGGTAGGTGTAACATATTTTCATGAGCGAGTGATTGGCAGCTATTTTAATTTCAATTTTCAGGAAATAATACTGTTTTGTGGTTCAGGCTTTTCAAATGTGGAGATCTGCTGCTTTTCCTTCTTTTGCATTCTAGCAAATTGAAAAGTTTAAGGTTTAGGATTGTTAGTAAGAAGAAAGCACCTTAGGTTGTAAAGAATGAAACATTTTCAGTGTTTTCTCATGTTGCACAGACAGAATAACTCATCGATTCATTAAAAAAATCAAATAAAATAGAATAAAAAAATCAGCAGATTAAACTTATGAAAATAATTGTTAGTTGCTGCATACATCTACTGATTACTGTTTCTATGAATTCATTTATCATTTAGTGTAGAAATTGTCACAATTTCCTGGTGAAAAACACCAGATCATCACAGTTTAGAAGCTATAGTAAAATGTACCAAATATTTTGTATTTGGGGGTAAAAATGTGACTGAAACAATGAATCTGTTATCAGAGCAGATGCTGATTAATTTTCTGTTGATCAAATAATCATTTCAGAAGGTCCAGAGGAGAAAGACACTGTACTCCTGCTTATAAACAATGCCCCATTACTCACTCCTCAACCTCTCCAAATTAATTTTTGATTTAAAAAAAATAAGAAAATAAGGCTGATGCACAGAAGGTGCAGAAGAGATCCCACACAGACATGTTGCCCTAAGAAACAACTGAGGGAAGGAGAGGTGCTGATGGGGCTGCAGCAATAATGTACGTATATTATGTGTATTGTTTTTGTTTTTTGTTGTTGTAGTTTTTGTCCCGTTGAACCTCTCCCCTCCCTGCCACCTGCATCGTGTTTTAATTATTGCGAGCAGTGTAAGCTTTCCAGATGACTTCCTGTAATATTTAGTGCCGTATCCTGTGGTTAATAGTCTGCAGGCCTATTGATCTGCTGTGGCAGGAAAGCTTGGACCGGATTCAGAAATCCTCTCTAGCATGAACAAAATACACTTCAAATGCAGCTTTCAACCAGCGGCACTTCAAAAATCAGTTTCTGTAGAGTGATGGCCCTGTGCTGTCAGTGTGCTGACGGCTAAAATAGCCGACATCTCATTTGTTTGCTGGCAAAAAGTCCTGTGAGGTCCTGTCAAGATGAAAGTCTTCAACCCTGTATTAAATGCTCACTGTAACTATGTGTTTTTATTGGTTAAATTACATGTCCATTGTGTGCACAAACTGAGAGTCGCATTGAGAAAATATTGTGGATCTTGCATAAAGATCATGATGTAAAATTAAATTAGTTAATCAGCTGCTCCCAGAATTCCCCCCAACAATGTAATTACAAGAAAATATTTGAAATAATTGTGGTAATGAAGATATTTCCATTACTTTCCACAATTGTTTTGACGTTTCCTCTGACTACGGGACTTAATTTTCGTCTCTGTATTAATGTGCACATGTTCATGCTTCCAGGAGAGAGAGAGAGAGAGAGAGAGAGAGAGAGAGAGAGAGAGAACAAGCATTTATTCTCAAGCAAACTTGTGGATGCATGCTTCTTTTCCTTGGGCCATATCTGAGGGTCAGAGAGCTGACAGCCTCGGAACAAATTGCAAGTCATCCCGCCATGAAGTAGATCTTCTTATAACTACCTTTTCCGCTCTGTGTCATATCTTGTTCAACAGGTAGGGTTTGATGGACAGCAGGAATGCAGGCTGAGGGATTTGTTTTGTAATGGCAGTCCATTCTTTGGGTGTTCTTAAGTAAACAGAGCGGCGCTATGTCCTGTTTTTTACGGGTTTCACACGTCACTGTTCAAACTCTCAAACAGGCTGGTCCCCAAGAGTACATGGAAGAGAGCAAACACTGCTCTAATACTTCACCACTCTGACCTTCTGCTAACTTGATACACACACAGACAAACACGCACACACCTTTGACGAACGCGCTCCAAAAGGATGTGTGAAATGTGTCTGTTAATCTTAGATTTTCGCGGTTTATTTGTTGTGCACCTGAATGAAATACAGCAACAAAGACACGGATAATGTAGATGTAAACCAAACCCAGCTTTTGTCTCCTTTGAAAGTGCTTTAACTTCAAAATTCCAGAAGTGTGGATCCACCCGGTGTTACCAACACAGTTCAGCTCAGTTTTGGCCTTAGTGTACAACTTTTAAGTTTTTTACAGTATTCAAAAATGCAAAAGTCTGTCAAATTGTACTTAATGAATGACTTTCCATTGACTGCACGTCCGGAAATAGCATTGTTTTTAATGCAGCGTGGGTCTCATAAATATGGGTGCTAAACTGTATGTCATACTGTATTTGAGCAGCATATGAGTTCCCCATTTCAGGCTCAGCGTGCCGTCCTAATTGAGTGCTACTTTAATGTGTGTGGGTCAAATGTACGGAAAATCAGTGGGAATTCTGTGGGAAAGTTTAAAAAGCTCATAAAATGATGGATTTTCAAGTGCTCCCTGAATTCCAACAAAGAGCACTGAAACAGTGCAATGTCTATTTTTATTAATGGCGTGGAAAAATATAGAGGAAACGTGTAGTGCTCCCCGGCCGGTGCACACGACCGTGCGTCTCGGGCTGATTTAGTTTATGTAAGCATGTGTGAAGGAGTTAGGTGCGTATGTGTCTGGACTTGTTTGTGTCACTGCAGCGTGCCTTTACAGTACTGCCAAGCTCCCTGCCATGTCGTCCTTTTATACAAACATAAAGGAACCAAACAACACCCACGGCTTCAATGGATCCCTCTGAGATACTCTCTCTACTGTTCTTTTCTTTTTTTCCGCTTGTTTTAAATCTGTCTCCGATATATGAGGCATTCCTTTGTGGTTGTGTAACATGATTTGAGGCGAACGCAGAGAGGGCGAATGAGAAAGAGAGAAGGATGCAGGTTTGTCTTGCCGGGTTTCATGTCCTACTGTGCGCTCATATTTCTCAGCCCGCTTCACAGTTGTGGCTTATCGTTGGCCTCCTCAGCTCTTTCCGTCATGCGTGGCCTACCTTAATCTCTCCTGTGTACTGTAAACCGCCCCTAATAACCCTGAACACGATTAAAGCAAACATCTTAATAACGGCCTGCCTCATTATCAACTCACACTGGGAAAATGAGTGGTTCAACCTCACCTCTGGAATCGCACATATGTGGCTCAGAAATAAGCCGGAGAACAAGACAACCTGTTTATTTGGTATCTCTAAAAAAAAAGAAAAAAAAAAAAGATAAAAACAAGCATAAGCCTGTTAGCGTGTCTGATGTTCTCATTTTACAAATGAACGTAACTGACAAGATTTGGGGGTTTTTGCATGTAATAATGGTTACTGATGGAGTATAATTTTCTGCTGTTTATGAAGAGCAAGAAGAGTTGAGAGTGAGGTGCAGGACTGAATGTAGGGTGCTGCTCTAGAGGGTGCTGTTTACTGAGGAAATGTGCTTTCCTCTCCCTTAATCCCAGCTGCTCTCACCAAATATTATGCTTTTTGCTTTCTAGAAAACACACAGTTTAAAAAAACAAAACAAAACATCCTAATGGTTGAAAAAAGGGCTAAAATTGTCTTAGTAGATATTTTCCTTATTTGGTGCAGATCAGATTGAACTCCTGAGGGCGGAAATGAGACAAATAATATCAAAAATACTTTCTCAAAACATTTTACTGTCTCTGAAGGAATGTGTGGTATTGTGTCACGAGGCTTCTTCGGCATGACATTAGGCCATTGTACTCCTCGTGTGTGTGTGTGTGTGTGTGTGTGTGTCACACACAGACACAGACACAGACATACAAAAGCCCACGATGTTTACACAAGTTCACGCAGCCAACAAGGGCAGATGATGAGCCGTCAGTCAGACCTCCAGCGGCACAACGGAGACGCTGGGAATGCGTCCGCGGCGATGGTTACACCTGTGCTGTCTGTGGTTATCCTGCGGCGGTATGTCAGGCTGTAATCCTTAGCATCGCCTGTGTTTATGCTTGTGTTTTAGTTACAGTACTGACACTAGCATGCTTTGGAGCTTAGATGGGACTTCTGCTTCACTTACTCCTCAGCCTGGCCCAGGGGCATCCTCCCCGGCCTGCCACACACAGGCTCATCTCCGGCATGTTGGGATACTGTAAACAAACACGGTAGCTTTCTGCATGTGTCACGCTTCCTTTTATTCACTTTATTAACCTACAGTCATAGAAACTCAAGTAAAAGGCTTTACTTCTTGTTTTTCTTTATCTCAAACAAGTCTGTGTTCTGTTTAAAGTCGTTATGTAAAAAGTGCTGTAATTTGTCCTCAAGCTCTGTTCTAAATTTAGAAAGTGCGCAGCCATATTTTTCTGTTGATTTGGACTCGGAGCGCCATAATAGGATCATTTACAGGGAACATTAAATTGCGGTTGTTTCCTTATGTACTCGGAGTATTTGAGGAGGTCTTTTTTTTGTTGTTTTATATGGTTTGTATTTCGTCATTGAGTGACGCGGGCTGCACCACTGAGGTCATGAATGGAGAGGAGAAAGTTCCAGTGCCAGTGGCTGAACTCACTTTTTATTTTAGCAAATATGCTAAATTTAGAGCTCAGCCGCGGCCAAAAGTTCGTCCCAGACTCCCCAAATGACACACCTTTCGAGAAGTGACTCTCAACATCTGCTATTTTTATCATCATCTTACTTTTCCCCCCCTTGTTTTTGTTCCTCTCTCTCCTTTTTTTTTTTTTCTTTCTGACAGACACGCTATGAATGATGCGGTCCTGTTTTTCATTTATAAGATTTGTTGGGTGGATTATTACAGAGAGGATCCTAATTCCCTCTCAAGGAAGGACATGCTTCAGCAGTGTTTGTGAAAACACTGCGCTCTGACGTGAGTAGCAGTGGAGAACCAGTAACAGGTCCACTCTGCTAACACACCCTCCTTGCACCGCTGCCCAGTGAAAGGTCTGTTGTAATGGTGGCATTTCAACCCAAAGCAAGATGGTCAGTTGGATAATGGGATTCAGATTCTGGGGAGCGGACCAAGCTGTGACAGTGCATAAAGTTACATATGACAGCTTCTGCTGACTGAGACAAAAGCCCACGCTACATAAAGTCTAGCCTAACATAAGTACAGCATTGAAGCCTTGTGGTTCTTCTTCTGTATGATGTGACATTGATGAGATCCACCCGTCGCTCGGCTGTTATTTCTGCCTCTGACCCATTATTGTCAAGCGGCGCTCTGCTCCGCTGTAAAGTGGTCAGTGTTTTGGAGCCTGGTCCTGCGGGTTGAGGCTTTGAACCGTTTTCCATTCCTACCTCATATTACATGCTCCAACGCTGTTTCACCTAAATGAACCCAGCTGAACAAATGGGGAGTGAGGAGTTAAACAGATACAGCGATGTAATACTGTATAATTGGCGTGTGAAGTGACGTTTGTCCTCTTTTGATTTTCTTTTTCACAGTGATGGAATCCAAACTCCCGGAATGAGATGTCAACCTTTAATTGCTTCCCGGGGATCTTGTGGTGAGTATATATGTGTTTCTAAAGACGTTGCAAATGGTCTCAGTGTGCTTGTGGTGTGAAAGTTCTCTCTTGTAAACCCTCTGTGTCCATGTGCTTAATCATGTGTCCCTATTGGCAAAGCTTAGTTGTCATAAGATGATGTTATGTCCTTATCCCCAAGCTTTTTTTGTCCAGTAGTGTTTTGCTTTGCGTCTCCTGTGGCTTGCCCAGATGTGCTAACTGCTAACTATCTGTAACAAAGCAGATGTATGCCAGAGACTTTATACTGCAGTGTTACTGTGGTTGAGGCTTATAAAACTGATGCAACTCCTGCTTTTACTGTTGGCACAACTGGTAGCCAAATGTCGTTAATTGTTTCGCTTAACATGAAGAATTTACGCAGAACTTACTGAGCGGTATTTGTTGTGGTTTACTTGAAAGATTGCTCTCATCCTCAAAATGGCATTTTAACACAAATCATTTAATTGCGCTGCTTTACAAAGCCACAGCCATCAATACTGTTTTGTGACTGCGCTGTAGCCTGTGGTACTCAATGTACTTAGGCCCCCTCCCTCCCCACTGGTGCCCCCTATCCCTTACTCCCTCTTTCAGCTGGTCCACCCTCTACCCACCAGTGTGTGTCTGTCAGCGTGTCACACCAGGGTGATGCCCCTCTCTCAGCCCCTTGGGGCCCTTTTGACTCTGCAGCACTCCGTGTTTGCCCAATCATTTGGGAGCCGGATACGGGCATGAATTGTTAACTACAGCAGGTCAGCCTGTGCCCCACAACCCCCGGCCTTCTCTGCTGCCCCCCCCCCCCACACCCCCCGACCTGCTGTTGACTCATCTCCATGGCAATGGGGCAAGAATTTGTTTTCTCTCATGCGTCCGCTGCCAGGCAGCTCCCCCGCTGTCCCTCCGCCACCACCGCCTCCCTCTTCTCTTCATCCTGTCCGCCTCTGAGCGTCCAATCAAAAGGCAGCTGGAGGCAGTCACGTGGTCAGGAAGTGTTGAGGGTGCATCTCAATGAGCTGAGCGGTGCTGTCACCGGAGGGCTGTGAGGAAAAATGTGTGCGTTTGATCAGAAAGTGAGCACAGTTATCAGTGATCTCCTGACACACAAGCATGCAGACGTTTTTAAACGTTTTCGCAGGTGATCAAAAATGCACATACAAACAGACGTGCACTATAATGTGCAACTTATTATAAAATCCATTCTATGTAAGCCCCATAAATCTTCCTCCTGCAGCCATCATGATGGCCTTAGTTAAAATAATTCATTTTCTGTTTATTTTTGCCATGCAATGATTAAAATGAACCCTAAACAGAGCAGGCCTCATCATATGTTACAGTCATGTAGCTTACCAGTCTATTTCCACGCTTCACGTAGCAGAATAATGCCGCACAAAGAGACACAGATCTCTTGCATTCCTCTTTTGTATTGTGACTTTTATGAAAAATCCTACTCGTGGCTGATGAGATGGGATTCTTTTTGTCCTGCAGTTTCTTCTGAGCGAATCTGGTCCTATCTTTACGCTCACATAGTTTTGCGCAGGCAAATTCCCATCGCTGTCTCAACATATCGACAAGCTCAAGTGTGTGCATGTGTGAGTGTGTGTGTTTGTGTGTTTGCCTCCACATGCGTTATTAGCTTAGGGCAGGTGAGTGTTTGCCTACCTGTCGTCCTTTTATGAAGCGAGTGTTTGCCCAAGGAATGCACCACGTCCGATTTGTCATTGACTCTTATTGTTCGGCTCATCCAGCCGGTGCCTTGAGGTTGAGCTGTGCTGTGCCCTGGCAAGTGAGAAATATGTGCAGGCTTCCTTCCTTTTTTCCTCCTTTGCTCAGTGTATTTGCACGTGGTCTTGGACGAAAATGTGACCTGGTGGAAAAGTATTAAGGATGGTAAATGCATTCGGATCGAAAACGAGAGGAGTCCAGGCCTGCATTGAGAAAAGCGGAAAGTGAAGTAATTAAACATCGCCATCAGTGTCACCAATTCAGAAGGATTTACGAAAAAGTTTTGATGAAAGCCAGAGTTTGAGCCTTGCTTCTGCTCCTCATCTGTAACTACATGGAGGGCTCTTGCTTTGGCCCTGGCTCAGCTGAGATACAGAGTTACACAAGCAATCGTGCATTATGCAAACTGAAGTGAGAAAAAAAAAAAAACCCAGTATGACGTGACTAAGAGGAATTACATGTAACCAGGCACATCCTGCAGACACATATGAACCCTGATGAGCAAAGCTGGCTCCTTTGCTTTGTGGTAATGAGGAAGCCTCAGCAAACTAATCCCTCCAACTGCACTTGAGTGGTTAACAGAGCCATTACCAATGACATGTGCAGCTTTACATGTTCGGTTATTTCCAGAAAGTTTTAATCTTTAATAATTAGCGTCTTAAACAGCCAGATTTTTTTTTGTATTTCAGTCATTATTTGTTTGGATTTCTGTGAATGTCTGTGTAAAAAGGTTCATGTAAGTGCTTGCGTGAATGTATATTTGAATTTCCGTGCGTGTGTGCCTGTGTCTGTTTGTGCGGCCGCCGTCCTGTGCCACCATCTGGGTGGTCCTCACGGCTGGTTTGATGGTAATCCCCCTGTCCCATAAATCAGTGTCCGGGCTCGGGCCGGGAGCTGATGCTGTGTGACCACTGGAGCGAGGGGCTTGAGGCACTAAGCCGAGACCCCAGCCGCTGCCCTGCCCCGGCCTGGCCACACGTCAGCTCTCCACACCACCTTTAAAATAACTCGTCATGCATGGCTGACTTTGGGAAACGGCCTCCATGCCGAGCGCCTACGAGCCACCAACAATATAAGCCACAGCAGAAGCGGAGGGGACGCTCAAAAGATAAAGTTTCGTGACTTATAACCTGAACAGTTTGTGACTTTAAAACTTTTCCCTCCGTGTTGCTTTTTAAACTTTTTCATTCGAGATATTTTTCTTTCCGCAATTTTCAGAAAAAAGTACCAATAATACATTTTTTTTTTGTTCTGACTCGTGGCTAACAACCTGAAGTGACTTCTGATAGCCTTGCAGAGAGCTGCTCTCAGTTCAAATGTTTGTCTGGCTGAAAGTGCTAAGATTAAAGCCATATCTTAGTCTTTGTAGGGCCTAATACCTCTCTCTGAGAACGAGGAGGGAGGATGAAGGCCTGTCCGAGCTGTCTGGCTTGCATACAGCTCTCCGCTGAGCTTTTATCTAGGGAGATTGGTTGCAGCTCTTTCCAGACCCGGCTCCCGGGGAGTGCACAGTCCTGAGACCTGTGGCATTAATAAAGATAATGCTGTTTGGAATAATAACAGTCAATTCTGCCCAATAGAGTGGAGAGACAACAGACACAAGTGTATAGCGGAATACAAAAGAAGCCAAGATGAAAGGCTTAAAGGTAGGCCTGTGCACCTCTCTGGCTCTCTTGTGGGAACTGATGGAACCTATATCAACATGCTCGCACACAAACAGTGCTGAGAGGGACCCTATGCCGATTTTGACCCTCGGGTGCCATGACGCAGAAATGTAATTTGTTCTTTTGTCTGCCAAGATCACAGAGGGAGAGCAGTGACTTGTCTTTCTTTTCGTGCTAACTTTTTTTTCCCCTCTTGCTCCCCTCCTTTTCATTCTCTCTATTCCCCATTGCCTTCACTGAGTGCAATTTAGTTTGATGAGCAGGTGGTCTTTTTTGAATCTCACAGTGCTTTTGGCTCCCACCTCTGGCGTGTGGTGCTTTCAGTTGGAGTCAGTCATGTAGGCCAGGATTAGAAGGGTGGAGGAGAGGGAGGAGGAGGTCCAGTAAGAGTCTTGGTATTGGCGACCTCAACGCCCTGCAGTCAGAACCATGCAGAGTGCAGATTGAAAGCGTTATTTTGTTGCTAAAGCTCTCAGCCGCACCCCAGATGGCTTTTGTGGGCCAGGGACATGCTTGGGGACAGGGTTAAAGCAACAGTGTCCTTCAGGCATGATGAGTCTCTGGGCTCAGCAGGTAAAGCGCTGTGGGCCCCACAGACGGGCAAAACGTCGCCGTCTCGCCACTTTTCCACCTTGACTCTGAACAGCGGACCGAAACAAAATAGGTGGATTACAGCAAAGGGAAGATTTTACTTCTCAGCACACCCACAAATACACACACCCATATACAGAGTGAGATTAAGGCCTCCAACATCCACCCAGTAGTCATCTGATGTCACATCAGACAAAAGAGCTGGCAGAAGAGATGAAGGGAAACATGCTTTGTCTGCATTTCCAGTGGCACCTCTTTCTCCTGCTCCTGCTTTATTTCCTGGTAGCAGAAAGCTGCACCGACCAAATTGCACCCTGCTGTCATTGCTGCACCTTTGATCTCAGTTTCATCTCACACTGCTAATTCAGAATTTATGGGCCATTACTTTATCAGTGTAACATTCCCCTGCAATAATCTCCATGGTGACACCTACACAAGCAATCAATATTTTGTCAGTAACGCTGAGCAGGTGTGCTGCACTGCTGCCTTTCTCATGTTGACTTCTGGTGTCATAAAATAACTTCTGCCCTTGAGCATGAGGACTTTGTAGCTTGGTTCCAGACATCTTGAACTGACACTACTACCAACTACCACAGTCTTCAACATAAACTGTTTAGTTTGACAGAGACACCAACCTTAACCCATAACCCAAACACCCAAAGACATTTAATTTAAAATGATAATATCTTTAAACTTGCTTAATTTCTGCTAACTGTTTGCTAACTCATCCTCAGTGTCGACTTAAAATGACGCAGGAGTCGCTGGATTATGTGTCGGTTAGGGCAAAATCCAATTGTCACCCCGTGAAACATGACCAACAAGAAGCCTGTGTCACATTGAATAATGTAGCGGTAACAAAATGGCCATTTCAGTCTGAATATCAAGTTTAAGATTTTGAGGTCTGCGCTGTAAATCAAAGTGGGACGAGTGATTGGTTCAGACTTAGTCCCCCGAGTGTTTGCCATGGAGGTTTTACAAGTGGCCGCTGCTAATCGCACTGATAAACAGCAGTCATTGGGTCCAGACCCTGCTGGGTTCTAACTGGAGCCCCGGGGCATGTAAACCCCACAGACTGGGAGACTTAGTCATTTGTTTATTACTGGTGATATTTGCCCGCTCCTAATCCCGCCATGGATTAGCCTTGATGTGCTCCTCATCCCACCTTTTTCCACCGTGGCAGCCCCTGACATTTACATCCGAGTGCATGTGCATGCTAACGTGTGCGTGGACCATATGGCCACGCACGTCTGCATGCAATGGCGTGCTTGTAGGCTTGTGCGTCTGTGCGTATGAGTTGAAGTGTGTGTGTGTGTCACTGAAGGATGTTTGTAATCAAGGGAGTTGGACAGCTGTCCTCTCTGACTCCTTCACATGTAACGCTGTGATCAGTGGGAAAACTCTGTCACTGTGGCTGATATTTTATCCCATGCCAGGGCATCTTGTTCTGTGGCAGTGCTTGTGGCTGGAGGCATGTTTGGATCTGACAATTCAGGCCTCTAGAAAGTTTTTTTTTTTGTCTTTTTTTATTTTTTGTTATTTTACATGGAAACACTTTATATAGGAACCAATTAATCAAGGATGCTGAATGTCAGTGTGGCGTCACTGGAATCGGAAATTCCTTGTGTCATGAAGGAGAGAGCGGTGCTTACGTGTCTGTCCCGTGTGTTGTGAAACTATTGGCCGAGAGTCACCTGGATCAGAGAGGGAACAGGGTTTACTGAGCAGAGCTAACTTGTTCAGTGTGACCTTTAAAGAGCTGATCCCGAACACTACATAAATCTGTTTCCAGTTTCAAAACACGAACACGCACATGCTTATTAACATGCCGTACTCTTTCACCCACCGTGTTTTTGCGGGTGAGAAAGTCCTGCAAATCTGCACAAACACTCAGGCCCTGCATTAAATCCCCGCTTCCCAGTTCCTCCCACAAACATACAGAGACGCAGATACACCAGCATCACAAGACTGACAGACATATACGTTACATAGACGTGTAATTATCTGTGTTTATGTGTACAGGCTTTGAGGCCAAAAGGTTAAGAATGAAGCTTCAAAATTTCTTGGAATACTTGAGTTAAACTTGTCTGGCTAAGAATCTCATCTCACTGGAGGGAGCAAAGTGTACTTGGCATGATTTGCAGTAAAGCCAACCCAAATATCAAGTGATTTAGGGCACATCCAAGACAAGTCAGAAGAATCTATAAGCAGTTTGCTAGACAAGATGCAAGTACACGGCAGAGCATTTGCATGGCAGTAACTAAATCTTCAAAGTGTTGGGGTATGCAGTGCCTGCAGAACACGGTCTTATGTATTTTTCAGTATGTGAGGACAAAAGCTGAGACTTTCGCTTTCGAGTCTCAAGGCATCATTTTTTTATGACTTGGGTTGATTTTTGAAAATCAGCTTGAATCAAGCTCAGCGAACCCTAAGCCAGTGTTTGACCCTCCCTCTGCATCCTTTCTTACCCTGCACACAAAGTGTTTTTACTCACTGCACATGGAAACTGTCCAGCTGAAGCGGTCACAGCTGAGCTTCATGGGGTGTTGGTTAATTGGCACTTTTTGGTAAATGCAGATATGCTCCACTATGCATATCTTCCTCAATGTCCCTTGTAGTATTTGCCTTTTTAAAGTGTCCTTTAATTGGCTGCACAGTCACAGTCTCCTGCTTTAACTGTCCCCTGTGGTACCTGAATGTGGCCTATTTGACCCTGGGGCACTGGGGTGAAAACCTCATGTTTGGCAGCCAAAACCGCCGGCTGTTATTCTCTACTGTTTTCATTCTAACTGTGCCTTTGCCTCTTTTTTTTTTTTCCCGACCTCTTTAATATGAGTTTTGAAGGTGATCTCTTTTTCACAGGGGCACCAAAAGTGAAATCCGCTCGGTTTCAACACCTTTTCATAATCCTTGCTTAGCCCGCGTTTGCGCGAGTGTCTGCCAGCCTCAGTCAGGCCGTTCTGTCAACATGGTGACATGCCTGCCTCCTCAGCTCCAAAGAAAGGCCTCAAATTTGGGCTCTAGAGGACTCTGGCTAGTCCATCTGATAGATCTGGCCACAGCTTCTCCCCACACACCAGCCACTTCCAACTGGGCTGCATCAGCAGTACTGAAAGACCTGAGAGGACTGTGATCCCACCATGGGGTGTATGGCTGTGGCTCCGGCTGCACTACACTTTAATCCCCTTCCCTTTTAACCACAATGGGAAACATGTGCTTACTCTGTGTAGGGTACAGGCCCACCATGGGAGAGGCTGTTTACCTTCACTCTAAAACTAACATTTCACAGCTCCTTTGACCACTCAAACACACAGCCTCTACAGGATTAAAAAGACGATCATTTGGTGACATTTTTGTCTCAGACAAGACAATTTTCTCCTCACTTCCCACCTTATAAAATCTGACACACAAATTAGGCTTTTTCCGCAGTATGCTCACCACGGCTGGAGGGTTGAGCCGTCTAATTTGTCTTATTAAAGCGCGTGATGACATTTTATTATCCTCTTAAATTTGCATTCCAGATTGAGTTTTGGGTCAGTGTATGACACCAATGATTGCACCTCTCTGCTTCTTGGAGGGAGAATTAAGCAAAACCGGGAACTATAACTACATCCTAACCATAATCCACCTCCAGATGTCGGGGGTGCATCTCAGCGCTGTACATGTTCAGCACAGAGAACAGAAGTCAGGTTGAGGTCCGTGTCCTTAAAGTTCTGTCTTGTTTTCAGTGGGAAGACGGTTATGTCTGTGCAGGCAGGGAACAACAACAGAAAGATGCAGTCGTGTAAAACAGGAACTTGCGGCCATACGCCAACCTGGAGGACAGGAAATGCGCTCCAGATGAAGATACTACTTTGTGGTTTATTTTACCGGCGTGTGTGTGTGTGAGTGTGAGTGTGAGTGTTGTCAGGAATGTGTGCTGTAGGATGACCATATGTCTCTTGAGTTACATCACAGCGATTCTATACCTGGTTACCTGCCTGACCAGCCTTTTTTTTTGTATTTCTATCAATGAATTGATTGTTTAGCTTATATACGGTACATAAACATCAAACATAATGACAAATGCCATCATTACCAGAGCCACCACTGCTCCTTTTGTCCGACTAACAGGCCATAAGGGCTTTAGTTTACAGTGATTTAAAACCGAAAACAACTGCAAATAGATGTTTTAGATGCTGTAACCAGCAAATGTTGCTGGTTTTCACTCATTAAAATCAACATGCAGAGACTTGAAATTTGCTTGCCTTGCTGTTGCTGTTGTCCCATAGTTCTGCAGCTGTACGCAGACACAGGATTTTAATTAGCAGCTGTCAGTGTTGCATTCATTCCCTATTCTGACACAAAATCTGATAACATACAAGCATGGACGTACAGAAAAGGATAATAGATATTTGGTCATTTCCCGGATTAAAAGTTGTTGTTCAGTAACTTCCTTTCAAACCTTAGATGCCAGGGTGGTGTCCTTCCCAAAAAACTTTGATTGATTGTTATGTCAAGCATGTTTCAAGTCCTTCTGTAAGATGTGTCCCTACACTGAAAATAATGGAAAACCAACAACTTCAACTTGATAAGCTTGTAAAAACATGTAAAACCACCAGAACAAAAACTTGCCTCTTTCACTGGTTTAATCCAATCTGAGGCTTTGGGGACCAGTTCCCAACTCCTGGCTGGTTGCACTGTGTGACTGGATTCTGGCCTCCGCAGGTGTGGCAGGTGATCTGAGAGATGAGTGAGCTCTTCCTGGGGTAACAGTAGCCCCATCCAGCTTCCCCTGTTGCCCTGCCACAGTCTGCCCTTTCCTGTCGTCTTATCTGAGCATCCAGTGCAATCTAACCCAGGGCGTGGTCCCGCTGCTCCTCCATTCCCCTCGCTGCCGGTCTCCATCGCTGGTCGTCTCAGATGTCACTGTGAAGAGAGAATGACCCGCTTGAGTTGAACTTGAGTTGGGCTGACTGACAGAGTCCTGACACCCCATTGTTGGCACAACTGTCTCAGCTTCCTACCACCCACAACTTCCCACCCTCTGACCTCCATGGCACCAAGGGCGAAATGAGCACAGACAATGAGCTACACAGCCTGATAGAGACGCGATTCCCATTTCCTTAAAAAGCTGTAAAGACAAATGAGATTTGGTCGCTGGTCGGGCCAGAGGGACATGCTGATGCAGTTTCAGGGCTTTCTGATTAGCAGAGTGGAGACTTAACGGAGATCCTGTAGGGACAGAGAATTGTACTTCCTCCAACTGTCTGGGTTTAATTAAGCCGACCAGTCCACCAGCAGCCAGCAACCAGCTTCTTTTACATTGTGACTTAGATCGAGAGAGCAAAAGAAAAAAAAAAAAAATCTGGGATAACTACAAGTCTTATCACTGAGTCTAAAATGTGCAGAGATGTCAGAAATGTTCAGCACTGTAGAGGCAAACAGCACGATAGTATTTGCATGCTCACCGTGTTTTATCATGGTGCTTATTCAGCCATTTGTGTACTGATGTAGCGGCTAACTCAGTCAGTCAATGGAAAACATTGACTCAGGCAAATTTGACACTAGTTAAAGCAGGAGAAACTGGTGTGATTTTCCTGCTTTAACACATCAGTGCTAGGTAACCTGAATAGCACTTGAATCATTTGCGAATCATCTATCATTTGCATTCCTGCCAAACACACTATAAACATGTTTCCACATGTGCTCATTCCGTAGTAGAGCTGCCAAACAGCAGTCGAGCGTTGCCTGAAAGGAGGCTTATCACAGCCCTCTATGGTTTTCCTTGACAAAGAAATTGGTTTGTTTTGTTCTTATTCAGGGAAATATACAACGTTCGCTACATTCGTTTTAGTAGAGAGTATATAGTCCATGCATGCTGTATATTTACTGTATCCTGTAAGTTTATATGCACATTTTGAGCCAGTATTTCCGGACCTGGCTGATACTTGCAGTTTCCGTACATTCACAAAGACGATAAGGTTTGTGTGGCAAAATCTGATTAAGCTGTGTGTGTGTGTGTGTGTTAATGCGTGTGTCCATGCGTGTGTGTGTATGTGTTGCGTGAACCTGAGGCCTGAGCTTTAAGTGTGCGTGTGTGTGTGTGTGTGTGCGTGTGTGTGTGTGTGTGTGTGTGTGTGTGTGTGTGTGTGTGTGCGTGTGTGTGGACTTGCAGGCCTCAGCTCGGAGATGTAATCTGATTTGCAGAAAGGAATGGGTCGTTTCACATGACTGGTTTAAAGGACCACTGGCGCAAGGTTGTGCCAGTGTCCCTGACTGGTGTGTGTGTTGGTGTGTGTGTATGCATGTGTGCTTGCATGCTTGTGTGTATAAACACCTACAAGCATTTATTTATTTTCACAAAGTGCACTGCAGAAATATGAGCGTTCGTCGGTGTGGGCTCCCGAACAGTAGAAACACAAAGGTGTTGAAGTTTGCTGGAGAACAAACCAGAATGCTGCATTTATTCTGCTGTTCTTGGTTTTAAATGCGATTTATTTGAAAACAGTTACATGAAAGTAGGGCCACTGCTAATTAAGAGTCGATTACACATCTGGAAAAAAGTAGAGCTCTGCTTCAGACACTGATGCGGGTTTTGTTTGCAGCTTTCTGTTTACACATCTCTTATAATCAGAGCTTTATTTTGAACTAATGGACCATCAGAAATTATATCAAATAATTGAAATCATCCAATAGCCTCAGCCCTCTTTAGAGGACTTCTGGGATCAAATCCCCTGAAAGCTTTGCCTGTGAATCCTCTATGTGTTTTCTTTCTTTCTTTTTTTTTTTTTTTTTTTTTTAACTTTGTTTGTTGATGCTTTTTCGGGGTGGAGATTCTCGGCTGTTTTTTCAGAGCTGGATGTGGTCCATCATGTGATTTTCATTGGAGAGTGGCCGCGGGAGACGACTGCAGCAAAAGCAAGTGAGCATGCACGAGTGTGTGCTTGTGTGTCATCTGGCCTCGTTAATAAGTGCAGGTTGTTTTCCATCTGGGGGTCATCAGTTGTGGTCATCATGTACAAAAGTGGAGGAAAAGGGGCCCTGGGAGGTGACAACCATGTGTGGACAAGCTTGTTTACACGTAAGCACACTCAGAACTTGTGAGCTGTGTGTATGCTCTCCCAGCACTCCTGCCTGTCTCTTCCAAGAGGTTCAAGTGTGTGCGCTTGCTGTTTGGTTGTGTTTTCTCCCCTGTGTGTGGAGAGCTCATAAGCAGGACGATGCAGCGGGCAGGAAGCTCTGATCCCATCAGGCGTGTCAGCAGGGGCAGTTTTTCATAAGGTAGTAATCTCACCACACAAAGGGGTGTCCAATATTAGAGAGAGCCCCTACCCCTGAGCTAATCAAGACCTGACCAACCCTTCTCCTGGCTCGCCAACTCTCTAAACATTACCTCATCTGGAGGCTTAGCCTAGCCGCATGCTGCTCCAGCCCGCCGGTGTACATGATAACTCATTTAGCTCAGTACGATAGCTAGAAAAAACGGAAATATAAGAAGGCACATAAAAGAAATGGGACCAGCACACAACTACCTATGGTGCCTGGTGCCAGGGAAAGGTATTTTAAAAGGGAGAGGAAAGAAAGAATCATTTCACCATGTCCTCCAGAAACTCTGGGAAGAAATTTGCCGGTATTCAGTTTCTCTCCCCGCCGTCCTGTTATTGCTGTTTTCCCCTCAACACTTGGAGCCTTCAACCTGAAAGGAGGTTCTTAGGTTCGGGCTTTGTGTCACTCGGAAACAGTACATTTGTTGCCAAGGTAACAGGCTCGGGACAGTGAAACTCAGAAGCAGAGAGCACCTTTGTCTGTGAATGGATGAAGAGGGGACCGGAGCTGTCACTGGTCCAGAGAGCACAGCTTCAGACTTCAACATGTCTGTTTTAAGAAAGCCCAGATTGCAAAAAGAGGTTTCTTGATCCAATATCTACCTGAACCTGTTAACCTTATAAAACAAAACCAGCACACCACATAATTTTAAATGGTACAATGGAAAATCCACTTTGACTGCCTCCGTTCTCCTGAGCTGCCAGCTACTGCAGAGCCCAACTGAAACCTTAGATTTACATAAAACAGAGTGGAGTAATCTGTGTCGCTTCTCCGGCTTCGACTTTTTAAATGTTCTGTGAAGATACCGGAGAAGGTCTGAGTCATGTGGTCATTACAAAACCAGATTTGGTTGACCAAGAGCCTTAAGAATAATGCACCGAGAAGATTTAGTTAAGTTGAGTGTGGGCGAGCTGGAGGGCCGTTTCCTGATTTTGATGGTGGAGTGATGCATATTTTTTGTCACTTTTTGTATTTGTTCAGTCATTGTTCTCTGTAAGGATCACGATTAAGTAACTTGAAAACAAAACCTCATTTTCCTGAGGACATACAGTATATCTAAATGCATTTCCAGCAACTGGCCCTCTATACCACAGCTTCCCTTATGACCTTATGTCCATCGCTATGATATGTCACTACATATCACTCCCTGGTCAACGAATGAGTGATAAATGTGTATTTTTCTGTTTTCCTCTCCCTCTAATCATCTCTCGATTCTTCAAAGTTATCTTGAGAGCCGACCCGCTGCTACCTCATCAAAGAGAGGAAGGAACTGATCACTCTCTCGTTGTAGTGTGAGAAAATAAAATATTTGTCAGAGTCTTAATGCAAGTTTGGGCAGGACTGGACTAAATGACATCTGAATCCTCTGGTTTTTTTTTTTGGTTTTTTTTTGTCGACTTTTCTGTCTACTCTTGAATGAGCACCTCTCTGAATCATTTCATTTGCCCGTCCTTTATCTTTTTCAGATGATCTCAGGTGAGCGGCGAGAAGAGGCTGACTCATGGAAACATGATCTGAAGAGATTCAACCGGTAGGGATGACTGTTTTTTTTTTTTGCTTGATCTTCACTCGGTGGAATATGTGATCACACACACGCTGAAGCCTTATTATGAAGTGACAGTTGCTATAAACAACCAAAGTATGGCACAGTCACTGATCAAACAGAGGTATCAGTGGTAGTTCACATATATGTGAGACGTGATCGGGGTGGTGGCACTGGCCTTTTGCCTGTGTTCTTGCTTTTTTTTATTGTGTAACTCAAGTCATGACAGCAAGGTAAAGAATGCAGTGGCACAGAGATATCACTTCAAACACGGCGTCTCTCAGGAGCCTCAGATCCTTTCAGTGGAAATGAATGAAGATATGCTTTGATGACCCACCACAGAGTCGGTGGCCTTCAAAGAAGCCTGTTGACGGGCTTGTGCGGGGCAGCCAGCGGGCTGATTGAGCGGTACTGTATGCATGCGCCTCCCAGGGTACCTGTGGGTGTTCTCAATGGAGGTCAAACATGCTTGACCCCAACATGAGTAGTCTTTCTCTGTAGATTTTAGGCTTGCATTATCTTCTTTCTTTCCCCATACCAGGTTCTCTGGGTAAATGAAGGGAAACTGTGTGTGTGTGTGTGTGTGTGTGTGTGTGTGTGTGTGTATATGGCAGGTTGCCAGCAGACAGGTATAGTAGATGTGCTGATGAAGGAGGGCGATAGGGGCCGGCCTCAGTGGCAGCCCCAGGCACAGACAGGCATACGTGGGCAGGCTGAGACTCAGAGGCAGGTTGGGGCCTGGTTCTGTATGCTGATGCTGCTCTACGGGCTCTGCTCCAAGCTGAGGCGTAGGAGAGGAACGTGGGAAGGGAAAAACCGGAATGGAGGGCGAACGGAGAGATAGGCAAAATCAGGTAAAAGGGTGATTGTTGAGTGGCGAAGCAGAAAAAGCATGGGACCAAAAATGAGGGTAGATAATTGAGTGTGAACAAAAAGCAAGAGAGTGGTTGTAGCTTAGCGGGCTGGAGGGAGATGATGTGTGAGGCCCAGGGGAAGGAGATTAAGAAAGAGTACGAGAGTGAGGCCACATCCTGTACGCTGGTGGAACGTGACTCCTCGCAGGTAAAGCAGCTCAGAGGTGCAGACAGGCAGAAAGAAGATGAGAAACACTGATGGATGACTACTTACCCTCTGACACGTCGTTCCTTCCCCGGGCGAGGAACGGGCGGGAAAGGCCTGCCCCGCCACTCTGCTGCTGCCATGACAACAGCAGGGTTGAGTGGATGGTGTGTGGGGGCGTAATGTCATTTTGTGGGAGGTTTGTACGCGTAAGCACAGGTAAAGCAGAGTACAGGTTGTCCAGAGGCCACCTACCTGCATTACCTCACCTGCTCTGACGTTGTGAAAGAAGCACTAAACTGCACTCATGAGACAACAACACCATCACCCAGCTGCTGCTCCGTACGTGAAGCAATTTTTCTCATCATCCTCGCTGTGAAGGCTCAGCTGTCGGAAACAAGAAAGCAACGAAACCGGGGAACTTTTATGTAAAATGAATAAAATTATCCGCCAACAGAATAGGAAACTTTTACTTTTCAAGATTTTGAGAACAAACCCAAAGTTCTCTTAAAAGCAGTGCAGCCGGACTAAAAACAAAAGAAATTCTGACTTTAATGAAGCAGTTTCATTCTCCTCAGTGTTGATCAAACAGTGTTTTAATTCTGGAAATTCTAGTTTTGAGCATTAAGTTGCTCCAGAAACAAAATCTCAGTGAGACGTTGTAGTACCTTATTAAGATAATTAAGGATGAAAAGGCTTGAAACAAGTGAAACGATGTAACATAAAAAACTGCCTGGTGAGGAGATTATACCTTGTCAGACAAAAAAAAAAACAAAAAAGCATTTATTGCCTTAATTTAAGATATTTCATTTTAGATTCCTCAACTGTTCACACACATTTCTTAGATAAAAGTGATGTTTCATTTCTTTAGTCACTGAAAGGAGGCACGTCTTTCTAATCAGGACTTCCTTGGCCTGAAGTGATACTCGGGTGACATCTTAATAATGGCATTTGACTCGTGGTGGCTTCTTCCAGCTGCACCGTGAGAAGGCCTGCTGATTTGTGTCCACACTGCTGGAAGTGAAACACACAGGCTGCAATTTGCCACCGCTCATAATGTGATAATTTCAGCTGCGGATGAGACTCTGGGTGGTTCGACTTCTTTATGCCAGTTTGAATCCTCGAGCTCTTTTTTTTTTTTGTGTGTGTGTGTGTGTATGTGGAAAGTTTGCGAAAGCAGCCAAATCTGTTAAATGAATCAGCCGAGCAGAAGTTTGTGTTGATCAATTTGGGGTGTTTTATGAGTCTGATCACTGAGCAGTTACTTGTAACATTAAAACAAATGTTGCCAGATAAGATTAAATACCTCTAATTTTCTTTAGTGTGGGTATGAGAAACATGTGTCAATGTTCAAGCCTCAAGTGGTTTTTGGCTTCAGTCAGTCATTAGTTTCTGTATTATGTTTCTAGGATCACACTAAATCCTGGTTTGGACTGTGGACCAGCATCCCCTGCGGCAGATGTTTGCTCCTGGCATGGATGCGAACAGCGTGAGCTCCATGACTGACAGTCTCGCGCTCAGGAGTCAACGCCAGCAGCTTGAACTTGGAGAAGCTGTGACATAAACTCAGCGGGACAGCGGAGTGTAATCTGCTGCTCAGACATTATGGAACAGATCAGTCAACCCTGTCTGGAGTGCTGCTTGATAGGAAAGTGAGCTCCATGAATGCACACTTACCGGAGTTACCACAATGGATCGACACATTGTTTCACTTTTTCTAAATTGAACCTGGATTAATATTTTCCCTTAATATACATCTGCTTTTGATATTCTGTTGCTCCAACGCTGCAGTCGTGACATATACTGTTTTATTCTGGGTACAGTATCAACAAACGCTGGAACTGTAAATGGAAAATAATCAAATGTTTTTTTTCTTTTTCTTTTTTTTTTTCGTGCAGACTGAAAGCAGAGCTCCCACCACTGCAGTCACACACGGCGTTTATCTCCTGAGAAGGGTGTCAAATTAATTAATACACATGTGATCGAGATTTCTCAGAAGGATTACTCACTCAGTGGAAATGTGATGTTATCATTTGACATCTTGTAATTGCCATCACAAAGAAGCCATTGTGATCAAGGTGCTGATGAGTGCAGCCCAAAAACTCTGTTATTGATGCTGCATTTCATTGTGACACATTGGCAGCTTGTGTTGATATTGATTAATAATCCTGTCAAAGTGTTTATCCTCATGATGATTTATAACTCCATAATGTTTGTTGTGTCTGTGAAAACCTGTTAGCAGAAATAAAAAAAATGAAAAGAAAGTTTATCCAAGCTGCTGCCTGTTTGTTTTGTCATTGCAGCTGAAGATCTGTGGGACCAATAACTGATAAGATACTTTAATGCTGTTCGTTATGCGTCCGCATATGTGCGTTTGCTTTTATTGTTAGTAATGCTGGCTTCATTTCTAGTTAGGCCAGTACATGTGCCAATCTGCTACTAGGAGGACTTACAGGAGATGTCTTGCTTTTATTTCCTTTACTGCCCAGACAATGAGAAGCAGAGTTTTTTCATTTTCAAAGTGAAAATGAAAAAATGTGACATTTAAATGTTGATAAAGGGAAGGTTATTGGAAATCACAGGGATTTACTTCACTGATGAATAATAGGTCAATTTTGACGTGATTCACAAAAGCGCTTACTTTTATCACAAGTTCTCCTGAAAGAGGTGACATCATGGAAAGCTTGCCTGCTGGGTTCAGTTTCTGTAAATGCGTGCATGACGCTGCTGGCAGAGAAGTGCTTAATGTCACAGTCTAGGTCAACATGGGTCAAACCTCAGTTCTGAGTGTCGAGTTTTTGCCATTTTGTGGGTAGAAATCCCCGCCGCTCCTCGTCTTGTGCAGAAAGATGACAAAACGCATTTCTTGTTTTCAGTTGGTTTAAGCGAGTTCAACAATTCAGCAGCGACTTCCAATTCAACTGTCTTTCACTGTCAATTTCAGCTGTGATTCAATGAGGGCTGGCTCTGCGTTTTTTTTTGGGGGGGGGGGGGGGCTACGGGCACTGCGGGGGATGGGACATGGGTGCGGGGTTGCGGAGTTGCTAAGGAGGTAATTATTCCTCAAGGGGTTGCTTATTGTTGTCTTTCTCTCTGCGATAAAACAAAGCGGGCCGGGTTAGGCTTCACTGCAGTGCGCTCGGGCTTTTATTCTGGCGCTTGACGATGTTCTGACAAGTTGTTCAAAGCATCATTGGGATCATATTAAGAATCAGATTTGTGGGGGGACGAGGTCATCTCCATCTAAAAAGAAAAGGAGCGTGAAGGCCGCGGCGCTGATGTTTGGGAAGTTGAGCTTCATGACATCTTTATGGCCCTGCTTATGGTCAACAACATTAGCATGTCCACAATGGACTCGCCTGCCACCCCTCCTCCCCCACCACCTTTTTTTTTTTTTTTTTTCCTCCCCCGCTTTTTCTCACACACATACACAGCTCAGGGGAAAAATGACCTCTCTGCAGCTCTCAATTCACTGCACTTCTATAGCCCTGAATGGACCGGCTCAACAAAAGGTGACATAATTTTCTCAGGGTTTGATTGGCCCCCTCCATGCCACAGGATGACATCATGCACCCCCCCCCCCCCCCCCCCCCCCCCCCCGTCTCAACACATCACAACCAGCACCAGCACACAACCGACCCTACCCTCCGTGTTCTTGGATGCTGGGTTACCAAGACGACAGAGCTAGACCCAGGCTGTGGGGCAGGACTTGGCAGTACGTCGAGACTTGGCTGCTCATAATGAGCTCAGGCTGCGTTGCTCTTGTGTTTGCGGTAAACAGTCTTGGGAAATGATAGAAGTAGACGGGAGGAAAGGGGGGAGATGAGGAACACTGTCTTGGATATAACGCCGACCTCCCTCCTCATTCCTCCTCTCCCCTATAGGGAGTGTTGATGTAACGTTCCGCAATAAAAAAAAAAAAGTGTTCCAGCGAGCAATGTCAAGCCACAAACTTTTAATGTCAAGCATGAGCTTTGTGTCAGCCACTGAGCTCTCACTTGAGGCTCTGCCAAGTTTTGGTGCAAGTTTCATTGTGTCTCACTTTCTCTCTCATGAGGTTCAAGGAGGGAGTGTGTGTGTGTTTGTGGGGTACGGACGAGGGGGGCATTTGAAGAGGGATGTGGGCTCATGCACGGCCCACAAGGCACAATTAATTTTCCTTAATTAATGAAGACATTGTTGTAGTGAAGAGGATTCACGGCTGTTTGATCTATCTACCCTAGGTCGAGTTTTATTTTCATCTTTGTTCATACCTTCTTTCACTATATTAATATCTACTCTGATGTTTTTAAATTGAAAATGTGTTTTTATGCATGGCCCATTGTCGCAGATAAACTCTTATTTTCCTCTTCTTCTATGTACCCAGTAATTGGGGTGTTCCTGCATCGGTCTGTGACGTCAAGTAACAAATCTAGGGTTCTCCCACACTATCAGAGCCAAAAGAGCTGCTATTGGCTGCCCAGCTCAGCTCGGTGCAACCTGTGACCCTGACTAATAAATGCCACTTTTCATGCTGGTGTGCATCCAGGACTTTTGCAGGCCCTGTATACCAGAGTATCACACACATACAAATGGCCGTTTCCCCTTGGAATTGTCGTTAATGAGGATAATTTGAAGTGAGGTTGACATGCAGCCCGGAGCCAAACCTTGTTGGTTCCAAACACTCCTGCAGCATAGACGCCTTTTAGCGCACTCCAAACCATTTCCTCAAATTGGAGCTGCATCTGAAGAAAAAAATGACACAATTACTACTTGGTCTTGGAAAAGATCCACATTTCGTGTTGAACGTTACATATTGCATTAAAGAGTCACGTATGACGCATGGAAGTGCTGGTACATACCGGTTTTAATGGAAAAAGTAAGATAACTTTCTTTTTTTTTGCTCTTCCCATACGGCCTTCTGTCTTTATCTTGCCCATCATGCCAAGTCTCTTAGCCACTTTAAAGTGCACCTCTCTACAGTTTTCATGCTTTCCCTTTCTTGCTGCTCCTTGTGGTGTGATGTGATTAACTGTGGTGTGCCGGATTGGCCCCTCCCTGGACTTCCTTGGAAGAAAGCATAGCTTTAGTGGGTTTTTGAGCTTGGATGAGCGCTGACTGGGTATCGGTTACCTCTGGCATGCTGAGGGTGCGTGGGCTCCCAGTGACCATGACGTCGATCCACTCAGCTCTGCTTGCACAGGAGAAATGGTGGGAATCCACTACTTTCCCTTTTCTCTGTATTTTCCACAATTGTTCTTTATAGAGGTAACCTATTTTCCAACCGGTTTTCACTTTCGCATGTGTCATGGGATTTACCTTGAGTTTATTATGACCACGTTTACGCAAGTAAGAACTTTATCAATACGTGAGCAGCAAATTGATAGTGACATTAAGGTTATGTACTTCCCAAAAAACCATAAAACATGCAGCAGTGTTTCTGGTTTATTCATGGTGACAGCCTTGATTGGCAAGGTGACATGGATGAGGCAGTTGCATGGGAAACCATCCCTCGGTCTGGCAAAGCACCCTCTCTCACCCTCTCCATCCCTCGTCTCTCTCCCTCTCTCTTAATCCCCATTGAGAAGGGGAAGGGGAGACTAGGGAAGCAGGAGAGGATGAGGAGGAGGAGGAGGGGGGCGACAGAACAGGCCAAAGGCTCCACTGACATCCATGGGAATCTGCAGATCCATTCAGTGGTAATTATTAGCATCAATGCAGAGAGGCAGTGGCAAGGCGAGGGGCGGGGGCAAGGGGGTGTGGGAGAGTTTTGGGGGTTGGGTTGGGCGGAATAGAGCGTGGAGGGGTGTTGTAATGAGAGTGAGAGAGGTGGTGAGGTGGAGAGTGATGTGGGTTTACTTTCAATTATGGCAAAAATGATGTGAGCTTGACCTTTTGAGCAAGTACAGTTTGATTCAGCACAGCATTTCCCTTCACGGCTGCTCTCAGGGGAAGAGAGTACGAGAAAAGAAATATTCATAGTAAGAGGAACTATAGAGTACATCATCAAACGTGACGCCAGTGATCATGAACATTTTACCTCCGATTATGTCATTTGGTTTTTATGTTTTAGGTCACACACGACTGGTTGAGTGCTTTTTAATGAATTACAGTCAGTGCTGATTAGCAGCAACTCGGCTTTCTCACACATTGGGAGTTCAGCTTAATTTATAGCATTGTTATTTGCCTCCTAGCGGCACGTTCTTCATGCAAGTATATAATACAGATGTGTGAGACGTTAAAGAATTTATGTGCTCTCTCCTGCCTGTCTGCGTGGACTGCAGGGCCCTGGTAGACATTCTCAAATCCAGGATGCCAGCCCTCTGTCCCCTCTACATCATACATCACACTGACAAACCATTTCACTCCTGGATTCAGAATTCCGGCCGAGAGACCACCTCAAACACTTTGAGTTGTCCCTGCTTGGTGAGAACGTCACTCCCAGCCCGCTGAGCACCACGTTTGAACCTTTGCCCACTGGCAGCAGAGCCAAATCTGTCCGACGGGGGAAATTATGACAAATGATTTTTATTTTCTCCCTTTTTTCACTTCAAAATCTGAAAACTTTCCAGGGTGATTCAGCACAGCAGCTTTAGTGGCTTGACCTTTACTGACTGGCAAAGAGGAAGGATCAGATTTAAATGGAAGACACTAAAACTTTTAGAGGTGAGTTTTCCCCGCCACTGTCGTTCATTTCTTCTCTCTGTGAAAGAAAGGTGAAGTCAAAGGTCAGGTCAGTACTTGTCCACTTCTTTAGAAGGCCTGGTGATACTCTGGAGTTTACCTTGGGAAGCACAGTCAGATAGAGATGTCTCATTATGCCTCTGGTGAATTTAGACAGAGGGTGTCAGCGTGTCAGCTGCAGGGACAAATGATGTTGTCAAGTGCAGCTGTCAGACAGAAATGTGTTGGCCACATAAACTGTGGCGTACGCGTGCAGCATTAGAGGAAAAGACATGTTTTTCAGTTATTATTACTGTTTTTTTGTTTTTTTGAAGTTGATCATTAGAACAATTCCCAGAAACAGCAGATGTAAAAATCATATGCTAAAATGTGAAATCCCCAGAAACAACATACTGATGTGTAGATCTATATTTACAACAGTGATAAAACCACATGTGTTTTCCTCAAAAGTCTTTCACACTTCTGCTCAGGCTCAGGCGGTGTGCTTGCATTTCTGTGTAGTCATGTCTGCCTCGTGGAGCACTGCCGAAAAAAATCCCTCTCTTTTAAATCAATACTTCCAAATGCACATCTTTATGCACATCCAAAGCAATCCCATATACAGTACTGTACAGTGGCTGATAAGAAGCCTGTTAATGCTGCCGCCTGTACCAGTAGTTGAGTTATAGGCTGTGATCATGCTGTATATCAGGATCTCATTGTTTTGCCTCGACGGTTTGCTGCCTCTCACTCTGCAGGAATCCTCTGGTCAGAGAGAGGACTGACCCCATGACCCACACACACAAAGTTCCTTTTTACATGCAGCACATGAATTTCGTTTCCTGATGTGTAGAGTTGACAGAGGGGTGAGGAACAACGAGAACTCACACGGCCATCTATCACAATGATAGCACAAGCAAGACGGTGGCGGTGTGTCACTCATGCATTGTATGCAATGCGAATGCCCCGCTGCACAAAGTCTGAACCCCTTCCCCCAGAAAATTAAGCAGAGACGAGGTCAAACACACTGTAGGGATTGCGCGCACACACATTCACACACACCTAGACATGCATTTCACATAGCCAATGCCAGTCGCAGATAAGACCTGTCATTCCTGGGTCTGGGATGGTCGATAGCCATCAACTCTCAGGGTAGTCAGGCCCTGTTTACACAGCCAGTGAGGCCCTCAGCACCAACACACACTCCTGATTCATCTGCTTCACCCCTGTTACACATGTATCTACACCAGGATAACTGCTGGACACCCATATTTGCACACAGCCAAGGACATAACAAAGATATGGAAAAAATCGACACCATCTACTCCTTTCCCACCTTCTGTTGGGGACCATGGCACACTTTCAGTCTACCCGTGTTTGTACAGTACGCTGAAAAGTGAATGAGCTACAGGCCAAATTAAATATTCTAACAGCCACACAAAGTGCTATGACTCTGGTCAGATTTTTATTGAGTTTATATTTAGGCTGTTAATGGTTGATAATGAAAGCAAAGAGGATAAAGGTTAAATCCAGCACGCTTTCTGTTGGCAGAAATCTGAGGAATCCAAGACAAAATTAGTCCTGCTTTTTTATCTGGAAACGGAGGATGATCAAAATACTGCAGACTCAGGGTTTTTCCTCACTTGTGTTTGTATTTCAAAGGCCGCTTTGTCTTCCTGTTCATCCTGCTTGAAATGTAGCCCAGAAAGTTGACGTTTTGTGATCTTATCAGCGAGCTCCAGAATGTTCTTGTCCTCGCAAGAAACCCAAACCGCTTCCTACTTCTTCGAAAGCTCTGGGGTCAACACCATTCATAATTCTTTAGAGGATATCACGTTTAATCCATTCTGGGTGCCTTGTGAGTAAGATGAGTAACATGTTACATAATTTTCACATTCACATGTTATTTGATTTTTCAATGAACAGTAATTGACCCGATTTGAGAGCTTGAGTCTGTTTAAGTAAATACTCTTTTTACATACACATCAGTGAGAGGTGAAATGAAGTCAGCGTTTGACTTTTCCCATTTTCTACTTCTCAGTATCAAATATAATATTTGATGAGCTGGTTACCAAGAATTGGTAGATCAAGTGAAGTTCAGGTCGAGTTCATCATAGTGGCACGATGTACGTGAACATGACAAGCAGCACAAGTTACATCTGTGGTGTGTGTCTTTTATCATTAAAGAGGCCCTGTGGAGTTTCCGCATAAATAAAGGTTCTGTTTACATTTAGTGGGACATTGTGTCACCAAAGCATATTATATGAATGTTTGAGGCCTAACTAATATGATGAATGCATTTTTTTTAATTGAAATTTAAATTCCAATTAAAAAAATGGTAACCTGACAGCACTCTGGAGAGAGCACCTGATTGGTCAATGCTCAGGAATACGTTGTGGAAAATGGTACACAAGACGAGTCGAGACAACTCAGTCATAGTAAGAGTCTGTGTGATTTGGCCTTCATGGTGGACGTCATTGTGAATTACTGTATCAATTACTGTGTGAAGCAAAACTGAAGTTGTGGCAAGTGGCAACTGGAAAGAGGTAACACTGCATTTCCCTACTCTGCAAGCAAAAGTCTGCTATTACGTCTGAATATGCTGAATGTGAAAACTCCTTGAGGCATTTGGTGAGAGGTTTTAGGATGTGAAAAGTAAACAAAAGGAACTGAACATATTTGCCATTTAATGTGGAAATCACTGAGTTGCAAAGCTAGCAAGGTACAACAACCTCCCTCTGCTGCACTTCTATCAACTGTATGTACATCCTGAGGATTTTCCCATTCTGAGGAGATATGCACAGATGTTTGCATCTTGGTTTGGGACAGCCTGCTACTCTGAACAGAACTTCCCAAAAAGTGACTGGGTAGCAGCATTATCATCACTATCACCTGACATAAGACACTTGCCAAAGAGCAGCAATTACAGTCTTTGCATTAGAAGTTATTGTGATTTTAAATGTTATGATTTATAATATTTAAAATGGCCCTTGGTAAGAAGAGTGAGTGGGAACGAGTGGTAACAATTTTATATTGTCATTTCTTCAATAGTTACACTTTAATGTCCTCCAAACGATGATGCTAATTTCAAAGCCAATCCAATCATGCATCATTTAATGGACATTTTAAAAACATCTGTAGAGTATTTCTAGAATTTAAGCTTTGTGCATTTTAGCAGTTCAAAAGTGCCTGGACACGACTCAGCAAGTCCATTTGCTAAAACAACACAGTAATTGAGCTGAGCTACTCCCTAGAGTTTACTTTCACTGTGCGCAGAAACAAACATGAATTCACTCATTTAAGGGAATTTTATTTGGATGGGGAAATGCATTGCACTGGCCTTTGTCCAGTCAGTAAGAGTTCTGGAGTAAAGTGCAGCAGTAGCGTCTGTCAGTGGCAACATATGACACATAATACAAACTGATCAGGCAAAGTGGAGCACTGAAAAAAAAAAGAGAACTTATTCAGTCCAAAAGGCCAGACCCTCTGAATATGGATGTTTTGTGTGACACGCTCATATGCTGAGGCACGTTTTGATTTTCTGCGGCCTGCAGGAACACACATCAATCGCTGACAGTGAGTGGTGTTTTAGGGTGGGTGCCTGATGTGACTAAGTCAAGACTGTGCAAAATTTTCCAGCAGTTGGCTCCATGCGTCCTCTCTCTGGGGACATGTTTGTGTGGGAGAGCAGGACCGGGGGCTGCATGCCTCCCAGCCTCTTCTGAAAATCTGGTTGCAAGACTCTTGTGCCAAAACGCTGCCTGGGCTGGTGCTGTGGATTGTGTATATGTTCATCTTGAGAAAATGCAGGAACTTTTAATAGTGCGTTTGTTGTTTTGTTTGTGTGCTTCTGTCAGGTGTGTTTTCATGTAACTTTTTAACAAAGGCCTGCACGGTATGATTCAGCTCTTTCCGTGCAATCAAATGTGAAAAGTTTCATTGTGGATTCAAAGCATTCCCACGTTGAATCCTCCTGAGAACGCCCGTTTGCTCAAGTCCCATCTGCACCTGAGGCAGTTTGAATGACATTGTCACCTTTGCAGGTGAGTGTAATTTGGCACCTGCTGGGACCAGACCCAGTTTCTCATTGCACATAATGCAAATATCATCTGTTTTAATTATAAATCACAAAATTGTAGTGTATGAAGGTACCCTTTCATTTTCTGCCTTTCTGTACTGTGAGAAAGCAGCATACTTCATCAAATTATCCCACAACCTTAGTTCACCTCTTAAAAGACCCAACCTGATCACACTGCTGTACTCTTACTTGACATATACCGAGAGTCTGACCATTAAATGCCCCTCAATCAAGTCCTTCCTGTTTTGATACAGTCATCTCACATTTCAGCCCCTGCATTCATTTAATGCACCTGGGAACTTCCCTGAGAGAGGGAAAGCAAGAGAGGGACTTATTCAGTATAGCAGACAGAGGGAAGTGACAGCGACTTTGTGGTGTAGAATACATTCGGTTCAACTATCTAAAGAATCCCTGCAGCATAGCAATGTGCAAGGCTCTAGTTTATGTGTTTACAACCAGGGCATGTTGAGATTCACTCAGCAAGCCGATGGACAATGGGTGTGAAGCTGTGGGTTCACAGCTGGAGCCAAGCTTCGCATATCACATGATTAGAGCTCCAGTGATGGCCATAATGACAGCGGTGGCGGTGGGGTTACCGAGAGGTTACGACCGGCTGAGGAAGAGCCACAGTTTATTGCCACTGGGGGGGATCAATTAACTTTGACACCACAATGTTTTTTTCGGTTTCACATCCAGAACTTTTTCAGAAATTGGTGTAATTTAAAGCCATTTAAAGGCATTATTTATAGCTGTTTCAAAAATGTTAAAACTTTTGCTGTTGTGCGGGAAATAGTTTAAAATTTTAAAACACAGAGAGTGCTTAATATGATTGATAACAAACACGGAGTGTGGGATGGATGGATGGGAGTGAAAGAGTGTCCTGGGACTGGAGCACATCCTGTCAGCTGAGCTCCCTCTCTACCTTTTCTTCCTTTCCTCCATTGCTCCTCTTAACAGCTGGTGCTCCCAACTGCATGCAGGGTGATGTGTGGGTTGAGGGAGTCTCTCCTCAGGGTGTCCAGCTGAATCAGGGCTCGGCTTGGAGTAGAGCTCTGGGGTTACCTGACCTATTGACCCCTGGGTTAACCTCTCAACTTCATCTCTCCCCAGGGCCAAACGCATGGCCATACTGAACGCATTAACCCACTGACCCCCCTCTGTCCTGCTCACTGATACGCAAGGCACTTCATCCTCACTCAGTAGTGACAATAGCTATTATTATATGCCTCAAGACATTCATTTAGAAAATATTATGAAACTAGTATGAATCAGTCGAGGTGACCAGGAAATGGAAGCTTTGCAAGTGAGCAAAAATTCAGAGCATGCTAATGCTGAGTGGACAGGGGCAGTTTAGGACACAGTCACACCAACAGCTCAAAGTCTGTTCAGCCAGACGTGGCTGTAACTGTGCAGCAGCTCCTGATCGAAGTTGAAGGCTGAGCCTTCAGGCCTGCAGGCTGCAGGGCTGCCAGGCTGGTCAGGTGGAAGGCTCGGGGCTGGGTGACTGCCACGGGGTAGCACCACTCCTCCCTCGGTCCCTGATCTGCCCAGCGTGCACAGGACTTAGGGCAAAAGCCGGGGATTATCTCCACTGCACTTCCACCCCTACCACCCACTGCCTCCTCGCAACGCAACACCAAGCAGTGCTCCACCTTCTCCCTCCCTACTTTCTGGCCTGCACCTGCATGACATTGAACAGGACACACAGATGCAGGTCCACATTTATCTGCAGGACTGACAAGATTTTATTGAAACAGATCAGTGCACTCTGTGGTTGTACATTTGTACATTGTACAACATTTTACATACACAATGAATTCAGCCTTTCTCTCTTGCTCCCTCTCTGCTACAAACACTGATCACAAGGTAGCCTCCATAACCAAACACTTTTTGTCAAATGAATGGATGTTTGTCAAAGGTGCATGAGCGGAAGTGCTTCATTGTTCTTTTTTTAAGCAGAACTCCCAGTGACAGACAGCTAACGATACTTGTTTTTCATGTTCCTTCTAATTCCTGCTCGGTTACTCACCCACGCAGTCAGTCATCACTCACTGATCAACTTCGACACCATTTGCAATGAGACGTTTAACATATTGACACATCCAGATAAGAGCGACACATTACGTTACAGCTGTGCAGAAAGTCTGAAACCTTTGTGAAATTCCACACTTGATTCAAATTCTTTCCCGAAACAAGTTCAGTATGTACCTGCATGTACAAACATTTCTGTAATGTTGGCGTTGCCTTAAAATAACTTTAATATGTTATTTTGAGATTAGCGGTGCAGCCTTTTAATGTGGTTTGCATGATTAGGCAGATCCTTGTATTTGCTCAGGGTTAAGGATGGATCCTTGTTGTGAAAGAGATGACAGAGGCCTCTCTCCTTGCTCTCCTCTCCACAGGACATGGTTTTAAAAGGAATCTTATGTTTCATTTCGCCATAACTCATGGCCTACTGTGCGCTCTACTCTGCATCTTTGCTTCTCTTTCTGTCTTACATACAAATAACACAGTCCGACATTCTGAACAAATCACACCATGCCTCTCACTCATGATGTCATGTGTGAGTGCTGACAAGAGACTCGTCTCTGTGTGGGTTGAAAAGCAAACAGTAGCTGAATAAGATGGCTGCTGATAGAGACGCTACAAAAAAAAAAAAATCAGCCGTCACAATCGGATGACATCAGTTAGCCTGTGGCTGACCCTGCAATGCAGCAACAAAAGGCATGGAGAGATAAAAACCCAGTGGAGTCATCAAACGTTTAAGATGAAGTGATACAGCTCTGGTTAGGCTAGCAAAGAATAAAAAGATGAGTGGAATTACCTCATTATGTTGGAATAAAGACGTCTCTTGCAAAGATTAAATGATATGCTTTCTTGGGGGGAGGGGTGTCGGGGTATATTTCTGTGTCCCTCTTTGAGGGTTTGCACTGTCGATGTGCGTCTGTGCCTCCAATACAGGCCAAATGCTGTAGCTTTGCAGCTGTGGGGTGGGATCTGTTTGGCACAATGACATAGTTTTTGTGCTCAAGCTGAAGTCACTGAGATGTATGCGATTCCCTGTGCCTTTCATTGCATAGTGTTGCTGATGCAAAGTGTTATCAAAAAGATTCCTGTTTTATTGGAAGACAAACGCTTTACAGCTTTGGGCCGTCTCCTCCGCTCGGGCTTAGACAAGCTAAACAAGCTAAAATGGCCTCCAAGAAAGTGGATGTGTGGGGACATGTTCTCACAGCGCTGCCTGCTGCAGGCTTTGGCTCAGACTCCAGGGTAGAGGTGGCAATGTGTGCGTGTGCATGTGTGTGTATGTACATGCCTCTGCTTCTGTATTTTAGTGGGGCATGGGGGGAGTGGCACGGAGCGCAGGCAACGAATCATGGGCCCGATGCCAGGTGAGATAATGACACTGTCAAACAGGATTTTGGGTAATGGGGGCGATAGTAGCTGTGGAAGAAATGATGTCATTAAGTCGGTTTGGAAGCACTGGTTTCATGGACGGTGGCAGCTTTAACTTGAAGAGAAGACGAAGGGGGGAGGAATGAGAGATAAGGGTTGGAAGGGGCTCAAGGAGGTTGTAGGTGAGATGGAGGGGAGTTTATATGAGTGTTTGCACACAGGAAGGTCTGTGATGGAAGTGATATGGAAGGGATTACGTGATATTTAGCTTGTTCTCCATATGCACTCGTGCATATCTATATGCAGAGCATGGTGGCAGAGCCTGGCGTAATGTATAGGAGATTTATCATCGTGCATCATCTCCTCCTCTCTCCCCTTAGCCTGGCCCCGGTAAAACCATTTTGCAGGCACGTAGCCACTGCACCCCTCCCTTCATCTGCCTGTGTCTGCAAGCACACTGCCCTCACACACTGCTGGCAAAAGGCCATGTAGGCAATGTGAAGACCACATTTGCCTGCATGACCAAATACCAACACCTGACAGACTGCGAAGGCACAATGGTGAAAGGATTTACGAGCATCAAAGTAGCATTGTTTTACTTTTCAACAGCAAGTAGCATTTTCATCTTTCGATCAATGTTTCTTGAAGAGTAAAATGTGTGGACAGATTTCAGGCCAGCAACTCAAAAACAACTCTGGTTAGGTCTGCCTCTTTTTTTTTTTTTTTTTTTTTATCAGCCAGACACATAAGGTGCACCACAAATAGAAACCGGAAGTATTGTGGGTAATACAGGAAGTTCTAACAAAGAGCATAACCCTAGTTTGTCAAGATCAGGATTTACAAAAGACAACAAATACATCTTGGTTTGAAAGAGCCTGCTTGGGTTCAGGTTTGGCATCCCTTAATCTTTTATTTACTGCTCTACTGGTATGGCAGGGAGCATTGAGCAATCCCTTTTGTTCAAAGCTTACTGAGGACTTAGCAAGAGAAAACAACCTCAGTGCATATAACTTAGAAATGTGATTCCATCATAGTGCATGATGGAAATGCAGATAGATCTATAGTCTATGACGGGACATGCTTGCACAAGGGCTACCTGATTTAGCCACAGCACTTTTCTGGTATAGTTTGGATTTTTGAATGAGGGCTGCCTGTGGTTTGAGGTGAAACCCAAGGCCTCACAGTCTAGGTGGGCCTACTGTGTTAGCCTAGCTCTGACAGCACCTGGGACTGGTTAGCATCCATGCTAGAGCTGGATAGAGCTCCTGGACAAAGTTCAGCTCTGTGGGAGAGGAATAAAAGCTACAAAGAGAGAAAGAACTTTCTATTGTGAGCATGACGTGAATGTTGCCACACGTCTCATGAACATTCTCAAACTTACAAATCAATTTACACATGCGCAGCCTAATCTCTTTCTTTCTATACATCTTACACAGTAGGAGCTTTGCAGCTGCATCACATCACATCTTTCTCAAAACCACATTTTAGTGTGCACAGGCAGGTCCACTGCAGACAGCTGTGCAGGGCGTGCATATTTCAATTACAGTTGCAATTACAATTACAGCAGCAGCATATAATATGAAACAAGTGAGCTACAAAGAGATACAGTGTAGCTGTTATGTTATTAACAGGCTTACTTCAGAAGGCAAATGATGCAGATGTTTATATGCCGTTAGTGTGAGATAGGAATGTAAAAATCAGATGATAGAGTATCTGCTTGTAAGCTTACCAAGAAACTCATATTCATATTAGCACAAATTTTTCATTAGCATTAGCTAACTCAGAAAATGGGACAAAATGATATCTTCTATATTTTGTCAAGATGGCCAACTCTAATGCTTAGAAGGTCATCTTCACGGTTGCTGAAGAGTTGACTCCAGCGGGACTTCCATGGGTTGTAACTTTAGCACCGTCACTGTTGGTCGAGCAAGATTTAAGATTAAAGCACCTTGTTTCTGCCCAGCACAAATCCTACTAATTTCTCAAACATTTATCCCTCATCATTTTTCTCTTTTTCCATTTGTGTCTCAGCAGGATACATTCTATCACCACCTCAGTTTATCCATGAAGGGTACTGTGTCCTAATCCCAAAATCGTCCCTTCCCTTGCTCTCCCATACAGCCTTACTTTTCACATTAGTGCAGGGTTAGAGCAGTGGTTCTACCTCAATTGCCAGTTGGCTGTGATCCTTGTTCCGGCTCCAGCATCTGCACCAATGCAGCAGCATGGCAGCTCAGTCCAAAGGGGGTTGTGCAGACTCAGGGCCTGGGTCAGAGAGAGGGGCTTCTCTGTTGTGACGCAGTCATTACAGAGGCCAGGGTAAGCCGTCTTTGCTGGATGTATGGGGACATGTTCTGACCTGACCAGGGTTGACCTGACTAGACGACCACAAGCACTTGGCCGGCTCCGGCTCATTTTTGGGCTGCCAGCCCACCTCCATGTTCTGTGCTCCATTTGGGCTTTCTTGATCCGTCCCAAACAAAACCACAAAAGTGGAGGGGCTAATGCAGTGGGGTTGCCGAGCAGTTCTACCCAGCCACAGAGCAGTGAGGTCATAGACTGTATGCACCAGCCTAATACTTGGCCTGATGCATGGGAACTGTCTTTGAATCTCTCTCAGCACCCGTAACCTCCTCTCCCCTCTTCATTTTCTTCCCCATCTTATTCCTTTCCTCCCCTCTGTCACTCAGTTTTCTGAGTGTCAAGGATCTGACATCCTAGCGCCTCATCATCCTTCAACCTCCTGGTCTTGCGGAGAGGCAGCGAACATATGGTATCTATATCATGGGCATATATTACTCAACTTTGAATCTCTCAAGATCCCATCCATGAATGCTGCACCAGCTTTCCCACACAGCACAAATCATTAGCGTCTCTCCATCTTGGCACTACAAAACCCTTCTATGACGTGATATGTTAGCATAACAGCAGTGCTGCCAAACAGGGCTATATGGTAAGCCTGACAGAGTTTTATATTTAGATACTGTTACACGTCACAGAGGGGTATCAACTCTTGAGCCAAACCTATAGCTTTCTCAGAAGGCAACATATCCCTTACGTTTCTTAATTGCTGTCTCGTTAAAATGGACATAAAGTATTTTTTACATTAAGATGAGACAGGGATAAAGACTCAGTGATTTACTGTGGAAGGTGAGGGTGTTGGTTTACACGTTCAGAGACACGGAGACTTCTCTCAGGGGACAAGAGGAAGCTGACAAGTGGCAACAGGGAAAAATAAAATCCTGCAAATTAGATATTATGCATGCTGGATCTTGCTTTCTAGTATTTGGTCCGACAATGCTGCCCAATGCAACAACATGTGCCAAGCGATTATAAATAGGAAAGAGGAGAACTTTAGATTTCCTTCCACGTCTGCTGTGCAGTGACTTGCACACAGAAGACTGTTACACTTCCACAGCTCGGTTACTGCCTGGGCAAGCTCCAAGGGCAATTTTGTTGTACCATACCGTGTTGAACGGTAATATCCCTCTGTTGTACAAACTGTGCTGCGCTTTTATTCATGATGAGACATGCATGGCTTGGGAACATATTGCTTGTCAGTCAAACATTACCTTGTTCTAACACCTTCACAGACACAAAGGTGCCAGTATTGTTTCTATAATGCTCCCTCTTCCCAGGGTTTAATTCTTTATTTTACAGTGGGAGAAAAAACCTCACTTCCTGCATCAGAACGTGTCATGTTTCTGTCTCACACAAACAGCCCCTTGTCTCGCAGTGCAATTTGCCTGTCCCATAGCCATGAGGGCTGTTGTTCCCCTTCGCTTTCGTCAGGGCACAGAGCACGGTTCACTGCGAGGACAGGCCTATATAGATGTTGTCTTGGTGATACACACCACTTGGGAATGAGACAGGATTCAAGTCATGGGATGCCATGTGTGGCTGTAGTCAGTAAGTGATAAAACGTTTCTCCAGTGTCTCCATAGACAAAATAATACAGAGCTGTCAAAAGGATCATGGTACAGATTGGCTTGGACAAAGTACTCATGTGCTAACTCTAAAGCACTCCACTATCTGCTGCCCAGCAGTGTTAGTATTATGCTGCCTTGCCAGCACTGGTGCCACAGTAAAAGGTACGTGAGCCCCACCCTGCTGCGACTGCCTACTGTGTTGAAGGCCTCAGGCCAAGGGTAATGAAAAGTCTGAACATACGCTGCTCAGACTTGTTTGGCCTGTCACTGTAGCTGGAGTGTATCGGGCCTAAGTAACTGTCAGCAGCTCTGTATCTGATGGCTTTGTGCATGGTGTGTGTGTTTGCACACTTGCATGTATTGGCTTGCTTGAGTGTGTGCTAGGTGAGAGAGCAAAGGTGAGCGATTTTTGGGAAATAAAGTGTGCGTATGTTGCTTTACATTGACATGTTGGCTCCATGCAACGCTCATCCATAAGTATTTTGACAGTCGAGGCTCGTTAGCAGATTGGATCCAGCAAGGTTTCCAAACTCCAATGTAACAATTTCATTGTGCGTCACTTGAAAAGCCTCTTCCTAAATTCACCATGAATCTGTCATCAGATTGCAGCTGTTCCAAATCTTACTAGCTACTTTATTACCACGCGCCTTAAAAATTAAGAGGGAAATTAAGGGGGGGAAAGAGAATGAGATGAAAGAACTTGGGTGGGAGTGCCAAAATTTTATGATATTGTCCTGCTTGTAAAAGCACATTGGTGATGATTTCACATTGGTGGAAAATTATTCATAAATCACGTAGCTGCACTATGACAAATCTCTCAGAGGCTCACTTTTGCATGACCGTGACTTGCAAATAGACCAGGATGCCAGAACCTATTAACAGAGAACTAAAGTTTGACAGGTTACAAGGAGGAACATGGGTGGATGTTTTAATCTGAGTGCAAGTCTGCTACCACAATTCCTAAAAAATTCAAATATGTCTAAATGTCCAGTGATGCTGAGGTGGACATGACAGATATCTGGTGTTGTGGCCAGTCAAAGACAGACAAGCAGCTTTCAGACATGCATTGTTTGCGCAGTTTTTGTTTACACTTACAGCTCTGCTCTTAATCCCCACATATGCACCAGCCCCATGCAACTATAATGCTGTCTGATTGAAAGGAAGGATGTCTGTATGGATACTAGATGCATCATATGTTTTGAGGAATATAATCCATGCTTAGCCCACTGAGCTTTTCTGGCCCCCTCACTTAGGTTATTAGAGTGAGGAGTTTGACAAGCCTGCCCACCGGGACGGGGTGGAGACTTGTCATGTTACAGTGAGGTGACATGTCAACACATCTGCAGGTGCATTACATCAACAGTGTTTTCTTTTGCATTGTTGTTACTACAACAAACTCCAAAGGACGTGAAACAACAAATCCGAGTGTTCTGAACCTGGTGCTTTTCCACTTTCACATTTTCAGCTCACTTGTTGTTGTTGCACCACACATTGAAAAAGAAATACAACGAAACACACACACAGCATTTGTTGCCGGACTGCATCAGGAACATCATGCAAGGGAGAACACCAGGCAAACAATTTGATGGTAGATTAAACATATACCACAACATACATGCATGCTTCATTTCTCTATTATATTATACCGCATATTACTTTACAAACATCTGGCAATTGCAGCCTATCCAAGCATGCAGGGAAAACACCGTATAGTTTGCCAATATATTACAGGGCTCATATGTAGACTGCCATGCATTAGCTCAGTCCTGTATTGAGGTGAGACTGTTATCGTCTAAACTCCCATTTCCAATAAGTGGGCATTCATTAGGATTAAAAGAAAAATGAGCAGAAAAGCTGTTAAGTCACATTATTTAATCAGGAGTGCATGAGAAAGGTCATGACTCATCGTTGTACAGTAACATATAAGTACATTTGTGTGTTACTGGAAAGAAAGAGTAAAAAATATTTTAGATGTTCGTGTACTGGAGCTGCAGTGAAAATTACGTCGGTGCATGCTCGTCCCTCTCATACATGCAGCCATATAAGCATGTGATGCATACATAAATAACTATCAGGTTTGATGCTGGAAGTTAAAGGTATTTGTCACTGACTGTACTTTGAACCTTCAGTTTCATTAAATCATTCCTTTCATTAGTGATTCTTCAGGCCCATTTGTTTCTTGTTGTGCTGTATCTATGCAAACAGGCCACTAATCAGAAAATCTGAGTCATGCAGAAAGCATAAGATGACAACTTGTACCCAGTAAACTGTGCCGGCTGGGTGAGACACACATACCGATATGTACTACTTTATGCCACATTCACACGAGCATCTTTAGCCACCATCACTTGCTTACTTAATTAATATTACTGTGACTGACAGCTTCAGTACTGGGTTATACCTGCCATCTTAAATCTGCTTGAGAATGCAACGTATGCATACTTTACTGTGTCATTGTTGAACTCTTTGAACTTGTTTTATCCAGTATTAAAATTTTTCTTGCAGTTCCTTGAATGGCCACTTGAGGCTGGCTCTAAAAGAACGTCAATCCCCATAGACCTCCATATTAAAATGTCCAGCTTCACAGCAGAAATAAACATGTTTACAGATACAAAAAACAGTTTTGGTCCCCATAGCTAATTTCCCCTTTCATGACATTTCTACGGCAGGCAAATGTTTATATAACTTGCTTGTTTAAATTATATTAAGGTTTAAAGCTATGCATAACTATGGTAATAGCCACTTTGAGTGACAGCTAGCTGCTGGGTTTCAGCTCTCAGTCTTCATTCAGCTTGCCTCAGATCCACCCACGCTCCACGTCTTTGCCCGTTCTTGGATTAGCTTGGAGTTTGGCGAAGTCAGGCCCTGCCAAAATGGTGACAGAGCCACTGAAACTGAGCTTAACAACGGCTCTTCAGAATTCTGAGGTTAATGTCACAGCGACTGCGTCCATGTTTTGTACAGTCTATGGCAAGAACACATACACAGTAAATAGCTGCTTTAAATTCTCTCTACAAATTAAAGCAACATTATGTAACTATTTTACCTTAATATAACAGCCAACACTTTGATGGTACACTGACAAGCAATAGAAGAATGGTTCCTCTTTCATTCCCACTCTGCTCTTGCAGAGCATAACTTGAGTTTAGTGGGTACAGTCTCCCGCAAGAGGTGGGTAACACTTTACGGCACTACCTCACACACCATCAACTGTCACTGATTTTGGTGAAACTGAATTTTATAAAGAAAATATTTTTTGGTTTTCCCTCTGATGTCCTCCAGCTGCTCTGCCTCAGCCCTCTGTGATGCTAATGTTAACCAATGCACATGTACAGCTGTCCATGTCACATTGATGTATGCACAGTGAATGGTACTAACAAAACTGTAGGGGCACCAAACTGTAGAAAAAAAAAAGTGTTGCATAATGTTGCTTTAAAATGCATCCACATGAGCACAATTGTACATCTGTGTTACGTTCAAGCACAAACTTGTTTACCTTGTTTCTGACCTATGGAGACAGATGGAGATGGCAGCTTTGTTTACTGTGAAGTAATGGGACTGTATGGTGAATCTGAAGACTTACCTTGAGAAGACACAGTAGTTGCCTGTGGTAAAGTGTGAAAACTGAGGCAGCTCTACCTGCTGCTGCCTGTCTCTCAACTAACAGAGGTGTGTGTTCAAGTATGTGTATGTGTTAGAAACTAGGGTAGGCTGCCAAGGACAGCCTATATGAACAGAGGGGAGTACAGTGAAAAGAAAGAAAATGACAATGTATGTATGGGGCAGGAAGGAGATGAGAGCACAGAAATGCAGTAATAGAGAACGCTTCAGTGGTTTGACAAAAGAAATGTGAAGAGGGGTGGAGAGATGGAGTTATCCGGGGTGGAAACTCTGCTCTGACACAGGCCTGTCAGCACTCCCAGCAGCCATCTCAGAGCGCTGCCATCACTATGGTGACTGCGGAGTGTTTTCTTTAATAATAGGCAACTGTGAGCCCGTGAGCGTCCCCATGCACAGATACACTTACTCATACTTTAACGACACCTGTCAGAGCAGCCGTCTCCTCCAAACCTGATGAGCTCAACAGCTACTGCAAGGAAATGCACAGGCTTATGTTTGGTCATGCACACACACAAACACACACCCACCCACACACACACACACACACAGATCCTTACAGACGAGTGCAGTCATCAGTTCAGTCAACAGATTGGAAGTCAAACTCTTCATGAAAGAGGCCTGAAGGAAAAGAGTTTTGACAAGGAATCTGTCTCGCTGTCTCCGCTTGACAAAACAAAAGCTTACACACTCTAAGTGGAACTCTGGGGAAGTGAGAGAGAGAGGAACAAATTACCGATATTGTTTGCTGAGGGATGTTTGGGGGCCTGCATCTGATGCTATCGCTACCGTCCGATGGTATCTCACCTTGAAGTGATCCTGGGAGATGATGCACCAGGGAGGGAGGCTTGGTCACGTCTCATTGCCATAAGCTGGATAACATGCAGCTGTTTACATCAGCTCAAAATCCCAGGATTGGGTCCTCTATCGCACCAGATTACTTTTTATTTTTTATTTTTATGAGGTACCCTCACTTCCGATGGATGTCACTTCACGATCCTGTTTCGCATTCTGTTTAGATAATATGATAATTGAAAGATATGATTTATTCACTTCCATATAAACTATGCTGTCATTATGACAGTATAAATCTGCCACCGGCTGACTTCACCTCAGTCTTGGAATAACAACAGCAATCATAAAATGCATTTTTTCATGTTCCTGTAAGGTACTCACTCGGATGATAGCTGCTGACTCTGCTTATTAACCTTGAGTAGAGGAGGTGCTCATTAAAACTGAAATTGATATGGTTCTCTATCTCCAGTTGCTTGACGCTTTTGTTCAGTATGGGAATGGCACTATAACCCAGAGTGCTTGGCAGTAGAGCAGCGGGTCGTTTTGGCTCTGTGGCCTGTTGTGTCTTTGTCAATCACCTGGCCCTGGGAGGAAATGGCTGTCTGTGGCATGGGCCAGAAACATCCTGGCAGGCACCTAGGACAGCTGAAACCATGGGAATGTCTACCGAATAGAAACTCAGAGCACTTCTCTTATTGCATTGTACAGGATTACTGCATAGACACTGATCTAGAGGTTTTCTTATGGGAACGGGGGAACCTGTTGGCGCTTTCCTTGTTTATGGAACTGATCAAGATTGCTTGCAGGATTTGTGGATTGTGTGCATTTTTGTTATGTTTGCTGTCTTTGTATGATATTTACATGCCAGCAGATTTGTTGTCGGACAGTGCAGCTGATGAGCCAAAGTATAAGCCTCATTGTTCCTCAAATTACATGCATTGATAAAGCCAGAAACTTCATGCGGCATTTACTGCTACGCCTCAATAACCATCTGGCTTTTATGCCAAAACTAGGGAAAGAAAGAAAGAAAGAAAGAAAGAAAGAAAGAACTTATTAAGGAAAAAGTTTTTGTATTTCTTTTGCTGTATCATGTTTGAACGTGTATCATATTTGACTACATGACACAAGATAACAATTCTTTCTCAGTGAAGTAATATGATATTTATTGAAAGTTCTCTGATGAAATTAAATGTTAGGAAGTTTTTCTGAGGAGACACACAGACCGTGAAAAGTGGCTGTGTCGTGGATGTCAGCCGCCATCTCCTCACAGGCTGCCATCATTATGCAATGAAGAACGTGCTTGTTTTCCTGTATCAACACCTGAATGTGTGTAAATGTGCACTCCTGTCTAAATCTAGATTATATTAGATGTTATGTGTGAGTTCAGATGAAGGTTCATATGCATATTTCTGGGGGAATTTAGTAACCTGGTTAGTAACTAGCAGCAAGTGGCCAATTAGTAACTTTCCAGAAACACTTTCCAAATGATTTTATTATGAAGAACATTTGTTTTCAATCCAAGTGCAGCTTCTCGGAGCCAGTAAGAGCTCAATGAATACTGAAAGGCCATTTCTCAAACATTTGTCCCAAGTGCTTTGATGCTTTTAATCATTAAGCTTTTGTACAATAACATGAACTTCCTCAACTTTCCTTTATGACCTGAAGGAGTCCGCATTCAGACAGCAGCAAGCCAACAGTATAGCAACATAAAGCTGGCCAAGGGAGGACACATTACTCGGAGAATCCATATAGTTTGTCATCATTTGAGGCAAAGCTCAGTCATGATCCTGTAATCACTCTGAACCCATATAACAAAGAACAGACCATGCAAGTAAATCTGATTCAAAGCAATTTGTTCAATTATAGGGAGCTGGGGAGTGGAAACCGATACCCGGTATGAGACATTAGTTCCACTGCATTCAGGAAAGGGTGAAAAAAATGCTTGTAAATGGCCACGATTGCTGCATGTCTCTCATAGCATGTGCACTGTTGCTTGAGGTGACACATTTACAATTTGTCGTACTGAGTCGGTAACACTGCTGCAGGTGTATGGAGTGAGTCCGGGACAGCAGCAGGTATAGGCAGTGCACAGGTTACTGTTGCTGTCAGTAGTCAAGACAGGCTTAGGGAGATGTTCACACATGCAGTAACTGCAAACAACATCTAAGAATAGCAGGTATGGTTCATTGTGAGAGTCTAGCCGAAGAAAAGCACTTTCCATCTTTTGTAATAATGTAATCTAATAATGTAAATATGAGTAATTATATAAATGAAGAATAATAAATAGTTAAATAAATGTGGTTACTAAAGAGAAAAAGTAACACAGTTGGGTTAAAACTGTTTTTGTCTACATATTAACGAGCACAAAATGACTCATTAAATGTCAGAAACACGTACCTCAGTGCATTACACTTTAAATAAGATGGTGATGATTTTTCTGTTTTTCATTTAAAGAGTTGCTCATTAAAAAAATCAAGAAAAACCTGATCCAGTCCCTTCGTTCTTAGGTCAGATGTTGGTTATTCTCACATAATTGAATTACCCTATCATACTCAAGTGTTTTCTTGTTATTTCCGTGTCATGCCTCACATATTAGAGACATTCCCAGCATGATCAGATGTCTGATCTACAAGAGGCTCTTTGACATCATCACTGTGGGCTGAGCGCAGACGTTTTGCACTTTCACTTCTCTCTATTCTGTCACGTCTGTCTGAGATGAGTGATATCATACAGACACATTTCTAACCAACCTCTAAAGGGGAAGTTCTGAGTCTGTTGTTGTGTCTAAATACACCGTCCTGTCAGTCATTCCGACCATGCAGTGACGTGATGATTGTGATGATCGGTATTCTGTTATAATCTTTGTGGTTTCTGCTTCTCTTTTCTCCAGAGATGGCTGGGAGTGTCCTGCGGATTCCAGGGGTGCATTCCCTTTGCCATGGGCAGCACAAAACCTCACACGCTCCCTGCTGTAACCTTCTGGGAGTGGGGATTCACAGCTTCTGTCTCAGCATGCTTACTCCCTTGTTTTCATGTCCGACCTGTCACTGTGGTTGTATGTTTTCCACACAAGAGCACGGGTTAAAAATTCCCAGTTAGCGTACCTCTCAAGGTTGCAGTAAACGCGTTTCTCAAAGTTGTAGTAAATGTTTGTGTCTTTGTGAAAAAGGTCACAAATTTGACAAGAACAGAACTGAAAGACAGTTCCAAACGCTTTCCTGTAAACTACAAAAACAATTACATGTCAAAAAGGTCACAAGGTACTATGGAAATTCCAGACTCACTTCTTAGATTGCACGATTTTCTGGGAAATGTTTATCAATAAGTTATGCAAATACAAATAAACACATATAACCTGAGGCAAGTGTAGCCAACATATGCACATACACACTTTCACATGCACACAGTCACAAAAGAAGAAGTATTTAACCCATTGAAAGTTGCTGCTCTGGGCGCCAAATTTATGGTGAGAACACAGCAGAGAGCAAACAAGCAAGGAAGTGTAGGATGCTTCATGAATACTAATTTGGTGCTATTAGCCAAAAGGCTACCACATGAGACAGCTGGAACATGCCTGATGGCAGAATCTGTTGAACAGGGGGGAAATTGTTGTTTCAGCAACATCACAAACCTTTGTCAACTTTAGTCCAAAATCACTAGCTTTTACCAACAACATTAGCATATTACGGACAATACAGCATTGTGAGACTGTTGTGTGAGATGGTGACCCCACTGGCAAAGAACTGCTGTTGAGAGTGGAAAGTGGGAAGGATGGAAGGAATAGGAAGGGGCAATAACAGCCTGAATCAGTGGAGCCAGGAGCCTGACATCTCAGGTACCCACACTCGCTTGCTGTGCCAAGCACTGACTTCACTCCTGCTACTGGCGGTGTATGAGTGTGTGTTTCTGTGTGTGTGCGTCACAAGAGTGGCAAGAGGTCATCTGTGACAAAAACATGCCCTGGTCTCCATATAAATAATCCGGTTCTTATTTTCCTGTATTTTTTTGGTAATCCCTTACCCCTGGGGACGTGACGACTTGGGATTAATCCATACTTAATGGACACATTGGATATGACCACAGCTTCCATGTCGCAAAGCCAGTCTATAAGAACTGGGTCAACTGCCAAGAGGAGGTGATTAAGGATTGTCTGCTTGACAGGCACCCAAACCCTGACAAAGAGAGGTAAACTTAACTCAGGCGCCTTATTTCTCATGGAGGTGAAAGATGAAGGCACCCACCCAAAACCCATAGACCTACAGGGGCGGAGTACCCCACCCTCTGATCGTTTACACGCCCATGACCTCCATCTCTGCAGTGATCCAAAGCTATTACTTTCATCTTGGACCTATCCGTCATACTTTATTATTACCACTTCTTGGCTATACAACATTTTACTGCAAAAATCACTGACAAACATAAGTAGCATGCAGATTCAAGTCCAACTCTGGAGCCAGGGGTGCAAGGTGAGCTAGGCACTCTGGAGTGTTCTCCACGGGTTGGAGATACAGGAGTCTGCACTCGATGGGGAATGATGTGATTTACGGACGTCAATGGTGCTCCCCTCCGCTGGTTTTGTTGGATCACGGATGGCTTCGATGATCGCTGGGTCTCACAATGTCTCCCAGACGCAAAAGCATGACTTAATCTGTCCAGTAAAAGCCAGCAGGCCCACTGCTGCCGCAGGCCTGGCTAGGCTTGGCTGGGACTGTGCTGGGCTGCGGTGCGCTGGGTTGGCTGCAGAGGGCTGCAGCTGCCAGATAGCTACGTCAGAACCAAGCAACAGACTGAGTGATGAGGATAAACAAAATCAGCCTGATGTGTTTGGAGGTGGAATTATTATCAGAATTTAATATTCATGTGTCTGTGAAAGTAAACAATACTGTACATTGTTATTTGTGAGGTGTAATTTCAGTGAACTATGTGCTCATAGCTTGTAAGGCTGTTCAGACAGATGGCTTGCAGTGACCTGTCATGGTACTGGCATGAGATTTTGATTAGACTGTACTGTAGTGGAGGTTTTGAGTGTCCTCCCTCCTGGTCTAACTGTAGCTTTTGTATGTTCCTGTTCAGCAATATGTGTGTCAAGTACATTACTTTAGAGCAGATATACCATAGACGGCAATTATATTGCAATGCTTAATGGTTAAACTTCATGGTTCACAGTTTATTGTTGCTTTTGCTCTGCCGTAATGCAAAACAGGTGAGGGAGGCAGTGCCACTGAGGTACGGCCTGCGTGGCTCGCCAGTTTGGATTGGGCAGCTCTTGCCCATATATCCTTCATTGATGTATTGACCCTCCCCCTGCCTGCAATGGCCCTACCCTCACCCCTTTTGAACTAGACCTGGTCCATTAATGACATCCATTTTGGGAGGCGGTAAGCGAGGTCCTTTTATGTGGCAGCGATAAAATAGCTTTTTGCCTATGCTTAGCAATGGTGCTGCTCTGGGCAGTAGACCATTACGTGAAAATAAACCTAATTATTCACTGTGCAGCTACAACTGTGGCCCCCAGTCTCCAGCTGCAAACTCAGACTAACGCTCTGACCTCGGCTCCTGGGCCTCATGAAGCTCAGCCTTCACCATTTCTGTAAAGCTAACCAAAAGGGTAAGACTGATTCACTTAACCAATAACTGGAACAATGGTCTTAACTCTAAAATCATAACCATCATCCGATTCTGTCTACTATAATAATCTGTGAAGTGTCCTCTTTCAGTGCATTAACTCCAACCTGATGTAAGCGGGTTTGAAAAAACGTAACCAGGGAATATATCTGGTAAATCTTAATCTAATAATTCCCATTTGGGCATGAATACATATGTAAATGAGGCTGGAGGGGTTGCGTCAAAGGGGCAAATGGTGTAAGTCTGAAATGCTACAAACATGAACCATATGTGTTTCCCTCTTTGTCTATAAATGCAGTCAGATGGCTTTGTTCTTGCAGTACCCCCTAGGTTCTGTTCAACCCAGATCTCCACTGTTCTCCCCCTTCCCAGTTCATCCTAGGTCCCTTCAGGCAGCCACAGACCTCTCCTGCCTGCTGGAGCTTCGTTTCCTGGAAGATCCTCCTCCAAGTGTCCCCAGCCAGATAAGGATGGTGTGTGTATGTGTGTGTTTGTGGGTCGTGGCGGTGTGGCTAGAATAACTCTAAATATCTGTGACCAAGCCCAGAATAACTGCATTATGAAGGGGAGGTGGACCGGAGGAGCCAGAAGGCAGGAGAAACCACAGTTTCTGAAGAAAATGGATTGGAAATAGATGTAAACCCACTGCAGGATATTTTGTGTCTAGTCCCAGAAGCAACAGCTTGCCCAGGTGGAGCGCTGCACAGGCCCGACCAACGCGGAAGTGTCTTTCACAGTGGGAAATAGGGCTCATTGCTTGGCAGCTCATGTGTACTGCTGGGAATGTGACAATGACAAAAAGAGCATTGCATATAAGTCTTAATAATGCCAATAATAATCGCTTTGCACTCTGTCTAGACGAGGAACGGTTAAATTGGGTGTGTGAGGGTGTTTGGGCGAGGGGGGCTGCCACTGCTGGAATGGGTGAGTAAAGTGAGCATTCTATTGAGGTCTTAGTTTGGCTAATCTCCCCCATGTGACAGCACAGCCAGATTTGCTGCCATGGAATGCCACAGGCTGTTGTGCTGGGGACAAAAAGAGACAGAGGCTTAAGCTGCAGGGGGGCAACACTCCGTGGTCCTGGAGAGCAGTGCAGCTACGCCAAGAGAAAAAAAAGTTCTCAGGGTTTCCACACACACCCCTTCCTCTCCCGCCCTCCACTCCCCCCATCACCCCTCCATCTCCAACAGTCATCACCAGCAGTGCACACTCACCACCAACCATGACACACGTGTGCTCACACACATAGTTCTCAGCCACTACTGGAGGCTGATCAGAGGTGTTTTGGGAGGTGTCTTGCACACATTTTACCACTCTTTCTCCCTCTTGCTCTCTCGCTCTCTCCCTTCTGTCTCTAGTGTATACAGTGGTCCCTGTCCTGCTCTGCAGTCAGCTTAGGACCACATCTGGTCTGCAGATGCACAGGGTACACAGAGTCTTCCCATGAATGCCAGACCCGTGGCGAGGACAAACAATACAGATCCTGAGGGTGGATCGTTCATCTACCCAACCTTCAATGTTTTTCTGCTTTCCAGTTTTGTGGCGCACACCCTCTCAAGGGAACAGGGCAGAAACCAGCAGCAACTGCCTTAATTTTTACCCTGCGGTAACAGACGGTCATCAGATATCAGCTATCAATCGATTTGCTTGTTTGTTGTGATCAGTTCCAGTTCAGCTCAGTTATCCCATTGAACCCATCCTCTCTGGGGTTTGATTTATTTATTTATTTATTTTCAGAAATTAGCATTGCAATGATGAACATGATAAGATATGAACAGTGGTGAAGAATATTTTGTCCTTATGAGGAATTATCCTTTAAAAATATGATAGACAGAGCGCAAATGTGAGAAGCTCAGATGGGCAATGATTATTACAGGGTGCCAATTCATATGTGCGCTTTAAATGGAGATGCTCTTAGCCAGCTTTCTTTGCAGTAATAGAAACCAAGATCTTGTAATTTGTTTGGGGCTTAGATAAAATTATATTCTCTGAGGCAATGTAAGTGACCTGTGTCACAGATTCAAAGGCTCAGCCTCAATCCCCTAACCCAACCAGCCTTTCACAAACTAGCCAAATCCCCCAGAGCCCCAGATCTCTAGTCTGGGACGGACGTGAGAATCCTTGTCTAGTAGGGGTAAGGACATGGAGTTCTGTCAGTGTCAGCTCCACCCCTTCTCCCCTCTTGCCCCCCTCTGATGCTTTAATTAAAGAAATAATCAGGATTTGCATCACAATGGCAGCCAGGGCTCTTACCATTAGTGGCCCGTTTGCCATCAGAAGTCTAATGAAAATGTAACATCACCTAAGCCCTTCTTCACAGATTCTCAGATTAGCCATAGCGGACTAGAAGAGAAAGCTCGGACCTTGAGTTGGTTTAATTCTTTTGTATGATAAGCATCGGCCCCCTAAATCTAGCCTGGCCAAATCCTCTTGAGAGGGGCTAAGTGGCAGGGCTGAGAGAGGAGAGGAGAGGAGAGGAGAGGAGAGGAGAGGAGAGGAGAGGAGAGGAGAGGAGAGGATGTAGCCAAGGCAGCCATACCAGGCTCAGGCTAGGCCAGACCCCTCCTTCCTTGCCTGCCTCCGCCCCATTGCCCTCCCCCCTCAGCTGTCCCGGGCCACAATAGGCTGAGCATCTTTTGTGGCATTAACGGTTTGTAGGAGCAGGAGAACAATGTATGAGAAGTGAGGAGCGCGGGGTTCCCACACACAGGGCCGACATGTCCTCACACCCCCACCCAGCCACCCCTCAAAGACGGCAACCTGCACACAGCTGATCGTGGCGCCCCTCTGTGCCCCCCTTTCACACAAAACACACTTCCCTCCACATGCATGTACAAACACACGCACGCACGCACACACACACACACACACACACACAAACTCTTACAAAGCAAACACTCATGCACATGTAAATATACATTGCTGGTTCGACATAGATATTTGCTCATGTTTAATGCATGAATAAGAATTTATGACATGGGATGCAATTGTTGATATAGCTGCATACAAGCATGCACACATACACTTGCACATGTAATTTAATTGCCTGGTGAGGCCGTAGAGCGCAGGGGAAAATCCTTTTGTTGCATGAAGGGTGAGGGTTGTCTGGGATCTTGATTAATTTGTACTGTCATATGTGGGAGGGGTCTTTCACCAGGGGGTGCAGGGTGGGAATGTCACTTACTCAAGGTTCCTCCCTGTCAAATAGACTGACAGTGAACCAGGGTCTCCGTGAGTTGGTTCCAACTATCTGATTAAGAAACTTTTGGCTTAAGCCTCAGTTAATCAGCATTGATTCAAATTTGAACAAACAACTTGTCCACAGCCAAAAGTGCAGTATGTAGATTTGCATCACAGTTTGAGCGCAGGCCAGAAACAACTTATGGCAATTATTTCCAATTAAAGCTTGTGAAGCCCCCTTTGTGTCACTTATCTTTTATTCTCCCTTAGAGTTTGTCCCCCGCACTACACTGTGATATCACTGACATTAATATGATCGGTAAGTCTGTCTCCTGGAGGAAATTAGAATTATTCCACACATAAGTATGCTGATGACATATGAGTTAGTAAGTAAACAGTGGAAAATGCAGAAACATGTTTTATTGTGTTGAAACAATGTTGTCAATAATGTTTGTGCGTTCTTGCCAGTGTATTTCTTCCAAGACATGACAGAGGTGATGACAACCTTGTAAAAGCTTTGATTATCATATTTAAGAAAGAGTTTCTTCTGGTTCTTGTTCTTGACATTTCTTTATTTATTTATTCACTGACTCATATTTGACTGTTTCATTTCCTTTTTTCATTTGGCTGCACCTCTCTGGGCCTGCAAGAATGGCCGGTCACATGTCTAGGCCAAAGAGGCCACAGTGCTGCACTTTTGCATGCGCTCAGCCTTGGGTGAAATTAGTGTGACTGCATGCTCGGCAAGTGTGTGTGTTTCTGCATGACAGAAAGCAAGCCTGCAAGAGTCTTCATGTAATTGCATGCACGGGTGGTTGTTATTTGCACTAAACCAAGGCACTTAGTCTCCTAATGGCGCAACATGCCAGTGCCAGCAGTTGCATTGTTAACCCTGAACAGTGTAATTCCCTCAGGACTGTTGAGTAATTAAACAAGCTACAGAAACATGCAAAATATTAATTGTAGGTAAGTGTTCAGATGCCATCTGAAGTGTCTTTCTCACTTATCCTGAATTACGTGTTCATGCGTTTGGAGCGTGACCCTGTCGCGCTGTCAAAACATCATTGTCATAATGTGGAATAACGTGTCTTTGCCCCTTCCCTCTCCCCTCTGCTCTTCCTCTGCTCTCTTACCCTCCATCATCCAATTTAGCTGTGTGTGGCACTCAGCGGATTCCCACACTCCACTGCTCTTGTGCTGTCAGGCCCAATCAGAGGCCGGATCTGTATTGATTTTCAGCCACCTGTGCCAGGCGCCATGCTGCTGCAAGGACTCCCCGCTCTCTTCCTCCTCTGCTCTCCTTCCCTGTCCCAAGTCCGCCACCGTCTCCCGGGGCAACTGACGCACAGTGTGCAGTGCAGTCCATTTGTCACCAATTGTCAGCGTTTAGCAGGGCAATGAAGTGTGGCAAGATGGGACAGGGAGGGAGGGGAGGAAGGGGAGTAGGAGCTCTGGATGTGGGGGCAGGTGGAGTGGGTGGAAGAGCTCCCTCCAATGGGATGAGAACCACATCCCATCACAAAACCGCTTGCAATGAGGACATATATCTCTAAACTGCAAATGTGTGTGCATGCATTTTTCCCTTGGCTCCTCCCACTGTAGTAGCTGGAAAACTTGAGCCTCTAAGTCAGGTAGGCACACTCCCTTCCTGCACGTACTGTGTGTTATCAAATCTATGGCTGTCTCCTCCATTCACTTCACAGGATAAATGCTGGGCTTTACTCACCGTGCATTCCAAATCACCATAACCTGATTTGATTTTCAACAGGGGACTATTAAGTTGCACTAGCAATCCACTGGACGGTGTTTGTTAGCACAGAGAGTGAGTGAGTCTGATGTCCTTGTTTGTTTTCCTTAATAACCGGAGACTTTTTAAGAATGTCAAGGGCTGGATGTCATTAGCGGGGTGCGGCTGGTCCCTAGTGAGACAAGGCCTGAGTTCAGCTTACTCTCTTCCAGCTCTGAGTCAACAGAGAAGGGGCAGTTTTCCGCCATCACAGCGCCCATCGCTAAGCCCAGACCCTGAACTCAGTCAACACTGAGAAAGGTGCCCCAGTAGGAGACGAGATACCAGTGTCCTATAATGGATCTGTTTTCATTCCAGGGGAAGTGGTTATTTAAGTAGACTATGGGGAGAGCCCCGCTCTCCAAACATCCACAGAGGGTGAATTGATGTTTTAAATAGAGGTGAAGCTATCAAGGAAGAGAGGAGTTTGAACAGGTCGTTCACTTCTGTCTGTGAAAGCTCTGCTGATGGAGTCCGACTCTGTAGAAAGTACACCAGAGAGATGATCACAGTTTCTTTTACAGTCATTTTACAAACTTCTATGTCACCTTGAGGCTGTGATGAATCTCCTGGACTGTTTAATGGATCAAGTATACTGGCAGCAAAGGACCAAACAGTCCCAACTGTTCAACATTTTCTGTCAGAGCAGGAGGTTGTGAGTGCCATTGCACTGACTGGTACCAGTATTAAGTCCAACTGCCAAGATTTAGTTTGGCAGTGAGACTTAAGAGACTTTAGACTTCCACCTTGTTAAAATTATTTGACACCTTCTTCAGTCCAAGGTTGACAAAGAAGCTCAGATTCTGTAAGGATGCCATCTGAATGTGACACCCTGATATTTTCTTCAATTTTCTGAAGCAAACACAGATGTAATGCTTTTGATATACATTCCACATAAATGGCCCTTTTCACAGGCTGCCAGGCAAAATGTGTTGACTTGGCCTTGACTTCAGGTGCCTCCAACAATTATGAAAATATGATGGGTGTAATCTGTAACAGTGCTTGGTGTGTGTTTAAGTGCATGTGAAGCTGGGGGTGTTTTTGCCAGGTTGCTGCTCTGCTTGGTGCCACTGTGTAGTCTGCGTTAATGGATCTGCAGTAGGGGGTGTCCTGATTACCCAAGCGCCTTTCGTCTGCTCCCCTCCTGAGCTGTAGTGCCAGAGAACGAGTCCTGGGACCCGTTTTGGGGATCAGCTCATGTAAACACAGACTGACCATTCCTCAGTCCATATGGAAGAGATCATTACATAGAGGGCTGCGTGATGCCTGTCATAGTGGGGCCATGGGATCACTTATATCCCCACCCATTCCCCTAAACATCTCCCTGGTCCTCTTCTCCTGAATAGCCCCTCCTAGAAAATACATTCGAATCTGTCAACAGGCCTTGCAACCTGGCAAATCGTTGACAGAACTTCTGGCCTCCCTGGGTTGGCTGGTGGATATGAGGACTGTTGCCTAGCTTCTAAGACCAGAACTAGTAAATGCTCAACCTGCCAATCAAACCTTGGTTTAAACATATAAAACCTCATCAACATCAAATGCATCTCCTGTGTACTAAAGCTTAGGGGTTAATGAGCAGTAGTCTAATTACTGTGCTGAGGACTTGCTTCTTCTCATCATGGATGACTGGCTTGGGATTAACTCATTACCCCCTGTTCTAACCATGCAATTAGGCCTTGCACCACAATTAAGTCTCTATGATACGCCTCACTAGGCACTAGACACAGTGATCTCTGCCAACGCGCCATCACTGCTACCTCTTATCTCCACTCACTGAGCTCTCCTTGTCATTGTAATGACATATTGTTTCTGCGAGTCCTATCTGGTGTATGGTATTGATTAGGTTATTTATGTGTCTGCTACGACCCCCGAAGCATGTAGACAGACAGGCACAGATGCAGAGGTTGTGGGTTGTCTGTGGCTGCTGTCAGTAACATTCTGGGTCTTGCAGAGTCCTCCAGACGTCTGCCAGGGTGGCCCAGAAACAATTGTGCCCATCTGGAAGCAGCTTCTCCTGGGTCTGGATGATCTGATGGATGGGGAGATTTTTCTGTGATGTCCAGCTGAGCTTGCCGACAGGGGCCCAATCAATCACCCTTCTCCTCACCCTACTGACGCGCACCCACCCCAGCTAAGACCCACAGGTCAAGGGTTCTGTCAAGGCATCTCCACCTCCTTATATTCGTCCCTTGACCAGAGGCAAGCTAATTTGATCATGTTAAGTGTGTCTGTATGCCAGGAGTGGTCATTGTGCATCCACTTGTTCCAGTCACATTCAGATGATCATTGGGTCTTTGCCATGGTTGTACTGTCTCTCTCTGTTATTTTTTTTTAGCAGCTCCTGAGAAAAGAGAAGCAACTGATTCAAAGCGTAACTCAGGCATGTCACCAAAGACCAGGTTATCTGCTAAAATAAAACATGCCGTGCTTCAGCCTGCATAATGATCCACTTCCACAGCTCTAATGGAAGCCATAAAAAGCAGTTTTCTTCAAATTGCAACAGTAGTGATACCAATGTAATACTTACAGTAGCTGCACAGTCTGGAAAGTCTTTGATTTACGATCAGTACATGTTCTCAATCAAGCCGTTTTGACAGCTTCACAATCTATTATCTTGTCAGGATCTCAGGCGAGTGAAAAGCAGGTCTTTTACCCAATCTGCTGTGCCGTGATTGATGGGGTTTCAAACCGATTTTCCGTTTCTCTGGAGACTCCACTTGTCAAGAGACCTCTCAGGTTTCTGGCAATAGTCAGTTGCAGTTTTTGAGACACATGTAGAGAGTGACCGCAATATTTTTTCTGTATTTTTATTTGACAGCATCTGTAGTGCAAAATAGTGGCATATTGTCTTTTTTTTGCACGTGTTTCTTCATGCACTGAGGCATTGTGAGAAAGAAGAGCGAGAGAAAGGTATAAGGATAGATATGGAGCCCATGAGAGGCCTCGCATCCTGTCACTCAGTTGGCCCACCTCGGCACTTGTCAGTCATAATGACAAATGGCAGCGCTTGATGAAACAGAGGGGTTACATTATCACTTCCCTAATGAGGCAGCTCACAGCAGGAGGGGGAAAGACTGAGCAAGACAGACAGTATGAAGGGAGAGATGGATAAAAAGGAAGAGAGGGAAGACCACTTTACTGTTGCCAAACAACCATGGCTGCCCAGAAATTGTCTATGTTTATCGCTGAGCAGATTCCAGGATTGCTGCATAATACTGAAACTGCAATCAGTTATATAACCAAAGTATATCTCAAATGATTACTTTTGTTTTTGATTCCAGCCCAATGTCACATTAAAGTGTCCCTTTCTAATGATCATATAAGCCTACCGAGGACAGATATTTGAGCTGAACCATCTGTACTATTATTTGGAATCCACTTATGGAAAGCCATGTGGTGAAAAAGCCACAGAGAGGCAATGTACATTAAAACAGTAGCATTTCACAACTTTTAGCCATGAGGCCAGCAGGGACAGAGATAAAGAGGTTTGTGGAACAGTTTGTTTTGAATGCAGCATGGTAGCTTCAGCAGCAGCCAGGCCAGAGGACGTTCCCTGTGGGCCTGTGTCTCTCTGTGTCTTTATGGCTGGCTCTGGACTTGGCGCTGGAGTCCGAGGGGGAGATTATCTGGCCTGTCTGCCTTCAGGAGCTCTCAGGGTTTGTGTCTTTGTGCAGCAGTAGAGCTGGCTGGGAGTGCGCCCACCGAGAGAGGGGAAATGTGTTTGACATACGCTCAGCGCACACGGTCGGGGAGGCTGGAACAGCAGGATACGATTAATGACCACAGAATAAGATTGTTACAATATGGCTTCCCTCACCCCCACCTTCTTCACCGTGGGGCTGTCATATTTCACGGACTTGCCTGCCTCTGTGTGTTTGTAGTGTGTTTGTGTGTGTGTGTTTGTGTGTGCCTGTGTTGCGAAGGGGCCCTTTTATCCTCTCTTTTTGTTGTCTCTCTCTCTCTGTCTTGCTCTGTTGATGTGGGTCATTGATATGCAACAGTGCATTCCTGGATCTTACAGGAGAGTCTGTTCTCATGGTTATTGTGGAGCACTTTGGCAGATTAGACACAGGGACACAGGTCCTTGGACTTTTGTTACGGTCTGGGTAGGACATAAACCCTCCAATGTAGAGGTTAACAGACCTCTGATTTATCAGATGTATAACTGAATGGAGACTAACAAAAAATATATTGTTTGGTTTCTACAATTATTTTCAGCTAAAGTGAATCAAATTTGCAACTGTAGAGAAACAAGTTTTGTTTCTTATTTCCAATCCTATGAGCTGGAGGCCAAAATGTTGCCACATTGTTGTGGTGGCTAGGAGGCTCCTTTGAGTGATCCTCAGAGTTCTGGGGTCAGTGCCCGAAGCCCGAAGGGCCACAGAGGCATGGATGTGCAAGGGTAGAGAGGGCAGGAGGAAGGAGAGGAAAACCTTAACAAGGTGTTAAACAGGCCTGTTGGATCTTTGCACATGAGCGCATGCATAGCTGAACCTGCGCTGTGATGTTTGTTGACACGTCTGGGAGAGAATTTTGAAGTTTTCACAGCTATCATAAATCAGGAGAGGGCATGATTTTTCCCAGGGTTAGGAGCCTCATCTCGCTTGCTATTGGCCAACGCCAATGGGCCAGCCAGGCCTGCGAACGCCAGCAGGCTTTATTGCCACTGCAACCAGTGATAATGCTCCTCTCCAGCGTGATTCCATCTCTCATCTGCTTGGGGTTCAAACTCAACAATGGTGACTTTTGCCAGGTAGGGAGAAAACTGTGTTAAAAGTGACAAAAGACAAGAAGTGAAAGTTCTCACGCAAGAAAAAAATAATCATTAAAGCATGCAGTCTTGCATTCGCGATGCTGGCTTTACTGCACACAAAAACCAAATGTCTGCCTCCTGATTCTTCTCTTCCTGATGTCTCGTTGGAATTTCACAGCAAGTTACAGAAAGTGACTTGAGAAAAAAGGGCTGAGAGGGGGGCTGGATGTACTGTCTGGCAGCTTTGGCTCTGTACTTGGGCACAGCACTCACTTATTTATTGAAATCCCACAGTGTGATCCTGCTCTAAAGTGAGAGATTTAAATTTCTCCTTCATCTACCCACGTCAAAAAGACACTTAACTGGCACTTTTTTCTATTTTTTTTCCCCCCACTGTCTCTTTCTCCAGATGTATTGGCCAGTTTCCTCTGCTCTAATAATCTGACAGAGACACAAAAACATAGGTCCAATAGAACTAAGCATCTCTTTCTGTCTCTCTCTGCACTAGTTAAGAAGCAATGTTGTGTTTTATGCATTTAACATGTGGCAGACCTCATCAACCTCACCATGTGCTCACCACACACACCTGTTCCCCCAGCTGCTGCTGCAAGGCACTCTGGGACATGATGCTAATTCCATGCTTTTTGAGCCTCTGGCAGAAAAAGGGGTACTGGAAAAGATTCTCGGGAGATTTGATTTTTGTTGGAAATACAGCTGCCGAATTAGGAATAGTTTTAAATCTTAACTTAAGTGAACAGGGCTGTACTAGATGATAGCCTGCCACAAAAGAGACATGACCACCAAATAGATAAAGCTGTCTTAGAGGAATTCGTGACTGTGAAAGCAACTTTTCTCTGAAATTAAAGTTGCATGAAAGCTTCCTCTGCACCTCCTTTCAAAGTACTCCCCTCTGCACACGATAAGGCCAAAACTGCTGATGCTTCAGATGTAGTTGGAAAGCAGTGAACTGCCTGTGGAGAAAATAATAGGGGCACACAGCAGAACAAACCCAAGCCCTGCCCAACCCCCATCCCAGAACTGCTACCAATTAATGCACTAAAGAGGCTGCACACATTACTTTGTGCAAGTTGCAGGATGGGAACATGAGCACATAATGTTGGTTTCTTTTTCAGAGATCCATTGAATTAGGTTTCAAATTATAATTATTCTACAGGTATTAGCATTCGTTTCAAGCTAATGGAGATGCAAGTTGCCGTTTATTGTCATCCAGTTATGTGAGCAGTCAGCTGTCGTCTACTCGGCAAACTTTGAGCAGTGAATCACAAGACACTGTCTTATTAGGTTCTTCTACTCAAATTGAGTTCCTGCATCTATTTATTACTGTGATGTGATATTTGCTTTAATTTTAAGGGAACTTGATACTGTCTGCTTCCTCCTGTGCTGTCAGCATCAGAGCTGGGGGCTCTGCCTAGCGCTCTCTGACAGAGCTCTGCATGGAGGAAATGAGGCTGGTGAAGACCCCATTGACCGTAAGGCATTCTGCCCATATTTCACTAAGCTCCTCTCCCAGAGGAGAAGGCCGCAGAGACGAACCATATCAGAACACATGCTGGGGCTGGGGGTCAGCAAGGGGAAAAGAGTGAGAAGCGGGGAGGAAGACAAACCCGCAGGCACATACGCACACATATAAACACACAAATTAACACACATAGGCGTGCAGAATTTAGAAAAAATGTGAAATAGAGATATTTTACTTAGAAAGCAAAACAAAAAGAGTTTTAAATCTCTTAGTGTGTGTGCGTGAGAGAGCCTGCAGGGTTGTTTGTGTGTCACCTCATGTCTCCATGACAAACCGTGTGTGTAATTAATTGGTTTACTGCCAGGTTAGGCACTGTCTGTCTCTCAGGAATCTGCATTTGGCCCTGAACTTTACTTTTACATGTTAGTTGAGGTATTAACTTATTTGGACAAGGGATTAAGTCTTACTGGTTGTCCCGTAGCTGGAATGGACAAACATAAGGGAGGTATGTTTGAGATTCTGGGCCCTGGAAGTAAAGAAAAGGCTGCCAGCAATATTCTGCAGCTTGGCTAACTGTGATCACCACAAGAGCAAGCAGCTAAGACACACACATGTATACACTCCCATCCCATGTGCATCTCCTCCCACTCTCGCTCTGATCTGAGAGTATGTTAGCTTAGCTGACCATTTTGGTGACAAGTCTTGAATTTGCTTTGTTTTTCTGGGTGTTATCCAGTGCAGGACAAACGTGAAAGATGATCATGACCGTAGAAAGCAAGCAAACAGAAACCTCCTCCTGTTTGCAGTCCAGTAGCTGAACAAATCTAGAAATAGTTAAGATCGAAGGGCAGAAAATTTGATCATCGTGACAGCATGGTATCATCAGATGGCGTTACCACAATGTTTTTATTGTTTTTTGCTTGTCGAATGTCATAGACCAACAAAATTCAGGTGATGTAGTACAAAGAGTGAGAATGTGCACGAAAGGAGGAGGATTGGGTGGATGGATGGGTTAAACAAACACAGGATTTTCACCCAGGAGACCGCTGTTCATGTCCCATGTGAAAAAAAAAAAAAAAAGTCAGCCTTGACTTCTTTTAGCATATAAGATCAATTTAACTTTATCTATTGAAATCATAATCTAACCAAACCAAAATGGGACTTTGGCGCATGCACTGCACCCAGTTTCAAACTGTAAAGTTGCGTTACTTGTACGCAGATTGAAGAAGTTGACTGTGACCAGTTTTTATTTTACACAAAGCTGTGGCCACAATTTAACACAATGAAACAGCACAGAAACTAGGTTGCATTCCAATGTTACACGTCAGATCATCTCTCTTTATATGTTACAGCCACGGTTGTGCCTCACAGATCAGCTGCCAGAGTTTGGCTTACGTTCAGCTCTCATGCCCTGTGAGAACAGTTTGAGTTTTGCTGACGTCCGTTTGCATCCCGTCACACAGCCTGGGCCTAATGGGCATGTGTAAAACGATATGTTGTGTGGAGATTTACCAGGTACAGACGAGGGAATTACCAAAGACGAACTACTGTATCCGCGTTTGGTTGGACAGCAAAAGCTTTTCTCTCGTCTTAATTGGAAACAAATGTAAAGATGGGTGGAAAATCACATTATTATTAGAGAGAATCCTTTTCTGAACGATGGGGGATAATAAAGATAAGGACGAGAAACCGAGAATATATAAAGCTTATAGACAAACCCACTTGATCCATCATCTTATTTAAGCTTCTGGCTTCTGTTATGAGATTTCTCTTATACTTTAGCACATTTATATTCTTTTTTCTGGTCAAACAGTCAGTATCTGTCATAGAAGCTGTCACACCGTGATAAAACACATGCTTTGGGATGGCCTACACTAATGCATGGGTTTATGGTACATCTTTGCATTTGGCATAAAAGCCAGAAATATCACAAAGGCTTAAATATATAAGGTGCAGGTAAGCTACCAGCTCATAGTATCCACTGACTGTGTTCTTCATCCACAAACCCACCCACTGCCAGCCCTCACCTACCTTCCTCCCAGACTGAGCTGGAGCTCATGAGGCCTCAGACACACTTAATGGGATTATGGTAATATAATTTTGTGACGCTGACCTCGGGCCGGTGCCAGGTTTCTTCCACATCCTCAGACAAAGGCAGGGAGCTCACCAAGGGTTCCAGCAGGCTGGCCCAGCTCAGCCTCTTGGCACAGGCCGACGTCCTCATGGGGCCAGTGCAAGATGGATGGCTGTGGGGCAAAGTCTCACTTCCTAACTTCTTACTCAAACAGTGAACAAAATCAAACGGTGGCAGGAGGGGATCGTAAACTTAAATAAACATCATTTCCCCAAGAGTGAGCTGGATCCCATGACTGTTGTTCACATAACTCTTGTGATTTAATAATCACAATAATCAATACGGTTTACGGTAGGAAATGCGCCCTCCCTTTGCTCCCAACTTGAATCAGCACGGAGCAGTTTTTCAGCTGAGGGTGTAGCTTCCATGGAGACGGCCTTGTGGTCAGCTTGTCGTTCTCCGTGATTTAGCAGGGGTTTCCTCCACTGGATGTTTCTTATTGGTTTAAGAAAGAATTTTATGGACTGGACAATTTAAAAGCAACTCAGTGTGGGGGTCAATTCAAACTGTCTCTGTGGATAATCTAAAGAGAGGGCTGGTTACCAGTGAAACAAATACACAAAGAACACACAATAAACTGGTCATAAGATCTACGAGATTCTGTTTGAAATACAAATATAGATCTTGATATGATTTTGTATTCATGTTAACGTCGATTAAAGCGCTTTACCAACAGTTTTCATTGAAATACCAGAAGTCATATCACCAGAATACGCTTGGAATGCTGCTTGACTCTTCATCTTGTTTTGTCTCATTTTACTTTGTTGTGTATTTTATTGTTGTCCAGTCTCCACGGGTGTATCACAGAATTTTTTTCCCCCCCTTTTCCTTTTCTTTTCCTCTTCCTTTTGCCTTCAGAAAGACCACCCATAGGGTTCGGAGGGGGCAGACGTTTCTGTGGAATAATAATGGGGTCGTCCTGGGAAAATTGCCCATGGAAAGGCCTGCCCAACAAAAAAAAAAAAAAAAAAAAGAAAGAAAGAAAGAAAAATTTGGTCTTGTTTCCGATCCTTCTCGGAAACATTCATCAGGGCACTCCTGCTGTTTGGAGGGGAGCGGTCCCATTGCCGGCCCCAGGTCCACTCACTGGCAGGGTCACTCTGCCACTGCCAAGACTTTCTGAGGTCAGGAGGCTGCGGCACAAGCTTTAGAAAAGATGCTTTTGTTTGCCTTTGCCCTGATTTTTGCTCAATATAGACCTACAGTAATGACTGATTTCCTAGAAGCTGGATATCTGAAAATTTCTGTTTAATTTCAAAGCTAAATTTCTAGTAGTTGCTGTGCTCCTTACTGCTTCTCTTGGCAAGTTACTGCATGGAACATTCTGAAATTTATCATTATGTTTGGGCTGCTACTGGGCAAGGCTGTGTCTGTCAAGCCCACTGAATGAGTCACCATGGTCTCACACAGGGAAAGCCTCAATCCTGATGTCATTTCCTGATGGTGTGCTACTCCGTGACAACACCACATGACACACTATTCTGATGAAATACGCTGAAAGTGGCCATCGTCGCTCCATGCTTGTTATTAAGCACGGAGGAGCAAGGTCCTCTTTTTTTCTTTTATTTTTAACCTTTATACCATTTATACACTTTCTGTCAGTCCTACTATGGAAAGCAAAAGTGCATACATTTTCTTCTTAAATTTAGAAGCAAAAGTTAAAGCAAACATAGTGTAGGCCATCTCACATTAATAAAAAAAAGACATGGTGAAACATAAATGTGAATAAAACATAAACTCTACAGGAGAAACTATGACCCTGAAGTTTTGACGCTGTGTAAAACATAAATCTACTCAACTGAAAGCAGCACAAAGACAATACATTCAATGTTTTACCTCATCAACGTCATTGATTTTTATAAATATATGCTTATTCTGATTTTGATGCAGCTACATACTTGAAACAAATTGGGAAAGGAGCAACAGGTAAACAGGTTGATTGGTAACAGGTGATAGTGGCGTGATTGGGTATGAAAGGGGAATCCTGGAAAGGCTCAGTCATTCACAAGAAAGGATGGAGGGAGGTTCACCACTTTGTGAACACATGATTGTATAAAGGATGTTACTAGATGAGCTCAGGAACAAAACAGTTTGCTTGAAGTGATTGCATTCTGCTTTTATGAACGTCCCAACTTTTTTTTTTTTTTTGAAGCGGGGTTGGAGATTATCGATGATATGCTGTATAACCTGTAAAACTGCTGCTGGATGCTATCTTAGGTTTTTCAAGGAGCCTTGTTGTTCACATCAGGGAAATTACTCTCAAAGAAGGGGCCACGTAGAAACAGCCGTTGGCGAAAGCAGTTCTTATCAATCATCACGAACTTTGATTTTGAAAGAATAATTACATCCAAAAAGTGATAATATGATCACCTGATTTCAGTTTATCCCAACTCAAGATTTGTTTTTGAGGAGCTGGACTTGCAAATGTAAACTTTTCACATTTTCCCATACACGCACGCTGCCAACAACCTGAGAATGAAACAATTCAGCAAAAACGTTCTGTTCATTATCTGGAACTGGAGGAACATGGACCTGTGTTTACCAAATTTGACGTTTTTTTTTTTTTCCCTTGTTTGCTGAACAGAAATCTTGGCTCCGGTTTAACTTTCAGGCAACATCTTCCATCAGGAGCCAATCATGTCCTGAGTAGCGTGTTACCATACGCCTGTTGGATTCAGCTCAGACAGCATCAGGACTTTGTGATTACGATTGCCAATGATTTGAGTTAGGCAAGATTTCTTTTACATTAAAAGCTCCCCGTTACAACTGTAATGTCAAAGTTTGTGTGAGCACGCTCCCGAGTTCCCTTCAAATTTTTTTTCTGACAGTCTGATGTGATTCAGTTTTGGAGAATGAGCTCCATTTTGAATTATTCTGAATAATGTGGACCCATGGCACTTAATATTTCGATCTTTTCTGTCTCAGTTCCTTGCTTTTGAAGACTAAAAAGTGGATTAGAAAGGTTCTTCTGTCCTTTCCTTGTGATCTCCATGCTGCACTTTTCTTCTCGGCCCTGAGCCGTCAGTAACTGGCCTCCCTTTGCCCCGTCAGGCCCTGAGGCCCTGCTGCCTCACTCCAGGTCTGAGCCACTGGAGATCCATGATGGATGTGCCTCGGGGGCTCTCTGTGGGAGGTGGGTTCAGGGCTTCACGCAGTCTGGCTGCTCCTCACTGTCAGAGGGGAAGACGTCAGCGTTCATGCTTAACCAGAGACAGCAGAGTCATGCCTGCAGTAGGATCACTGTCGTGTCAATAACACAACAGGGCTTAAGTCACTGCAGACTGATATGTTTTATTTTTCTGTTTTTTTGCCAGTTTATATAACACAATGCTGTTTTAATCAGCGGCCGGTTCCTGAAAGCATAATTATAAGAAGAGGGACAGCACTTTGAAGCAAAGTTACAGAAGAAGAAGAAGAAGCCAGAGCAGAGATAACAAACATGTCTGAAAAGACAAAGAGGAGAATAAATAACTATGACTTTGCATCGCAGAAAAAGATACACTGAAAATGATTCAAAGTAACCTGAAATGATTGTTTTAGCTTCATCGCTGATAGTGCCAGTATTTAAAACAATAAATTCACATTGTTGACACTAACTTTAAATCACAATTTTGACTGTAGATACACTCTTGCTGATCCATGTCATCAGTCTGTGATTGTCAGGGAATGCCAGGAGGTTTTGTTGTGTTGAAATGGTGTAATTTCCCTTTCAGCTGCAACCACATTCCCACATCTTAGTCAATGTTTTCCAACCCCAGAGCATGTGTGAAACCTGCAAGTTGGCATCTTAAGGTTGTATTATTATATTGATTTGATGACATACAAAAGCAATGTTGCACAGCATTGCTTTAAGCATTTTGTCACCCTGAAAGATAGTGAAAAATTGTCTTAAACTTACACAAATCTAATGTTAAATAGATATTTCGCTTCCTTTATTTCAGGAGAACCCATGAAGAAATTATGAGAGGAATGATTGGTGATTCGATTTAGCTCATCAAAACAGTGTTTAATTGTAAACTTATATTTTACATATACATATCCACATTATTATTTATTACAGATGTGTTGAGCTTTACAGATGGGTTTAGCGTAGCCTAGCATGCTGTGTAATGAGTAGTCAAAACTGTCCAGTCATGGCGGTGAGATGAGGTGCAGCGGTGGGTGGCGGAGAACGCTTCAGTCCAGTTGATGTGAGGAAAGAGACGTCATCGGTGAATGTGCCTTAAGTTTCAACACAAAGCTATAGTACCTGATTGTGTTTACACTGTCACTGATTTATTAAGGTCAGCTCTATTCCTATACTACTTGGCCAGTAATGAATAAACAATATTCAATGTCGAGTTTGTTTCTTTAAGCTGTCGTGTATACAGGCAGGGGGGAGGGTTGCGGACATACGTCTTCTCAATAGGCCGTGGTAATAATGGACATGTGACCTCATGGTCTGAGAAGCCAGCAGCAAAATCACTGTTCCCAGTACCACAACTTGAATTTAATGATTTATTTATTTATTTATTTTTTGACAATAGCTTTACCAAACTGTTGATGTGGGTAGCCGACAAGCTGGCTCTGATTAATTCAGAAATTAAATTATCTGTGTCACGTCAAAACAATCTTCTTGATTTTCAATGTTTTTTTGAGCATATGAGTTCGATGTTCCGAGGGTGATTTCAGACTCAGTGACTAAAACCTTATTTTATCTTGTGCCAGTATCTGGTATCTGTGGACCAACACAGATAATACAGGATGAAAAACGCTTATAATTAAAGGCACAAGACGATCCCATATTTCTCAGTGTTTTGTTTTTATTGCAAACAATATAATACAAAAGCTTTTGAGACAATGCCATGTTTACCTACGGAAACTGCATTAAGAAGATGACAAAATGAGAACTAATGACACAGAAAATAAAAATGAGGAACACAACTTTTTTTCAATAACAAAAAGTATCCTGTTGATTCCAGCAAATTCTTTACAAAAACAGGCGCAGCTTCCATATCCATTAATTCATTTGTTAGCATGAAAAAAGAGAAAACTTCCAGTTTTTCTTTTCTTTTTTTTTTTTTAAAGAAAGACTCATCGTGTAATTATAAGTAATCTGTACATAACTAGATCGTGAATAAAAGAAACTTTTATACGGAAACATTTACAAATGATAAATAAACAAATTTGTACCACATATGACAGCAAACTATTCCACTGAAAACTTTTCATCTCAGTTAGCTGCTGCGGAATTAAAAGATAATTGCAAATAGTTATTTTCAAATAAAATTAATGCTAAAGAATAAATTAAGAAAAAGGTTAGGGGAAAAAAAAAAAAAAAAGGATGGGGCTGTAGGAATGACAGAAGCACACCAGACTCAGACCTGCTGGCTGCTGAGGAGACTCAGGTCAAAGGTCATTTCCTGCATCTCCTCAAGCAGGAAGTCAGAATTATGCTGTGGTTTCGACACTGCAATGCCAGTGGAAGGAGCCTCCCAACAGCGGCTCCAGAGGCACCAATGGTATCAAGGCAGTACCCAGATAAAAGCAAGCATTGCTCAGTTGCATCTACCAGCACAGTAAGGCCCCGAGTAGAATTACATGGCACCTGCTATAGCGTTTCCAGCACAATAATTTGAGCTAAAGCAAAGAACAACAAGTAGAAGATTTGACTAATTCACTGACGACGCGGTCATGTCATGGCCAAAAATTCAAATCTATTTCGAACCTGCATTGCTCAGTTCTTGCATCTCATGGCAATTACGATAAAATATGTACAGTACAAAAATTCAAAGCAGAATGTAGGCTATTATAAGACGGCAGTGTCAGTAAACAGATGTTTCTTACTTCTGTACAAAAAATACATTAGTGAGAAGTAAGGCCACTGAGGGTGTTTTTACCCAGCATTCCTGCTCCTTTAGATGCGTTAAACCTTCAAATCATGACGATGAGGATGCTGATGACACTGATTATGATGATGATGACAAGAGCAGAACACATACACAGTACATACTAAAATATTTATAAGCAGTATGTCCTCACAGAGGATTTTACTTTTTTTTAAACATTATATCTAAAAAAATATAATCACAATTCCAACCAATACAAAAGGCACTGTTGTGAGCCAATCCAAAGATATATTTTCAGTACTATAAAAAAGTCCTTGTTGTGTTTTTCTGTTGGCAATGATGGGTGTGTGGCGTGGTGGCGCAACAGCCCCCTGGCAGAAAGAAGTCTATGCATGAGATGGGTGTTGTACAGTCAGTGCTGAGGCTGCCTCCTCATGGCCTGGAGAGCTGTGTGTAAATGGGTTGCTGCTCCCAGTGCTGCGGACTGTGGGTCTGGGGCACGGAGGGCACCCCGGTGTTGTCGGCGATCGGGGTGTACATCGGCCTCTGGCTGGGGCTCATGTAGCTGAAGGTGGAGTACAGGCCGGAGCCTTGGCCAGCCGCGTGGCTGTAGTAGGAGTTGGCACCACCTTGGTGGTCTGAATAGTCATACTGTGCTCTTGTGATGGACGGGTAAGAGGAGGTGCTGTAGTGCTGCAGGTTGAAGGAGCCATAGGTGACGTGCTGTGGGGAGCCCTGCTGCTCGCTGTAGTGGCTCGGGCTCAACTGCTCTGTCTTGATCTGGGTGGTTCTCTGCTGACCCTGCTGGCCTTGCTCTCCTCCTCCGCCCAGGGTGGTCAGAGAGTGCTGCTGCTGCTTGGACATCCAGGCATGGGCCCCGACATTGGCCGCCTGGCTGACTGAGGAGCTGCTGATGCCGTAGCTGCCGGTGTAGCCGGCCTGGGCTGCTCCGGTCACCCCGGCATGGCTGTGAGGTGGCAGGTACTGATCAAACTCATCGACATCAAAGCTGCCCATGTTGGAGATGACCTCGCTGCTCAGCTCGCCAATGTCCACAGCTCCAAAGTCGATGTTGAGTTGGCGACTGGTGCCCTCCTGCATGGGGCGCCCCTCACGCTTCAGGTCAGCTTTGCTGGAGGGAAGGTCTGTCTTGGGGGTGGTTGGAGGTGTTGGTGGACCCTGGGACTGACCTGGTCAGAAGAAAGGCAGAGTTAGTCTCACAGTTCAAAAATCAGTTTACAAAATGATGCATCTAAACAAGATATTTCCTACATGAAGGACTTGTGATAAAGTGAAAGTACAAATGTAAATGCTTTCAGGAGGAGTTTATTGGCACTATACTGACAGGTGTATTTGCATGATAGCTTGTAAAAACACACTAATTATTAATCATTAACAGGTGTCTGTTCAAGGCCCTGAGGGCTTCTAAAGATTTGATTTCTACAAACAGTACCAAATTTAGTCAGTTCTGGGGAAAAATAGCAGAAAATATCTGTAATTTTTCTTTCTTTTTTTTCTTTTTTTAAATTCTTATGTATTTTTTCTTTTCTTACCTGAGTGCTCTCCTGGAGAATGCACCTCGCCCAAACTGGACGCAGGAGAATCGGCCTGTTGCAGCGCCTTGAAGATCGCATTTGGAGAGATGTGGGTTTGCTCGCCGTCCTCGGGATCGTTCTGCCCATTCTTGACAGATTTCCTCCGCCTTGGCTGATATTTGTAGTCGGGGTGGTCCTTCTTGTGCTGCACTCTCAAACGTTCGGCTTCTTCCACAAACGGGCGCTTCTCCACTTCGTTTAGCAATCTGAAAATATCACAGAGAATTGTACGTTCACATTAACATGCGTTCAATTACCAAAACGCACAAGACACGGATGACTCATAGAGGCGTGAAAGAGATGTGAGAAATTTGTTTATTCTTTGCATTAACTGTCTCTGTATCAATATGCGCAAGGAGCAGCTAAAAGGTTTGCGTATGCTTAAATATTCATCTGTTAATGCAGTCGAGCATGGAAATTAGAAGCGCGTCTAAAATCACAACATCAAAAAACAGCAACATAGAGAAATCCACGCATATAAAATCCATTGGTCAAATTCCCACACTGCAAACTCTACTTGAAACAGCACGCAGGTGGAGCATTTCATCCAAGAAATAGTGCGGTGCGCACAGCGGCGCGTAATAACGCACTGCGAAAGTAATTGGAAATGCAAAGCGAGCCTACCTCCAAAGTTTGCCCAGGGTTTTGCTGAGTTCCGCGTTGTGCAAATGCGGGTATTGATCGGCCAGCTTCCTCCGTGCAGCTTGAGCCCAGACCATGAATGCGTTCATGGGTCTTTTGACGTGAGGCTTATTTTTGCTTGAGCCGTTGACGCGCACCGGCATGGGCACCAGCGTCCAGTCGTAGCCCTTCAGCACCTGGGACACCGCATCTCTGATACACACGGGGAACTTTTCTTCTTCACCCTCCTTTTTGTAGTCTGGACCCAAGAGGAGGTGGTTGTCGGACGGCCGGGTGTTCTCAGTGTCCGATCCGGACCCGGACGGGCATGGCGAGCCTGCGGAGTCCTCAGACATGCTGGGGCTTGGAGCGTCAGAGTGACACTTCTCCTGTTCTTCTGTCATCTTCAGGTAAGGGTCGAGGAGATTCATGCGAAAAAGTTAAAGAACAGCTTCTCGCAGTAAAAAAAGGAGAAAAATCCTTCCTCCTAAATCCAAGCGCTGTGCCCGAAGACTGCAGTGACAGCCTGCGAGGGCGCACAGCTTGACTGGCAAACTTGAATCCTTACAGAAAAAAAAAAGCAAAAAACGAAAGTTTTGTCTCTCCTTCGGCTTTTCACAAGTTCGCAGACGAGGAGGCGAGTGGCAAGTGATCGCTTTCTAATGCTTAACTTTGAAATTGTGACTTTAAAGAGAAATGTGACTGGGAGATCTACTCTTGGAGGATTGCTGAAGAGTCTACAGGCGCAGAAGGCGAAGCTTGGATTTATGTCTGACGGCGAGGAAATGATTGGGGGAAACTTTCTGTAGGCGGGGACGTAATATGACTCTGCTCTAGAGAACTTTTGCAGTCAACAACAGTGAAAATGCAATTCAAGTGGGTAAAAAGTGTTTTTTCCCCCCTATCATCCTTGATTTCATTTACATGTAAAGTTTAAAGTTTAACAAGTGTGATACTTAGTTCAATATTAAACACTCTGAGAAACACAATATAAGTAGGGCTATAAGTACTCATCTTAACTACAGAATAATACTAAAATGCAAACCATTTTAATATTATAGTGATATGAAGCTAGATTAAAAATATAGCACACAAGTTATTCTTTAAATCTTTGATTTACAGACAGAATCTCTGTATTATCAACATTATAATCTTCATTATGTAACTTCATAATTGCAGTTCTCATAGCTATGGACTGTATTCCCTTTATTTAGATTTCCTGGAAAATACAGGCTTATTTACACATTTTTACAAATTTTGATTTTTATTTGTTGAAATGTCTAATGTTAAATTCCCTTGCTTTATCAACTAAAATTATCTTTGTGTTACAGTTGCTCTTCTGAGGGCAATAGTCAGCTGTTTGCATGAGATATCTATGTGATACACTGTTCGGACGATTTAGAAGTAAGAGCAGCTCTCACGAGAAACCTAAACGCATCTTTTATCATTCAGTTTTGGTAGAATAAATATTTGTGCATTTGTGAATGAATGCGGCCAGTCTGAGGTGTTTGCTGCACTGGGACAGTTGAGTCAGAGTGAGGCTGTTTCGGAGCTGCAGCGCTCTCAGCTCCGCACAGTGACCGCATGGACCAATAGGGGGCGACAGCAGTCCAGAAACTTTAGAGGAAACCTTGCAACTGTCCGGGGGCTGCACACATGAAAACAAAGTGAGAAGGTAGTACACAACATATTTCAAAATTCAAGCTCTACTTTTATATTCAAGGTCTTCCTCTTTCCTGTAGAAAGTGTATTGATCAGAACAAGGTGAGAGGCCAGACTGCAAAACAGATGATTCCTGACTAAAAACGTTTCTTATTGAAAAGAATCAACAAGGGACATGACATTATCTTCCAATTAATGAATAATGTCTTTATCCAAACAGGGTTTTTCTTTTGTTTGTTTGTTTGTTTGTTTTTAGCATGAATGATCATTCTTTTGATTCATGATTTAACTGGCTCATGATGTTATGATGAATTCAAGTTTGGTACTCGGTATGCAGGACGCAATTTTAAAATAGTTTCTGATTAATGTATAAATATATGGCAATAATAATTATAGTAGTTATAGTAATAAGAATAATAGTAATAGTAATAGTAATAATAATGACATTACCCTAATACTATTATACAAATGTATGAACATATTAACTATGATATCATATAATAGCCTAAATATAAACTTATCTCTACCTCAGTGAAGCCAAACAATTATAAACGTAAAGTCTGTGGAAAAACTGGAGCAAAACAAACGTGTCGCAACACTAAAATCTACTTTGCTGGATTTGCTCCAGCACTTGTTTTCAGTGGACAAAGGACACTTTGTGGAGAGAGTTCAGTCACCATAATGCATGTGTTCAATTTTAGATACCAGCTCCGACTCTAAGTAATGAGTCCACATGCAGTCATGACAAAATAGAAAGTTGGCTATTTTTATCACAGCTTTAAGGTTTTGCAATTGATTAGTCAACATTATAGTGGTTTTATTGGTTACATCATTCTGTAATTATTTAAAAGCATCAAGACACGTTGAATGTTGCTCAAAAAGGGAGAACAGTTGTCACACTTTGGCTTTTCACAAAGCTCAACAGGTGAAATCAGGTAAAATTAGGTCTATATCAGTTTTAGAAGCACAGATATTCCAAATGACACAAAATAAATATGCATACATACAGTTTCCTTTAGTGTCTAAATATTTGTTTTCAAGACCACATTTATTCATCTAATATGATATATTACAATGTGTTTGTTCAGTAATTGTTGCCATCTTTCGGTATAAAGAGTGGTTCAAGGTTTCCAGTTAAAGCCTCTCACTCTGTCTCGGCCCTGACATTTTTATTAACAGCAGCCTAATATGCCTGTTGGATGTACCTGCTACTTCTGCTTGTCTCATTGGTCGACTGGGCTGCGGCAGGCTGATAAACACTTTAGAAATGCCACTCTTCCAAAGTTCCTGTTGGTGAGAAACAGATGAGGTTGTAAAAACTAAATGGATGTAAGTTGTTTTTATTTCATCACTAATGAATCAGTATAATTTTGCTGATTTTAGAGCACTTCACACAAGCAGCCCGATTCTCTGCACTTGATCCATTCCTTCAATAAACTTCTGAGGTGCCTCTGAGAGTTACAGCTGATGTCATGTTGCAACGCTCACAGTCAAATGATACTCTTACATTTAGCTTTCTTTCACTTTTAGTACTAAACAACTTACATCTCATTAGAAGGTGAACGTCTGATGTGTGGTTTGTTGTGGGAGGTGTGACGAGAGCTGCAGCCTTTTGAGCTTGCTGACTGGTCTCAACACGCAGAGGAGGAAACCCAGCGATGGCTAACACAGAGGCATCAGAGGTGCGGTCGGGCATGTTCGCGCCCCCGCAGTGCCCTGTAGACTGACTTATGATCTGGGGGGGGGGCGGGCAGATCCTCAGGGTCCAGGCTCGCAGCTTACATGGAACGCCCGCCTGCAGAAGGAGCAAGTCTTGGGAAACTTCTCAGCTTGACTTCGAGCCATGGCGTTAAAATTTTGAGGCAAACACTGGGGGTAAACTGCCAAATCATGTCTTCCACCTCTCCTCGCTCTCTCAGATTCCACTGCAAATGTTTGAGCGGACCGCCTCTCTTTTTACAAAAGAAAACTTTGAGGTGTGTTAGTACATGAGACTATATGAGCCTTTGCATTGTTGTCTTTGAAGTGTATTTGTCAAGACAATTGAATCAAAACAGCCTGTGTTACATTTTTGGAGACGTGTCTTTTTTTATGAATCAGTGCATCATGCAAAGAGTTGATTTAAATTTCAACAAACACTGGAATTGGTTAAAATGCATTCATTAGGCTGCGTGGAGGCCTTCTAAAATGCTAAGCTAAACATTTATTGCATTAAAACCTTTGCTGCATGTACATTATCTGCCATGCAAGACCCAACAAGAGTTAGGAGACTTCTGAGTGACAAATAGTGCAGCAGAGGTAGCGGAGGCAGAGGTGGCTTCAACCCCTCATGACCAACATCACACCTGTCTGAGACTTTCCGCAACTAGTGCCAACTGCCGTAGACATGGCAGAAGACTGCAAGATGAAGATCTGTCAGCGCCCATCTGAACTTTCCTTCCAGCAGCTTCCGCTGTTGGGTTCTCGTTGAAAAAGGCAGCTTGTTTGTTAATTCTTGAACATTTCAGGTCAGTTTGGTTGCAGGATGGTACCCTTACTCACTGTCAGCCAAGGTCTTGTGGGGATGGATGGGCTCCCTCAGGTGTTTGCCTAACCAGATCACAACGCTTTGGCCACGGGCGGCTGTTGACACATGGCATTTTGCAAAGGCTAAAGTTTGAACAGGACTTATCAAGGCCCTGACACGCTGGGAGCGATGGGCTTCTCTTCCCTCTTCTGACTCTCTCACACCTCCCCAATATCCCACGCTGAACCACCACAGCTCCCAGTAAGACTGAGGGGTGAAAGCGTGCAGAATAGGATATATTTTCAGATTTCATATTTGAAGATTAACTCAATACTTCTCGAAAACACTGATATATACTGTACATTGTATTTAAAAAAAATAGAGCAATGCAAAAATGAAGCATTAATCTCTTACACTTTGCATGTGCAAGCTACCAATTGTTCAGTTATTTATTGACCTGGCAGCTGGCAGCTCCATCATCAGGTCAGATCAGACAACAGATTATATAGCTCTTCAACAACCAACTGAGACACAGATGTATTCTGGCCTTCACCCCTGTGACCAGCACTGTGTGTAATTGCTGCCGCACACTTTCTTGTATATCTTCTCCTTTTGCCGGCCTCCTCTGGAGATAGTGCCACTGTAATCTCAGCCTTATCTGCTCCTGGCTTTTAGTAAACTGAACCACCTTGGGCACTCATTGATAGCATATCTGCAGGAAAGGAAATGCACAATGATTTGGGAAAGCAGTGGAACCAATAATTCTTGATAAAGGTCACCAGCATTGGATGGGTGCCACCATTGAGCCCTAGTTTTATGTTATCATTACACAAAAACAACAATAAAACTGTGGCTCATAATTTATGTAATGAAAATGTTTCAGTTTCATCTAATGGAGTTTTTGTCTTGTTAAAACATTGAGAAGCTGCTTGCATGAAATCCTAATATTCACCTTTCAGCCTTTCTGACAGCACACCTGAAAAGCACATCCAATATTGAACTGTGCTGAGTGACTACAAGGTACCCTCCATGCCTTCAGGTGAAGTGACCTCTGAGTTGTTTCAAATGACAATGAAGTGCTGTTAAAGCAGAGTGTGATCTCTGCAGGTCGCTCCTCTGCATTTTCAATAATAGAGCCTGACCCATAATTATGTACGAATGACAATGGCTCATTCTCGAAGTGCTGACAAAATGTTATGGAATTACCTGAGTCTTTGCAGAGGCTAATAATGGGCTCGTATTCTCAATGGGAGTCCTCTCAACAAAGAACAGGTGACAGGCTAAAAGGATGAATAAAAATAACACTTTTCTTGTGCTGTCACTGCGTTTTGTAATGCAGAGGAATGCAAAGGGGTTTTTTTTAGAGAGAGGGCTCACGTAACTTTAAAGAGAAAAATAATACAATCTTCTTGTTGCAAATGTTAAAATCACGAGAAATAAAACAAACCTTTGCTCAAGTCAACACTCAGGGATTTTGTTGATATTTCATTGATTTCGTGTATATATATGGCAAGTCATAAGCATGCGTTATCTACTTGTAGTGACTACGTTATTTAACTTTTTTATGGTTATGTTTAGGCGCTGACAGCGCTTGGTTAATGTTAGGGAAAGATCGTGCTCTATTTTAAGACAGAAGAAAATAGCTGCATTAAGATCTTTTTGCCTAAATGTAACCACAGTCTGGATGAAACCTCTGGACTCTGGTGTCACTCTCCTGGACTTTGTACGAATGAGGCAAAATTTAGTGTTTCCTCACACTGTGATTGCCATGTGTGGCCATTGTGGCCGCTGTTCTGCAAAAGTAACTTAGTTTAAATTTAAATAATAATCCAGATATTCGTATGGACAATCTGCTTACCATCATAATCATGAGGGAATTATTAAAATAAGATAAGATAATCCTTTATCAAATCCACAGTGGGGAAATTTGCAGTGTTACAGCAGCAAAGAGGACAGTGCAATAATAAGAATCACCAGCCAAAATAATAAATAGATACAAATAAAGATTAAGATATGATACATAATGATATGAAGCTTGGGCTGTTTGGTAATGACTCTGGAGAACTGAAAAAACGTGATTCTCACAGTGTCTTTTCTGCGTATTTACCTCCAATATACAAACTCAGATTTAATGAAATAATTTTCAGCAGCTCTATTGTTGTTTTTCCTTCAAATTTCTATCATGTATTCATTCATACCTCATAAATATTATCAAAGTTTTATTAACAAAAAAAAAAAAAAAAGATGTCTAAAAGTAAGCTGATTTTTGTCCAATCACATTATTGAAATGTGCTAATCCCTTATCGTCAGGACTTCATGTTTAGGTTGTTTTGAGCAGAAATGAGGTTGTGAAACTCTGTGCTGTCATGGACTCTTTGCACGGTTGTGTCTGGAGCGTAGTGCTGAGTCAGGCTGGCTGACAGTGCTAGCAGCTCCCTGGCACTGCTACACATGAAAAGTCCCATCCACAGCACTGGATGATGTCAGTGTGGCACCTCTGCCTGCACACAGAGACACCTTTCACAAAGAACCTGTATGCGCCTGGGTCTGGTCTACGTAATGGAATATTCAGCCCTCCTCCCCCTCAACCTGTTTCTATGATCAGGTGAAAATGAGACTGTTGTTGTCGCCTGCAGTGTCACAATCTAAAAATAAACTCTAATATATTTACCTATTTCCTTCCTTATTTTGGTCACCTGCCCTAGTTTACACCACTTTTTTTTGTTCCTCACTACATTTTTTTTTGACTTCAGTAAGCCCATCTTTAATTATCCAAGTGATATTGAAGTGCTAACAATTTTAATGCATACATTTAGATACTTTAATTCAGAAAACACCCACATTGCACAATTTCACAAATCCCTGGTGTCGTGTTTTTTGTCACATTTCTCCTCCCTTTTCTCTTGTTTCATTATCCTTCCACCTTAACCTGGTCCTTTCAGCAGGCCTCATTAGTGGGGATGACCGATGAAAAGGGCCATTCTTTCTACACAGTCACCGTGATACTAGAAATACTGAGTTAATGAAAGAGTGATGATATCTAATCACCTTCCAGGGGATAGCACCTGCATCGGAGCAAACCTTTGCTGTATACTCACAGATGGATGGCCTACAGATGTACTTCCTCTTAGCTGCTCAGCAGTGACCACGGTTATACCTTTGATATCACTTGTTGCAGGGGAAATAGGAATATCTTGTGTGGTCGAACAGATCCAGTCCTCTTAGGTGTTTCCACTGGGGATTTCAGCATCAGACCGTGGCAATGGGATTAATACGTTTAGAAAGGGCAGGGGTGAAATGAACAATGGCATACTTCAAGGGCTTTAAAACAGTGTCTTATTACAATGGCGAGAGCCAAGTCTATTCTGGATAAATCCTATTTCAGGGTAAAGGAAAGAGAAAAGGTCAACAAACTGCATTTAGTGACTTTACACTGTACACACAAATCTAAAATTAATATCTTCATATGAATTTAAACTCGTTTTATTCTATTTTAGGAGGAATGGCGCAAACCATTCGTCCACCCATTATCATTTATGTTCAGGAGCAAAAACACCTTTGATTTCCGGCGTCTATATGATGTAAGGCCTGACTACAATAGAGTCACAGTGAGAAGTCAACTGAATAATTTCACCTCTACATAATTATTATTATCTGTATTATTATAAAATTACTAGGCACCAATTGACTGAAACTGGGTTTGTATCATCCAGGTACAGAATCGCAGGTCCAACTTACATTATGTATGTAAACATTCTTATTTTTACACAAATGTGATCTTTTCTTAAATCTAACCAAGTATTTCTGGTGCCTAAACCTGACCAAACTGCGACTGTTTCTCCATATTAACCATGTGTTAGCAAGCCTTTCTGCCAGAAAGGCTTTCTGGCAGGCATTTCATAAAGATAATAATAGGTTGAGGTGGAGTTCCATTGTACGTTTATATTATGTTTACATTTCAGCGCAACTGTGTTTACATTCTACCATTCACGTTGTCTCATTACTGACTATGAGAAATCTGTGAAATCACTGGGTTAATGTTCCTGCATTCACTGTGACAGAGAGTTGGACTCGCAGTGAGCAGATGTTTTGCTGTAGAGATGGATTTTCTAGATCTAGGAAAAGATGACTGAGCCTTTCTTCCACTTTGTCAAGTTGTCTTCACTTGCAACAGTCTTTACCAACACTGGAAACTTGTGGCAGAAAGCACGTCAGCAACAATGGTCCACAAAGAACTAAAACCCCTTAACCGGAACTATAAATTCAGCTTCACAGCTGCAGTTCAAGCATGAGTCAGTTAGTTTGTGTGTTTGTGACTGACTCACAGGCCACTTCCATTAAATGCTTTGCATCTAAAAACAAAAGGTAATCAGTTATTTAATTGATCAGTCAACTTATGTAACATACCTTTCTTATACAACATACATACATTTCTTTGCAAAAGTTGCTATTTACTGACTTCTGTTGCACCCAGTGACACTGGGCACGAATCAGCACAATTTGAAATCAAACCTTTTTGAATTATCAGTATTATTTTCTTCATTTTTTCAATGAGCAATTTGGAAGAAGCTTAAAAAACGAAAATTTACTCCTTAAAATATGAACATATTTTTAAAATCTGAGGTAACAGTCGCCACAGCAGTAGCAGCTTTGTCTTTACTCTCCCCTCCCTTACATGTTTTCATCTCTTTATTTCCTCTTATTTTTCTTTTCCTTTTGCCGTCTAATGATCACTTTGCAGCATGATCAGGGACCAGAAGTGTAGACAGGGAGACACGTTCGCCGATATTTGTGCCAAGCATAACACACCGCTCAGGGCTGTGTGTGTCTCCCCTCTCTCCTTCCTCCATTTCTTCCTCCAGCTCCTTTTCGGGTGCTCCTGTGTTCAGGCTGGCTTGGCCACAGCGGGGAAGCTCCATCTAATTGGAGTGGCCCAGCGGTGGTGGCCCCGAACCTCCGGGAGCCAGGCTCGTGCATTCTAACGTTACGCTCGAAGGAAATTGTCCTCCGCTATTTCCTGAGATCTAATATTTGAGGAGCTTGGTTACCATTCTTGGTGGGAGTAAGAAAACTGTAACTGGTTTATTAGATTTGCTGCAGAGTTCAGTGCTGTCCTGTCCGCTGTAGCTTGCTGTGTCCTGGCACTAGACTGATGAGTTCATCGCAGGTTAGCTAACTGGCGTGCCACCTGATATATGGAGTGAGTGTCAATAAGCATAAATTACAGATCTAATTTGTATAGAATTAGTCTGCTGAGCGGATCCACGGTATGTTAAAGGTGTTATGTTATTCTGATTTTAACCATCAAATCGAAAATGAACATTTCCAGAAGCCCAGCTGTAAGGCCATGTTCAGAACAACTACATATGTCTTATCATTCACTTCAATGAATGAGCCCAAACCCAGGGGGCTCTGGCAACAAAAGATAGGGTCATGCAGCACAAAAAAGCTGATCCAGACTCAATATTTGGCACAACACAATCAATGTCATTTGGCAGCGTACTGTGCAAATACATATGTGCAAATATGTGGTAGATTGCTTCATGACATGTAACGGGTAATTCTACTTTTAATCTCAGAATCATTGACACAAAGGATAAAAGGCTAACTTTCCAGAGCTGTGAAATCCTGTCTCATACTAATATAAACTACTGTGTAGTGTTTCGATATCAGATAAACCTAAAAACTCATAATTGTATTATTCAAACTGGACTTCCTTGATCATAATTCATCTTCTCGATGCCTGTAGCAACACACCCATACTAATCCAGAGCTATTTTGGGTCTGAAAGATCCAAAATAATCTGTCTAAATAATCTGTGATAGCTCTCTGACAATAGAAGAAATATACTTAAGAACATAACTTAAGACTTTAAGCTTTGATAATGTCAGTCTCTTGCAAAGCAACCATGTTCCCATTGTTTCCTCTGGATTCGTCACAGTTTTTTTGCTCGGGCAGACTTTGAATAGTGACTCAGGTGTGTGGTTTCAGTAGTCGGAGGCGAAAGCAGATGGCGGCTCTTAGTTTGAGTCTACGTGAAGTTCAGAGAGACGTATTGACACAAAGATGAGGTTTTGTCCCGTTCTCACAGCTTACCCTCCGTCTGGGCGACAAACAGCCACTGACTCACCAAACAGGTTATCAGGAAGCTGTGACCCTCTTATCGCACCGCCATGCACGCTCTGTAATTAAAAATCTAGAGTTACCCAGCACCTACACCTCAGCGCACTCCTGTGACCTGAAAACAGTGGCTTCAGCGCACTTTGGCTTGGTTGAAGTTGCTCACTGAGGCCTAACTCTTTAATAATGGGTGTCTATACAGAGGGCCGTGCAGATGGCGGACCCCGAGAAGGAGCAGATGAAGTCCGATGGATGAAACCCGGGAAGGTGAGCGCGTGGGGGAGCGGAACGTTTTGTCAGTAAGCCCGATCCAAGTCTCGTGGGCCACCACTTAAAGCTGTGCATGGAACAGGAAGGAAAAGGAACACCTCTGCATGTTTCTCACCAGCCTAAAGATCACAAGCTCAGGGAGGGAGAGGGTGCGACACAAGACGTGTGCGGTCCCACCGGGGCTAGAATTTACAGTTGAAGATGAAGGCTAATGGCGAGGAAAAACAACAACTAGGAAAAGACGACAGAGAATATGAGCTGAAGGGGCAGGAGACGAGCATTTTTAGGATACGCTACCTGAGCTGAATGAAGACAATTTAAGCATCATATCTAGTTTGTTTCTTTGAGGTCACCAGACTGAATCTGAAAATAAGGGGTTTAAGTTGAATGTTCTAAATAGAAGAGAACACCTCTGCTGGTACATTAAGGTGGAAATTCCGGTTTCAGGCATGAGTGGGGAGAGTTTTTGTCCTTGGCGGTGACAGGACATACACAGGCACCTCCTCAACAGGCGCCAGCTGATTTTTATCACTTTTGAAAACCGACTCCACTTCCCCAACTTCACCACTCTCTGGGGTTCTGCATAAATTTCTCATTGGCACGAATGATAACAGGTAACTCCACTGGCTCAGCCCAAAGTCCAAATCAGGGGTCTCAGTTATGAAGTTAATACCTGTACTTTAATACTACCACGCTGTATTTACATAAATAAATATTTGTAAGCTTTTAAAAAATTGGCAACCAAATGGTTTGATAATTACATTAAAAATGCCTCCAGGTTTCTTCAAGGCAACATATACAGCAATACAGTGATTAGATAAACTTTGTGTATTTGTTATGGCAACCATTTTATTTTCTTTATATGGGCTGCTTATGAATATTTATCTGCTGAAGGTTAATGTAATCCCTTTACTGTACTTGCCTGGCATCCTGTAGTGTGCTGAGTGAAATCTGGATCCCATCAAGTCCTCTGTAGTGCATAACAGAAAATCCTCTCTGCTCCACTAATGTGTTTTTTTTTTTTAATGAGCGAGTTTTATGAAATCAGACCACCATTACATTCAAAAATAACAGGCTCATATCCTTCTGCAGGACTCCACGGTGTTAATGAGAGGCTACTCGATTGGAGGCTGGTATTAGCAGGCCAGTTATTGCCCTGCAGGCTCAGCGTGGCTGCAACAGATATGGTGGATCTCAGGGCCTTTCTCCAAACACTGAAGTTTGGCCGATCAACAGGGTGCCAGCGCGGGTGACGCCTGCGTTCGCGCAGTGGGAGAGACTGCAACAGTAGATCCAATTACATAAAAAATGATCTCATCCCACTATTGCCATCCCACATGACAGCCAGTCTATTTCTCTATTACTGTCACCTCGGGACTCATGGAATGGGTTGGCATTATTATACTGTAAACTGCACAAATGTGGACACACATGCATGCAGACATTTGTCAAGTGTCTCACATGAAGCTGCACAAGAGCTCTTTGAGGACACATGCTAGCACTTGCAGTTTTATGCTGAACAAATCAGTGTTTTTGTCACTTGCATTCATTTTCACGTGGCACCATTCTTGTGTTGAGTCAGAGTACCTTGTTTCTTGTTTGGCTCTGACATACACCAGGTTTTATGATATAAGTCGATGTTTGAGGAGTATTATATATGAAATAGATTAAACTGTACATACAACCCTGTATATTGGCATGTATCCAATAAAAATAAATAAATAAATAAAAGCCCATAAAGAGCTATGTATTATATAGGAAAGTGGTCATGTTTATGGAAGAATATTTTCATCTGAGTACAAGAAGATTTTTGTTCATATATGGTTTGACTTTTAAACGAAATGTCAGAGCCATACTATCTATGGCCTATAAATGATCTGTGAAATTATGAAACTCTATATTTGTCTGTACTGTTGACTTTCACAGAAGGGGCTGGATCTGTAGACGTCTCTAATCAAGAGAAATACAGACACAGACGAACGTCTCAGTCCCTGTCAGTGCCAGCTTGCTGAGCCAAGAACAGGGGAAACAAAGCAGGGCACTGAACAATGATGAGGTGCACAGGGCAAAAGCAAACAGCAGGCAGATGAAGTTTACTTAACTGATCCGACCATAAAATCCAGAGTTTGATTAGCAAGGCAGCCTGAAGCAGTCACATTAGCCAAAGGAAGCCTAATCATCATCATGATTGCTGGACTCTTCATTTCACCTCCCGGTTGCGCTGGACTCGGTGCACCGGCCCCATTCCATTCCTGTTTTTTCACTCAGCCAGAATCACTCTACAAGTGATGTAGTGTCCTTCCCAAATCAAAGTCATAAAAAACGGCCGTGCGTCCTATGCTCTGCACCACCTCTTTCCTGTTCCCCCTCCACCCCCACCACCCTAAAGCTGTCAGCCTCTGCCGCTGTTCCCCCGAGGGAAAATCCAGCGCATGAAACCTCACAGCCAGTCACTCATCCAGAAGACTGCAGACTGGACAGCCCTCGTGGTTTATCACACTGTCATAAGGTTTCTGTAACACTCACCAACTGATCACCATTTTACAGTTGTCTCGCCAATCATTGCTTATCCTTTGCAAAATGTGAGGGATTGTATATGAAAGAGCACGATACTCTAAAACCAGCAACAGATGTGTGTGTGGGGCTGTCTGGCCGAGACGGGTCAGTGAAGTCACTGCTGCACATGTAGTGTAAAGCCTGAGGAGTGACCTTTGAGACTTTGATATGAACAGTCATACTGCAAAGAAAACATTCCTGTTAAGTCTGGAAATGTGTCAGTAAGCTGGTTATGATGGCAACACTTATTGCCACACAACAATGTTGAAAATGGACACATTCTGCACCACTCTGAATTACATCAAATGACAATTTATTTTTTTCTTCATGATAAATGCCAACATTTTAAAAATCTTTATGATATTGGCACAGTAGGTTTGGAGAAACTGTAAAGCTCAATGCTGTTGGTCAAAGTCAGGAAGTTGTGCTTTGGTGGATGTTTACAACAAAAAATTTGCTCTGAAATTGCATCTTTCACCATTATCCTGTCGTGTTCTCCAAATAAATTTGACAAACTGGGTTTGTTTTCAGCCTGTACAGTTCATGACCACGCTTGTTGCCCCGTATCGTTTTTCTGATGCTGCCTCATACAGAGAGCTCAGCAATTAGTATTCGTATGGTAACCAATAGAAACAATAACTAAGGCAACTAATGTAAAACCCAAATTGTACTAAATCATAGTCATACTTACGGTACGGTTACAGGACTTTAAGGGAATGCTATTTCCTGTCTTCGATGTGAAAGTTGGACATGCACCATCCACCACCCTGACCCCCCACGTCCTCTTCATCTTCCTCGTTACTTAATGGGTACAGTACTTTCCTCCCAGTGAGCTTTGACACACTGGGAGGTGCAGAATCATCCGATATCAACAAAATAATATGGAAAGTGATTGGCTGACAGCTCCATTATCATCACTACAGCCCTGAGAAAGGTTGTGGTTTCCTCACAAACACTCGTTAAAACACAAGTTGTATTTCCAAGAGTTGTTGACAGTGATAATTTCTTCTGCCGAACTTCAGGAAAGGAAATGCTAACCATTGTTGTTGACATCATTTGGCTCAATTATGCTGCCCTACAGCCAATCAGATTCACTTAAAGCCAACAGAGAACAGGCCCCAGTAGCTAATTTCTTCGTCTAACCCACTCGCGCCCCTTCCGCCAACCTCCCATCCCTTGCCTCAGTAGGCACTTATATTCAATTTGTCAGCCGCTCTCATTAAACATGCAGAATAGAGAGGCCCTCCACTTCACATTTCAGTGGCACAGCTAACCAGGTCAGAGTTCATCTGAGGACGGCTTTCAGTATTGCTCGCTTGTTTGCAGACGGGATGGTGCAGACTAGGAAACAGAAGGAATATTCTGCTCTGCCAGGTGTGTGTCAAAGCTGAAAACTACTAGTTTGAATTTTGACCTGAAACAGAATACGCGCTACACACACTTTCCAAGATGTTTAAGCTGATCCAAGAAGAAATTTTATGATGTTTTAGTTGTCCACACACTGAGGATTTCAGTCTCTAATTAGGTTTAACATCATCTGCCTTGGATTTAGCTATATAGACTGTCTATGTTGTCAAATTTGACATTTAAATCTAAGTATCCTTGAAATCATTTCATTGGGAGCAGATTTGTCTAATGTTTTATAGTCATGAGAATTCTCACTTTTATTTATATCGTCTCTGTTCTTACGGCGATGTCTTCCTCTTCTTTTTGAACCTTTCCACAATTTCTACTTATATTTTATTATCACCCGAAATTCCAACTGTTGACCTTAACTTGCTTGAATCCTTGAAAGCACAAAGAGGGGCCACTGCATAAGGAGTTGTGTATGGATGTGGTCATAGCAGCCACTTGTGAAGTTAATATGTCCTATAAAAACACTGAAAGGGATATTTATTACATCTTTATGCATTAGAGGACTTTATTTTATGAGGATTTTATGCTTCCTTGGGGTGACTATAACCTTTAGCTTTATTTTTAGGGTAGTTTTTATTTGTATTTGTGCAGCTTTTACCACCAACTATCCCTTCTCTTCCCTCAAACATCATGTACCATTATGTGTGTAGCTGCTTTCTTAATTTGAATTATTGAGCTGTATTTCTGTGGAATCAGCGTGGAGTGGCAGACAAAGAGACGCTCCTGCTTTGCAACTTTTACACTACTTTCTCAGCTAATTTTCAGCCTCGCAGGCATTCTCATGCAGAGAGGTTTGAGCTGTAATGCATGTGCTTGGCAGTCATTTCTCCGTTTGCGTCCAGATGTTGCTTGGCTGATGCACAGCACACTTGTCAAATGAAACCTGGTGACGTTTCAGTGGCAATTATTCTCTTTGTGCTCAAGTGTAACTACACACACGCGAATGTGCACTGATGCACACACACTCAGGAAGAGATCTGCCAACAAATCTGCATTTGCCAGGAAGTAATTGTTTCCATGTAGCTCCAAGATGCAAAACTCAACAGCTTTTCCTTCGCTAAACAGTTTGCAAGTCTGTTCAAATACAGAATGAATGCATAAATTACACTGTATATGACCTGTAGGAATGATGTTGTGTGATTAGCATTTAATCAAATCCAAGGATACTTGCTTGCCATTGAAAATGGTTATGTAATATTTTAATAGCCCGCCTCTCTGAGGAGACTCTGCACCTGGTTCTCTGTGCAATGATTTGCCTTAAAATAAGATCATATCTTCATGGCCACTTTGTGAAGTTTGATCTTGTCAATAGTTTTCTGTTTCAGCATTTTTAATACAAAGGAAAGATGTTAGCAGCTGCCAAGATTTACATCTTACTCTTCTTGGTCCAGGCGTGGAGAGGAGTTGGAGTGAGTGGCAGAGGAAAAGGGTGGAGTGAGAACATAGAATGGAAGGGGTGGTGTGATGATCGGGAGGGGCGGTTTGGTCTGACATCCAACTCCTCAGCACACTTACTCAGGCTGGTGATGTTTTCCTCGTGTCGGCCTGGAAGCTGGTCATAAAAATTTCCAGTCACCCTCTGTTTGCTTCATTACTGGGGCATTCTGCACATTGTACACTCAACTCAAGTGACTATATGTGTCACATTAAAAAAAAAATGTCTCAGATGCATTGATATCACTGGAGTGTAAACTACCAGTACTTCTGTAGTTTGTATTGAAAATCACACATGCTCGGAACAAGCTCCTACTTCGGGGATGTGTAGCATCTGTTTTCTGACCCCTGATCTTCAGCAAATAAATTGCCTAATATGAATCCCCAATCGGAGCAGTCAGATTCAAAGTATTCATCATGACATCTTTATGTATAAATTGTCCATTCGTCTCGGCACAGAGGACACATGGAGAGCAAGAATGAGCCCAGTGGTGGTTTTATAGCTGCTGGTTTTATAAGATGAGGGCGGGATGGTGGAGGTAAGGGGGAGTCGGTGAGCTTTAACAGGCACTTGGGGTTTGATGGCTGCTGAGGAGCTACTCGAGGATTTGTGTCATTTTACAGCTGGGGTTATAGAGGCAAGGGGCTAAGTTACATCCAGGACCTCAGCTGTGTTTAAGGCTGGCTGGGCTGCCCAGCTAGAGATGTGAGTCACACATATGATGCCTTCCGCCTGTTCAATAGGACAGAGCGGCGGTTGAGCGGTGGATGCAGTCTGCGTGTGAAAACCTAAATAAACCTACTGTGGGTTTCAGGAGGGGAAATACAAACACCTGTCGCCTGGGTGTCAAACACCAGCAACCAATTAGGCACTTGTGGATATAAGGAAATGGAAATTTTACAACTCCTGGAATTAGCTATTTTTTCTGCACTGGAATTTCTTCCTCAAATTTACTGCATATTTTGTAATGTTATTTTTTCAGACCTTCGTAATTTAGCTGATCTTACATGTTCAGTAAAGTAGACTGGAATCAAAATGGCCCTGTGACTTGTTCATTACGTCAAAGGCTAATTCTAACAAATACTTGACAGTTCATATCAGAGAAGCTCAAAGGCCGGATGATCGCCGCCTCGAAAACCCAATGAGACGCAACGCACTCACTTAGCACTTACGTTTCTAAGCAGTAAATCTGTTTGTTTGTTCTGAGTACACATCCCGAGCCTGAACACAGAAGCTCTGACACTGTTCTCAATATATGATGGTAGAGGAGGTCCTGAAACACCCTCATCAACCTTCTGGAAGTAGGCAATGGGTACACAAGACCTGAAAATAATCAGTCCATCTGTCTTTGCAATAAAGAGCCAGTGATTGCTCCAAAAACTGTTTAGAGTATGTCTTTCTTGAGTTGTGTAAACTTGCATGTATTAGAAATGTCCAGCGTAAATATTATAGCCAGTCTCAGTGCGCAGAAAGGTTGTCCCAGCTGTAAACCACCAGGAGCTTAGTGCCTAGTTAGAGGTCAGAGGTTAATGTGGTGCTAGAGGCAATACAAGGCACTGTCCTAAATATAGCCATTTATATGTAGTCAGGACTGTCATTTGACCCCAGGGACTCTGGAATAGACATTTAAGAGGTGATTTGTCTCAGTTTGTTGAGGACACCAATGGTCATTTCCGAAGGAACTGATGTTTTCTTCAGATCTTACAATAGAATAAGATGTCCCACTTGTTGACATTGAATAGAAGTGTAAAAATTCTCTCAGTTAATAAGGGTAATAATTGGCTAATGGTCCCAATTAGAACATAGAACTAAAGAAGAAGCATCTGTTGGTAATTATTGACCGTGGAGCTCACAGCCCGCCAGTGTCTTTGAGAGCAACAACACTTTTCTTACTGGCTCTCAAGAAAATCTGGCCCACAGCAGAGAGAATTATCAGCGGCCATGTCCCCTGAGTCCAGCAGCTCTACATGCAGACCACCTTAACTGCTGTGAAAAGCTGGCCTGATCAGGCCTTCCTGTTTCCCTCTGTGTGAGCATGCATGGCTCAGTGCAAAGCAAGCAGAGAGATGCTTCGTGTTGGGATTGCTTCAGGTCCTGCAGTCAGCCAACTGTGTTGAGACAGATTGCGCTTTTGCTTTGCCCTGACATCTCGGGCCGTCTGCGTCTTGCCAAAGAGCCTTCAGAGACAAGGAGGGAAAGGAACTGCCCGGTGAGCCTGTCTCGTCTCAGCGTCCAGCCGCTCAGGCCTGCTTTCCGGCCAGGGCTCTTAATTGTGTCTCTGGGTGAAGTGGTAGCGGCCCAGCTGTGGGGAGGGGGCACGTACGTGTGATGTGAATAAGACCACACACACAATTGCATGCAGTCACACGTATGCACATTCACACAAATACTGTAATCCCTTGGCCTGAATAAATGACCATCACAGTTGTAATTAGACATGACTGTTTTTGGATATCTGAGGTCCACAGAACAGTCCCTGATACACACCAGAACCTACCAGCAGGAAGACCTTAGGATTAGTTCTGGTTTGGCTAATACCTGGATGGTTTGACTAAAACCAGGAGCCGATAGCTTTCTAACATGACTCAACCCAATTCAAAAATTCACTCGGTTTGGATCCTAACTTTTAGACCAAGATTTCTTCTACTGATACAGTACCGATGTTATTTTGATGAGTATACTTACAGAATACTTATAGGCCCCTGTGTGTATCAAAGATTTTTTGTCCTTTCAATGCTACATGTTGAGAATACCTCAGCTGAACAGCCGTGTCTCATATTTAGGATGGTGTGTGTATATAAGCAGAGCCAGAAATAGAATCAAAGCACGTCTCCTCCTCCTCGCCTTCGTCAGAAGACTATCCCATAACGGTGATGTCACCAAGTCTTCCTCACACCTAGCCGAAAGGATTCCGTACTGGCTCAGGCTGACCGCAGTCTGGCCAGCTTCCTGTCTGACCATCATTGGCAAACACAGGGAGACGGGCAGCAAACACCGGTGCATCCACCTGTTAACACAGCCAGGTCACAGGGGCCAAAGCCAGCGGGGGAAAGGGCTCAGGTCCAGGGGGAGAGATGTGTGTCTTAGAGGGCCACAACTAAACTGTATTTGACAGCATCTTTGAAAAGCCTAAAGAAAAACGCATTTAATGCTAACAGTAACAGAGCATCTTGATCTCTTTGTCCTATGTTCCTGCTCTCACTGCTTAGTGTAATATGTCTTTTACTGAGCCATTACACCATGACATACAGTTGATGAAGTTATAATGAAGGAAGGCACAAGAAGTGGACTCTCCAAAGCATGCCCAGACTGGTCACTGCTCAAGGGTTTTATAGTATTTGGCTCAAAATGGACATTTTTCAGTCTGTCTCCAGTTGTCAGCTTCCTTAATTGGGGAAGTCTGACCACCTACGTAAATTTATCTTATGCGTGTGCATGCAGCCGACCGACAAGTGTGTTTATGTAGTCGTAATTGGTGGACAGGTGGGATGGAGGCCTGTTGTTTTGCTTAACTTTCTCTGTGGTAATTCAGAACCCAGCTAACTAGACCTTGCTTAACCCCCTGACTTTAGCCCCAATCAACACATGGATATTAGGCACCGTGTACCCTCTGCCTTTGTGTATCTGAGAACTGGTTTGTGGTAAAAACCTGTCAAAATATCCCCTTCTCATTTCTGTTTGGCGACAGCAACAAGACCTCTACAGTAATTTCCAGAAATCTGTCCAAATTGCTTAAGTCTTAAATTATCTATAATTGGCCCCTGCGTTAGGTTACTGGGGGTAGTCTCCAATCATGTGGTGGGACGCAGAAAGGGCTCTAGTCACTTCCAGCTGGTTAATGACAGCCAAACGGGTGCTTACCAACATCACGCCAGTTGCCAAAGGTTACCACAGATGAATATTAGCCCGATGTGAAGTTTATTTTACTAAATGGCAAGGGCACTTATGTGTGGCAAGCCACTCTCAATTACTATGAATAATTTCACTTCTGGGACAATGCTGACTTGTCTGACTTGTCAACAGCTTTCCACATTATCTTACCTTTGTGAATAAAACCAAGCATTTTGTGATTTACGATTCAGATTAATTTCTGCTATGCAATCGAAGATTTGCTGAAATGGATGCTCTCCATATTTATTCCCAAGGGAACCCCCACGGCAGCAGTCAGCCTATGCTATGTCAGTATTATCTTTTTAGTACCTGACTCACCTGTAACTTGAACTCTCTAAATAGCAATGATAACAGGCTTCTCTGCATGGGGTCACACTGCATTAGGGGTCAGGGTGAGACAGACTCTCTCTTTGTGCTTTGCCAATGAAGTTTAGGAACAGGGCTAATCAGGGGGGCGAAAGCGTACACCGCTCCAAATCAGCTCCAGCCTGGCCAGCTGAATTTATCTCAAACTTATTAACTTTGCTCAGGGCTAAAATTGAAACCAGCTCGGGTGCTCCTGCTCCAGAGGTGCTGAGTGTGAGAAGTGACAGTATGATTTACAGGGGGGAACCGTGCTGCAGATGCTGCAGAGCGACGACCACTTGGGAGTGAGCAGAGGGGGTGATGTGAAGCATTTTCATCAGACAGGAAACCCTGTGACTCTGAAAAACGACTGATCTGTTAGTCTCTAAGTGACAGAAAGCTCATGATGAGAACATCACTATCTGCATTGTGACTCTGAGGGAGTGTGGGGTTAAAGCACAAGCAAAAAGTCATGTTGATTGAACTGGTGGAAAGCAGAGTAGCATTGTGAAGGGGTGAGATTACTTATCCTGTTGATGATTGAGACACAAAAGCCTTAGCTGCTCATTAACATGACGTAAAACAGTATCAGGTTTATAGAAAGCTATGCATTTTCCAGTTGAAATTGCCTCTGAATTCATAGTACTTAACAAACTGATTGTGGCTTATTTTATTGAGTATCCATGGTTTTGGTAGGCGCTGCTTTAAATTGAACTGGCACTCTAACAGTTGAAGACGTGCAGCAGTTCTGACTCTTGATCATGCACAATGGCCTTGAAAACTCAGGGTTACCTCACCAAACATTTTCTCATCTCACAGTAATCTCAAAGGCAGATTTTCTGTCCAAAATATTAGTTTGTTTTTTCCTTTAACCTTAATACAGAACAAAGTGTGTTTCTTTCTGAAGCTGCAGAAGCCCTTGCAAGGCAAGGCACACTCGCTCAACTGGCACGTAAAGTTTCACTGGCTGGCAATGCTTTTTCTTTTTTTCTTTTTTTTTTATTGTTCCTGACCCAGGCTTCACAAGAGAGTCTCAGAACATATAAATCCTCAGTGATGCTCTCCAAAGCACTTTCAATGTCTTCTTATTTTTGCATCTATGCTTAGGATGAGGCTGCAGATGGCCTTAAAAGAAAAAATCCTCTCTTGTTTATTTGACCTTACACCAGCAGTAGTCAGACAGTGTATGTGTGTTTTTGTGGGAGCATGCTTGCGTGCATGCTCATCCCTCCCCTCTTCCTGGGCTTTGTTAGGCCAGGTGTGCCTATTCTCAGTGCAGTGCCCGGGGAGCCGTGAGAACGCAATCGCCGGCCCTTCTCTCCCTCCTCTATCTGATTTATTTCAACCTCTATGGCATTTTAGCAAACAAAAGTGCCGCTCAATATTGATCTGGATCTTTCCCATTTCCCCACTCTGCTCCCTTTGTTTTGCTCAGGTCTAGGGTGGCTGCTTTAAATCAGGCCCTCTTGACGTTTGCTTAATGTCTAATTAGCCATGGGTGGGCATGGCCTTTGATTATAGGAAGTGCCTGGAGGTGGGGCTGCAAAGACGACTGAATTTTGACAAAACACCCTGGACTGATCAATCATTGCCTGACACATTGTTTTGTCCTTAATTTTGGAGTGCTTGGTTTAGGGATATGTCCTCTTGGTCACCTTATTCTGAGCTCAAATGATGTGATTTCCTCTCACCAGCCAATGTGCCACTTTTCCTGAGCCATGATGCATGTAGCTCCGCTTACAGTGACTGCAGGGTGTGCTGCGATCAACTCATCAATCTGGAGTGAACTGAGTTGATACAGATAGCTGAACCTCATTGTTAGTGTTACAATTGTTGTTAATTGATTAACAAATGAAGCAAAAAACTATGAGTAATTGATACTGTTTTTACCTTTATGAACCTCATGGTTTTATGGTCTCAAAAAAATGTCCTTTGTGGATTTTGTATTGCTCAGAGGTTTTGGATAGAGGGCATTAAAAATAAAGCTTTCTCACTCCGGCTCTACCAGCCTTCAAGGCTTCCCCCTCTATCCCAAACACTGGCCAGATGGCCGGAAAGTTGACTTTATTTAAATCTGGTAATTCCGGCTCTTTTCCTAACCCCCCCACACAACTGCTCCCACTCCACCACCACTCCTCCGCCTCTCTATCTTCCCTCTGAAGATCACGGCAGTGGTGTGCCAGCAAGTAACAGCCTCAGCTTAGAGTGGACATGTGAGAATGACACAGTGATGACATGCTCCCGCGGAAGGGATTAGAGAGTCTAACGCTCACAAAGAGAGAAGTGAAAGAAGTGAAACATTGGAAGCTGATTTACTTGGACCAGAATAAGGAAGAGAGAGGTTTTTCAAGGATGAACACGATTCTGTTTTCTGATGATGATTACATTTTTCCAGTGTGACAAAGAAAGCAGCATCTTAAAACTGCACACATATGCACACGTGCACACACATCGACTTTTTAAAGCTACTTTTGCTGCTGTGCTACAGTGTATGTTACACATGATTACTGCACCTGTCTCTCATTGTCTATTCAAATTGTCATCCCACCTGCAGCCCACACTTCAGCGGCTACCTTTCATCTTGCCATCCTCCTTCAACCGAGACCCCACACTGACAGAGTAATGTCCCTTATTACAGCTCTCATTAAAATGAGGGTCATGGGTCAGCCAGCAGGCCAGAGGACATGAGACTGTCATTAACGCTAATTGTTGCCTTGTGACCATCTTCCTTCCTCTGAAAAATTACTGTTCAGTATTTCATAGCCCCACATTGCTCTTTAGAAAATTTTCATTACATATTCAACACCAATTTTAAATCATTGTTACAAGAATGCATGAAGAGATCAGGTCTGCCACTGAAGCAGAAAGTCCAGATCTACAACCTCTGACATCACTGACCCCTTGTACTCCGCATCTATCCCAGTTCTTCCTGTGCCACTCTTTCAATACTCCCCACCTTAGCAGGTCTGTCTTTTAAGCAACCCCTTTTTGGTAAAGAGAGGAGCCCACTTGAGTAGTCCTCTACTGTGTGGCCATCTGAGAAGGAAACTGAATATAAATCCCTCACAATGGGCAGGGTGCTGGGGGAATAGCCCGAAATGGCCATTTAGCAGGTGCACCTTCATGGCCTCCACACTGTTCCCACACATATCACCGAGACTGGTGGCCTGCCCTAGAGAGTAGCCCTGAATCACCATCGAAGATCAAGTAGCGATCAATTAATGGGAGAACAAGGCGTCCGCTGGGGGGATGTCCAGTGTCCCACCCTCCCCTGCTTTGACTCATAGAACTGCCCATTTGCAACTCTATCTGTGTGGCTGCTCCATGTCAATGCGTGTGGGGCTGGGGGGACGGAGATATTATCGGGGTGACTGTGAGAACCGGCGCTGGCATTTTCACCGGGCTGACCTTTGTTTGCGTGAGTGAGGGCCGATTGGCGGTGCTGTGATGAGGTCACCTGGCAAAGCAGCAGGGGGTCCCATATCTGTTGTTCACCTGAAACAGAGGGATGAGAACTTGGGTGGGGTGACAAATAGACTCCGCGGCTTTGTGAGCACACTTTAGACAGGTGACTTCAAGGTGTTCCGTGAAACTACATGGGAAATAAACATTTCCCTCTTACATAACGTCAGACCATATGCAGCCAGCTATTTGGAGTTCAGGTCATATTTGACATTCCTTTCCTATCTGTTCAAAAGAAAAAAACATGTTTGCTCATGAGTGACTGCTAGTGATATGCTAGCATTGATCAGTGAGTGTGACTCTGCTAATTGCATTCCTGTCCATAAGCAAACAGACTTTATCCTGGTCACTGATAAAGCCATGAAGGCAAATCATACCTGGAAAACACTGTCAGCTAGGTTCAATTAATGCTACAGTGATAGACTGAACAACCAATAAATCATGGTGGGTTAACACGGGATCGTCTGATATACACTACTCATACAATGTGCCTGCTTATTCCTAAAATATTTTCTGCCCGTGTTAAGGCATAGCCTGGGTCCATACCTGTAGTTTTTGCAGCTTGCTCCCAGAACACATGCTGACAAGTTTGTGTCCATATTGTGGGTTTTCTTTATAAGGCTGGGAATGTGGTAAAAGGGTATTCATAGCTTTTCCAACTCAAGCAGCTCCCCAGTGGCAGTATAGCCACCTCTGAAAGCCCCAGCAGTGAATAAGGCCGTAAGTTATAAACAGCCTTATATAACTTCACACCCTCAAATATCATTGGAACATTTTTTTTAACCTTTAGGTAACCAGTGCGCCTCATTAATGTGATGATTGATGGCTAAACTGTTCTCTAAAGTACATGTTTTTTTAAAGACAGGGAGTAAAATCACAGTGATTCTCACTATAAAGAAAAAAATACAAGGATACACACATAATGTATGTCCTGTAAGAAGTAACTTTCCAACTAGTGGTACTGCCAAGACACCGTTGTAGCTAATTTTATTATCTAAGAGCTACACCCATGTCTTCGCTTTCACGGCAAGGTGAGGAGCCAATTCATACAATTCACCTTTTCACCCAGATGATTAAATGGATCCTTTCTTTTCAGGGCTCTGTGTTCTCCTTTCCCTTCACCACCGGCAGACCACGGAGTGATGGACAACTAACCTGCAATTATTGTGACCAGACAACCCCAACAAACTAGCCTATAATCACCACTATCAACCAAAGCAGGAAGGGGGAAAAGAGTCCTCAGAGGAGCCTGGTCTGCACCCCCCCTGTTTGGCCGCCACCCCCTAAGACCAAAGGACAACTACCAAAGGCATCCTGCATCAGTAAACAAGGGAGGTCTTCAGGTCTTTGGGGGGCTTCCCTCTGTTTTCCATAGAATCAAAGCGTGTTAGGAGCTCATGCAAGTTCTGCCCATGGCTGTTATGACAGCACGGTAGATACTCTCTCAAACCACCTGTGACACTGAGCCCAAGCACAACCTTTTAACCTCGGGTCACATCCACTGTACCACATCAAAACCATGATGCAAGATCAGCCTCTTTCAAAAGACTTGATAAAAATCATGAAACTTTAATCAAATAGTTTCACGGATGAATATTATTCAAGTGCAGTGAACTTTGTTTTTCAATTAAAATCTAATTTGGTGCATGTTGCATTTGAGATATTTTAGATAAGATAGATTTTGTGCATTCACAGAACACCACACCATCCACTTTTGTGGGTGTGTTTCATACACCCAAAGTATTAATCCATGGATGCATACATCTTTACATTCATATGCCTAATATATTTAGCTTTCTGTTTTTCTTTGGGGAGCAAACTTGATTTCCCAGTTCATTTAAATTTATAAGAGTCAAGCAAATGGAATATACATATATGTACTTTTTTGGAAAGGGCAGTTTTATGGCAACAAAAACAGAATCTGTGGTCTCAACAGTCCAGGTTTGATGCAAACGCCTGTGGAACCTTTTATGCAACCTGGCGTCCAGGAGATTTATAATAATATTTTGCTTTCCACCCTTTTGAGCCTTTTAGCCCTTGCTAAAGGAAAAGTGCTAGCTCCAAAAAAACCACACAGAATAACGAAAAATCCACAGGGTCAAATGTCCTGAGTGGGCCATTTGCCAGGTCTGTTCCACAAGCAGGATGCTCTCACACACAGACTGGCTCCAGCCTCCCAATCCTGCAGAAACATATGAAAACAGAAACAAATCCCACCACGAGGGCTAGCACCAGTGGTCCATGAGAATATAAGAGGCTGTTTTAGTGCAGGAGCACCGTAGATCGCCCAAGAAGATTAGCCTCTGTGCTAAAGGGCCTCGTGTAAATCTCCTTCTAATTGGCAAGGGAATTTGATTTGACTCATGCACTGTGAGAGGCCAGCGCTCATTATTGCTGCCCAGTTAATGCATAAACAGGGGTTTCAGCAGGTCCCCACTAAGTGGTACCAATGATCAGATAGCAGCTTCTTGGTCTGAGAGGCTGCTTTTACAGAAGTTAATTGTTCTTACTCTATTGAGCAGCTCTAAAAACATTGCAGTGTTATTTTGCTGAGCATTGCAATGAGCTCAATCTGTCACCTTTTGGAAACTAATGTGTTAAAGGAGGTTTTTCTGTCACAGTTAATTCTCTTAAAAAGCACTGTATTTGAAAAATTTATCATAAGTCATTAGGAGTTTACAAATTATGACACCAATGTAAGGCTAGCACTGTGAAGTCATTAAAGGCATTCTCTAAGTGTCTATTAGTATTACGGTTATACAGTGTATCTAATGTGTCCAAATCTAACAACAAAAGTCTCTCTTTTTTTCTTTTTCTCTGTCCCTTCATCAGTACTCAAGAAAAACTATTAATTTTGAGGCAATCCATTATGATTATATACAGCATCTCACCTTTTCCCTCTGTATTAAATTGTGGGATTTTTTTATACAATTTGATTATCTTGATCTGGATGTAAAAAGAACATCCTGAGCAACTTCCCTCCAGTCTTAAGATAGAAGAATGTTATCAGCGGGATGAGGAGGAGTGCTTTTGTTCCTGTCCGTCCACCTGCAGTGGGCAAAACAAGTCCCTCAGTGCTCTCAGTGTGATTATAGGTACTCTCAAAGAACAAGAGTTAAGATTGGTTACTAATTTGACAAAATTGAGGCCAGTAAGTAGCATGACACAGCAGGGTCTGGCCCTCTGGTTAGGGGCTGTCATGCTGTGTCTGCCCACAGGCAACGGTAAGGGTCACAAGGGAAGACGCAGGCAGCTCCTGGAGACTGCAGCGGAGCCAACCACCCACCCTTGGACTCCGTGGGGTGGAGGGACGAGGGCACAATAATCCAGGATCCATTAAAGTGTGACTGATGCCATTCTTTTTGGGTCTTATGACTGGATATCTTGCCTATGGCAGCCTGGGGATAGCTGGCTTATGATGTGGGACAGGACAGACAGACCCACAGCAGGCTGCTAGCGATCCAGATCCTGGCCCTCAGACAGTGACCTCACAGTGGAATCTACTTTGCTGCCAAATTAATTTTTCCACTTCACTAATGGGTGATCTCAGTTTATACCAATAACATATTTAATATGACAGCTTGTCAGGACAGCAAATGAAAGTCAAACTCGGAGGCGAGGCTCAATCAAATATCAACACACCCTGCTGTGAGCTGAAAGGTATTTGTTATGAGTATATTTTGTGTGTGTGTGTGTGTCTGTGTGTGTGTGTTGCATTCCTGAATTAGTTATCTGGAATTAACTATTCCTAAGTGCCATGCAGGGAATTACAACATGCAATTTATTTTAATAGCGTAAACAAACAGGATTTGCTCGAGCTGCTGCTTGTGGTATGAACAGCTCATGATTAAATCTGTATCCAACAGTGGGTGGTATATCTTTCATACCTTTCATCACTGGCCAATATTCTATGTCTGACCCCAGATTTGGACTAAGATGAGGGGTGGCAGAAATCAGGATAAGACTTGCAGACCACTAAACTGAGGACAAGGTCCTGTAAAGCTCAAGGACCCGTTGGAAACCAAACACTCACTATCTCCCTGTAAAAAATAATATAACTACTCATGCTACTCATGAAATAAAGACAAATCAAACTATAACTGTCCAGATATTCAAAATATTGGTAGGAGTTGCAGGACTTACTGCTTTTATGGGCTTTATGGTATTTTTTGTAATTAAGAGCATTAATTCATTCACGTCAGAGTAACTTACAGGAGCAAAACTAGCGTGCACTAATACTGTAAATCCTTGTCTCTACCAGACAGTGTTAACTTTTATAGTACAATGAAAATCATTATATAATGCAACACTAAATTGAGCTCCTGTTATTTTTTATCGTCTTTACTTTTATGAGAATTCCTTCCAGCGGGATCACAACTCAGGGATCTGCTTAAGCAGCTATATGGTCTCATCCTTGTAAGCCCTGATAAAGGGGTTTCACTCCACAAATCCTGTTTAAGCCAAGCTGTGCTGAGTTGCCCCAGATGATCATTTTAAGCCCCGAGGAAGTCGAGAGGTCTACTCCATCCCCAGACGGTCAGCAGAAGTGTCTCTTTAATGGTTAATGTCCCCACCTGTGGTGCCCCTGCATGAGCCAGTTGCTCAGTCTCCTGGTCATATTGACTAGTTGGCTGGTGGGAAGTCCCTCCAGGCAATGGTTGTTACGCAGGGTTCTGATCCCTTATACCAGAGGTGTGGCACCCCGCTGGTGCAAGGCTAACTGGCTTTAAACTATAAAGCACAGACACTGATGGATTGAATATGCATCACATGAAACCTGCCACAGTAGTAATTTATGCCACTCTCCTGTGTTGGTGCTACAGAATGAGGATAATGCGGTATGACTTAGACTGTGTAAGGGAGACCTCTGTTGAGATACCTCTGATACTTGCAGGAGTAACTCTAGCAGTCTGATCACATCATTAGGCGTTGACCCTCCTGACCCCAGACTCTGGGAGACTGAGCTGTAACCAAGGGAAGTGATGCAATGATGAGAACCTGAGGGGGAGAGCAGAAGCCACTGGTGTAGATAATGCTAATGAACAGTCATGCAGTGAAACAAAATGGCTTAATTGTGCTGGATTCATCTCGTGCTGAGCCACAAAGGCTAGGGGGAGGTTACGCTTCCAAATGTAGATTATTGTAATCCTCCAGTAATTACTGAGCCACATCTTCTCATGGGAGCAGTGGGGCACAAGAGAGGAGTGGACTCTGCATTCTTATTCGTTATGGCAGCCACTGATGACAAACTGCTACAACCAAAAGCTGCACAAAAAGCTGCACAAAACACAGTACGTGTCACTCAGACAATGCATATTTATGTTGTCCATGCGGAGCCTGCTGAGGGGGGAAGGCAACTGTGAAAGTCCATGTCAACAGAGCTGAAAGCACTGACTTGGCTTTATGAGGCCTTGTTGTACTTCGTAAAGTTAGAGCTATAATGTGTTTTTATAATGCTTGCCATGCCACAATGGCCTTCGTTCTAGGCCTTTTCAATGCCTTGAAAATGTTACGCTTCTATTCTCCTTCTGAAGCCACAGAAAGCGCACTTGGCCAGGCCTGCCCTTTCTGGCTTTTGACAGGAAGCTCATGATTTTAAATGTACGGCTCATGCATAATGAATGAGACTGCACAGGATGTGAGGGCAGTGCATCCAGAGAGCACCTGGGCCAAACAAAGATGCCCTTTCTGCCATGGGATTTGTGCCCTGGTACCCGCTGTCACCAGCGCCCGGCTCGCACCCAGCTGCGAAGCATTCAAGCTCACCACGCACATTCATCTCATCAAAGTTGACTCCAAAAAGTGACACTGTCCACTCAGACATAAAGAGCTCTTTATGGGGTTATTAATGATAGGCTGAAAGCTGTGGACAAATGTTTTGGGAACAAGTTTGTTACTGTGGCTGAGCGTGGCTTTGTTTTAATCCTTGCTGGTTCAGTCGGGGTGCATTCCACTGCTATGGTGGAGCGGTCTATGGGTGCTGAATATGTCAGAGGTTAGGAGGCACATCTGATTGTCACAGTGTTGCAGCATGTCTAGTATCTGTTTGTCTCTTTTTCAAAAGTCATCGCCCAAACAACTTTATCGCAACTGCAGCTGCACGAACAAGGAATAACTTGTGATTACTCTGGAAGGCTCCAGACTTTCAGTGACAAGTGATCATGAAAATGAATCTTGGAGCTGACCCCTGCACATGACACAATCTTGTCTGGTCCTGTTCTATAGACAATGCCAATGAGACTGAAAGGAATAATTAGCATCGTCTGGGCTTTCATTTGGCCTCAGACTGAACAAATGATAAACGATTAATATATGCATCCCACAAGACAAAAAACAAAAACGCCTTGGTAGCTACAAACAAGCCCACACAACAACATTTTATTTGTGAGCATGTGCGTGTGTGTGTGTGTGTGTGTGTGTGTGTGCATGTGCAGACACAGCCGACTTGGCATAGAATGACCCAGTGGCATTGTTGCAGCCTCAAGCATGGCAAGATTTATGCCGATGGGGGTGTGTTGGAATCCAGGCTCTCTCATCCAGCCCAGCTGCATAGAGAACAAAACCAAAGGCCCAGCTGCAGATATTAGCATGGGCAGGCTCTCTCTCTCTCTCTCTCTCTCTCTCTCTCTCTCTCCTAGCCCATGTGCCCCCAGCCCACAACTCTGTCACATGGCCACAGGGCTTTTGTGCCTCACTCTGTTGTTATGGTAATGACTCAGCCCACAAGAGACAAGAAAAAAGGAGAGATGTTAAAAGTTGATTGCACACAAAATTGAAAGGGAGAAAACCAATAGGAAACAAAGAGGGGGCGAAATATAAAAGAATTCTTAATTAATTATTGAGTTCCGCTTAGAAAGTCAAGTCAGTGTCAGCGCCAGACAAAAGCACTACCATGCTAGCATTAACACACACACACACACACACAGCTTCACATGAAATGCAAACAACCCTTTCTTCCTGTATGATTTACATGAAGAATGTTTGGGCCTGTTTTAAAGGTATAGTATTAAATATGAATAGATTATGTAATTGTGCATAGATGCTCTTTTCTTTCATTTCTCTGCGAGGCTCTTGTCCTCCTATCTGGATGTGTTCTGCGGGCATAGAGCAAAGATTACATGTGACACTGGCCATATGGGATCAGTTAGCAGAGAAAAAGTCAAGAGAACCCAAACAATAATTTATCACATTTTCTTTTCCTTTTTTTCAGAACTTTGTCAGCTGTGACAAAGTCCAGTATGTACCATTAAAACACACAATCTGTAACAGGAGCAGAGACGTTTAGTATCAATTTAGCAAAACTGTCAAAGTAGTGCAAAGTAAATGAAATACATTCCCGCTTTTATTATCATTCCCACCTTTTCACTGTGCTTTTGTCTAGCCTCAAAGACCATGATTGCTCTGGTACTTTACATGGAGAGATCTGCCAATGTTCTGCTTTGCTGGAGAGCAGGTAACAGACTGAGATCTTACTGAGTAAAGAATAGCTCAAGTCCTCCTCATATTGCCATTATAATGCTCTCTCCTGGCAGCATAAGCAGTATTGTGCTACCAGCTGAACCAAGGTTTAAGCTTGACTCCTTCAGCACACACACCCAAACACACACAGTCAGAGTTACTGCTTTTTCCACTGCCCAATCACCCGCTGCTGGTTGGCAGGTCGGACAACTCACTTGTGCCACTGCAGCCCTGCTGTATTACAACGATCAGACAGATGGCTGTATGAAAGGGGACTCCCTCTGTGTGGCCTAAAAAATCCTGGCAGCTGACAGCTAGATGCCGCGATGGTGAAGGGACTATTTTCAGTCTCCTGACCTCACTTATAGTTAATGTATGCAAAGTGTCACATGAATGTAATGTGTATGAATGCACCTCTGCCCAGACATGAGTAAAGATTTCCCATTTGTTCAGTCTGACCTTTTCACCAGAATGAGTGCATGTTCACAGACCTGAAGACATATTCTCACGTGAGAGTGCTATATTGTGTGTGGCACAGGCACATAAACACATGCACAGATGCATGTATGCACACATACTGTATGTACATAATCATATAATTTCCAGTGATGTGTTTTGACAGTACATGCATTTGCAGCGTGGACCTATCCCTTTCTTTTACTGTCTTTCTTTCTTTCTTTGGGAATTCCGATACACTTTCCCAGATTAATTAGCACTTTTGTAAATAAACATTTCTTTTTAGCTAATTGCCTAGCCTTCATGTACAGTAGTCAGACATTTAAACTTAAGCAACACAATTAGATTAAGCAATTACATGTGTCACTCATTGACTGTTTATTGACCTTAGATAGGCCACTGGGATAGGGAGAAATCCATGTTTTAAAAGCATACCTTGGCTAAATTCAATCCATTTCCTAATTCAGAAGTATTTATCTGTTGGCGTCAGCCAGGGACACTTAAGTCTTGTGGGGCAACGTTTGTCAAAATAAATTTTCCCATGCTTGGCTAGTGGAGAGTGACAAGTGTGTATTTAATAAACCCTGATTTGTTTACCGGCTGAGCACTTAAGACCATAGACTCTCTGAGCAATGACAGCTTGGACAACAGTCAAATGCATGTTGGGATGCAATGTTACTCTCCATGTGTACTTTGGAGTAATGAGACAATCCTGAACATTCATTATATTCTGTGCAAGTTTTGGACGTGGGGGTGAATGTGACTCCCAAGGTGCCTCGGCAACACACGGGAGGCTGATGCAAGACCTGGCATATTTAATGTAGTGCTAGAAGTTACGATGCTGGTTTCATATTCACAGTCCCTTCCCCTCTCCTTTGTTGCACTGTGATACAGCTCTGACTGTGGACTTTGCTCTCACCCTGTGGCTGTTCTTTAGACTCTCAGACCATAGCAGAGATCTCGTTAAGTGGTACAAGCACTGATAAGAGAGCATGCCGTAGCTGTGCCTCAGCAGTGATATCCCTGTAGACTGACACCTCGGCATACAAAAGCAACCACATGTTATTCCATATATGTACGTTTTTTGTAAAAATGCAGATATATTCTATACAATTGAATATTACATGCATGCATACACTATGCATATTTGCATTCACAACATCTTTCTATGGTACTGGGACCTTGCAGACTATGAAAGATTGTTACCATAAATAAACAAATGAATAACAGATTATTCTTTACTGCACAGGAAGAAAGATCATTTTACAGTTATTTCATTTATTTTGATGTTTGGTACTATTTTGGAGGGATTGTGTCTGCAATGTAATAGCCTGATTATGACCTCCTACAGGGCAGCATTTGGTTAAACGAAATAGCACAGTTATGTGAGAATTCCTTTGCGTACAAAGCATCAACTTGCAAATTTAAATTGTTTTAATCATCCACAGTTTGTAAATGTCAATCACAGCACATAATGCTTCCAGCACTTGAAATAGAATTCCAGTGTTGGCAAATGGAAGCCTTTGCACAGAGCCTAGTTAAAGACAGGCAATATTCAGCAACACATGGAGGGCTGACCATTGAGCTGCCCTTCCACTCAGGAGGACAGACAAACAGGAGGAGATTTACTGCTGTAATCAAAGCGCTGCCGGCTGCTGGAAATCGACCGTGAATGACGTCATCAACCTGTCCTCTTGCTGATGACTTGATTTATAAAGTATGCAGGATGCTTTGGTGAGAAAAAAGACATGCTTCGCAGTCCCACACAGAATATGCAGTGTAAAAACTCTTCATGTTTGGACTCTCAGCTGGATCTCTCTGGTCTTGGTAGGACTACTGCTCTTGGCTGTCACTTCAACGCTAACGTTTCTGAGATGCACTCCAGTGTTGGGCGTTAATCACATTTTATACACAGGGCATAAGGAGAGGGGTGTTAGCATAGAGTGAAACCAACTGATCAGCACATTATTTATGTGCTTTTATTTTATGAGAGCTAAAGCCAAAGACATTTACAATAAAGCTGATCCTAGAGCTCCTGTAGATGAAATTAGTCATATGGTTCTGCTTGGTAACAGGATTAAAACAGCTCATTAGCTTGTTCATGTTTTCCTTGCTGGATAATTGATCAGCTTTTGGCTAAGAATGCCAAGAGGTGTTTTAGTATTTCTGTAGCATTGTGTCGAAGTAAAGCAAGACGTGCCTTGTATGTGATGATGATGATGTTTACATGGTGCATGTGCAGCATCAGACACGGGCTCTCCAAACACCTTTATCCCCTCTGAGCATACAGGAAGCCCAGTGCACTCTTTCTTCAAGTCCCTGGGTGGAAGAAGACTAATTTGGTTACTTGCTATAGGATGATGGATGGATTGCGGGTAGTTCGTAAAAACAGTCATGCTTTGGGTTTTAATAAACAGTTTGGACCCTGGAGGATATTCCAAAGAAATACTTGAGAAGCCTTACATGAGATGAGGCCCCTTTTGCCTGATGCAAGTACCTTCTTAAAATCCAAGATTTTCAAATTATTTTCAATACTATCAGTGTAAAATTAAAGGTTTGCTGGGTCCTAAATTTCACAAACATAAAGCAAACTCTTGCAAAGCATAAAATGGCCCCAATTTCAAAATGTGCTTTTCCAAACATTGGGAGCAGCTCTCAAAGATGTCCTGAGGAGGTAATGAATGGAATGTAAATGGATAATGTTTTTATGGGACTGTAGTTGTGTTGGACTCAGAGCAAACCAAATACTGGCCAAGCTTTCCTGGCAGGAACCTTTTATTGGTATTCAATGATAATTAAAAAACCCTGACTTATGCATAGACTCACTTTGTCTTTTAGAGAGAGGCAAAGACCAAGTGTAAATAAAGGGAAATTAATTAAATGTTAGGCAGTTTAGTGTGGCGCCATGGAAAGAGTACACAACTTCAAAACATGCCAAATTCTAGATGAATCAAGTCAGGGTGATCTGTCATATATTGGCCCGTTTTGACAGGACATATACAGTTTCAGTGACGTGACTGAGCAATTGAGACAAATTGAGGAAAGTTTACAAAGTAAACACAAGAAAGTCTCGGGACATTTTTGGTTGTTTTTATTTTTAAATCTGTGCATTGCCCAGTGGGTTGACAGGTATTTTCTGTAAGCAAAGGGTCTCATGTTGGAGCACATTTGGAGGCCTGCTTTCAAAAGAGGAAGTCGTAGCAGTGAAGTTAGCCAGCATGGTGCCTTGGTGCTCAGTGCACTGCAGGTCATTTCACACAACTCATTCAGCACTGAGGAACAAACATTAGAGGACAAACTGCAGAGGATCCATCATGTAGAAAGTGTTTGTTTTGTTTTTAGCTCCTTATTGTAAATGTTTGAATTACTTTTAGCATCAGACATGCCTACGCAAATCATACCAGATGTGTGCAGTAACACTTAGTAGTATTATTAATTATCACTACCATATATTAGAAAGGATATTGTACAATTTGCTGCGTAAGACTATTAAACATATAAAATCAGGTGCACTTCATTTTGAGCTCAAATGAATAGCAATTTGGGGTCATGTTATCACAAAGTTTTTCTAATTAGAACAAACATGATATTATGCATTATATTGTTATATGTAAAGACAGTCCCATTACCCTCAGAAGTGTAAAAACAGGGAGGTAAGAGAACTTGTGGCTAGAAGTGTCTGATTGGGCTCTCAACAATGATTGTGCTCTGAATGGCTTCACAAAGCCCAGAGCCAGTTTGTTTAAACCAAACTAATCCAAGCGTGGAGGCAGGACACTGAAATTGCAGGCCTCCTGAAAGGTGATCTGGCGGCAGAACCACAGTCCAAAGGCTGAAGTTTACATAGGATAAATACAAATAATGAAGGACAAAATAACATTGCTGGTTGACAAGTAACCACGCATTTATCTGCAGAAGGAGCTGTTTTTTGGTATTTTGCTTTTATCTGTGCTGTTGCTCATGCACTGCCTCAGAACTGCCATTTAAAATACACAAAAATGTCATTCATTTCAAATATTAGATGGACGTTTCTATAACAAAGACAAGAAAGAGAAAAATTAGAGTTCATTTTAAGTAATGAGGGTGCAAAACAAAAAAAGAGGATTGTCACTGCATACCAATAGTGGCAAATGAGAGGGCTGAAAGAAATAAAACTTTCTAGGGATTCTTCATTTTCGGGGTGACTTCACTCTCTGTGCATTAGGCGATTAGATCTGACAACCTTGTCCTGCACGTCTGCACCAGCAGTGTGGTAATCAGCAGTGTCTGTGCAAACCACAGTATGGATTTCAACCCTGGGCTGCTGAGGACTTCCATTGCTCACATGTGGCGCAGAACACCTCTGCCAGGCCTGTCAGTTCCTGTTCCAGGCCACTGCTGCCTAAATGGATCCTGATTGGCTATTTGGACAGGGAAGTGTGCAAAAGGTTGACATATGAGAGGTTGAATCGCTGTCGCTCCCCCATGTCACACTGTAGAGAGAAACATTGGGGCGAAAAATGTGATCCATGTAAGCTACATGAAATCCAATATGCCTGAGTTGACCTTCTTTCGGCATGTTTAATCACTACTCATGAATGAGAATATTAATCTTTCTTCCTATCAGAGGTTATTATGGCATTTTGATATGATCAATGCTACTGAGGGCCTGGGAATTGGGCTGTTTTGTCCGTTTGTTTGGTGCATGATTGATGAGATTTGACATAATGACTTCACCTTAACCTTCTCAAAGATTTGTCTTCTTGGCATCCTTACTGCAGACACACAACAGCCATCACATCACATGCATTTAGGGGCAAATTTTTCTAGAAGCAATCTGAGCATGATAACCCTCGCTGTGTAATAGCAATTTGTAGTTACAATGATGGATACATGACTCCGATGTAACATGGTAGGCTTGCTTTTGGCTGTCAGCGCTACAGGATCACAGATTTACAACCTCATTTATCTGCTTGTAGGCTGACGTGAAAAGCCTTGGCCAACTTACTCAGTCTTTTGTTGTTACAGTCATTCTCAGCACCAACCATCCTACAGGTCTGAAGTATTGTTGAAAGAAACATGACCCACGCCTTTTAAATGGCATCACCCATGCAATAAGAAAAGCTTGGGCTTTGAGAATCCAGAGCTCGTACTTTGACTGACAACACAGAAATTGTCTCATCACTTACTGGGGAGGAAATGCACTGCAGACCATGACGCCACAAAGCATGAAAAAAACGTCCACACCCAGAAGTTTCTCGCAGGGGGAAACACAGGTAACATCATGCTTTCTCCTTGGACACAAAGACAGTAATTATCAGCAGAGGCAATGCCAAATCTGTGTGATGGAAAAAACAACCTTGTTGCCTCGATGTATCTCCTCCCAGAACCCAGCTTGTGTGCGGGGCCTCTGTTATGACTTGGATAAGCCTGCTTGTCATTGTTTAAGTCCTTCCACAGACTCAGGTAGTTTGTCTGGTCATGTTAACAGGAGCCAGAGAGGAGACGATAGCACCGGAGCGTCTTCGCCTGAAAGGCTGATCTTTCCTGTTGCAAGGGAGGGAATGTAGAAATTCATGTTTGATGAATGTGATTTAGTTGCCAGGACAGGACATATTCCAAAGGTTGTTTCATGGTCAGCATGCAGAGCTGCCACTCTGATGTGACAATGTGGAACATGAATCTGGCACATGCTCCATGATTTCTAGGAAACAGGGAGGGAACTAGTGAGTGTCCTGTGGATGAATCCCACTGATGCAACCCTTCCTTAGAGAACCAGAAATTGCTCATCTAACACTATCAACTCGATGAAGCTGGACAGACTACCCTATGAAGGAGGTCTACAACAGCTGCACTGATTGCGAGGTTGACACTAGGAGAAGCAGAAAAAGACGGCACGAATGACTTAAATCACACTCAGATCACTCAGCCCTGGGGAGAGGGACAGCCTGTTCTAATTGCACTGGCACAGGAAGTGGGTGGCCAGTGATGGCAAGCTGAGGCAGACAGAAAACCTTGCCCATCGTGTCTGCCACTGCATGTCAGCTGAGCATGGTGAGTCACAAGTGTGAGAGAGAGCATGCATGGTTGGCATGTGCAAGGCAAAATCCTCTCCCACTGCTGCAAAGACGCCGGGTTGAATTCCCAGGAGCGTCGCCTCTGACTTGTTAGCTTTCCAATGAACACAACTGGTAGTTTTGGGTGGCGAGTTCACATCACTGGTGAAAAATTCATGTGAGGAAATGACTGACGATATGCTTTTCTCGCCTGTGCACAGTCTCCCAATCAATAACAGGGTCCTAGTACAGCTGCCTTGCAGACTTGGGGTCAGGCCCTCATATGTAGGCCTGCTTCACTGTTCTCACATTGTTCACATATGGCAAAGGCTTATTTATTGTGGAAATCTATGTTTCTGGAATTCACAATTTGGAAGAAACTGACAGGCAGGGTTGGTGTGAAAGTACACAGTGCTTTCCTCTCTTTCTGTGTTTAAAAGCCATAAACAGCTTATCATTTCTGGAGCTTCATAGAGGCTTTTTGGCCAGTGGCTGGAGACACTGAAAAGTTGCAGTTTCTATTGTGAACATATGCAAGGTCAAGGGAGCGAAAGCAGTAGATAAATGAAACAATCAGCTGATACAGAGGGAATCCTCTATGTTTGCAAACTGTTTGTAGCATTTTGCCTTCAATAATGCTGGAAAAAGAAGAATGCAACAGATTTAGTTGAATTTTAAAGGTGTAAGTTGAGTTCAGATATTTTCTTCATCCTCTTCCGTGCAAGGCTTTAATACAGAGCGTGTACAGACTGATTTGTAGGTCTACTCTCACACCAATCACGGAGCATATTCATTAATTCGTATATTTACAGTGGGCAAACCAAAAGGGTGCCCCATGTTAATTAGCCACTTGCAACAACATTGCCTTTTAATGAAGCATGCATCCTCCTGTGTTCTTCAGGCTACTGTTTATTTAATTTCTTCATCGTAATGAAACTCAGATACCTCATGTTTACACCAGTCTTTCTAATTTGCTTCACCAGACCTCAAGGTAAAGTAAGCTGTATATTTCCACACTGTTCTTCCACTGGAGTCATCATGACTTTTTCCTGTAATTATGCTGAAAAATTAAGTGTGCAATTATGTCATGTCCTCTTAATGTACAGTAAAAGCCATTCTGCCTGCCACATTGCTACCAGGGGTGATAACAGTGAAATCTAATTGCAATTAGAAGCATTTGGTGAGTTGTTGACAATTTAATCAGTGTGGTCTTGTGCAAAAATATAAAGCAGTATTGTAGATTTCTATTCTTTTTACATTAATATATGAGTCCAGATGTGAAATATATGTGATGTTATACTATACTATAGATGTTAGAGGTTCGGGGGACCTCTCTGACTTCCTGCCACCAACACTGGTCGGGTTACACCAAGGGGCGTATGAAGATTGTTATCATCCGGTGATCCGTCACAGTAAATAGGACATCTTCTATACACAGGAAATGCATGCATTCCACATGAATTGAATGGTCAAAAAGTCCAGGACAGCTGAGGATAAGTGGTTCATTCTATGAATGGAGAAATGAGGGAAAGTGAACAAGCATTGTTTGGTCTGCAATCTGTCTTCGAGAGACACAATGCCTCTTTGATTGTAGTCTCTGTGGCCCCAAGATTCAAGTTCAATGCCGAGGAATCAATAGGCTGTGGCACAGGGGCCCCAGTTGTCAGAGGTCAAATGAGTGGGAGGGTGCGTTGGGTGTGAGGGGAGAATGGGAAGTAGATGTGTTTTAAGGTCAGACAGAGAGATTTCCCTCTGAAAAAGAGCAGCATAAAGCAGCAGAACGTTTTATCTGACCTTTGACCCCAATCCTGAAATATGCATGTGACCGTACTCAGTTTTGACAGGGGTTAAATTGGCATCAAAAGCCAAATAATTAACACAATCAGGTGCAGTTCTGCCGTACAAACTACCTGCATAGAAACAACACACCAATTTCATATTTTTACATAATTTTTTAAAATGACATGTTGATATTCCCTTTATGTTTCTAAACTTGAAATCTCACTAACATTGTTTCAGCCTTTCTGTTTTCTGTCTTGTCTTCCCAATTTTTTTTTGCTACTGTGCACATACGGCACTGTTGCATGGCTCTGTGCACCGATTAGATTGTGCACCGACTGAGTTGGCCCGGCCACAGATTCAGCTATTAAATTATATTTTGATTCCACGTGTTCTGACATTTCAGACTAAAAAAACCCACAACTAAATCACAAATTCCAATAAATGTAGCTTTGAAAAAGATGACCATTTTTCAGACTGAGAACAATTTCCATTCGTGTAGTGAGAAAGAGACGAATCCTCACCTTTTGCATGTACGCTCAAAGCCATTAATCACCTGAAGAGACAGCAGACATCAGGGCCGACTCAGGTGTTCCTCCTCTCAGGTACCTTCCCGCTTCTTTGTCTGACCAGCTTTGCCGGTTTTGTGCCACTGGTTGAGCTGATTCCAGTGTAATGTCTGAAATCACAAAAACACATGAAAAAAAACTCCAACGGTTAAAGGGATACTTTTGGATATATATACATTTATTTTATTTTTTTTTTTTTGTCACAAGATGAGCTACTGGCCAATAGTAAAACAAATGCATCAACATAACCTCAGGCAGTGGGTCCTCTGGCTGCTTGGAAAGACAACAAATCTAGAAGATGATTACTTTGGGTTTAAAAAGTATTTGTTTTGCTCCACTTGACAAACTGATATTGGAAAAGAAGTTTCCTGAGAAGAAATACAGCCTATAAAATGGAAGCATCTTCAAAGGTTTTGAGTTTGAATGGTCTGGTTAATTGTTATTATGCGCATGGTTATGTTAAAAAAAAAAAAAAAAGGTTCTGTGGAACAGCCCCATAATGAATCACTCGTGGTCTGGAGGATGTATCGTCTGAGTATTAGCTGAGACAGCAGCCTAATACTGTCTGTGTCTGAGATTGTTGGCCTCCTGCCCACTGCACTACTGTCTGGAGGACAAATATCAGAAAAGGAAGAAGTTGAGCATTCGAAGTGTCTGTGTTTGTGTGTAATCCTGAAAAAATCCTGATTTCGTTCCGTCTCGTGCTGCGAAATGCTGCAGGGTGACTTCCAAATAGTCCAATCTGAGCTCAGTGCACAGAAAGAGAGAAGGACAGATGTCCGACCCTCTTGTTTGAAAGCTTTTAAAATGTGTGTTTATTTCTATCCACCGACAAAAAATTTGGATTAGATTAAAAAGTGATGACTAGAACCACGAACGGTGCTTTCCCTGATCACCAGAGTTCACAGGTGAGGGATCCGATTACATGCACTGTAAAGACAAAGGTATGCAGAAGGGTGTGTATGTTCATAACACAGGTTTAATTATAGTGTCTGAGTAATAGTATATCTATTGAGTCCCATGCAGTGTAAATGTGACGACTGGCCTACGGGGAAATTAGCTTTTTTTTCAACATGATGTGTGATGTGTGACAGGAAGGATTTGCGGCAGGAAACTGTCAGTGGGTTAAATGTGTGCCAGGTAAAAACACAGGGTAAATTTTATTTTTCCCTTAAACATGGGTCCAAATGAGACGGCTGCCACAAAGGAAGCCACAGTATATCCTCAGCACACCCACCTTGTAACTGGATGCTGGGTCAGACTGTGAGTCCGGATCAAAGGCTGACTCTGTTACCGAGCCTGCATACATGACCAACTAAATCATGAGAGTCACAGCGCATCGCCCAGCTATCACCTGAGAATGGCAAATATTTGTCTTGCCTGTGTGTATTTTCCTACAGTAACTATGAAACTCATGTGCTTGAGACGCGTCTGCTTTGACTCGGCTCGCGGTTGTTCAGAGCCTCTCTCGCTGCCTTTCCCCACGGCAGGCACTCTTAGTTTTTCTATTGTCTGATCAGCAGATACTCAGATAAGAGGTTTAGCCTCCAAACCGCACTTGGATAAACTTTGTGGGACCTGTGGAGGAATGCTCCATTGCACTGTCATCCGAAGCAGGAAATGTAAAACACATGAAACATGAAGGGGCTGTAATTACTGTCTACGAGCTGTGGTGAGGTTGAGGAAGGTATACTGTGTGCTGGTGGTGAAGGATATTTCATTCACTGTGGGATCTGCATACTGAACTCTCTGCAGGGATGTGAAATGACTGGTTAACATTTAAAGCAATAAGTTAATGATAAAAATACTTTGAATTAACAAATAACCCTTCTTATCCCACGAACATCCAGATGCAGAAGAACATTTTGAAATTCCTTTTTCTATCTCTGCTTCTTGTTGAGACTTGATTTCTAATGCTTATCACCAGTCATTTTTCTATCAGACATTACACGCGCAGTCCGCGCTATTAACTCTCGCTAAACTAATATATTGACAAACGTCACATTGTAAATTATTTTTGTCGAGTGGCTAACCTAACAGAGTAGATTAATGGCTTAGCGCTTGTGCTGACATGTTAATTATACTTAAAGGAAAACACAACTTGTGTTTGCACCAAAGGTGGAGAAAGCTGTGAGTGATGCTCAGCAGGAGAGTCAATTCATGGGCTGCCTAGATCAACATGTATTCCTACTGAGTGACATTAGTCATGATAGCAATAAAATTTTAAAACTTTAAAAATGGTACACTATTTCCGTTTTCGTACGATTTTTTTTACTGTATTTTAAATAAAACCTGAATGTGGTAAAAGATCTACAAATGACAGCCTGCAACAGTTAAACAAGGAGGAGTGGAGGAGAGTCCTTACCAGACTGAACAGAAACCACCATGTGCCTCCATACTGCTTCTTTATCTGGCTCAGCCTCGCCAGGAGTGCGAGAGGCATTTCATCAGAGGCGGTGGTGACCTGAAGCCGTCTGAAGTTCATGTGAAGGAGCCCTGTTTGTCAGGACCTGCGCACCAAAGGCTGTTTTGATGGAGCGGAAAAAAGCCTGCATCTTCTCCTACATGTCGACTGCAAAGTGCGGTCACTTAAAATGAATCATAAGAGATCAAAATGAAAGGGACTTCAATGACAATGCAAAATGAGACATGATAGAGGTTTTTGCTTTCTGTATACCGCAACGCACATACTGTTTATATACTGCTTATGCAAAAAACTGGGAGCTGTGCAGTTGTTTACTACAATGTTACGACTATTTCTTTTGCAATCCTGCAAAGAAGAGTCAGGAAAGACGCAGTGTGGTGGATCATTGACTACACCTCGTTCAGACGTCACTGCCATTTTTTCATCTTTTATCTTTATCATAATGGTGCTTTTATTGGTCTAGCTGGAGTCATTAAGCTCCACAGCAGCGTCGCGCTCCTCTCTGTTGATCAACAGGGTCATCGCTACTGCAGCAAAATGAGGGAAAGAGAACAGTCATGACCGCGTGGTCTTACAGGAGGGGCCAGTGGAGCAGAGCCAATGGACGGAGGGGATTTAAGACCTGATGGGTTACTTCGGTGCATAGTTCCGCCCACAGCTCCTCTTATTGAGGTCGCTCAGTTGACATTCCTGTCGTAAAGGAATGTGCCTCATAAAAAAACATTACCGATTGCTTAACTATGTCACAGGATGTTCTCTTTACTGTAGCAATACTCTTGTAAAATGGTACTTGTAAAATAGTTGTAATGCTTTGATGCTTGCAATTATTTGGTTGGCTGTCCTGTTTGATCGGGTTTGCAAGTTGAAACTTCATTAATATTTAATATTACTGTTATTCTACTGTATAGGCAGCGCTTTGATATTTTAAATGGTGTTTTTTGGAATTTAGGTAGAGACCAGAAAACTGCTAATATTTTTCATATGCATTTCATTTTTATATGATTTCAACAGACTCAAAAGCCTTGTAAACTCTAGTGGAATGAATTTGTTTAGCTCTAATTTGAGAGCATTTTTTGCTTTTGATGCAACTTGTGTTTATCAGCAAATTAAGCCGTTTTTTATCATATAATAATTGTTAATATTACTGTATGCATAATAACTCCACAAAAGAACAAAAGTTGTTTTTCTTTTTGCAATCTCAATAGAAAGATCATATCTATACACTTTTACTGATTCGCGGCTGGTATAATGTTACAAATTTGGGTATGTTTAATCCTAGCTGAGGATCCACGCAGGTGATACGATCTACATAACATGACAGACAAGCAAATTATCAGTGGGATCTGAGGGGCCCCTTGGATCAGAGAAGAGCAGATGAGCCCAGCTCAAACGATGAAACTATAATCCAGGGATCAAAGAGGCACATTCCTGGATAGCCAGACCTGTCAACAGACACACTGTCTGACCATCCACCTGCCTGCCCCATATATGTCACCACTATGTGTGTTATTCAGTATTTAATTCAGTTTAAACTTGAATAAAGTGAAGGCTGTGATACTGTAGCTCAAACTCTGTGCAAAGTCAGGTGGTGGATGTTTCCTCTCGTGCTTAGCAGGAAAAGCCTTTAAGGCCTGGCAGCTGCTTGGTTTGATCACATACATGCTGGTACACATGGAGATTTGAATGTGCCCTGGAGCGTTTTCTGCACGCAAATGTTCTCTCTCTACTAATGTTCTGCATGTCCATCCAACGTATTTATCAAACGAAAATGCTAAATCATGTTACAATCTTCGCTACAAACAAAGATCTACTACTAAAACAGAAAGATATGATCACTATTTGATATTAAGATAGTGGCAAGAAAATGATAAGAAGCAATGTATCATCAGAAAACCACAGGTGCAGACGGTTTGCTTAAATAAACCAGCATAATATCCTGACTGGAACAAACGTCCCAGTGTCAAAAAAAAAAACACTGAATACCTGTTCTCCCCCGAAAACATTGAAATTCAAGGATGGTACTTCATTATGTATGTAAATCACTTATTTAACTTCAGTAAGTGGACCACACAAAGCACGCAGATTAATTTATCTGTTTTAAGTTTAAACATTATACAAGCGAAGGGGACATGCTAAACGGACAGATATTTACATAGACAGAAACGGGTGACAAACAAATCATGCACCTGTTTCTACATTGTCTCTGTACCGACTCTCCGAACAGATCAGGAAAAGTAATAACCTTCAATACTCGGACTGGTTTCCAGTTTAATTTAATCTCTACACAGTCAAAGAATTATGAGCTGGCTGCTGCATCAGTTCTCGAAGCTGATGATCACTCCCCCAGGTCATCAATCACTCTTGTTGTACATGATAAGTAGGCCCAGGAGAGCTGGAGGCTGGCTACAAGGTGAAAGTCAGCACTGAAAAGTTTTTGGGGAGCGGGAACCTGAAACCCACCTGACACCGAAGTGGAGCGCACCTCCTCATTTATCCTTCCGACCTGGCCGCCCTCGCTGGGGATGATAAAAGCCTTGAAGCTGTAAAGCTTTGGAACCTCTGATCTGAAAGCCAGCCCTGGACACTGTCATGGAATCAAGTTTTTTTTTCTTTATAATATCTCGACCCCTGAAAAATCATCAGTGACACGGCTGTTATTCTTGCGCATTTCTCTTTTCCCTAATGTGGAGTAAAAGCCTCTTCTGCCTGAGCACTTTGTGTTGCTGAGTGATGAGCTCCTTTTTACATGAGATTTACCCGAGGATACACATGTTTACAGGGCGTTATTTATTATTATCAGCATTATGAATGCCTAACTAATTATCCTCCACAGCCCACCACCCCACACAAATCTGCATACATGCAGTGTACGCAAAGTGTTGCACGTACACTCATGTACTATATACAGTATTTAATTTATACAAAGTTATTTAAGAATCATAGTTTAATAATATGTTGTTGTTTTTTTAGTGTTAGTAAAGTTGAATCAACATGTCAGCTTTCCGTTGAACAAACTACATAAAGTTTCTAAATGACCTCATCTTACAGGTCTTCACAGGTCCAAAAAAATTCATGCCTGAACCTGAGAAGACCCATCGTCTGTGCAATCTGAGTCTACTTTGGCTCTCATGGTTTAGACTTTAATTTCGTGGAGACTTATCATAACCATAACCATTACTTGCCTAACACTATCCCTTACCCTAACCTAAACCCCAGTCTTAACCCTACAGTTTAATGATTTACATTATGAGGACTTGCATTTTGTCGCCATGAGGAAGGTGAGTCCCCACAATGTGACAGTGCCAACAGATTTATGTCCCCACAACGGACCCCCTCAGGAATTAACATGATGTTAAACAGACTATGTGTGCTGTAATAGAATGAGACTATACCCAGACCCTACTGACTGTATAAAATGTGGATCTGAACAGGTAGGGGTCCTGGGTTAGACTCAGGTGCTCAGGTTTGGGTTTACCTATGAACACCTCTACTGTACCTCACATCTATTTTGGCATTTCTGAGCTACAGTGTCTCACTAACTTATCAGCACATATGCACCAATGCCAGTTACTTGAGATGAGCTCACATCAGCTGATGTATTGGTTCAGGTCTAATACAAACACATACACACTTATACACACAGAGGTCCTTCATATTAACATACAGTTGAACAGTTTGTCAATTGTCACACAAAGGTCTATTTTTCAGCTCACCTAAACAACACAGCTGTTTTGACATAGTCGTGTTTACACTCTAACTGCTTCGTTCTTATGCTTTGCACATTCACTCATCTCATTTCATCACAAAGTCAACAGATCATGAAGATAGCGGATTTTATCTGGGTTAGGCGGTTGTGTGTCAATGTTGGCCTGTGTCATTCCATAGCTATCATGCAAATGTTGCTTTGACAGAAAAGGATAACTCTGCACGGTTCAACTAGACATCAAACTGAACAAACAGAGGTCCTTTCATAGCCTAGAAACTAGCTAGCTGCATTGATAGGTGAGCTATAATTTCCTGAATTATTTTAGCCTCCATGAAACAGCTGGGCTACAGTAGTACCATTAAAATCGCTCGTTCAATTCACATTAGCACTGTCAAATTCACTAACTGTTATAAATGTGTAATCCCTGGCATCCGTGCCGTCATTTGCACTTCCCAAAGTGAATGTGCATGTAACGCTAAGAGCTCACTGTTTATCATGTGGCATCAGTCCTTAAATAAATTGATTTCTCTCATCAGACTGCTTTTCCTGTTCATTAAGTCAGGACTTGGGCTTGTTTATTTAAAACTGGTTAGAAAGCTCACGCAGCCTGGCAACTCCCCCCCAAGCTACGAGAGCGAGGCGCGGTCTGCCTCGACCCATGTGAAAGGTCTTTTGAATCCCGAACGGTCTTGATCCCGTCCCTCTTTCATTCCTTCTCCTAATATTTAGATGGATTGGGGAAGCTGTTTACTGTATGCTGCATGTTTGACGTAAGTTGTAGTGGAAGGGGTGCTGCTGTAGCCACACCAGTAAAACCAGTCCGACCACAGAGGCCCAATATAAATCAATTGAGTCACGCAGAGGGCACGATGGCAGTCGGGGGCCCAGTGAACGTCAGCTGACAGGGATGCTCTGTCCCCTGCCTGCCTCATCCTCAGCCCTTGAATCAAGCGCAGGGGAACGACTTGACCCTGTGTTTTTAAAGGGCACACCTGCTGCTGATAATGAAAAAAGCAGCAAAGTTTTTGTTAGGACGGAGGACCTGCCTCCCTGCCTGCACTCTCAGCCCTGCCTCGGGTTGTAAATCCTGCCAAGTGAGAGTGCATGTTGGCGGAAACAGCAGACAGGATGACTCGGTGCTCCGAAAGTGTTTGCAAAGATGTTTTAAGTCCGCAAGGCTTGTAGCAGGATGAACTCCGTTTCAATGACTGATAGGTGCCTTGGGCTTTCAGCTAATTACATGCTTAAAAAAACACAGGCAGAGAAGTGTGTTCTGGTTGAAAGTTGCTGTCACGATCAAGAAAAGACAGCGCGGCGTGTTTTTTGTTTTTCTGTATTTTCACAGCAACCACAAAATACATTTTTGCACTATAATTTTAGAGATATTCACATCATTTTGTGCAGGAACTGATAGCTACTCAACGTAGCTGCAGCACCAAGCAGGCATGAGAAATGAAGCTCTGGCCTCTGGGTGTTGAGATTCAAAAGAGGTGTTGTGGTCCCACCTGTCAGCTGGCATCTGTCACCGAGTGGTCAGCTACTGTACAGCTTGGCCATTATATACACGCGGCTCTAACCCGCAGAGGCCTGCAAAGTACACATTGTCGTGCAGTACAAACAGCCCACTTCCTCCAGCGCCTCACCTACTGCATTACTGTACCATCCACTCTGATTTACATCAGTGCTGTTTTGAATATTATATAACTTTCACTGGGTGCCTCTCACGTTTGTCTCGGATACCGAACTTCATATTCATTTGTTTGTTTCTTTGTTTTTTTCAGTCACATTTCTATTAAGGCTTAGATTTTTAAAAAGGGGTCAATTTTCACCAGGTTTCATGTACCAAAATGGACATAAAGAAGCTTGATTTTAACCTGATTTTTTATAATATTAAGTACTGTAAATTTGTATGATATTCATGGATTATCTTAGAAATAAATATAATTCACAGAAATGTTATTATTTTATTATTTAAATTTCACATTTATTTTAAGAAATTTGACTTCTGAGTTAATTAAAAATCACTTGATGTGTCTGATTCAAATGGAGGCGAAAAGGTGAAAAGTTTAAGACCTGCTCAAGTAAAAACCCTTCAATATAGTTACTTTGCCTCCTAATCTGATCTTTTTGAGTGAAACATTATGAATTTGTATAATTTAAATCTCTTTTATCTGTTATCTTACTCATATTTGTTGTAAAATGGGTGAAACAGACAAATATTTTGAAAAATGATGGAAACAGACAAAAAGCTTGTTTCAGCTGCAAACTCTTAAACTACACGTGAATGTACCTGGAATTTATATGGTCAAACTTTGCTCCATTTCTGATTGGGCCTTTAAGTCGCGGATGGGTGTGTTTTCCTTCATGCATGCTCCTGCACAGAGTAGCCTCACTCAAAAGTTGCGAGTGTGTGTGTGTGGTCCATTCCATTGGTGTTTACAGTCTCTGGTCAGAGTGGAGGATGTCAGTGGGGAAGAGTGTGCAGCATGGCACTGGGTGTGGGCTCGAAGGACGCTGGTGCCACGGGCCAGGATCTGTGCCACAAGACCAACCCGAGACGTGCACTTGCGCCAACCACAGACGCGCAGGAATCCATACTGCGCCCTGGGAAGCAAAACCTATTCAGATAACCTAAGTGGAAAGAAAGAAAGCACAAAAAGCTGCTAACATTCGGCGCCTGCTGCTGCAGCATTACTTCTTTGCTTCCTTGTTGTTGTCTGCTCTTATTGTGAGCGTTCGACATGCATAGTGAGACACACCCCGCTTGGGAGGAGAACGTGACGTTAAGAGAGGGGAGAAAGGGGTGTCTGGCTTGTGATCTTGTTTGTGTCCAGAGCCAGCAGCAGTGCCTGTCTTCATGTGCTGCAGCAGTATGGCAGGACAGACTGTTTCCTGGCAGCAATGCCAGTGCACGCTTTCAAGCAGTAGACCGGCTCCAAAGTGCAACCTATTATGATCCTCTGCTGCTCGCGTTGTTTGAGTTTAGAGGGTGGAAAAACCAGAAGGGGAGTGTTTGTGTGTGTCAGGGTGGGATGCAGGGGGACATACTCAAATAATTTCTGATAATTGCTGGAGTGTCCACGGGTCCTGCCCAAGTGTACTCAGCAGAGGCACCATTAGGCCTGTTTCGCATTTAAAAGAGCAAACGCAGGGAGGGAGGCAGGAGGCATTTTCACCAGAATCAACACCTGTGTTTAAACAGCAAGGAGGAAACGACTTTTCAATCAAAAGGACATTTGTCTTCAGGTGAGCTTATGTGCAAAACCTGTGGGGAAACACTGTTGCTGCTGTTTGTTCAAAGACGGATCAGTACAATCAGAATGAAGCAGGAAAAAGAGGCCTTTTAGAAGAAGGACCGAGCACTCTGTGCAACAGATGAACAAATGATTTATGATGGTAAACAGGCACGACAGGCCCCATAAACAGAGGTGTTTCATTATGAATGTCTGCTACGCCGCGTTAAAGATCTCTGCCACACTGATGATTGTAAGCTAAACATATTACAGCTAAATTCACTTCGTTAGGACTGAACCATCATTTAATCAAGATCATGAATGAAATGACAGGATCGTCTCTGTAATGGTGAGCAGATCTCATTTGCGGCTCTCAAACTGAGGTGCATTTTGTTCTGAAACCGGCGAAGCCATAACGTGCCAGTTTGAGTCCGGTCTATCGTTTCATAAGTCACAGTCTCCAGTGGGTTTAAGGAAAGACGCTTGTTTTGCCACCTCCATAAAATTGGTAGGGGATTTTGCTGTTTTTCCAAGCCTCTCAGGCCAGTTCAATACTTTGGGGAAACTTAAGCTACCACTTTTACACATTTGCCTCACAAGTGATGTGGGCTGAATTAAATTGCAACATTATATCTTCGACTCCAGTCTTAGCTTATATAATGGGGAGCCCGTTACTGGCATTTTCAGAGTCCTCAATCAGAGTAATAAATTGGGTCTGATGGCTAATTTTAGCTGAAATCCAATCCTCGACAATAAGTTACAAGCCTTGCGGGACCTTTTAGTCAAACTGTGTCTGGCACTGCCACAGTTGAAAAGAGCCTTTTAAATAAATGTCTTTCCCAAAAGTTGCATGTTTTCAAAGCAGCACTCCCTCCAGATGCAGGGGTCGTGCAAATAAAGTGAAGTTTACCATGTCTAACACCTATGTTGATTTGTGCATTTTGAGTGACGTCATTCGCCGCCTGAAAGTCATTCACTGCACTCTTTTCACATTTAATGAATTTTCATTCGTTATCACAGCGTCTATCCCCCGTCTGGCCTGAGAAGACAAGCGTCTTGGTCAGTGTGATTTCACTGTATGGCCCTCAGTCAGTGCATTAGCAGTGACGTGACCATGATTAATGTTAATCATGCTGGATTTACTGTGTGTTTATTTTATGGCGCAGTTGGCAGAGTGGAGCTCGGCCCATCTACGCGAGCTCCTGCTGGCAGCATGAGGAGGTGGACTGGGGGATTTGGATGATGTTTGCCTTGATACTCGGCTGTAACGCTGGCTTGTCTGAGGACCTTCCGGCTGAACAGAGGTTGTGTTGTCCGTCACGAGTGACTGCAAACATTTCCTGCTTGCTGAAAACTTACTGATTTCTCTGCCGAGGCTGTCTCTTTTGATAAGCAGACGTGATTGGATCTCACATGATTCAGCACACTCTTTTCTGAGCTCAGACAATTGTGGATTGTCTGTGCCTCCACATCACAATCTGCAGCACGCTGAAGCTGACATGTGTAGTGCACTGCACATCTCAATTTGGTCAAATCAGCCTGTTGATCCACATGGCTGCTTCATAATCCTCAGCACTGTCCCCAGCTGCTTGGTACTGAGTGGCACCGAGAGCTTCAGGTGTCCCAAAGACAGTGCAACACTGCCACCATGTTGAACATGTGTACTACAGTATGACAACTCACCCTATCTGGAGATTTTCTTCCAGGAGAAAAACAAGCAATAGTTTGCAGTATTATACAATAATAATATTATAGAATAAATTAATATAATATTATAATATTAAGAATTAAGGAGTTAACCATTAACTTTTGACCTTCATGCCTTTCAGCCTGGCAGCTCAAGGGAGCCAACACAAGCCCTGAGTGGGTCTGATGTTCAGTAACTGAGAGACAGATATGGGAGGTTGAAGACGCTGCATCAAAATGGCCTGTATTTCCTTCAGCCAATTTCACTTCAGCACATATACACTCCAATATGTGCTCCAGCCCTGCCTTTAAAAAACATAGAAATAACAGAAAAGGCTCAGATAAAATCCCAGTGTGCATTGTATCTGCCTTGTTTACACTCACAGATTCCCTTACCGCTACTACTGTTAAATGTAGCCCTCCGTGTTATTCTACCGAGCAAGAAAGAAAACAATTACTGAAAATGAGGCTGAGTTGAGAGGAGGCCTCTGTGTAAAATAACAAAGACGTGCGACTGTTTGGCTCTGATAAGCCCCGTCGAGTGTTTCCTCTAATGCCTCTGAAAATAAACAGCTGGATTGATGAGGTGAATGGAGGCTTGGTTTGGGGTCTTAACCGCTGCCGCAGCCCAGGAGCTTGTTTTAAGGGCTGGACCGGCCAGGAGCAGTAAAGGGCCCCCGTCAGTGGCTCAGGCGCCGAGTGAGTTAAACAGGTTAGTGTGTTGGCCGTCTGAACCTGCTGTGACACGCACTCTCTTGCAGAAATGCTATACTGGCAGGACACAAACACACACACACGGAGAAATGCATGTACATGCGGATAGAACACAAACATGGGAGCGAGAGCAGCGTTCCCAGAGCTCCCAGCTGTTCATGCCTGTCATCAACAAAAAGATTAAGATGCCTGGCTGTGCTCTTGCGTACAGTATGAATGAACTATGTGTGATGGCTCCGCTTATCACAAAAGGAAGTCAAGCTTGCAAAACATTATTCTTCTAGACATGTCTTTACATAGAAATCTGTCTTTAAACTCTCTTTTTTACTTTTTATATTATCTTATTTTTCATTTTAAATGATCTCTTTCTGATGTTTTAAAGTCGTTATTCCTTTATTTTACTGTCACATCGCATTGATTGCGGTTTTGTCTTTACTGTTTTTTAATCTTTATAGATAATTATACTGTACCCCATGTATGAATTGTGGTCCCAAATAAAAGGGGCGTGCATGTCAAAACTTTCCTCCATATTCAAAAACTTCAGCTTTAAGGAGAAAATCGTTCCAGTGATCCAGTGTCCAACATCTGAGCTGACCCGCCAGGCCGGGCCTCACAAGTTGGTGCCACTGAATCACCCCGAGGTGTGTGTTGTGTTCAACCCGGTGGATTCTGACCTCATCCACCCTTTAAATGCTTCTAAAAATAGTGTTTTAGCATGGCTGAACACCCACACCCACTCTGGCCCCCACACCCAGATGGTGTCATACCTGTGTGTCACACGTTGGCAGATAAAATCCCACCCCTTCAATCCCACTAAAGCTATGTTTGCTAAGAGCTTATCACGAGTTACACAGTTTAGTGGCGCATTTGGTAGTTTATTTAAAATAATGCAACAAATGAAAGCAGCTGGTTGTTACATCTAAAGGCACCGGTGTTGGACGTTTTACTTTTGAATCACACACCCTATGACAGCATCTTGCTGAGAAGACTAAATAAAAACATGTCCATGATCCAACTTCCTTGACATTATCTGTTCATCGGGGTGAGTGATGTGAGCAAGACAGAGAGAATGTGGGAATTTCACCGTCAAACAGGTAGAGACAAGACCGCGCTGCCAGCACACAGGAAAATAAATTCATTCATAAAAACCGCAGGAAACAAAACACACTTTATCATCCAGACATGTCGCATCTCTCAACCTGTTCTGATGACTTTTTCTCAGCACGTCTTTATTCTCTGTGCACCAGCTTCGGAAGTCTTAATGTAGTGCAGAGTGCTGGGATAGATTAAAAGGTTATTTTTGTATATATGCATGAAGGATTGTGTATATAGACAGAGATACAGCCAGGATAGCACAGTAGAACAATGAAATGAGGCCATTGCAGACGTCTGGATTGAGGCCAAGAGACAGCATGTCCCAGATCTGTCGGTTTAGAGGAAAATACTATATACCAGGACAAGACATTGCCATAATTATGCATAACTCCTTTGTCAATATGTACTAGAATAATACTAGAACAGTATTTAGTCCTGCATAGAGGAGCATATTTTAAGTCTTGGCACACGTCTAAGTATTACCCTGCTCAAATAAAAAATCATGGCAATATTACTTCAAAGCAAAACCTTCACTGTCTTTTGTTTAATTGCAAAGTTTGTAACTGTAACAACTAAAGTACAATGTGCAGCAGCAGCTGACAGGAGAGAAATGATGATGGTCGGTCGGTAACGCTCTTCAGAGCTTCCAGCAACATGATTTTGAGGAAATTTGGAGCCTCGGTTTGGCTCTGATTGCTCGTTTGAGTTCATGGGCTTAAATAAAGACACTTAATCACAAGTGCTCAGCAGAGTTTTTCCCGGACTGTGCAGGACTTTGCCAAGACCTCAGGCAGTCACATCTCTGGATTGGAGGAAAAATATTCCCCTCAGATTACTGCATGACTCACAAAAACAACTGCCTTGAGAGAAATCTGATACACATATCATTTAGATTTTAACATAACATGGCGTTTATGCCAGATTTTAGTCGAGCTCAAGTCACCTTACTACATATGTTAAAGGCAAAATTTTACAACCATATAAAATACACACATATGTTCATACACACAACTGAAGAGTTTAACCAGCAACTGAAAATTTACTTGAGTGATTACAAACATTCCTGATGTACATTTTACAAGACGGTACACAAAATTGTGGGTAGGCCAGGTAATTATGCAGTAATGAGGATGACTAATAACTACTCAGTATGATGTACCAAATTGCTTTAGGGTGCACAAAAAGGTTAACTAATGATTATGTAATTAGTAATTAATGAGTCGTTAGTATTTCTGTGCCGCTCAGTGGCTCGCTCAGTCAGAAACCACTTGTGAAGAAAGTGGTTGTGATTCCAGTTCACAGATATTTATGAGCTAATCATCACCGAATGATTCATTACTACAGGATCTCTCAGTCTGTTCTGCAGTGACTCCTCATTATCTGCTGTGTAAGCTTTAGGAAAGCAAAGCAGATGATCAATAGATTGATGATGTTCATGAAATTGATGATGTGTAATGATGTAGTTGCTCTCTGCTGGAGGTGAGAGGAGGATCCAATCATGTGTTTTGAGTTTTAGTACTTTTGGATCTCAGATTTTGACTTTACTCTTTGCTTGTTAATTGCTTTCCATTAATGTTATACTCTTCCATGACAAGTTTGCATCCAAATTTGCAAATTTCCAGAAATCGGAATGCAAATGAATGCCCATTTCCATCCACTAGTGTTATGCGGTTACTAGGAGCTGCTTTTGCTGATATAAACAACAGGTGAAATTTGAAATTGTGAATGTTTATTAGAGACATTGATGTAAACCTACAGACTTAAGTAGCGGATAAATTAAAATTCAGTTTGTCATGTTCGGTTTTGGTCCAATCAGAGAGACACAAATGCTGTTTATCCAACCAAACTCCTCATAAACAAACATTAAATTGAGATACAGAAATTGGCCCATTGTATGTGATGCTCATGTTACACATTTACATTTTAAAACAACACTTATTGCCAGAAGAGCTTACGTTAACTGGCTGATCAGCACTCGCAAAGCTGATTTTCTTATGAATAGAAGTCAATTAAATCTCACAACAAATTTCTGGTGGTCCTTTTTTATTGTCCTGACACATTCTACATAACTGTTTACAGGGTGGGCAAGGCTGTCTGCCCACACCATATAAAAGCAGCTTAACACACCTGGAAAATAAAATGCCTTTGGAAAACGCTTGTCTTCCAGGGCAACATAAAATCCGCCACTTCTGCTCATGAGTAATTGGCTGTTAACACTGTTTTAACAAACCTGAGCTGCAGTCTTGCACTGATGTGCAAATGAACAGGCATAATTGGAAGAGACGTCAACCAGTGTTGGCAAAATGGAAACCAGTAGTCAGTTGCGTGTGTGTGTGGAGCCGTGCTGTATTTACTTTATGCTGATGACGTCACTGCAGTTAGCACTCTGGACAGCACTCAAAGATACAATACATACACCTATCTGTACAGCATGTTCTGCTAGATGCATTATATTTCAGGTGTTGTGCAGCCAGATACCGATATTGTCACAATGGAAACCTGGAGGTACAAAAGTACTTAAAAAAAAGTGATGAAAACTCTAATTTACAATTATTTTGCGCATTGTTTTAAACCTTTTCAATCTTGCATATGCTGAACTTTAATATTCGCTTTTACTCTCGACTTTAAAACGAACGACCCTAAGCAGCTATTTCTGTGTCTGCAAATGCATGAATCTCTCACTGTCAACATTTGGGGATTTGGATGCACATGACCAGCTGTATATAACATCCAATGTACTGTGTAATGGCAGCATGTACTGCTAAGTCTGGGAGAAAACAGGTCTCTCGAGTGCTCAGTGCTGACGTGTCCGCTCCAGTCTAAATACTGTACGTGCAGCCACCCTGCTTGTGGCCCACCAGTTTGATTGAGGGTTAAAAAAAAAGAAATCAGAGCCAATAATCTTTATTTTCCAGGGTTTATTTTTAGGAGATTGTGACGTACGTTGGGTCGTAAAAGGTATTTTCCTATCAGGACGTCTGTCTATTTGTACACAGTGACAGAACAAGTTCTGGGAAGAAAGTCACATTCACCGAGAGGCAATTCAAGCCGTACAGGAAGCTGGCCAACAGACAAGCTTCTTAGTTTTCACGAAGGCGTCTGACAAAGCGGTCCAACCGGTGGCTGTCTGCAGTTAACATGTTGCTTCACCCATTCTAATATTACAAGGTAATTACTGGGCGAGACATTTTTCTGCATTAAATATATTACTTAATTATCTAACACTATGTGTAATGGCCCAAGAGTTATAATTTAACAGCATGATTACAAGAGGATACATACCAACTGGCTACTGTACAGAGTACAACCATGACTCTCTGAAAATGTGTAAGGGATACTGTTGCATAGTGTGTGTGTTGCGCGGGCAGGTCTTTCTTTTGACCCCCTATGGGTGAGTGGGAGTGTAAATGTCACTCCGAATTGATGAACTGCCTTCTGAGCTGACTCGTCAAATAAAGATTCTCAGCTGAAGCAAAAAGGCTAAATGATCCATGTGATTTGATCTGAAGCGTTAAGCGTCTTCATTTCATCTCGTTGGCAAACTGTTTTGAAAGCCGTTTTCAGTTATCACGAGTCCTAATTTAAGCTTTTATTAACGTGTAACACGAAGCATTTTTAACACCTGGGATCAATGGTATGTTTTACGGTGGAAAAGGTGAAACCAGTCGGGTAAAGCTTCCTGAGACAAAGGTCCTCTTAAGACACACAAAGTGCAGGTGATCAACTTATATGCAAGTCATGCGGCTGGCTGTCAGGCTCCAACCTGAGGCCTCGCTGATTGTTAACACCCCACAGTGAGACCTGTTGCCCTGGGCTATTAGTCATCCTGACAAGCACGGCGTATGTGTCACTCTCTCTGCTCATGACACACTTGTTTCCACCGTCTCCCCACATTCACACACCGCTCCAGCTCTGATATATTCCTAACGCATAGTGGCAAGAGTGACACAAGGCCACTGAACCAAAACAAGCACCTATCAATTACTGATGAAAGAGGCCTTTTACCTGTATTTTTAACAACATGTTGAGAGCTGGGCACGGATGGGACTCCTGCAGCAAGTAGTAAGACCTGCAAATTGAAAGCCTGCAAACCTGAAATGTGGATCAAACAGTATTTACAATTACATGCTTGAAAATTAAGAACAATATGGGGTCTGAAAGAAGTGGTTTCATGAGCTGAAAGCTAAGAGTTTTGTGTGTCTAAGCCAAACAATGCACATGACAAACAAATGATATGTTAACAGTGTGCACGTTTCACTTCTATTCCTCATGAAGTCACATAATGCATATGCTTTACTTCCCTTGTATATAATATATATATTGCACATGAATTTGTGCTCACATGACAAAATTCAATGAAAAAAACGGATCATTCACCGTATAGTCAATTAGTCAATAGTCACTGATGACTGAATGCACAACAAAGTACAACAGAATTATTTGCTGTGTATTCAATGAATAAAAAACATACTATACACTATTTTCCCTTCCTTCTCAAAAACAAGAACTAATATACTTAAGATATAAATTTATATGTATTTAAGATGTTAAAGATATGTTAAGGGCAGCAGTATTTGTGAAATAAATAATACTTCAGCTTCATCTCATCTCAGGTGTGTTCACTGACCGACCTACACAAAGGACATTGTGAGCATGTGGATTCATCTTTAACGTTGTCAGAGGAGGAGATGCCGCCATTAAAATCCGATCAATCTGATTTATGTCGCCATTGATACACTTCATTTGCAGATCCTAAGTCTTAAAACAGCCATGGGGCTATTGTCTCTTGTTCTTTGCATGTGACGCTTAAAAGCTGACCTCCGAAGGGCCACTGCATTAAAGTAAAAAATCCCCGACCTTGGCTTGTGATGTGCAGTTATGTCCTTGGCTTTGCTCAGACTGAGGGCATACAACAATATTAATGTGTCCATTCAGGCACAGACTGCTGCACGCTAATGCCTTAATGTTGACTTATATTGAAGTATAATCCGTATTTTTGTTACGCACCGGTTTGCGACTTCTGTCTGAGTTGCCATTCAAGGCTTAGCCAGCTGTAAGAAATATAAGCAGTGATTTAATAATAGACAAGGCAGGGATTCAGCACGCTGGTAAATACATTAGGAGCTTTCTTCTCTTTCATCATTTCCAGGATGGGAGGCCTCACATCGCCCGCTGCAAAGAGGAGACGGCGATCAGCGGATCAAATTTTGGGGCCACAGATAATGTATGTGGTTAATTTACAGCTCGGAGGATCTTGTCCCACGCTGGTCCTGAGGTGACTAGCAAAGCTGCATTCAAAAACTCTGAGGTGTAATCAGCAATCAGAAAACGGAAGCCGGATGTCAGGCTTTTATAAATGGTTTCCTCAGAGGAGTTTGATTTACTGTCCCGAGCACAGTTCAACTTACAGTGAGCGTGGAAGCGATGGAAGGGAGGTATAGGGGATGCTGGAAGAGCTGGGTGAGCACAGAACTGCAAATCACCTTTCAAAGGACAATCATCCAAAATCAACTCGAATCCAAGGCATCGATTTATGCTGTGTTTAGTCAGTATAAACCATCACAAGCAGCGGAGCTCTTGCCCTTTGACCCCCACTATTCCCATGGGGAAAAACACGTGTAATGACAGCACTGGGAAGGAGCTGATGTGAATTTTGGGAAACATGAAAAGCCCATTTTAGTTTTTATTTATTTAAACCCTGACAACTGCAAAAGTAATTGCTCTCCTTTTATTTCATGATTCTAAAATATAGTATTCATATTTCAGTATTAGCTTTTATATGTAAGTGGAGTATTGTCATTATTTCTCCCGTTTTCTTGCACTGAGTATTATCTAACCACACAAGGGCCGAGGCTTCCAATTCCCTCCCAAAACTCAGTGGGAAAGTGCTGAATTTTGCTTTTGGTTCAATATTTTTAACTTTTTTTTTGTCTCTTTTTAATTGAAAACAGCAATAAAGTCGTTCAGATTTTTTCTTTATAAATCTCTGCCATATTGTGTACTTTAACTAACATATGTAAAATAGGAATAGCAGGGGGGCTGAGCTGTGTTTCTACTCTTTTTATGCTCTTTCCCTTCCTGCCTGTCCATGCAGTGATAAAAGGTTATTACCATCCCTGTTTTTCATTGCCTCACGACAACACTGGCAGAAGCATTTGGTTTTATTGAGCTTCTTTGATTTTCTGCTGACCCGTGCAGACCTTTCTGTATGGATTTAATTGTGCCTAAAGCAGGTATGCGGGGTTTACAGTGCAAGCTTCACCAAAACAGAGAAGATGACATGGAGGAAATGAAATGGACCGTGACATTGGGATGTAAAATATCTATTTTATTACTGTTTGGAGAAAATAAAACAAGAAATAAAAAGACTACAAATATGAAAATAACTATGGAGTTCCAGAGTTTGGGGAAACTGACTCATTGGTTTTAAATCGTTAAATCGGCTTAATTTGCATTCATTATTTTATCGCATTTCATTTTTTATCCAATTCCGTGTCCTGTGACGTGATGATTTGGAGATCTTGATAAGCTGTGACTTAGTGCTCAGGTTAATGTCATGCAGTGTCTCCAGATGCTCACCTGTGTGTACCTTTATACCTTTATGTGAGACACCGCATGCTGCAGGTGATGGCTTTAACACAGCAGTTTTCAAGCATATGAGTTATTATCTCTGTAACACTTCCAGCCATGTCTTTTTTTTTTTTTTTTTTTTGTATCGTAAGGATGCTGTTACTGGTCAGGGGGTCAAATCCTGTCCCCATTAAAATGTTGGTCTTTGCTACTAAACTGCACTAAACAAATCTCTGTAAATCCGGAAACACATTTACGGATAACTTATTGGTCTGCGGATGTCACGGCGTACGCGTTTATCCTCGCAGTCCTCCCTGAGGGACCTTCACCAAAGTGGAAAAGGGGCACATTACTCATATTTATGGAAATGATCTGGGAGAGCTCTCCCATGGCGCTCGGGCCTCTCAGCGGGTGCCATGCAAACGCAGGCGATGATCTCTCCAGCAGCTGGCTAACCAGGACAGACCTGTGATTCCCATCAAAAGGCCACGGCAGGGTTTCCAAAACAAAACACAAGCAAACATAGCTCTATCGCTGCTGTTGGGAGTGGTGTTGATGAAATGTAGCTTAATTGTGGGACATGCTGATGAGTTTTTCCTCTGCAGCAGCAGCTATAAGTGGTTAGGGGCTTAAAGAGGGGCAAAGGCTGCGTATTCAACTCACTCTGGAGTTTATGCTTTCAAACCCTGGCCTTATTTCAGCCAGTATTCCCTACTTCTTTCTATCTAAACAAATGGAGCACATCTGGAGAACAATGAATTATTGCTTTCAACCATCACATGATGTGATGACCTCAGGATGCTCCTTGAAAAAGCCTGACAGTCATTAAAGATCAGGGTTTGAAAAAGCAGCGACTGATACAGCCAAGACCATTTTAAATTTCAGTTGGATGCTGCAGAGGAACAGACCCTCTATCAATGAATAATGAAGAGCTTTTAGAGCAGTTGTAACTCCAATGGCTATCAGCAGACGTCGGCCTCTGAACTCTCAACCTGGTGAATTTGGGTGACATCATTCTCATTTTTTAGCAATTGGCAGAGGTGCCTTGTTTGAGGTTAAACTTGCAGCATGCTGACACATTTGTGTGCTTCCATTTGCTGTAAAACATCACACCTGAGCCCCACAATCTCACCTGTCACTTTCTGTGCTTTCCCTTTTTTGTTCTCCTTTGTGTGTGATTTTAATTCAATTATCGGTAAGTCACCACAAACCTAACCCGACCTTATCTTAACCAAACCCTAACCCCTAAAGCCTAACTCTAATAAATGTTTCAAGATCATGGAATAACTTGAAACATGTATTTCAACACTCTCAGAGTGTCTTAGTCTTAGAATCACAAAGAAAAAAATTCGACTCTGCCTTCCAAGACAGAGAGAAACAGCCGTTTTGAGTTGAATGACTTCACAGTTTTGAGGATGTGACCCAGACTAAGTGTACACAGTTATTAAACGCATTTAAGTGTGTCAATACTATATCAGATTTCCTTTGCCAAGGGGCTTATCATACACCAAGACAAAGGTGACTGATGCAGTTGTGTTTTTAATCTTATAATCGAGACTGATGGCTCAGTGTGTCTGCTGGGCTCCGCTTCAAAGCGAAATGATATTTCTGAATTGAGACTTTGTCTGCGGTCAGTTCATGGTTAATTCCACCGAGTGACATAATAATTTACATAAAACAACACAGCTTCAAGGGAAGCTTCATGTCATATCTGGGGATGGTAGTCAGGCACACGTTTATTTTAGAAACTGCAAGCATGATCGTTATATTGACCTTTTAATTTCAGGTTTTATGATGATAATAAGTAAGCGTATGAGCTGCGTAGTTATAACGTATAGCTAGTTACCTCTCTAGATGAGTTTTAAGAACGTTTTTTCTGTGACGTTGAAATGAATCAATGAAGCGAGGGAAGGCCCAGACAGGCCCTACATGACCACGGCGGGTCACCCTCACTCTGGAAAAGCCATACTGAGACGCAACCAAAAGACAAGAGCCAAAAAGAATATTTACACAAAGGCAGTGAATCACCGTTTTGTGTGGGTTTGCCCGAGGCAGGCCACTCTTCTTGTGCTTAAATCAAAAGCACACGTAATGAAATACGTATCCAGCTCATGACGTTTTAACTATCAACACGGAGGGAGCCAACTGCGAGCATGTCACCGGCGTTGATGAGTTTTATTTATGTTCCTCTGCTGCAGCGCTACAAAGGCAGATAAAGTGTCGTGCTCGTATAAGCGCTTTAAGCTTTGAGTCTATTAGCCAAAGCGCTACAAGTATTTCATACTTGGGGCAGCATTAGTAGCTGTCACTATTGAGTTCACATACCCACTGAAGCCAGGATGGATCTATGCTGTTTATTCTGCTTTCTTAAAGTATATCATTCAAGACTGAGATGGCCTCACGCGTGAGAGCGTATATATCAGCCATCTCACCTTTTTCAGGCTTGGCGCGGACAACAGGCGCCGATGGAAATGCAGGGTGGGTGCCACTGACCGTCATGCCATGGCGCTCTGGCCTCTCTCCTTTACCAGCAGGCAGACAGGAAGGGTAAAAACTGGGCCCTCGCTAATATGGACAAACGCTGTTTCATTCGGTGTAACCTGAGCGCCAGGGGAAAACGCTGCATGAATGACAGACGTTTCATTGCTGAGTGTGTCTATTAATCACAGCCTTAGCAAAAACTCTCACTTCTCTCTGGTGTTCTGCTATTTCCCCGCTTTCTTCACTCCAGAAAATGCTGCTTAACGGGGATTTAAGGAAGTTGAGCAGTAATTTAAGAAAACTATCAAGCAAGGGAAGGAGATCCGGCTTCCCTTGGCATTTTCGAGTGCTCCAGAAATTGCATGATGATTTTGGCAGGTTGTTCAGTTTGCTGTTTTCTTTTTTCTTCGGTTACATGCGCCTTCCCAGTGATCAGATTCTGGCAGCCGCAAACTCTTCCCGATGGACATCCTCAGGCCGTATTCCTTCCAAATGTCCAGCAAAGCTCAGCACAGAATGAGCCACAGACCTGGCCAGGACCACGCCTTACTGACCAGTGAAGTACACTGCATGTGCGCTGTTTCTTCTATTGACTGAGGAAAGAGCAACTTTTTAAAAAGCACCCTTAAAACAACCATTTGGTAAAAATATAGAGTGATGTACGTTGTTCTTTATTATATATTTGACATTTTCAAATTTGTCTTAAGAGTGATAAGACAATGTGCATTGCACGTTATTAGCTACCACTAAAGAAGTATGTGGATGAATATGAATAAAACTTAAGGAAACTGGTTCATACACTTAGAATATTACATGGTTATGACACATGGTTACAAAAGTAGAAAATGTAGAAATACATTTCTAACTAGGTCTACGTAACAGACTTGATCAGGTGAATGTCTCATCATTAAAATATTTTATTTTAGATTACAATGGGCTCCTTTCATATTAGCCTCATTAAATTTGATGAATGGGGGTTTAGAGGAAGACTACAGCTCTGAGGTCTGTGATAATATCAAGAAATGACATCATGTCTTGCTGTCACAACTGGAGCAGAATCAAACAGTGTCATCATGTCTCCTGTATCTGATCCCAATGGAGTTGCTCCCTCTAGTGGAGCAAAGGATGCTTGTTCAATCACTCTGGGGATATTTGGCCCTAATCAGTCTCAATCACAGTACAGCTGCAGTGCTGTAAACACACAGATGTGTGTAAAGCAAAGAGCTACACGTGTATACCACCCTCAATAAAACAGGAATAAAAAACCTAAACCTTGTCAAAGCCTTGTTCAAGTCGCTCGTGTAATTCCTGCCCGTGTTTATATGTGTTATCATGTAAACATGAGTAATGAAAACATTACCGTGGCATAATACCGTCTGAGGCCTATTAAGTTAATTTCAGTTTAATTGTTGCATCTGGGGAACCATTAATTAGTCAATCAATCGCCTGCTGCTGTGACAGGGCGCCTGGGCTGTAGGGCGCGATGGAAACCGCAGCTGGCTGTATGTAAATGGGAATTAATTAGCAAGCTTACGTTTCAGCGCCCGTATTTGGACTGAAAACATTCTCAAGAGTCCGAGCCCGGGCAGGAGAGTCTCCACCAGCCTGCTGTGGTCACATCCCATCTCTGTCGGACAGAATAATTTCACCTCATTACCTCTGCCATGTATAAATAGAACTCTTTCCACCCAGCAGCTCTTTAACGACATGTGCTCTTTAAACACCTACAATTAACCCCTTGTGACTAGGGCCTTGTGTCTCCCCCCATGTAGGCCGGTGCTCTCCGGGCTGAGCATGATCCCGGTGGACTACACCCCCCCCCACTCTCTCGCTGAACCCATACACCCCCATTCAGGCTCAGCCCAGTCCACTACACCTCCACCTTGGCTCACCGTCATTAAACAGCCATATATCTTGTGTTGTGTTTTCCCTCCAGCTGGATTTATTGGGTGACTGATAGAGTTTACAATGTGTCCTGAGCGGCACGAAACACGTCATGACAATCCATACACGCATCGTGCTTACTGTTTTCTCCCCCGAAACATGCCACACGTATGACGGCCCACCCTCATACCCACCACACGCACACACACACACGGCAAAAGAGATGTTACATGTCAAGTGCATGATTTTTGTGTGTGTGAGTCTGCTGTAGCATGTCTGAAAAGAGAGGAGAAAAAAAAAACCTTTAAGTTTGTGATACGGCTCCCTGGAGACCTCTTGGTAGACGTTGTTTGTGGCAGGTATCCAGCTGATGGACTGTAACGTGCTTGACATTATGGCTCTTCAGATAGAAAGATATAGTTTTTCCAAACCCACAAGCGCTCCCCACATCTCAATCCCTCCATCATGGAGATTTGCATGGAGGGTCTCTGCTGGTACACATGAGGTAAGTGCTGCCATACACAATGGCTCCATTGGAGTGTGGATTATGGTTTATTTCCTCCTCAAAGGTCCCTCAGCAGTGAAGCAAAGTGAGTGACATCCAGAGTGACGATCAACTCAAATCTTCCTTTCGTGTAAATCTTTGTGCAAAATGACCTATTTTAACAAATACAGTTGCTCTACACTTATTCCAATATCTTCAGTCAAACAAACTAACACGCTTTGAAAATGCATAACACACATGTGAATGTAAATCCTCAACACCCAGGCCCATCCACACTGCAGCACGGCTGAGATATAGCTCCCAGTAACAGTCTGGGGACTTGCTCGCTTCCTCCCTATGGCAAATAATTCAGTCAAGGGCTACCTCAGAAAAGGTGAAGCTCACAATGGATTTCTCAGATATTCAGCATGAAACCGCAGCTTTCCTCACCCGGAGCACCACCTATAATCACTGTGTCAGACTCCGGCTCTGCAGCGACCTCAGACAAGTTGTTTTTGGACAGGTACCACACCAGTGGAGTCGCCCGTGCTAAAACTGGCAGTGTGAAGGACTTTTCTCCAGACTGATGCAAGAAAATAACGCTCTCACTATCAATTCTAGCGAGTTACGTGTGCCTCGTTTGTCTTGTTTCCCCTGTTCAAATGACATAAGTCAGCAATTGAGCAGCAAACTAGATATCTGTAGTTTTCCTTGTATAAGACGTCATGAAGACCTTGAATGACTGGCATGAATGGAGGGTTGAAAACTGCCTGGATTGGGGAATTACAGTCTAACAGACAGAGGACCTGTGGAGGTACCTGAAGTCTTGTCCCTAAATAACATTTAGTCATTTTATCTTTTTCTTTACTCTACACGTCAGCCTTTTATTACACTGAGCTATTTTTCTAACCTTGATTCCTTGTCAGCGTGTGCTGATAATGACATTACCATGGCTATTGTGGTATGCTTCATGACTGCGATTGTTTGTTTGAACTCGTGGCTCAGGCCAGGCATGATGGAGAGAGGAGCAAGATGGTGAAATATTTTAGACTCTTGTCAGACCTCCTATAAATAGATTGATGTGTTAAATAGGAGTTCACCAAATATCACAAAGCTGTGCATTTAACATTCCCAGTGGCTACGTTTGCAAACGTTTTGAGGCCAAACCGTTCCAGTTTGAAGGCTAATCTCAGACAGACACAAGATTCATCCCATCCTGATACCTGGAACTGTCTTTTAATACCATTTTTTATCGTCTTGTGCTTTTAGGTAATTTCTCCTGAGCTGCTAATTTCCTTCCAGGAATCTGGTCATGTTGCACGAGAGAGAATCAGCCAAACCTCTTCACGATATGATGATTTCTACAATCAAGCCTGCTCACGGGGCACGAAGAGCTTGCTGGAAAAAGCCGTGTGCATGTAAGGCATGCGCTGAATATTCACGTTGTAATTATCATTGCATGGGACGTGATGCAACCAAGGAAATCACTTTGGCCCGTGTTAATTGGAGTCTAACTGCTCTCCACATTTGCGGCTGCTTCGGCATCGTTTGGCCGCAGCAGCCTGATGGATGTCAGCCCGCTCCATCCCAATCACAGCCAGATAAGAAAAACAGAGGGAGTCTCACACAGAGCTGCTCACATTGGAATATTTTTTTTTTTCACATAGACTGTCCAGTGTGATGTGCTGAATGTTGAAGCCATTTTCATATTTTTGGTGAGATTAATATCAACAACTAATAAAGCGGGCTTTCCTATTTAAAACTGCGAAGGGTTAGAAAAATACTGATATACTGTATGAAACCTGATGTGGCCACTGCAGGCTTTATGTTATGCCTTATTAGATTACATATATTAGATTAGAGTTAAAAATATCATAAACTGCTGGAGAAAAAAAATCCTTCAAGTCTACCCTGAACTACAGCCTCTATCTTTTGTGAAGTGTTAGCTGTGTGAATATGAATGGAAGGTCATTTTTGAACGCTGCGTAAGCGAGGTTGGCTGCAGACTGAAAACTGCCTCTTTCTTGAGTCCACAGTCTTACATCCTGCCGGTCATACACTGCCTCTCAGTCTCTCATGTCAGACGCGAAGATATGAGCTTAATGTCTCAGCTGCACACGATGTGGTTGATTTAAAACATTTAAAGGAAGCACATAACCGTTGCAGCATCTGGCCTTGCCTTGGATAAATAAAAGGATATGGTTTCGACTGTGGTGACAGTCTCACATTATGTACTGTAAATGTGTCATCGTGCCTCCGCCTGTGCCCCAGAGTGATAGTTTACCTGAGCTGATGGAAATTAATGGTGAGGTGTCACTGTATCCAAGGGCCTTTAAGTTTATATATTTTGACTTCTGATTGTGACCTGCATAATCACAACTTTTTTTGATTCTCCCTCAGCCGTAGCACGCGTTCATGTTGACTTTGTGGTTTTCCTAAATTGGACTCTGGCTCCAGTTGGCGGAGTTTCCATAGCAACTTTTAGCCTTATCTGCGACGGGTGAAGACAAACAATAAGGTCTTTCACGTTCTCGACTCCGTCTTTACTTTTCCACATCTTGAAGTGAAAAGGCTATTTATGTGAAAGTGAGCTATATTTGAAAATGAGCAAACAATATTAAATTCATTAGAAGCAGCTGGCATCTCCAATGTGGTGTAAATATGGAATTTGTAGAATAATTCTGGATACTTATGTGAACTCAGAGGTTAATTCATCAATGCATTTGTCATTTTGAATTTGAGTTTAAGAAGAAACTACAATTACCACCTTGTGTTTGTATTCCTCCATCAGCCATTCAAGATGCATTTACATTCATAATGCAACTCCATAATCATATAACATATGTAGTAAAGACTTTAAAGGAATTTAATAAAAGGCATTAAGTGTATTTTTCACCAAAATGGAAATGATCACTATATTGAAATGTATGATTCCAGTTAGAAACATGCTGTCTTCACTGTTTCTAGAGAGCGTCATCACATGGTGCAACGTCAATCATCTGAAGCTCAATATCAGCAGAACCGATGAGCTTATGGTGGACTAAAAAAGCGTCAAATATGGATGCTGCTGCAATGTAGATGCTTCACACCCATCGTCAACCCAGCAGAAGATCTATACAATCACCACTGTTTCAAGATGGAGACCCAAGACTAGTGTCAGCAATTCAGTATCTGACCGAAGGTGAAATATGGTCACAATCCGCCCTGCTGTTCCTGAGATGTGGTGTTGTATAATGAACAGAAAGTGACATGACATCACAGTGAAGTTGACCTTTCACTTTTTGGGCATGAAATGTCATCACGTCATCATTTTATCCTGTGAGACATTTTCTGAAATTCTATCATAATTAGCTTCCGAATTCTTGAGTTATGGCCAAACGTGTTTTGTGTGTTCACTGTGACCTTTCACCCAAATTCTCATCAGTTCATCCTTGAATCCAAGTTTACGTTTGTATCATAAATTCCTTCAAGGTGTTCCTGAGAAATCACGCTAATATGTGATATCACCTAGCTTGCAAGACCTCGCCGCAACATAAACACACAGTATAGAGAACAAGCACAATGATTAGCGTGCGCTCAATAAAGTGTAAATATTTATTTGAACTCAGCAGGTAAGAATCTGTCTGTACCCTCTGCATTTTCAAAATAAAAATAAAAACTTTGCAACAATATATTGCTTTTTCTCTCCCGTGGGTTCACCCTCCTACTTGAACTCGGTTGAGGGATTTCCTCAGATGCTGTAATGATCACCTGATGACATAATGTACAGCCTGTCTGATGGATGAGGCTGTGGCTCGACTTCATCGAGTGAAGCCAACTCCTACAACACAGAGGGGAGGAGATGTGAAGTGTTTTCCTTGGTTTCACTCCTAGTTCGGTGCATCTGCTGAATGCAAAACATCATTATTTAACATAACAGGAAGGAAATTAACCCGGACGATCCTCCGTTATGCCACAAAGCCATTGCTGAGAGCCAAATTTGGGACTGAAGTTCTTGATACTGTATCTACCTCTCAGCGGAGAAGGTTTTGTATTGTTTAAGACACATGCAGGGATTTGCTTACCACGAAATCAATAACATGAATGAATCTTTAAAATGATGAAGCTTAATAATGATAATCATAATAAACGGTTTCTTCATTGTTCCTTACACTGGGGTTGCTGCCAATGACATCTCTAGCCAATGAGATTCCCACCTCACTGCCACTGTGATAATATTCAGTCTATGTCAGCACAGTCGTGTGAAAACAAATTAGGACTATGATTAATGAACACTTCTAACAGTTCCCAGACTGACCACAGTGATGGGACTCCCAGTCAAGACTGCCTCCTGCCCTCGGAGCTGACGTTAACCCCTTCAGCATCAACACTGATGCTCCCTCGACTCACATCAATCCAGCGCTGACAACTATACAACCCATTCTCCCTATCAGCACTTTATAGGCCTCCTCTTCCAGGGTGCCTGTCTGCTGTAAGGCCACATTACTGGCTTCTTTCTAAACCACATACAAAAAAAAAAAAAAAAAAAAGGTTTCGAAATGTTTTCTAGAAAGTGTTTTTATGTACCTCCTCTTTAAAGGATGTCATTAATATGACTTGCACCCTCCAGATTATTTTTCGCTTTGTCGTAAACTGACAGGTTATCCACACCTCAACATGGGAACATGCTAACACATAAATAATCAGTATCCGCACGTAAACATCCTCGAGCAGGATCCACGCGTACCAACGTGCAGCATTTATTTGATTTCTATCCCTGGTGGTGATAATCCTTCAGCACTTTGCTTCAATGCAATGAAGCTGAGTGTGTGTCAATATCAGCTAAAAGACATCTTTGTCCGCCCCATCGTTCCCTTGGTCCTCTCCGCTGATACTGTACAATGGAGGCTAGCAGTGGGAGAGGAGCGGCTGGCAGGGATGGCGTGCTCTGTGCTGACAGCATGTTGGAGTTGATAGACATGACGTGTCAGCACTCAGAGTGCCCTCAGAGAGCAATGACGGTGGCCTTTACATGGGTGTCTTTCTGCAAATCACTCTCTGGGCAAATATACAAAAACTGCCCAATGCCTGGCAAGCAGGTCAGTGCTCACAGTCCCTCGGTGCCAGTTTGGGTAATTACGGAACCTAAAAGCTCTATTTGACATCAAAGGAACATCCTTTTAGCTCGATCTACATCCTGTTTTTTCCTGCGTCTCTCATCGCACAGCAGCATCCATCAAGGGAAGGAGGAGCAACGGGACTTGGTTTGGTGTGAACTGCTGTCGCACACCTTACACGTCAAAACAACAAAGATTAGAATACTGCAAAGCTGAAAGTAATTCATTAACATCCATCCCCAAATGCAGACCATTGACGGGAGCACAAAACTCAAATGGAAAAACTAGAGGACCAAACTGCATTAAAAACAGACATTTTTTTAACATTAGTCCATGAGTGTGAAATCCAAATTATAACACAGTGTGAAGCTTTAGGGGGTGAATTATATTGCTTACAATACGGGGTAATTGCTCACATTCATCACTGTGGTTATAAATGGAAATCTTTTCCCTCCTCAAGGCAAGTTGTAAAATAATGTAAACATTTACCCATAACCCAGCTACTTTATTAGTATAAAACGCACCATATTTGCTCAACCTGCAGCTCTTTTCCAAGCATGAATTATGCAGTAATCTCGCTATTTTACAGTAATAGGTTTTAAATGCAATAAAGAAACACCAAGGGCACGTTTTGCTGCATGGGAAAAGTCATAAATCACAGTGTGTCTGCAGAGTGACAAATTACTGATGTCATCAACACGCCATGCCAAAAGCAGAATCTCAGTGTTGGCTGGTGCACACTAACCTATAGGCTACCACTGCCTGCAGGCAAAGCTGTGTGGTACAAACAAAGAAAAGCAACAGACAACAGCTCCCACAGTTTGAAGCAGATACTGGACAAGGTTTGTATTGGTTTACATTGAGTTTAGCCATTTTAAGTTGATCCAAACACAATACTGTACTGTTATAATATACACCTACACATGCACATTCCTTACAATGAGATGCGAGTGACTCCTAATGTGCCATGATGGTGGTCAAAGCTTTGTCAACAAAACAGCTTGTAATGGGAGTTGAGCATAAGTTTGGGGAGGGTAGAGAATTTATAACATACACATTAAAGACAGTATAGGCGCATGGCCTCATCCTTTTTCTGTTTCTATAGTAATGCAGCTCCGTAGAGCATTAACTGCATACATTTATGAACAGCAATTAATATACAGAGCACCCTCTGACATCCTCTTGTTAATAGTCTGTCAAAAAAAAACTTACAAACCACCAGTAGAAGGAGAAATGCCCCTAATGTCTTGAACGGGAAAGGGAATATTAAAATGAGCAATCCCACCCTGGTAGATGGTTACAAATGACGAAGAACCACTGGAAAGATTTCCACTCAGCTCTCGACCTGCATAAGTGTGACTACTGTCCAGAAATTATACAGAGACAAAAGTAAACATTTCTAAGCAATGTTTACTTTACAGCACACCTCATTTACCATGAAAAAAGTTTAGTGAACTAAGCAAAGACCTGGTGAGAAGTGGCAAAGGGAAAGGAAAGCTAGAAGCAAGGAGGAGAGATACTGCACATCATGTATACATAAATCAAGCTTTAAGATTTATCTAAGAAAGTGTGCGGTTGTATTTCCTGGCAGCAGGCTCCATCACTCATACAGGTGTGAGATCGGATTCTCTCAGATGCTCACTCGCAACTCTTCTCTGCCACAACATTCAGACATGTGTATCTGGACGCGTGCCATAAATCCCAAGCTTTCGAGGAGGCCGGGGTGGGCTTGGTTCTGGTGCTGGAGGCTTGTCCTGCTCCAATGATAATTTGCGGTTTTGGTGCATGTTGGACAGCCTACAAAGAGGCCTCAGACTGCCACTGGCTGGCTACACCTATGGCCACGTCCACTACAAATAAGCCAAGGACCCTTAGTCTGCAGAGGGAAATATTTTTATAATATAAAGTTATTTTCCTGAATTTACCTTCAGACGTGTTGGGAAACTGTTTTAATTCAAAAAGTGTGTGTACATGCCCACTTCGAGGAAGAGGAAGAATAAGTTCGTTGAGAGCGGGGAGGGAGTAAATGAAAGAATCGGAAACCAAATTAATTGTAGAATTCCGAGACACGGTTTGTTGAAATAATATGAAAAAAGATGATCACTGCAGTGGAGCATATCTGAAACTCAGACCTTTAACTGTAGTGATTGTTTGGGGACTAGTTGGATAATGACTGGCTGTAAATTAACCCCATTCATGACTGATCCATCCATTGGATGGGAAAATCATACAAACATCTCAAGCCTCCTCCTCAGGCCTTGTACCTCTTAACCTCTGCTCCCCTCTTGGTCAACACACTCTGGACAAAGTCAATTTCCCACCAACACTCCCTCATCCACCCGCAGTGTTTATAAACCTCCCTCTGCAGAAAAGGGCCGCTAATTTAAAGCTACGCTCATGTCACCTGGTGAACCTCATGCCCCGGGACCCCGATCGGAACTGCTATGGGTCAGAGGTTACTGTCTGGCCCCTAGCTTATCAAAGCTGTGTTTATTTAAAGTCTATGTGCGGCAATGGACGACAACAAACAGAAGGACCACAGGCAAAGGAGCAATTTGAAGGCAAATCCTGCCTCAGAATACAGATTAGGCATGTGCGTTTCAGAGTGTATAGCTGTTGAAACGTCAGCACTGTCACTCTCAATCCTGGTGACGATGGCTTGCTTTGCTCTGGAATACTGTAAGGTGAATGCTCCTCGGCACCTTCTGACATTCACAGAGAACCTGCAGGGGGACTGAACTCGGGTGCATGTTTGCAGGCTTTGCTTGGATAAACAATCTGTCTTGATTGGCACTTACTTTGAGCACCCCCTAAACATCTGACTTGTGATCCACAGGCATTCATTTAATCCTGGAAAGTTGACAATTTTCAACCTCTGGTAATGCAGAGTCCAGAGCTGTCCAACTAGATTTTCCCACTGCATGATTTGCTGGATAAATCTTACCCTCCTTCACACTTGTTGCGCCTTTAACCCCACAGCAAAAGATTATGGAAACACTTGTAATACTAACATCAGACGGCCAGCTCGAGGCTCCATGCAGCAGCCCTGCTCTAGCCATTCTACTGTAATCTATTGAACTAGTTATAATGTGAAAAGGTGCTGAAGAAGCAAAAAGAGGTCTGACAAATTCCTCCAGTATCAGTCATTCATATGCATAATATACAGCAACTATGCACATATGTATGTTAATATAAGTCTGTTAAAGATGAGTATACTTAAAACTATTTCTCATTATTAGCACAGTAAATAAGAAACTCATTTGCTTTTAATTGAATCAAGACAAATACCCCATATGGTACCAACTGAAAATTTGTCAATTAATACCTTTTTTCTGGGTCTCTGTGCATATCAGTGCTTAAAGTATTGAGATTTTCTTTTTACCATTTTGGTCAAGATCAATTGTGACCTCACAGGCAGGTCCATAGATCACGCTGCCACGGACGAGTGTAACAGATCATCCTGAGAAAAGGTGAGGTGTTAATCATGCTTGACCCAGCTTTGTTTTCCCACCAGTCTGCACTGTACGTCGCCACACATGGTGTCAGGGATGGCTCCCCTGGTTTATTTACTCTCATCTCAGGATCTCTGGGAGCTGTGTGTGGCCTCCGTGCTTCTGTGTTGTAAAGGCACTGCCAGAGGAAACGTAACATTTAACAGTACTCTCTACTGGTGACAGATCCAGCACACGTGGAGCTCAGACACAATGAGAGAGAGAGTTCAGACTTCAGCTGTGGCTGCGCAGCTGATTGTTAACATCTTTTTGATGAAAACCAACCACCACCAGCTTACAAAAAAATGCCCATAACTGATCTTTGATTATTATTTTATATTGTGATATTATATGGCTCGTACAAATGGAATGAAAGTGCGCTGTTGAATGTGAAACTTCTGCCTGAACAGATGTTTAACCTTCTTTTTAATAATGAACAGATCCATGTGGAGCTCTGCTGCTCCTACACCATGAGAGAGCTGGAAGAAAGTCGCTCCCTTTGTGCTTCATGTTGCTCTCTTTCAGCCCGGCAGTATCAGGTCCCCCATCCTCTGTTTGGTTGATTTTAGATGATCTCTCCTTCCCGACCTGCTGTGATTGTTTAGCAAATGGAGGCAGGTTTTTATTATGCGGTGGCAGGACCTGACTCCGTCTCGTTATGAAGGGCAGGGGGAGGGACGGAGGGGTGAAAGAGAGGGGGCGGGGGACTCGGATAAGTTCCCCTTTGTGTACACACAAGGAGGTAAAAGGCAGACTGTATGTGGTGGCCAGGGGATCACTCGAGTGGCTCCACGGGTCCTGTCGCGTGGCCCTGAGGGTTTCCTTTGGTTAGCACGCTCAGCCCTCCCTGTTCACAGCTTCAGAAATGTGCCATACTGTATGGCTACCCATTGCTCTGCCTCTCATTGACACGCATGCAGCACAACTGATATTGGAAGAGAAATGCCAGCTATCGTTAAATAATAACAGTCATTTTAAAAGTGGGCATGTTTACTGACCAGTAAACGAGGTTAGTCGGGTTATGTGAAGGTCATGGTGAGGTCATGGTCCATGATGATTTGTGTGTATTACATGCAAAATAATGCAGTAAAAGGGAAAACACAGTTTCTTCTATTTGGATTTTTCTCCTGACATAAAACCAATTCCAACGATTTTCTCGCTTTCTTTATGTTACTACTACAGACCCCCAGAAAGACCGACCGAGTTAGTTGTGTTTCAACCATCTTACATTTTCAGTAAAGACCATAAAAATAATAAGGGTGGCTGAAAAAGGGTGTGTGGAGACAGGTGACATAAGTATTCTTGCTGTTATGCCCTCTTGATATTCAATTCATCAGTAATTTTCTTCATGATGTCAAAAAACCTCACAAGAGGCAAAATTTAGAAACGCCATACAGAGCAATTTCTGAATCGAAGCCTTGCAGATTCAAAGCAATTTTGTTCTACAAGCTCAGCAGCTGAGTATAATGTGAGTTGGTCGTGAATCAGTTTCTGACAGTGAGTCACCTCACCCTGTTTTTTCTCAATTCTTAAAGTGGAGAAACCCAACGTAAGTGTTTTGAGGGACTATGTTTTACGTTCCCTGCTAACCGTCTAAGACATTCACCTCTTCCTATTCAAGAGGGCATGTGTGGGGACATGTGGTGTAAATTATGATGTTATATGATGCAAAAACACTGTGGCACAGAGAATCAATGAGGTATGAAGCTTTGCCATGTCTCGTTTCGGATCCCATCATTCAATCCAGGAAACTGGGCAGAATGCAGCTTTTTTTTGCGCTTTCCTCGGCACACACCACTTCCTGTATTTGGCTGTAAAGGCTTAATGAGATGTTAGATGCATATAATCACTGTAAATTATTATCGAGGGTGACTGCTGTCATTGAAAGAGATGACATCAGTGTCTGGCAGAGAAATTCTGCATTTACTTCACCTCATCATCTCCAAATGTCATGCAACAGTATTTACAAACTGATCTTACCCCCCAGCGGAGGTCTCAGGCGATGGAGTGGGGATAACATGCCTCGCCTTTGTCTATGAGCTTTGGTATATGACGCCCAGCATGATAGTGGTGCTCCATGCAGGCCTGCCACCCTCACCCTGCCTTTCAGCACCTTCTGGCCCACAGAAAGGGCTTCTTTGTTCAGCCTTGTGCTTGTGACGTCCACTCAAGACCATGCTTCCATTAGCAACAGCCTGCCAAATAACCAGGGATTGTGATGGAGCCTAATACCCACTGCATATGTAGTATTTACTTAAGGAGGAATAGAAAATTGTCCCTCCCGTATAGAGTCCAGACACAAGACTACTTTTATAACTCTGCTAACTAGTCACACTCACTGGCTGTTGCCGGCCTGATTGACTGACTGATTTCACAAGTAGTGGGTCTCCCCCAATGTCGTATTGCAATCAAGTGAATTCTCACTGAAAGATATAAAGCATGAAACCCAAAAAGCGGTGACTGACATGAGATAAAGTTTCATTAATAACTGGAATCAATGAAAGAGATCACAGGTAAAGCTTAAAAGTCTAAAGTTTATACTTCTTTAAAGTTTGGCTTAACATCCAAGCCTGAAAATAACCATAATTTGGATGTAAAAAGGCTTTTCTATCTGTATAGAACATGAACAGTGTTCACTTATCACTTATTTTCCTAAAACTAGTGTCAGTAGAGTCATATTATTATAGTATGTGTTTTCTTCACTAGCAAAGATATAGGGAGGTACTTGAGTACATGACAATATTCTGTTGATTGTGTTCATTGACATCAAAATAAATAACATCCCACCGCTGACCAGCAATAAAGTACTCTGAAAAGGTGTTTTATTGCACCCGAAACGCAATCCTGTACAAACATAGTGAAATGTAAATTCAAATTCCCCAAAACTTCGAGAAAGACGAAAGTCGGGACGTTCTGGATTTGATTTGACCTGCGGTATTTTTCCACTGGGCAGGCCTGATATTTCATGGCCATGTTCAAAAATAAAGTATGCCAGTCTTTGGCTTATTTTACTTGGATACGGTGACAGAGATTCTCTTATCACAGCTTTCCTCTTAATCACATTGTCCCAGTGTGGACTCCTACAGTACATGAATTGACTCCAGGCTCTCAATTCGAACATGTCTCAGAGAGAAAGACTGGCCTGCTGTGCCAAGTCTACAAGTATATGGAAATAAAACAATATTCAAACATCACTTTTAAAATAAACATTTGCACTTGGTCGACATAGCTGGCAAGTGCTCTTCTACGCCGTCTCTATTTAAGGAAATCCAATACATATGTCTCTTCAGATTTTCATGGATTAGAGTGATCGCCATGCAACATCAAGTCTTCATGGAATAAGACTTGTGAACTCACTGGTTTCTATTCAGAATTAAAAACAATCTCCCACAATGATTTAAAAAAAAAAAAAAAAAAAAAAAACTTTTCTTCTACCTTCACTATGTGAGCTACACAGCGAGCTAAGCACACTTCTAGTTAAGGCCAAAGACAGCGGTCATCCTTTGAGGCTTTTAATTTGAAAAAATCAGCCGCAGACCAAAGGTGCTGTAAAAATGAATTACTACGGAGCAATGCAGTGTATGCTGCCCAATGCAGCAAGGAATGCACAGACTTGCGGCACTGGGGAAACAAAACAAGTGCTTCACGAGCACCTGGGACAACACAAGACAGTCAACACCATGAGGTCAAGACTCAACAGTCCACCTACATCTTAAGGACAAGGGATACTCATTTGAGGGCAATAATGTACACATTCTGGAGAGAAACCAATGGTTTGAAAGAGGTGTGGAAGAAGCCATCTATGTCAAACTGGAACGACCAACACAGAACAGAGGAGGTGGTCTACGACACCACTTATCAGCCCCTGACAATGCAATGAACAAGAGTTGTCACAGACTCTAGCTAACTGTCGAGTTAGTTATGCTATTTCACCAGCAAAGCACAACAGTTATTTAGCTAATGGTTACCACAAGTTATAAGAATGTTGTATTAGCAACATATTAGCCTCAGACAGCTAAAGGCCATTTAGAACTTGCATTAAGATGGGATCTGTGATACGTTGTCTTCATCTAGTCATGCATTTGAGATTACACCTGACATTTTGAATGCATTCTCGTTATCTTCATTAGTATCTGATCTCTGCCTTATACCATATCCATGGTAACTGCAGACGCATTTGGCTGAAAGTCACAGATATTTGCCCTTGTAGCTGTTTGACTGCTTAAGTTGAAATAAGAGAAAGTTGAAATAAGAAACCCACTACTCATGCTAAAAAATGATAGCTGTAACTTCAGGGCCAAATAAATCACACAGAACGATGAAATCTACTGTGATCAATAGTATCTATCATATGGCAAAGAGTAACTGGAAATGCAATGGCTGACGCCTGGAGTCAAGGCTTTGTCGATGACGCCTAACAACCTGGAGAAAGTGAGGAAGAGAAAAACAGGGATCATCACTGTACAGACAGAATGACTCAGGGTTGCATCTTCCTTGCTGTCCTGTTTCTTTTTGTTTACCAAAGCCTGCTATTTTCCACTTTCACAGCCTTTTTTTGTTTTTCTTGACCATCTTGACCTTCACTGAATCTCTAGGGAAAACAAACAAGGCTAAGGAGCTTCATAAAGGGGCTTTTTCTTAACAGTTCTTTTAATAGAGAAAAATCGAGGGTCATTTTTGTTTATTTTTCTCCAAGACGGGAAACCCTTACCACCTCTGCTTTTACTGGAACTCTGTTCAGGTGCTTCGTTGTAAATGTTGACCCATTTGACAATATTATGGCCCGGCTCCCTCAAGGTCGGACGATGCCGACTGTGTGTCTGAGAGACATTTGTACTATACATCCACAAAGATGTGTCTTTTCATTATCTGCTCATGTAATCCATCTCATGTCCAAATGTGATGAAATCAAGCATGTACAATAATCCTTCGGCCTTTCCCTGATTAAAACTGTCTGGGCAAAGACATACTGAGAAATGCTGAGTGCTTATTTGCAAATATTAAGCAACAGTACCACCAAAAGCCTGGTGATGTACTGTACCTGTTCTGTCTCCTAAACTGATGACAACCAGCATGTGTGATACAGCCACCCACTCGTTTGGACATACTCTGTGAATATATTTTCTGTTAATAAATGCAGTACAAATTTAGGCATAGTTCTGGTGAAATGTAAATGGTGGTTAAACATAAACTGCCTTATTCAAACCTAGGCAGGGCAGTCACCACAGAGAATATTTTGGTTCATGTTCAAGACTTTTCAAATAGTTAAAGAAAAGGAGTGTGTTTGTTTATTGGTGGTAACTGGCTTAGTAACCAACTGTCAGATGTTGAAATTAAGCCTTGTTTTACATGCTTTTTAAAAGTCTGACCACTGCGGTGTGTCCAACATACTTGGTTATAAATCTTGCAGGTACTGCAGAGAGATGCCGTGCATGCATTAATTTTTCAGGCCCACCACACACCTTTCCACAGGCATACACCAAAAAAACAAGGAGTGTGGTCAGTTTTTCCAGTCCGGCCTAATTAGAGGGGAGGAATATGAAACATGTGTCCTGTGCTTACAAAGGGCTGTGGCAACCAAATGCATCACCAAGATCAACACACCTTTCAACAAGCAACAGCCATGTCATTGTTTACAGAGAGCCATACATTAGAATGGAGAAAAGGGAGACTATAAATACAAAAATTCAGATGGGATTAAGCGAGGAACATTAACAGTGACGTTGACTTGTTCATTGTGAATACGATCAAATTCTTTGACATTGGAAGGACTAGAATTAATTCATTAAAACACGTCATCCAAACAATTGAAAAGACTTAACTAATCCAAACAATAATTTGCAAGCAAGTATCCACACAGCAATTTTCAACGATATAATGAAACTGCAGCCTTTCTGAAGCAACAGAGAAAGCTGTATGTGGTGTTGCTTGTGGCTTTGACCTGGAGTACAAGTCGACCTACATGTATAATAAGTCTATTCACATAATAATTGCTGCAAGGGCATACCTTGGGTAAACTAGTCAAGACATATCAAAAACAATCAGGTGGTCGCAGTAAATTCCTGCCTCTCCATGAGCCTTTGGGAACAGAGGTGCTCAGTGAGCGTTTCAGTCCCATCTGCCAGCGAGCCCATCAGGACCTGGAAACCAGACTGCGTCCTCTGTTCTGTCGGGAGGAATGAAGAGTCGGATGGCTGCTGGGAGGTTGCGGCAGGACCCTGCTCACTTCAGCTCATCTCATCTTAGTTAGCCTGAGGTACCTGAGTGATACACGCCGATAATCTGTAACTCATAATTCAAAATGCTGACTATGTGAAAATGCCAATGCTCTTCTTAAAGCTGTGTCATGTCGCCATCCCCGTGTTGCCTTCGTAACAGCCTCGGAAAGAGGGTGGACTCATATTTGAGTCCCGCTGCGAAGTGAACAGTATCCCATACTCATGATGAATGAGGCTCCTAGTGGGACAGTGGCAAGGAGGACAGCTCCAATGTTATCGCACAGTGCCTTGAAGCACTACACTTCTGAGGGCCCGCTCACCTGGGAGGGCCCAGCATGTTAAGACCTTCATCAATCACACCAAGACCAGTTTCCACAAGCAGTAGCATGGACAGGCCTGACACAGCATTAAACAGAGGACTGCTGCCAAAATATAACTGGCAACCTCATGTTCTGACCAGGATACACTGGTGGCAAATGGGAGAAAAAGTATTAGTATGACTGCTGCGTAGATAAGCAAGCAACTCTGTTTTGGAGGCATCGTTATTGTTAATTAAAATAGTTGGAAAAGCAAGGGAACTTTTACCTTCTCTTGCATAATGAAGAAAAGTTACAGGTAATGCAAAATAAACACCTTCTTGTTATGATAATAAGTCCGTTAATAGCAATCATTACTCAAACAAGACTTCTCATAATTCAAATTGGAGAAATGTGGATTTTATACAAGGCGCACCTTTAAACCTTTACAAACCTACTTGTCGGTGCCATAATTAGTCTTTGGGGACTCCCAGCGCATTTTCATAGAGTCATATTATCCCTGCTGTCGCCGGACGCTTTCAAAGCATGAGCAATCAATGCAGAGTTAATGAACCCAGTCCTGGGGCTCCTGTAGCAAACTGGAGGCACACGTTGAGAGGCCCCAATACCTGAGAGATCCATTTAAGGGTGAGATATTCCAAGCGGAAAAGCCTATTGGTAGCCAGGCCACAGTTTATAGGGGTCAGAACAATTGGGAGAAAGGCACACCCAATCTTTCAGGGGTCCACATGCGCAGTAACACTGTCAACACACAAGGGAGAGCAGGACCCCTGAGGGTTGGTCATGGGGCAGAGCCTATGCCAGAGCCTCTCACCTTCTCCCATAAATCCTTACAATCTGAACTCCCGCTGAATGTTGTGGGAAGGTCAGGTGTTTGGTGCTCTCTCTGGAGAGGGCAGAGTTGTCCTGTGCACCCCTATTACTGCTGAAAGACCCTGCAAACTCTTGACCTCTTCAACAGCATGCTACCGGTTTCATTTGATACATAGAGAACTGGAGATTGCTGCCTCGCATCATCACAGTGTGCCCTGTGTGTTCGAGGGTCATTACAATACACAGATTGTTTTGGACTCACTTAGACCTTAAACTGACAATGTGAAAGTTTGATTTTATCACTTTCAATAACAGTAATATGAGACCACGGTACAGAATGATTCATGAGAAATTATTTTTTATTTAATTTCTTTAGGAGTGCCATGGGTCCAATTCTCATTTGGATTACCCGCGGTGAAAAAAAAGAAACTGTTGTAATAAAACCTTCCACCAAATGGCCAAAGCTGTCCAACGAGGCTTCCAGCACACTGCGGTATATTGAGGCACACTGCTATGTACTGTGAGCAAGGTGTGCTTCGCTGTGGTATCTGGCCTCTGGTTTTTCTAAGAGGTGGAGCGTGCCTGTCTGCTGTCTGCTGGTCCGGCTCTGAGGCTGTGGGAGAATAGGAGGGTAAGCAGCTATTTGTCTTGGCCCAGGCTGGACATGTGTACTGCAACTACAGCTTGCTGGATAGGTGGATGTGGGCACTGGAGGTTGGCGTGGTACATACATACTCATTATGACAAGCACACATGCACATGTCCGCACACAGGCTTCACCACACACAGACAGACACACACTCACACACACTCTGGTGGATCCATTCCCAGAATATTTTGGAACTAAACCAGCTGCATGTACTGTGTGGACCGTATGCAGGTTGGCCGTTTGGTTTGGCATTGCCAATAGACTGGAAACATGTCATGTGACTTCTGGAAAAAGTGGTTCCCACCAGCCTTATGTCTGCATGCCAAACTGAGACATGGGCGATAGAATGCCTCACAGTCTACAAGCTCTAAAACAAGGTAGGTAATTTTAGATACCCACTGACAATAGATGGGTGCCCTCAATTATACTTCTTGCAAAGTATCAATAATCGTTGCGAATAGATATTTGTCCTAGAATGCAGTTTCTCTGACTGCTTTGTGTTACCTCTAGACAACAACCATACAATCATCCTATTAGATAAACTGTTAGAGCTGCAGCTTGCCTGCTTTAAAACAGATAATAAGACCACTGAGAAACATGGTGCCAACAGGCTTACAGCACTTACGTGACCCAGCAAGGTGGCAGTTCACCTGAGCTGATAAACAGGTCCACAGAAACACAAGTCTGTTGCCTTTAGAGGCATTTCAGCCAGCAGACTTGCAGGGGCCTACACTGACACTGACAGCTTTATAGAGGCATGACACTGGCAGGACTGAAACAGTAAAAGCACTAAGACAACATACACCTTAGGAAATAATGATTCCACCAGCAAGTACGGTAAGTTTGTTTGTGTGTGTTGGTGTAGGCATATGTGTGTGTCAGAGAGGTACAGTTTGGCATACAAATATACAAATCTCCATGCCTGCATGCTTGTGTTCATGCAAATGCAAACGTCTTTGGCGTGGAGAAAGCAAGTTCTCTGTTCACTCAGGGTCAAGTGAGCGAATAATTACAGGAGGTGGCCTTCTCTGGAGTCTGTTTATAAGTCTAATAGGGGAGACTGTCAGTGGCAGCAAATGTCATGCTTGCTTCATAAATACAATACCACCTTGCCTTTCTGAAGTGAGCTAAGAGCAGGGCAAATCCATAGGTGACTCCCATGCTTCCACAGAAGCACACACACATACACACAACAGAGCCAAAGCCAAACAAGACAAACAATCTACATCAGCACAAACAAATAGGCATGCACATGCAGGAACACATGAAAATACAAACGTTGTGGTAAAAAAAAAAAGGCTGATGTCAGAGTCACCGGCACGTTCGGGCTGACACCTCCTGGGTGACACGCTGCTGTTTGCAGGCCAGGGCTGCAGTGTTAGCAAGCTACGGTACCACAGCCACAGAGGACAAAGACAGCCTTCATGTGGTGTTCACTCAGCCCTGGAGACTACTTCTGGTTTTGTGTGTCTGGAAATGAGAATGTGAGGTGGCAGTGAGACTCCATCGGCCCAAAATCAAGCACAGGAGTTATTTACACTCTTGACATTTGCAGGAGTTTACACTGTCTTTCTTTCCCACTGCTGCTCCAGCATACTATGCATATATATATATCCTATCCTTTCAATTTAGGGTGGGATAATTGCAAAGGAGCGAAGGTACAGTGTGATTTCTCGAACAAGCAAATACTGATTTCCCTCAATGGGACATGGTTTCAGTTTTCAGTAAATTCTATAATTACAAAGACAAGGCCATCACCAAGGTAACTCTAAATTTCAACAAGTAATGGTTTCGATTTCTGATATACAAAACCTCCCTCCAACTTGAACACCACTGAGGAGGAAATATTAGTTCCTTAATAAAACATAATTTTGTCTGGAGGCTGAGCCTGGAGGCCCAACGAAAACAGATGTTGTCTTGTCATGTTAGCAATACCACGCGTGAGGCTGGGATCTATTTCATTCTGTTTTCATAATGAGAGGATTTCTCCCTGTCTGTCCGCCGTCTCTCACTTCAGTTTGTCTTGAAATGGAGCCGCATTCCACACACACTGTCTCCTTAATTTACCAGCCTGATTTGAGGCCTGTTCTTGAGATGACAATATTAATTAAGGCCTAATTAAAGTTATGCAAACAAAAGCTCATATTCATATTTTCTCTGCAAAAGCAACCGTATTAAACCAGATGAAGGCCAGGGGTGGCCCTTTTGGCAGACAGGAGTTTTAAGCTGTATGTAATTAAATAACGTGACACCTCTCAGCCTGCTAGCTCGCTGTAGGAAACCCTCCACAACATGAGACACATTCCACCCCATGCGTTTGTATGTCTTGGAGTCAGTCAGCCCTCAGCCATTGTTAAAGCGTGACCAGGCCACCAGAGTAGGGAGGGAGTAATACAAACGTCCAAATATGACATGACTGACGAGAGGGATGCTCCTGCACACAGCGTGGTGGCTCATAGAGGGCAGAAATGTTACAGTATATTTATTTTGAAGGGATCTTTTTTTCAGTGTGGCGTGCACTGTATTGGCTTCTAGTCTTCAAAATTAAGTGAAAGCAAAGAAAAAAGTCTCACTGACTCATAAGTAGTGGTGGAAGTATGCAAGGCAGGAAGAGAATGGGCTGACATTTCTTTTCAAAACTCCATCTACTTCCTTATTGAACCTGACTGACAACAGAGAACAAATGAGATGCCTGCAATGGCTGTAAACGCTGTGTGTTTCATTGCTGGACTGTATTTTAATGATGCAACATCCTGAGGCTGGGCACCTCAGACTAAACACAGCGCCGTCTATTGTTTCTAAAGTGGGCAATGACTCAACATTGAAAGGCTAAAACCAGATCCAAGTCTGTTCACGTCTGTGAAGAAAGAGCCACAAGACAGCGCTGTGGTCAAACATTGGTCACAAACAGATGAAGGCAAATGGTTTGAAGATGCTCCATCAGAGAATATGTTTATGAGGTACAGAATAACATTGACCGGACCAGGCTGCCTTTTGCAGTTATCTTTGCAGGTCCGTCTTTGAAGTGATTCAAGAGTACCTCTTCCACTTCCTTTTCCCTTGATGTGAGTCCGGCTGAGACATCTCTCTTTCTTTCTCCGGAAGTGATAGGGGAAGGAGGGGGTGGAGGCTGCAGGCCTGACCAGCAGCAGAGACGGGCTCCATGGTGTTGAAACGCTGTCTGAGCTTGTGCAGGGCTCAACTCTGGAAACACTAGTGTACCAAATAAAGAGAAGTTGCAGGCCTCTGGCTGTCCACCCACGCCACCTCACAGGCTGCACGAGTGACAGCCATAGGAACAGTTTAGAGCGATAAGACTTCCAATGTCCCCACAGCCTTCCTCAATAAGGCTGTTTTCGTATCAGTACAAACAGCTCTGGAGACCTGTTCAGATTGCATCCCTTCAATTTCAGCAAATTCAGTGAGGTCAGATGTTTTTCAAATGGGAGAGAGTCAAAACATGTATTTCAGAAGTATAGCATAGTATATATTCACTCTCTAGTGTACTTTGGCATGCTCATGCAGCGTGTATGTTTAAACCAAATCTGTTGCTGACAGGTAAGGCTTGAATGAACACACTAAGCCTTACCCTGAATAACTGGACCTCTTTTCTGTCCATCGTCCTCGGTGTTTCATCAGGGCCAATACTGCACAGTTCCTGTTATGCTTAATTAGTGCATGACTACAAAATCATAACATAAGCAGTGTCAGGTTCCTGCTGCCCAAAATGCTCGTTTCTAAAACAAACTGTTGCTGGGAAAGTGAGGTTTTTGAAACGGTGGTGAATGTAACGGGTGTGACGGTGGCGGTAAGTATGGTGGGCGGTGTTTGGCAGTGGTGCAGCCTTGCGGGTTTGGAGGTCCCCTGTGTTTATGCTTTTGTCAGACACTGTGTTGGCCTCCAGGACAGGCCTCTAGAGAACCCCTCCTGGCTGCTGCACTCGCTCCTGTCTTCTTGCCGGGAGTGCTCCATAGTAAATAAGCAGCTGTAGGCCTGGACCTGCGCTCTGCATATTCTCACACAACCAACTGTAAATGAGAGGGAAAGCTGCCCCAGCCCCAGCACTTCACACACTTACAGCCTGCCACACTTACTGTGTTACACAACATTGGATGAAGCCAGCATTAGGCCTGCTATTCTCTATGCGAATCTTATAAGATAAGATAACAATCTATTGATCCCAAAAATCCTGCCTGGACCCATTTACACACCACTGCAGCATAAATTGCGGTTTTAACGCTTTTTTTTTTTTTTTTTTTTTAGAGATCATTAAGCTACAGAAATTTCATTCGTCATAAGCTTATTTTTGACACCATAGGCACACTTGCTCAATCTTCAGATCCATACTCCCCTGGACCCAATCACAACAAGCTAGCTGGAGGGCACTTCCACGCATCAGAGAAGTATCAAAACTTTGACAACGGCAGAGGAGCCTCAGTCACGGCGCTGAATCTGAGATATAAGTCGGCTCCTTGCAGGCAGTGTTTCATTTTCAGAAAAGGCCCACAGCTGGCTGAAACCACAAAGCGGTCATATAATGCACATAGAGCGTAAAAGCCGGTCAAATGGGCCCTGGAAGAGCCCATGGTACGATTCCCTTTCAGCCGAAGCTCAGAAAACTCCTGCACTCCCTGGCAATCAGGATGACTGTGGGGCTAAGATGGTCTTACAAGACCTCTAGTGCAACCATACCCCTCAAATGTATGTATTCAACACTTCTACTAGATTTCGCTGTGATTAAGGTTGATAGTCATGTTGACATGAAGTTGTATGGTTAACTTAAAGACGAGGAGAACTCTTGAAAATGTTTACATCATGAAGAACTGATGCTTCATGTCACCTTTTCACACATTAGCCCCATAATAAGAACCAACTTTGCAATATTCATAGGTAGAAACTGCTATTTAATGTATGAAGTCCCTAGTTAGGAGAAAAAGACTAAAAACGACCTTCCAAAAACTACCCACTCACATACAAACATTCTCTGGCATGCTGTGTGAATATGAAATGCAAAGCAAACGTTGGGCTTGGTAAGCATCATTAGCATGTTACTGCTTGTTATTGCATGAATCAAATGCCTCCAGCTGCCTCACTTATTACATAACCTGTCAATTCTGTCTGCTACTCCATTTATTGGAGCCTCATATTTGAAATGTTTTCATGGTAGATGACAACAACAATAAGCCTGTAACTACGTGTGTTTCTGTCTGCAAACCTGGCCCGACAGCGCAGACATACTCTATCATGCCAGATGTCTTGGAGTTAGCCCACGCAGCCTCCTCTGGGGCTCCTGGGAGAGGCCAGACATGGCTGTGCGATGGCCAGAAAGATGAGGCTTGTGAGGCTCTAAATCTATTCTTCTTCCCATGAACATCTTTCTAGTTCATCTGAGGAGAACTTAAGTGTGGTTGTAAATACATCCTCGATACCAGCTGATATTTTTCAGAATAGTTGGTGGGCTTGCCAAGGTGCTATTATGCAGTGGAAAATAACTTATTAGTGACCTTTGCCACATTTGTTCATGAAGAAAACCACTTATCCTGCATTAATCCTTTGTGGATCCAGGATAATTTCTCCCTCCAATTAAATTCAGAATGTGGATGTTGCAACACAACATCTGGTGCTGGTGGCGATCAGCTGGGAGATGTATGATTGTATGTGTGTGTGTTTTCCTGCATGCATGTGAGTCAGTGTTTGCGTGCACATGCTTTGCAGCCTGAGTATTTACATGCGTACACTGGAGGAAGCAGGGCCTCCAGGAATTTGATACAGCATCCCACTCAGGAAGAAAGCCCAAGTCACACACCAGATAACACCCCAGTAGAGCCGGGCGCAAGTGTTTGGTTAAAGCCGCATGCATTATGCATGTCCTCTCACTGTAAAAGTACACGTGTGTCAAAAGACTCCCATCATCATCACTCCACTCGACAGATCCGCTTCCATGGTACTGGGGTCCCTCAAGGAGACCCTCGCTCAATATTGGAAGGGAAATCAGTCATGACACTAATGAGGCCCAAGAAAAATGCTGTGAGATCCAGTCAAATTCCCCTTATTCATAATATTCTGTGGGGTGGGTTGATTTTCAGATTGATTTCATCTGTCAAACAATCTATTCAAGCCATCTTCAGTGAATGTGCTGCACTCAAAACAAACAGTACATTGTCCAGACAACAATCATGTGCTGTATCCTTTCTATTGCAAGCTGTAGTTTCTCATCAGGCCCGATGAGGCATCTTGCCGTCTTCCCTTCAAACTGGCTTGTTTCTCCTTCACATTTGCTCACGTCCTCCTGGGGTCAGTTGATTAGAAGCTCTCTGCTTGTGTCCCGGCTTGTTTTAGCAAACACAACCAACTTTGCATCAACTCGCAAGATTTTATCTGCGTTGGTTGCCGCTGCGCTGTCCTTCGTGTCAGCTTCAGTGGGAATCCAGAGGAGTTGTAGTGGGAAACGCCTCGGCAGCAGGCCGTCGCCTTTGACCTGCAAATAGCAGGAAGGGGAGGAAGAAGCCAAGGTTTGACCCTCGGGGGGCCATTCCCAGACAGGGAATCTAGAGCACTGAAGGAACATGTGTGGTTTTGATATCCGCTGTGCTGCAGAGCAGGAAACAGAGGTGAATGGCATGGGGAATCATCTGTTGATCATCTGGGATATTGGGCCAGAAAGGGCGTCACCTGTACCTTACAGAAAACTTTGACACAACAGTTTTACAGTGTGTGAAAAAAATTACATTTCAACTGCAACTTTGTGACTGTGACATCTGTCTGAGGCCTTCACCAACAGAACGAATCCATCTTAAAAGAACTGAAGTTTACGGACGTTTAGAACATAGATAATGTGTGATTGGGTTTGCCCAAGATACTTAAATTCACCACACAACTTTAAAATTTAAAAAAAAAAAGGCCAAATCAGGTTTATTCCAGTAGGAGAAAATGATGGACGAGCTGCAAATCCTTTGAATATTCAGATTTTTATATGCTAGATGTGAAGCCATGTCTTGGTGTGAGGTTGCTTCTATTTTAGTAGCAGGCAGGGAGGCTCGGGGGCTGCAGCAGACACTGTGGCGCTGCAAGTCTCGGGCAATGTTAGCCTGCCTGTGCTGCTCGAGGGGTTTTACACCTGAATGTGAGAGGGCCTGGGGACGTCAGAACCTTGTATGCCAGAAGACCCCCTACAGCGCCTGTCCCAGCCTCAGCTGTGCCTGCCTCCAGAACGCCTGTCAAAACAGGGATTTCTTTTGGTGAAGGGGCTTTAAGTGAGTCCTGGCTCTGACAGTGATAAATGGCCTTGTCCATCGAATATGAATTTGCGCCCACAAAAATTACAAACCATGATAACTTTATTTGCACAACGGGGCTGACGATAAATACAAATTCAAATTCAACACCTGATGAATTGGCACATAAGTGATCTGTACTCTGTAAGAAAAATCTCGTGGAGATCCTGTGGGGAATAAAAGAGCAACAGTGTGGTTTTCTGGTATATAATAGACTGTTTGCTTTCAGTAGCTTCAAGAGTGATTAGACCTCTCAACGATAACAAAAGCGTACCTGTCACTCGCGACAGAGTCATGCTACAGTCATGAAACACGATCTGCTGAGCCTATGGGCTGTGAACAGCAGCGTCATTGATTTTTTCGGGAGGCGGTTGATATTGTCACATTTAGAACAGTGCGTCGTGTCTGCTTCAGCCATGTGCGCCAAAGCAAACAAATTGAGTGAGGGGGGGGTATGGTAGGTTTTGCAGGGGGTGGGGTCATGTAGGTTGTGACACATGCAGATCTTGTCAGGATCAGGAGGAGCATGTTGGGTTGATGACAAGGCAGAGGTGGTCAAGAAAACCTGATCCCATCCCTTAGGGAGGAGCAGTGTACTGTGGCTTCCTGTTTAGGGGGACAAAGCCACGGTGTACCTCACGCTGTATCACCCCTACCATCCCACGTCAAGCCACATCACCTCCCACTCTAGCCCAAGCATCCCCACCTCCACTTGCGCTTTGATTTCCAGCCAAAGCAAACAGCAAACCTGCTGGCAGCCGCAGTCCCCATTCCCACTGCGTCCAAGGGTACAGCGCTGGCCTTGATGATCTGGATCTGCAGGGATGGACAAAGAGGCCAATTCAGAGCCACCCGAGAGATCTGGATGCAGGCAGACCTTTCTGATGGACACCGGGCTTGAATACACAAGAGAAAAAAAAAAATCGGCAATGTGTAAGACTTATCGCATCCAATCATCCAAGTGATATTAACATATCCTGTCACATGGAGGAGACTTGCTGAACAAAGAAGGTGCTTGTCAGGGTTGGATGGGACCAGTAATAGAGGTGTAATGGGGACGGATACAACTTCAGCAAGTGTAATTACCTCTGTGTACTGTTGAGAGAGTCATGCTGTGTCTGGTCTAAAAATACAGTGGGGGTGTCACAGTAGAGAGGGTGAGAACTTCTTTTGGTTTCAGTTAACTTGGTGTAACAAAATAATCTCAACTAAAAGGTCCACTTGCAAGCTGTTTTGGAGAGTGCAACCATCTCATATCACAGCTCCGTTACTACCTCGGCTGCTGGCTCTATTACTTATTTTACATCTACCACAACACTGAGGTACCAGTATTGAGGAAACATGCTCACACACAAGACAGTGTCAGGTATAATAGCAGCTAAAAGGTTAGCCACTGACCTCTGTCACATGTTCGATGTGTCACAGCACAGCAGCACATACACACTTCTTGTGTATGCCTATTTAAATTTTGCACTGTGCATTGCCATAAGGCCAATAAGGTCTAGTAATAATAATAACTAAGATTCATGTAACTGGGAATTTTGAAGTATGTTCATTTAAAGTTCATTAAAGTAAATACAGCATGAATCTCCCTGTGACAACGGAAAATGTCCATGAAACATCACTCAGGTCTGCACGTCTCCCTAAATTCCTTAATACCTGTTAGCTGAAAGCCAAAGTTAGTCTAAGTCTGTTAAAGTTCTCAAAAGTAATTTATTTCGTGTCATTTTAGAAAACCTGAAGCAGCCACGAGAGAAAAGCACACTATAATAGCTGAAATGCTCCTGTGACATCAGCCTTCTTTTGCAATTAAGCACAGCTCAAAGTACTTTCTATTAACGCCTGGGGAAAAAGGGCTGAGCTATGTGATCTGTAACTCAGACAATTTGTGCCAAATAAAACCTGAATAAATCAAAGCCATATTTCAGCGTTGCCTCACTGAGATGTAAATCTGGGGCTCAGAAAGGCTCTGTGGCCTCGCCCTGGGACTGGAGGTAGTGTGTTATTGTTGATTAAAATGGATTAAGGGTGAGATTACGGTCTGTCTCCTCCCAAAGTCCGCTCTAAACTAGCCCAGCGCCAGCAGCCCAGGTCACTCTGAAGAGAAATAGCCTCAGTGAGAGAGGCCCTTTCAAACGAGCCCTACAGTCTGTCTGGCTGAGTGTGGTTTCAGTGACACAGTGGCTTTTTCTTTTTTATTGGTCCACAGGAGGGAGAGGGGCTGATTCAGAGAGGAGGATAAAGAGTGAAAAGAGGGTGAGGGTGAGGTTGAGGGTGAGACTGCGTGAGACAGAGGAGCAGTGATATATGACACCCAGGCGGAGGGAGCGACAGCTATCGACATGTGCCTGGGAACTCTTCAGACTGACCGGTCCTGTCTGCCAGTGGGCAGCCAGTTTGTGGACTGTGTGGCCCAGGTGACCAGTCCTCACAGACCTGAAAAGATTGTTTTCACATCTCTGCTGGAACAAGTTCATGCATACCAAGCCAAAACAACTGTGACATTGATGGAGGAGCTCTCTCCGTGAATAAACTCCACGATATTCATTCATGAAAAGATGAATGAATGTTAGACGCAACATGATTGAGAATCGACAGCCATGCGAAAATCAGCAAGCTAACAGGCTCACAATGACAATGCTGACATGGTACAGACAATGTTTACCATGTTCACAATGCTTAAGCACTAAAAATACAGCTGAGGTGGTCATTTTGCAGGTATTTGGTCAGACATTTTGACCTGTTAGTGGCGCGAGATCAAAAGTCAGGGGATCACCAGAGGTTCCCGGGTTAATTGCCCGGGAATGAATGGAACAAAAACACAAAATTTTATGGGAAAACCCCTCCAACTGCTAGACCGAAGTAGACCGACGAACCAACAGACCAACATTACCATCCCTACAGCTGATAGCACGACCGACAAGGTCTCACCAACCACTTTTATTCAACGTTGCACACCAAAGATCCACCTAATGCCACTTCTGATGGATAAGCATGAAGGAGTTTCTACATTGTACTAATCCCATTCTTAAGCTCTGTGCAGCTTTCAGATATAGTCAGATCATTGTTGCTGATGTGCTGGAATGTACAGTATGATTCAGTGCCAACGGCTCCGCCCTGAGAGTGAGATTAAAGGTTTTTGTTGTGCAAACAAACGAAGCTAAAAATGTGCATACTCTTCATTCATTTTGTCCAGTATCGTATTCATAAGACATAGCACTCTCCTCTGTTTATTTTGTATGTAACGCAGTCACATCCTCTTTACCGACACTACCCTATTGATTTATGTCTTTGTACTGTACTGTATACAATGACAATGAGGTCGAATCTAATCTAATTAAATAACACCCAAAAATAACATTTCATTTCTTCGCCCACAGCTCGCTTCATTAAACATGACAGTTTAGGTTTCTTAGTTCACACAACTGTGCAACTGACACATCATTAGATGAGACTTTATGTATAATTACAGAAAGTGCTGTTAATGTTAATGAGCTGCTTAAAGAACCCATGATGACCTGCAGCAATCACATACATCTGATCACGTTTGTATTCGCACAAAATCGATTCTTCATTGCAAATGCTACAGCAATATCACAGGGAAATGTTTTGGGGTTTTTTTTCACAACTTGGTCCTCTATGTCAATTGCAAGGTAGTGTAGTGAGATTTAAGGTCCAATTAAGATAACAGGCGCAAGGTCATAAAAAAGACACCCTGCAATTGGCTTGATTAGCCGTGGCTTAGCTAGAAAAATCTTGAGGGGACTGGCTGAAGTGTGTATAACAACCAGAGTGGCTTTGTTGTCATAAGGCAGTATTTATTTCTGTTTTTAATTAAGGAAAATGATTCCCATCTGTTAAAAGGTTATTGTTGTGCTCGTTATAAAAGGTTTCAGCAGAACAGTTGATTAATTGAGCATGTCTTCAGTGCTGCAGTCAAGCTGGAGCTGACCAACCAATTATCATAATCCAGGGCTGTTTATTTTTTCTCCGCTGCCAGTCACGGCACGTTGGCTGAGCCGGCGGTTTTACACGGCGAGGCCTGGTGACAGGAGATGCTCAGTAGGCTGTGAGACGGAGGGAGGAGGCAGGACAAGGTCTGTTCAGTCTGTCAGTCAACTAAAATGCTGTAATGACTGAAAGTTGAGCTGACTCGGTTCGGCTGAGCAAAGAGGGGCTACTGACAGGGAAGAAGAAAACACTGACACATTCAGATCACATCAGTTCTGAGCTAATTTTCTGTATCAGCTGTAATACGTGTTTCTTATTTTCAGGCGCATTTTGCTGCCCTTAATAACTTAAGGCCACACAGTGAGAAGACTTCACCGCTGATTTTATGCGTTCTCTATTAGCCCTGTCACACTGGACTAAAAACCCACTGAAACCCACAAACATCTGGCTTTTGTCTTCAGTGGGAAAGGGTACAATCGACATTCATTCCCAGGTCAAATGTAGTAGTCATGACGACGATCGTTAAATATCACCTGATATGTTACCTGAACTCTCAACTCATTACTCTCCGTTTTCCATGTCATCTTCATCTCATGAAAGATATAAAAAGGTAACAACCATAACACTGTCACTGGTCTCCATGATGCACGTTTCAGACATCAAATGCACAGACACACCAGAAAAAAGCAGAAAGGCAAACTCATCTACTGGCAAGGAGGACAGAGTCAGTTGCCTATATTTAGTGGGTTAACCTATGTTTAAAAAAACCCCTGCATATAGGTACTAATTTTAGTGTAAAAGTGGCATAATGGAGAGGAAAAATAGAGCTGCTCTGCTAGCTCTTGAAAACATTGGAAATGTTCAATTGGCTAAAATAGTAACACCTCGTACTTTTATTGGCCAAAAAGCAAAAAAAAAGTTAGGTTTCAACAAGGCTCTTTATTTCATGTCATTTTCTAACACACCATGTTTAGATGACACATTCGCTGTCTCCGTTTCCAAACAAGTGAGCTTAGTCACAGTTGGTGCCCAGCGTAGCTGCGGCATGTCGACAAACGTCTAGTGCATTAATCAAAATTTGCCCGCAATTGTTTTATTTTCCGAGAAGATGAAGTATTTACTGTATGTCTTCAGTTTAATTTTTGGCAAGAGAGAGTAAATGTCAGAGTTAATAAGAGGTTATCGGGAAGGAAAAAGTAATTAAACTCCCTCCCCTCAGAATGAGTCCTTTTACAGTACACGCTGGCGGATATTTCTCCCTTTTCCTCTGTCTAGACATGCAGGGCAGGACCGCAGCTCACATACTGGACAAAAGAGCCATACAGGTCTCTAGAGGACTGTGAAGACCAATCTGACATTTTAGACTTCTCTGACCTGGGTTATAGAAAATGTTTACCATGTTTACAACTAGCCAGTGGTTGGAATAGGCATGAGCAAAGATTTTAGAAAAGGGGAAAGTGCAAGAGAGGCCACACAGTCAGGAGCGCTACAGTCTGCAGCGGTGGACCTCCATCGCGCCGAGCTTGCCCTGGGAGTCCGGTCATTTCTGGCTACTGTGCAAGAAGCCACAATGAGTTTGACAGTGGCCAGTGAGGAAATTAAATTTCCTTTCCCGCTCTACATGTTTGATAATGGCCTCCTCCAGAAACCTGCTCCCTCCTGACCTTTGCTTCCACCTGTTATAGTCGTGGTCTGCCTCATGTCACTCACCTCATAACATTGACAACACCACTCCACCGGGCGTTAATGGCTACATTCACTACTCAGTGTCCTGGCTAATAATCCTGGACGGCTGGCAACGTGCGTGCCCTCGCATTAAACCAGCGATACAACTAGTATCTCTGTGTTAGAGTTAACGACAGCAGATGTGATCATTTTCCCAGCACCTATGTTCTAAACACCTCTTTTCTATTGAAAAAAAAGGAAAAGAAAACAGATTTCCAGGTTAGCTCAACAGAATTCAGCTACTAACTGCTAACGGCTTGTAAAACTTTTCTCAGGAGAAAACACAATATATTGTTTGTTTCCTTTGGCTTGGGAACAACTGGTGGGAAATTAGGTATCAAGTGTGAAAGCAGCCATTGTGCCAATGTCAGAGGGGTTTGTTAAGTTATTAAATTTGACTTAATATACATAAAAACATATCACACCAGGTAGGTCAAAGTGGCTTATTTATACAAATAAGAAAATCTTGCAGTTGTAAAACTGCAAACTGCTGATATCCATTTCACTTGAAAATATAATGATTTCTTAATCATCTCGACAGCTACATTAAAAAAAGGCCAAGCTGTCCTCATGCAGTGTGAAAGGCTGGCCTGTAGTGTAAATCGAAGGTTCAGTCATCCGTGCAGGAGGCATGAGGCTGTGACCCCTCATATTCTCCTCTAACAGAGGAATGCAGGCCGCTGAAAGCATCATTAATTGTCAAATCACACAGAGACCCTAAACATCAGTGGTCTGCAAGCACATCCCATGAGAGTCCCGTTAGCAAAGATGAACAAAAAAATTATTTTAAAAAATGTCTACATAATAGTCTTTCTTCTTTTTTTAGGGAAAATGAAATATTATGATTCGCTGTAACTAGCATAACCAGCATCAAGAGTTTGTTTTTTTACAGTACATGATCAACACTTTCTGAGGTATAATGTCACAAGTTAAAATATCTGTTTAAGCGCCACTTTCAGCGGCTCATAAATTTCATACACTGTACTCTCTCTGCCAAGAGACTCTTGCTATTTTTCTTATCTTGTACAGTATCAGACTGTGAAAGCGGAGCAAAAACATCCTTGCGTGTGCCTTGCCAGGGCGGCAGCAGCCGTCTATGGAGGAAATTAAAGTGAAATACATCTCCCTGTCTGGCTCTTGCACTTCACACACCCATAAAGCACTTCTCTGCGATTGTCATCTTTATGGCCTACACATCATTTAAGGAGAATTTTCATGTGGCCGAATAAATCAGTGTTTAAATATTTGAGATCTATAGCAACAGCGATCAAATGCAGAAGGCGTTGCTGGCAGTAAAAAATAAATAAAAAATGGGGCTTGGTGTGTGTTCAACATTCGGCAATCCACGTTAATGCCAGAAAAAGTGGGGTCAAGGACTTCAGGTTACTGTTTAAAGCGAATTTATTGGACACTAAATGCAACTGACCAACCAGAGCTTAGGTTGGTTAAGATTTAGTAAGACGTCTTTTGTGTTTGTGTGTGAAGCTCAGGTTGGTCAGGACTGCGCTTACACTGAAAGGACCTTTTCATCCATGACAGAACGAATCCGATGCACGATTTGGAGAAAGCTGCTGACAGAAAATCAGCTAGGAAAATATTTGGACGTGCATACGCTCCCCCAAACACATCACATGTTAAAAATACAGACGTTCCTGCACATGCGTGCGGGATGCAGGAGCCAGGGCGCCTGGCCACCCTCTCGTCTCACTCCACCCGCCCCACACGCTCTGTAAATATCCCATCATCCCCAGGTGGTGGAGACACAAGTCAAGGCCAGGAAACTGCCAGCGTGACAGACACATGTCTTACGCAGCTCGCCCTTCCACCTCCCTCTTCCACAAGCAATACTGCCCTATCCTCAGTCATCAGACACTCAGCTGTTATAGATATATGGGAGGATGATTAAACTGAAATTCTGGTATATTTCAACCCGGCATATTTCCCATAGAAGTTGCCTTTGTGACTCTGTGGGTCATGCTAACTTTGCATGCGCTCAGGACAAAAGCACACAGACCGCCAGGAGCAGCCATGTTGATTGACTTTAAATTGGTTGCATCATTTGGGCTTAATGCTTTCTTTTATCTATGATTTGGGTGAATGAGTGCCTTTTAGGAGACGTACTGTATTGTACATGTGAAAAACACGGCAGCCTCGCAAACGAAATGGGATCACGAGTTCACAATTTCTGCAAGTGGTTCAAATCTGAAGTGGTTCATTTCCTGGCAGCCGCTATAAAAGTTCATAAATGTAGAACAAAGTAACTCTAACCCTCAATTTCACTGACCCTCAATAATAATTACTATTCCCTCAACCATTACCACAAGGACAACATTTATAACGTAATGTTCTAAAAAGACAAAGAATATGATGAAGCTGCATGATCATTTTCAAAATACATGACATGCAACAAAGTATTTAATTTAAAAACATGACATTATACTGAAAACAACTTAATCTGGAACATTTTAGAGACATTTTATACTGGAATTGTGTTAAAAAATGAGGACGTTCATGTCACAGACTGAGCGATTTTGCTGAGAGAAATCCACTGATCATGGCTGCCTTGCAACTAATGATAGAAGATTTTTATTTTGATGAAATAAAATACAGATTGAACACAGATACATGATGAATTAAGTCAGATACATAGCATTTCATAATAAAGTTTTTCTAGGAAGCAAGGCAGAAATAAGAATACCCACAACTTGTAGCCATGCCGCGTGGCTTTTTCCATTAATGTTCATGAGGCAGCAGCAAAACGCATGTATTGAATTTTGCACAGGAATTGTAGCTCCAGTTATGGAAATTAGCATATACCAGCGTGGATATATGAAATATAATGGAAAAAATGTATTAAATTCGAAAAAAATCTTTGCATTTCACAATAAGATCTTATGTACGTTTCTGTTTCATATGCGGACGGGGATACAATAAAAGGGTCGAAGCCAGAGATACAGACATTTGCACATTTTGAGAAGCAGTCTGTTTTTTTACTGATGCACTGGGACTGTATACAGTAAGGCTGCCATGGTCCATAAATGTAAATCAGCATGGCTTTTTCTGAGAAAGAAATATACAGTCTAGCTATAGCAGAGGCCTCTGAGGATTAGTCTTACTCCAGCAGCATCCTTCAAGATGATGCAACAGGTCAGCAGTCAGACACTGCTGGCGGTCCACTGCTCCGCTACGAGAAAGGCCTAATAAAAGAAATCTGTTTTTAAATCATTTCAAGTGGATCTTTTCAGCAGTTTGGTTCAGACTGGGAAACGCTTTAAGAGTGCTTTCTTACGGAAGCTCATTGGTTCCTCACCCTCACCAGAGACACCCCTGAAGCAATGCATCACAGCCATTTTAATGCTTAAAAGACTCAGAGGAAACGAAAAGTGTTCACAGTGGACCAAGGACTGAAAGAAATGAACCAGAAACCTGCGTGCATGTGTGTTTGTGTTGTGCATGTACATGTGTGGGCTCGTGCAATCTGAGATCTGGCGAATAAACGCATTTTGTTTCTTCATTGTCTGCTTCAAGCAATCGATACCATTGCAAATATTTTTTGCAGACCATAAGTAAATAGATTTCAGATTTTTGCATATGTTCAGATCGCTCATAATGGCCTGAGTTGAAATCACTGAAGTATTTGAAATCTAAGATCTGTTTAAAACGTACAACTCTGGATCTTTAACCACTTGTGCAAATGGACTGCAAACATGCAAGATAGACATCACGGAGATACTGAGCAAATTCTCTGGTCTGTGGATGAAATGGCCAGTTCAGCGATTAACAAAACAGGCTACATTTATGTGCTATTAGGACCATTTATTTTCAAAGAGATGGAAACAACAAGCTGATTAGGCTGACATCGCACCGCCCTCATTTTCAATCTACAGTGAGAGCCTGTTTGTGCAAACTGAGAGGAAAATATGCATGCTTTAGATTGGATAATAACATCGCAAATCTGATAAATTCAATCTAACTCATAGCCTATTAGATCTGGTGAATTTAACACTGGATAATGGTCATTTAGTTTTGACCAGCAGATTGGGGTGCATGCGGAGGTTGTACATAGTAGTTCAAAGGATGAGTCAGAACTTATTTTCCACCACACAAACTGTGTTTTGCAGACTTGTTTGACTGACAAAACCTCCAAATTTAAAACACTTTTGCTGCACCTTTATGTGATTTTCAAACTGTCATTAATATCGCATTGTACTACCTACTTACTGTTACAACATGTTGGAAATTCCAAACAAAACTAAAGAAAAAAAAAAAAAAACAGTGTGAATTTATGTGTGTAACTGTGTCTGTTTCTTTGTGTGCATGTGTGTATCTCTATGTGTTGCTGTGTTCATAAGAATTCCTGAGGGATAATCCCATAATTAGAGCAGATAGCACAGGAAGTTTATTCAGGTGGGCTCTTTAAACAGGCCTGCCTGCCTACTCTACTGTACGAGAGACAAGCCGAGCACAAAAGCCTCGAAATGAGAGACTGTTTAGGTGCTTTCCACATGTACAAGACTGTAAGATTATGCACAAGAATCCCATCAGAGAAACTGTGTTTTCGCTGGTTGAAATCTGGCTGTCTGGTTGCATTAGGCGACACATGTTTAAGGTGTGTTTATGCATCATCAAAACCAGCTGTGTGGATTTAACTATTTGATAACGGCTTCTGGAAATCTGTTCTGTTGGTTTCTTTTGAGGCCCAATCCCACATCACACAAACATGTGATATGCAAATATAAAGAAAAATCTGTGGAGCTAAGATGTTCGTTTCCACCGCTGTCAAGTTATTTCCTTTACTTATGACAAACTATTGCTTCGCTAGCTTTCATCAGTTGAAGTTTACACAGAAAAAGATACATATATATGTATATTTAAAAAAAAAACAAAAAAAACATCTGGTTTGAGCTCCATCTACAACAAAATCAAGGCAGCACTTGTGGACACCCCAAACAGACTCTCTGTGGGTCAAAGACAGGAAGCAGATGGCCTTCCTTCACTCTCCATGTGGGATCATATACCCTCCATAAGCCCATTAACACCTACAATACAGTAGTCACGCTGCTGCGCTGTGCGTTAAACCACAACTGCACATCTTTAATCCGGTCATCACTGTTGTCTTCCTTGCTGAACACAAACAAAGTCACATTGAGGCTGCGTGAAGCCATTAGCTGTAAATTGCCAAGAACAGTGTGAAAACCCAGTTGAAACCATGTGGTTTTAAACTGCCTCCTTCTCGCCATGTTTTTGGAATCACTTCCAGCTGCTCCACAGCCACTAATGGCACCTTGGGCCCACATTGCTGTTTCAACACTGGCCAAGTCTCAGCCCCCTCCTGCCCGCTAGCAGCTAAGGAGGTTTTCAACTACTGTTGAACAAATGATTTTAGCCCATATTACGAGCAATAAAAAGACGCCCTGCTGAGTGTCCTGAACGTTGTGTTCATGCACATGAGCAGATCCTACAGTATGTTAACAGTAGTTTAAATACTTTTTTTTCAAATCATGCCACTTGTATAGGTTTGAGGAAATCCACAAATCCATTCAATAATCAAATGAAAGCCTTTGGTAATTCTTTCAGAAACAGTGCAAATGTCTAACACTTAGTTTAATACTTAACTAAACCTACAGTAAAACATATCATTCAGCTGACATGTTCTCTTGTCTCTTGTTCAATTGTACGACTGCCCAAAGGACTATATTATAATAGATAAATACAGTTTAAAGATGGGCAAATCAGGAAGCACAAAGACGTCTTTGTATTGGTGCTGGCTCTTTTAAGTAAAAAAAATATTCAGTTTACTTTTATTTACCTACAACACCTTAACGGCCTCTGTTCAGTTCCAAAAATGTGCACAGCTGTACACACAATTTATGCTGAAGGGTGGTGTCAGACGTTTGGCCAGTTGATAATTGTCAGACATCCACTGTTCATCTGTGTGTTTCCAGGATTCTGGCAGTTTGCAACTGCACGAGAATTACAGGTCTCGGACAATAAAGGGGTTTGATGAGGTCAGACAGTTTGGAGAAGTGATTGAGTGGCTCAAGCTTAGCTATCCTGTGAAAGGACACTTTGACACGTGTAGCCGATCAAAGACAGATACCTTAGTTTGAGGGACGACCTCCGTGACCATTATGCAAAATGAACACATCGGAAACACAAACGGAGCATCTACATATACAGCCTGGGGATACATTTAAATGTGTCATCACAGGTGAATTTGCTTTCAGCTTGCATTTATGTTGAAGGGATCTCTTTCAACACAAACACTGTTAGCAGCTATCTGTGCCATCTGCTGAGGGAGAGGACTCTTGCTGATAACCTTTGACTCCGCACTGCTGTCAGTTACAGAAACAGCAATGGTTTACAACTGAGAGTGGGGGGGCTGGTGACACACTCAAACATGCAGCACTCACATGTGAGAAGACCACACTCAGCGACCAGAAAAATAGAAACTTGTACTATGCAATGCAATCCGATTAAAGAAAAAAAAAAACTTGTTAAACTATGTCAAACAGGGCTGTGGTATGTTTGAGGCTGCACTGTGTCGTAGTGTTGGATGTGTTGGATCATGTAAACGGCTGTTCATCTCAGCATTAATCCTGTGAGCACACACATATGCACTGTTATTCTGTGAGAAATATGGGAAAACACATTTACCAATCATAACAAAAAAGACTTGATTATAGCATTTTTCTCTTGTGCTTTACTAGTAAATGCAAGCAGGAATTCATAGAAAGCGGTCCATGTGTTCTTTTCTTCATTTTTCCGTGCATCATCATGACGGCTATGAAAGCAGTGTGTATTAGTGAAACCTGCGAGCGTGAGGCTACAGAACGGCATGTGTGCAAACATGTATGTATTCATATGTGCATGTGTTAATTGACTGCTCGTGAACCATGTTGGCTGGTCAGATGGCCAATTAGTGCTTGAACCCTTTCTGCTCCATCTCAAGAACAGGGGCAGGGCACATCTGGTGTCAATACATCTTAATAACTTATTGTAATTCACCTTTTCCTGGACTGAACATGCTGGGACAGAGGCCCATTTAAAAACGTGTCAAACAGTTGGAGTGTATCTGTCTGAATGGAGCCAGATTGCCATCACTAGATCAGTAAGGGTACTGCAGGAGAGAACACCTTTTTTTTTTCATTCTGGAACAAGGCAGTAAAGCTGAGACTCAGCTTTTTATCATAATCAAAATTATACCTTCTGTGTGAGGAGAGAGACACATTTCAATTGTATAAGCAGTGAGACAGGAAGTGTTTCACGTGTTTAAACAGATATTGGCACACCTGGGTGTGGTGTAATGTGGATACTAATCAAAGGTTCAAAACAATCCCATTAATCATAAACTGTGGTTTGAGCATTTCAGTGTTAATGCAGTTAATAAAGATATTCACAGAAATTAATTTTAATCCTACTTTTTTACTCACTCCTAAATTAACTGAGGGAAACCTGTGCACCACCAAAAGATGTGCTAATTACATATATGCAGCCACAGATGATCTGTTTGGATAGGCCATTTCAAAACGACATGCAAAGTTCAATCCAATGGTACAAGAGGCATAAATGAAGAAATAGATGATTTCATGAATAAATAAATCAATGCAAACTACCCATAAGACGATATGTTGGCATTGGACAGTGTGGTTGTTTGAGAAACCCAGCCATGAACACGTTGGACAGCAGTCAGATTAGTTTGCATTACATAGTATTGCAATGAGTGCTTTGATTTTTCACAGATGTTAGGTTGTGGTGTGCCCTGTTACGAAGATGGAACGGGTCTCCGCGGGGGTCCTCCACGCCACAGCAAACAGAACAAAACGAGCTTGAGACCAGCTTTCCCTGCGGCCGGCGTCACGTTAGACATCACAGCCAGAGCGGGACACTCTGGAGATCATCAGCGACTGAACTTGTTCGCCTCTGAAGGTGTGGGGGAGGTCCACAGCATCACAGTGTTGTTTCAGTTGTATGCCTCATGTAAAGACCTTTGCTTTGCCCTTGTGCAAAAAAAAAAAACAAAAAAAAACCTTCCTTTGCCAAGCATGGGCATTATTTCTTTAGTTGGTTTGGATGCAGGATAAAGGTGAGAGTTTGGCTTTTTCAGCCTGTAGATGAAAGCAAGCAAAAGTTGTGGTGTTACAGTTTGGCCCCGGGGCCCAATTTCCTACATTCTTTCTCTCTGTCTCACACATTCCTGTAACAACAACAATACAACTAAGGTTCCCAAATGTTCTCTGCATTTCTTTTTTCTGTGAGGTGTTTAATTGATGCTTTAACAATGCCATTATTTTTCGCTGGGCACACGGCGCTCGCTCGCACAGGTCATTATATCCTCAGCAGAAAAGCTCGGGAAAAATAACAATGGCTAAATGTGCAGCCAATACTTTCACCAAGGTTAATTTTAACAGATGTTCGGGGGGAAAAAAGCGGAATACTTTCTGCCAGTGAAAGCCTTTGGAATTTCAAGCTCCATGGAAAATTGAGATTAAAACATCAGATAGACAAATAGAGCTTTTCTGCGTAAGTACCTGTGTCTTATTCAATAGTTAGAAAACAACAGGTAATGCTGTCGGGAATGGATTGGAGGATACAGTCTTTGGGGAGCTTAGAGAGTAAATCTACCCACCATGCAATTTACTGATCGGGCTTTTGGCCGGCCAGCATGTTATGAAACTAGACAAATGTCTCTGTCTGTCAAACATACTTATTTCAAGCAACCAAAACTATACAGTTTGTGTGTCCCAGCCTGACTGTCTTGGATGTGACAGAGCATAATGCATGAATTTCAACAGTCCTGGCAAAAGGCAACTGGGCCATTAATAGTATCAAAGAGAAAACCAAATGTTGACGTCAAAGATGCAAAAATTGGCAGATGCCGCTGGTAACGCCTGGGCAGAAATGAAAGTGGTTTGCACATGTGCAGAAAAGGCAAAAAAAATAGACCTCAGTCATTCTGTGACACTGCCTATTACTGGTTCCTGCCAAGCCCTATAGGGCAGCGCACAGGGAGGAGTTCCCCAGAGCATAGATTAGCTCATGCTGTCCCATGCTGTGACATGTCATCATCCCCTGGCGTCCTCCGTCTTCCTCAGGATGTGATGATTAGGAAGGCTGACGTCTCTGCGATCGGACAGGCATCCAGAATCACGCTGCAGACCGCTGGGTATGTGAGATGCTGTGTCAGTATACCACTGGCAGTTTCTGTGGTAAACACAGTGCAAAAGCTCTTACCGTATGCGTTACTGTGTTGAGTGGTCTGAACTCACCCTCTGGCTGCAGTACGCAGTGTTACGTTTGCTGGGCTTAGCAAATATAGAATACTGCAAAGCCCTACACATCTGTCATCATATGGGGAAAAAAAGCTGAGTCATTAGATTACCCTTGCTTGTAAACTGCTGGTTTATTTTTTTATTTAGACCACTAGCCTTTATAAAGCCCATCATAAATAGCACTACACTGCATGTTAGACTCATAAGCTAAGGGCCACGGACCACAGTCTGCGCAGAATAAAGCTCAAGTTGCTGTTCCTGTGAGCTCAGCCAGTGCAGTAGATAATAAAGCCGGCCATTCCAAAAACCACAACTTTCAGCCATATTACAAAAATCTGCTGAAAACCCAGAGCTCCTTGTGGCTAACACAGAGGAAGTCAAGCTGGCTTTCCCAGTAGCCAGAAACACGGCCGCTGACTTTCAGAGGTGGCTTTTATAAAGGAACATACGGCACAGGGGGACACAGGAGCTCAGGACCGGCGCTCAGGACCGGCGCTCTGACTTCCTGCGACTCGCTGGTCACGTCTGGAGCAGGACTCCGATACCTTCACCTTTAGGAGAAGGATTTAGCTGACATATTGATTCAGTATCTTGGAGCACGGAGACCCCGAGGAGCTGCAGCGCTGACAGACTCAGGGAAAATAGAGGGAGGGGTACGGGGCTTCCTCCCTCTGAGATTAATCCCACCACCCTGCCATTAGGGTAGACATATATGTACACACGCTCCCTGCAGCTGTTGAACATGTGCATTTCCATGCAGCTCGGCTAAAGACGCAGAGACGGCGACACATTCACACCTGTTAGCACCGGCAGCACCGGCCAACACTGACTGACAACTTCCCTCCAGCCATCATCACCTCTCAATCGCAGGAGAACTCTCCAAGCAAACAGTCCATCAGCAGCGCGACGGAAGGCCGTGCCGTGCAGCATTAGTATCAACAACCTTTCCACATGTCTGCTGATTACTAGACAAAGGCTCTGAAAAAACAAGAGAAAATGTCACTTTTGTTTGTTAATAGAAGCTCGCTCACTGGAATATGAGCCACCGGTTGGAAATAACTGAGTGTGTGCCTTTTTGAGTGCGACGGTCGTATGAGTGGAAATACCAAGGAATTATGACGTTAAGAGGAGGCATACAGTATGAGAAGACTCAAGACATTGAACGTACAAGCAAGGAAGTTTTTTTTACTCGTACACTCGAATACAAGAATACAGAGATATTTTTTTCATATTTCCGCTGTGTACTTCATAGATCTAAGGCCAGAAATTCTCAGGTTTGTTGTTGAAGAACGCGATAGGTTCAAAAACAGCTGAAGAATCCTTGTTTTTTCTGCTCATAACAGAGCCATAAGTATACCATTTGTTTGTTTTCATATGTGTTGCAGAACCTTAAACAGAGCTGTAAGGTTTATTCAATGTGTTGGGAGGAATGGGTCCTGTCAGGGGTGAGAAATGGGGAGATAAATTGTCTGTTATCATAGATGAAGATCAAGAGGAGTGCAGAGAGGAGATGTATAGGTATGGACAGGTGTAAATCTCTGAATTCGGGGGAGCATTGTGTTGAAATATTAAGATCTCACGTCTTTATTCAACTGACAGATTTACATGACTGCAATGTAGACACAGGTCAACAGAATATGTCTTTTAAGCACCGAGGGCCACGGTGGACATAAATCCTACACAGACCCAAACTGAACGACACTGCCCGAATGTCTCTCTGGGTCTGGCAGCTCTTGCTCTGCAGTGAGGCAGACAGCATGTTAAACACCTCTCTGGCATGAACTCTGATCCCTCATTGTCTGCTTATCTGCACTAAAGACCCACAGATGGATGAGTCCAAAGGGGGGACGAGGGCTGTGTGGTAAAGTCATCACACCGTGATGTAAAGCAGGCACACACCGAGGCTTCTCCGCGAGTTCAAAAGGAAATGAAATACTTATTTGATTTTTGCTTCTTCTTTTTTTTTCCCTCCCAAGCAGCCTGCTTCCCTTCCATCCTGCCCATTACCAGATTTATGAATGTTATTCTTGAGGTCGTCTGCATAATGTGTGTCAGAGATTTACATGGCTGACCAGATTTTGGTCCGGTGCCAAGGTCTGACATAGTGAGCCTAACATGAAGAGAGCCCTTAGTTTGACCCAGAGCACTGAAAAGGATATACTGGCATGTCTAAACGTCCTTAAAATGACAAACTGCTCGCGTTGACCCTGTGGAATCTCAAACTTGTCTTCAAATTGGTGCACAAAACATGGTCGGCCAATCATCATTCAACTGATGATTACAAGCGATAATATGGAGTCTTGTTGGGGTATAAATACAGAATCTTGCAAACATGAAATGACAAAATGTCTGTGGTGAATGACGCATGCACATGTTTTTCAGGCCATTCTCCAACCTCTTGAAAGTACCTCTTGAAACATTGCATGAGGTCAGATCAATATGTATTTACACAGGACGATCAGGATTCTAACACCATCAATATAAATCAACAACTTCTCAAACCACGGGTCTGCTGAAACTTTATATTTTTTTTACATTCAAACTTTATATTTCTGTATGTTTCAGTTTTAAGTTTATGTTGTGGCAATGCTGTGGTTAAGGTCTGGTGAGATTTTTGTTTAAAACGCTCAGTTTTGCCACCACAAACACTGCTAGAAAATGGCCTGACGTCTCATTAGGCTAGAAAATGTGCTGATGTTGCCTTAAAAAAATGCGGTTTTGTCACAAGAAACACAGTTTGAACAGCAGTCTGTCACCTAGCTGCCACACCACCACCATCCCGTCCTCCTCCTGATGAGAAGTTCAGCTCATATTCACGTGCCAGTAATCTGAACTGCATCACTTTGATACCTACCGAAGAAACGAAACTGCACTCCATTTATGAGGGCATGAGTGGAAACGCCTAAGTTACAAAGAGCACGACTGTCTGTTCGCCCTTTGTTCATGAACTGCAGGTTACAGTGTGAAATGACATCCTCTTCCAAATCAATTATTGATATGTGCACATGGGCTGAAATGAATCACACAACAATCAATCCCCATTGAATCCTCATTCAAAGTTGCTCATTTCGGTTAAACGAGCACTTAAATAACACAGTGTCTTCCTCAAGCTGAGCTGACCTTGGTTACCTCACAGTTCTGTGTTATCTGCGTGAACGGGAGGCCATCCCAGGTTATCACCTGTGCCTCCTCCACCACTGCTCCTCCTCTACGCCTCCAGCAGTGTAACAGTTTGCACACAGCTCCGGCACGACTGATAAAGCCCGGCCTATTTGTCAGTGGGGGTAAAGACACAAACTACAACATGGCCTGCGCTTCCTCCTGCTTCCACATAATTCACAGCTCTGACGTGTGTGTCACTGGGTGAATTTGTTTAACTGTGAGTGTGTTTCTAGCTTAGCCTGTCAAATACACAGTGTGTAGTTGCTGTAGCGTTGAATGGAATTTGCAGAAGTTGCAGAATTCATGTCTTTCTGCTTTGCTTGAAAACCCCTGTTTCACTGTATGAGGCTGTATGCTCAAACTTCAAGTACACTATCTTCTGTTTCCAAGAGCTTATTATCGTTATCAACTGCAGAACCTCACAGCGGAGCCTTAGACCGATGAGGTTGAGAGGTTAGCGTGACCCTCCCCTTCATGAACACATACGAGTGTATTCTGACATCTCACGGCTGCTCTCCAAACGTGTCTCCTTTCACGACACGTAATCTTCGTGATTTTAAAAGTGCACAGAGTTCAAACACATATACCCTCATGTGATTGTGTCTATTGCTTGATGGGCCCAGCTGCTTGTGGCCAGTTATTCAGCCATTAGTCCTTTGTTGGCTAACAGCCCACACCACCGGCTGTGCTATCAACCGAGCCAACTATCTGATGGCTGTGGAATACTGATGCTCAGCTGTGGGGCCCTGTGAGGGTGAACCTCAAGCTTTTAAGAAACTTCAAGGCTCTTTTTTTTTTTGTGCCAGTCCCTTTAGTTTTGCCTTTTGTCTTAATAATGGGAGACCAAAGCGAAATAAATTGCCAGTAAAGTGGGTGGAATGAGTTGAGGCTTGCACATTGTTAAGAGGATGGAGCTGTTTTCAAAGTCTGCATTTGATCTTTTTCAATTCGTTTGCCGCGTCACAATGAATTTGGTATTGAGAACATGGTTTAACCATAATTATTTATTTATTTATTTTTACACAAAATGCACTTGCCTGATTAAATCTAAATTCACAAAGAAGAACAAACTGTTTAAAATTAACTTGATCTCACTGAGAATGAGCCTCAGACTTCGCCTAAATCATTTTTCTGTCTCTCTAAAGGTTAAACGTAATCCAAGCAGACAGTGGCTCCGTCAGGCCAACGAATTCTACAAATCACATTCGGAAAGGTGGAGCTCATTTGCTTTAGATACTGAATGTTCAAACAACATTCATTTTAGTCAGTATGCTCATTAATAACACTTAATTGCATGTGACCTTCCTGTTATCACCAACTAAACATCATGTAATTCAAGATACTTGTAATTAGTCTGTATTGTTTGTGCAAGCTTTATGTATACAGTTTGGAAATCCACACTATGGGGCATTGCAAGGTAGAGTAAACAGGCTATTTTTCAAAGCCAAGAGCACTTCTGGAGCGTATTTATAAATGGTCCGATTCAAACATTTCCTACATTTCATTATTAAGCGAAGTTTTCTACGACCTCAAACCTTCTCGATCGGCAATCTTGATTTGTCTGGAAATATTGCTGCTGTCGACAAAAGAAAAATATACATGTTTCATTTTGGAAATCAGAGACAGAACATGAGGGGGCTGCCAGTGAGCAGCAGTAATAACCAAATGACTGCCCCTGGCAGGAAATTACACGCATGTCGTTCCTGGGCATCACAGGGTAGTGCTGACTTGCCCAAAATAGGCCCTGCCAGTAACAACAATATTACACACAGATCTCTCTATGTGTGCGCAGGTTAAAAAAGCAGAGGCTGGCAGCCGTTCCTTCCCCTCATTATTTCCATCTACTTCCCCTGCTCGAAAATCCTCAATCCTCTGATGCCATCTCTAATAGCCAAGACAATCAACAAATCACAGGCTGATCCTCAGTAAGAGCTCCAGCTTAGAGTGGATGCCGGCGGACCAGAAACGAGACGGATGATCTCAAGACATATGGGGTGCCACAGCTTGAGCCAGAGAGGTCCATAGGTAATGGGATGCATATACTCGCTGATTGGCCAAGCTAAATATTGCTCTTCGTGTACACAAATGGGATTTTTACCCCAAAATATATGAAATGTTATGAGTCTCCATCACAACTGCAGGTTAGTCTGACGTCATGTAGTAAGGAACTGCTAGCTAACCGCATATTTTTACTTTGAGTCTAATGTAGCACATATGGCATAAATTTTTCACTTGACATATCCACCACCTCATAAAAACGCTACATAGGCAACAATCGATAGTTTTATATTAACAGTGGGTCACATGACTACTCACCTGGCTCTGCAGTTTCCCTCAGGTACAGTGTTGTAGTGTCTTCAGCTCATTGTTTTTGGTTTTAAGGTCCACAACTTTACCATCTTGGTTGATTTTCATTGCTCTCATATTGCCGCAGGAGATAGCTGATACTGGAAAACCAAAAAAAACCCGTTCAGCACCAAGTGGTAGACAGGTAAGTTAGCAGCTAGTGGAGTATTTAGCAGGTAAAAATCCATCTGTTGGAGTTGGTGGAGACTAAAAACAGAGCTAAAAAGAGATTGAATGTTGGACTCACATTTGCCAGGTGGACACAAACACTGATCCAACAGACCACGGTGCTGCTCTGTACATGATGGATGTGGAAACAGGTAACTGTTTGCGAACATGTTCAGCATTTACACTTAAAGCTGATCATATATGTTGATCTGTTAAAAAGGTCTATCAAAGCTACTGCACCATTAAAAAGAACCAGCAACAAGACATTTCAGTGTCCATCCAAACACCATCATGGGTTGTAAAAAGTACCAGGAAGTAACTCTGATCACATGATCAGCACATGACCTGAGCTGTTAAAGTCACATGACTACTGGAATGCCACTGAGGTGTGCTTGCACTGCTGTTCGTTTTGATGATCACTGAACCGTCTTGTTGATTGTTCTTTTTAATGGTCCAGTGATTTTAACCATTTTAACCTTTTTAAGAGTCTACAGTCTGGATGTCTACAGAGATGTATATGTTAACAGCTTGTCTCCACTGCCCCCAAGTGGCCAAAAAATGCTATTGCCGGTTTAACATTACCATTTATTATCTGAACATTTTGGCCAGATATTCTGGGGAAATTTTAGACTAGTGAACCAATGCTAAACCCCAAACCCTGACTTAGACAATCCCTCCTTCCCTCAGACTCGTTTGAAAACTCATCTGCATGCAAAACTGACAGCCTGATTGTGTAGTTTCCACTCTGGAAGTTATTAATCATCTGGTTATATTCAATCATCTTATAATGACTCAGGCTGAGTCGAGTCTTTCCATTCAGGGGTTTTTCTCATACCTCTGTATGTGTGTTTGACCAATTTGAAATTACAATGTGTCAAGATTCAATAAACAGAAAAAGACACAGATCAAGATCACAGTGCTGTTCAACTCAAATCATTAATACACTTATCTTTGACATTGCCAAGTTTTGTGGGTTAATGCAGCAGAGGCTCACAAGAATCCATTTATTTAAACTATGACCACCCCTCACATGCAACACTTAGTGCGTATTCTTGCTGGCTTCACATTTCACCATAGCAATGCATGCACTCATCGCAAGGACAAATATACAGCCAAGTGTTTCCCCATTGCATTGGAGCTCTTAATGGCTACACTGCTTATTTTGCCCCACTGCTGAAAAGAACATGAATTGTCTAGGGTTCATGCAGGAACCGACCTCAGCAAGGCCTCGTCGGGGGCTCAAGGCCGCTCTGCTTTTGTCTGCAGCCACTGTACTCCACTCAAGAATCCATATCTGTGGAATTATAATTGAGGATAAATATTATCAAGTGCAATCGGAGAGGGTGTTGTGTATTTGTGCTGGGGCCAAGAAGCTGTGAAACTGAACACCGGCTTGGGCCCTGACTGCAGGAAAGCTTAGTTGGAGGCAGAAGAACTGTATTCCTCTTTGGGCCGCCACAGCCATCAGGGAATACCTAGGTGAAAGGTCAAGGCAGAAGGTGACGTCATTTCCACAACCAAGGCTGCGAATCATGGGCTACAGCTGACACAACTCTGAAGAACGAACAAGCCGGTGTTCAAAACAAATCTGGAGGCTGTGGATCACTTTCACCCAGGACAGCCCTGGTCCTCTGGGTCTTGGCACTGTGACGTTCAGCCTTTCCTTTTAGTCTCTCATCACCAGGTGGAGAAAAACAGCCCATAATCCAAGTTCTCTAATCTTGTACAGGATAACTGTCAGCACCTCCATACACCGTTGAAGGCTTCCCCGGCCTGTTACAACAGTGGCACCAGTAGTAATCACTCTAATCCTTTGGTATCCATGGTAAACAAAACCTCTTGCACAGTCATTATCTATTCACAGCCAAAGGCCGTCAGATAACAAAGCACATCAGGGAGAGCAGAATGAATGAAGGGAGATGCGAGAAAGCTAGAGAGAAAGAAAGATGGAAGAGTGTGAGGGAAAGCAAACGGGGACAAAGAGGAGAGAGAGAGGGAGAACAGTATTTAATTGTATTATATAACGCTCTTTGCTGTGTGCCAGGCAGCAACTGTTTTCTCTCTTTCAAAGGAGAGTTTTCTGTTGTAAGAGCTCCAGGCATTTCTCAGCCTCGATGTAAACTGATACTCTGCTGTTTGATTTATGTTACGCGATCCAAGCCCCTCCAAGAATGAAAACTCTACACTGTCAAATTTCTGGAAATCTTACATAATAACAATTTTGTGTCATTTATGGCTAAAAACCTAGAAGTGGCTAGCGTTTCAGTTTTTTTTTTTTTTTTTTTTAAAGAACAGCCATCCGTCACTGGGCAGAAAAGAGAAAGCGAGTCAGGGCTTTCAGGGACAAACACACACACATAAAGTGGATCTGGGCGGGAACCTGACAGGTCTGCTCCTCAGTCAAATTTGGACATGTTTGCCAAAGGCTAGAAAAGCCCAACTTTAAGCACCACCAACAGTATAAGATGAAGGTGACATACTAATTCCTCATGCAGTATCTGCTGGGAAGCTGAGGATCTGCTTAAGAGCAGCAGAATGATAAACATCTGCCTACCAGCTCAGCAGTCAGCCTTGCAGGGTGGTGGGTGATGAAGTGTTCAGGTAAAAACAGAAAAATTGTCTCAAAATGCAAAAACCAGCAAAATATTAAAAACATTCAGATTAATAGCAACTACACAATGCTTTGGTGGAACTGACATCCAACAGTAACATCACAGTGAACTGACCCCACCCAGGGCTTAAACCAGCAGAGATCAGCAAAAACAAGATACCATGTAGGCTAGACTCACATTGGTGGATCAACATGGCAGCAAGAGTAGCAGTGGTACGGTTGCACTCTCTTTGGTGGAGGTCAAATGGCCCCAGCTGGCCTCCAGGGATGTACTCCACTTACTTGTGTGACAGGGAGTAAAGACAAGCGAAGAAATGCGTCTATCTTGATGAGACACTGGCCCCTGCAGGACTATTCGCAGCTACAACACATGTAGAATGATGGTACATCTGACACAGTTTTCTTGTAGCTCAAACATGACCCTCTGGAACAACAGGACACAGAAACCATTCAGTAACATTAGCAGATCTGTCTCCCAGCCTTGAGACAGCGCTCCTATAAAGAAAATGCACAGATGAGCAATACTGGCTTGCATCCAGTGCTTTTGCAAGTTTCACAGCGCCCTTTTCCCAAAACAAAAGTCAGTGAGCGCACCAGTTTGCAGTGTAAATGTAACTCAGTGCCTGACACATAACCCTGTTTCGCCTTTGCTTCTTCGTATTATTTGGGAAATGCAAGACATATTTCTGGGCTTCTCAAACATACTCTCGTCTTACCATAACAATCTGATTCAATATGTGGTTTTATTGTTATGGAACGCAAGGGCTGAGCTGTCTGCCTGTAGCAGACAGTTTGGTATTGAAATTCAAGCTGTAGTAATGAATCGGGTACAGTTAAGATTTCTCTGCCCAAGGTGAGTTTTGCAGCCGGTTCCACCTGGACCGGGGACACAGTGTGCAAAAAGAGCCATTTTCCATGGAGGAGAGAGAATCAGTTTTGCAGGTAACTGCTGTTTTTGAAATCTGCATTTTTACACCAAACATAGACGGGAGAGGCATGTCCAGATTGAGCAACCATTCATGCTTCAAATTAGCTGCTAATCTCAGAGTTTTGTTTGTGTATAGTTTGAAGCACATGGATTTTAGATACATGTAAATCTTACAATGGCGTTGCTGGGAAACCTGTTCATGTGCATGGCAAAAAATGAACTCACTCTGAAGTCTTGAAACGCTGTGGCTCTCATAATCCCATGTGGTATGTTCCCACTTAACTAGTAATTGTATTTTCTCTTCACGTATTTAATAGAACAACATGGCAGCAGTGCTCTTAATTTCTTCCTTGTGCTTGGAGGACAACCCAAGTGTTGAGTGCAAGGAGAAGTGCACACAATTAGCTAATATAATTCACAGATGTGCTCACTGAGCTTTTTTCTCTCTCTCTCTCTCTCTCTCTCTCTCAGCATTGCAGGCTGGGCGACCTGAGAGTTTGGACACGGTCTCTGCTCTCACCTCACTGTGACCCACTGGCACATACATTTCAGATGACGTAGTAATTAAAATACACTAATTTGATAATAATGCAATAACAGCAGCACCCTGAAGGGCTAATTTAAAGAAAACATTTTCCCAGTCGGCCAGTAAAGCATATGTAATGCCCCATAGCAAATACAGTAGCGCGTTGGTGTGCTTTCGGAGGTCTCGGGGGTATTTCAGGGTACTGATTTCATACCACAATCATTAAAATCTTAGCTCTCTCTTGGCTGAGAGCGCCCGACTGGCGACGGCGCCTGCGAACGATATTGGATCCCCGAGGTGTAAACTTGATGAATATCTGAGGCTGTTTTGCAAAGGGTTAAGTTTGAAGCTCCTCCACAGATCAAGGCACAGTGACAATTCAGAGTTGAACTTTATATTATTTTAACTGGATGGCAAAGTTCATAGGGCATCTCTGAGGGGTTAATAGATACACAGGAGTAGCTCAAGACAAGCAGAAAGGGAGAATTGATTAAGATTGCTGACCTAGATTCAGCAGTGCCGATTTTTTTAATTCTTATTTTGTTGAATCATCTGCCTTTCCCTAACAGCTCACAGAAGAGGATGAGTGTGGGATTACACGCAGCAAGGTTTGCTGGATGCATTCAAACAAAGCATGCAACCATCTGGATACCACGAAAACTGAATTTGTTTTAAATATGCCCTGAAACATAACCAGGTCATTTTAAATAGAGGGGTCAAATTTTGAGTAGAACCAAAGTTTTAAAAACTCTGACTGAAGTCCTGATTACCGGTATGTTAATGGAAAAGCAGAGCTACTTATTTGGAGACAAAATGACCCCTAACTTCCTATCATTCACACTCTTGCATAACAGGTTTTAGAAAGATGAAGGTATATAGTGTAATCTGTAAAACAACAACAATACTTGCTGAATTCTTCCGTGTTATTTAACAAAGCACTGAATGTTCACTCAAACCCTTCAACATGCTGTAGCTGCAAAAGCAGTAATTCCTGCACATCATTATCCAGCTTTGTTAATCATAATACCCTCATGTTTGCGAACTGATCCCAACTGTCCATCACCCGTGAATATCATTAAATGTGAGCCAAGATGCACAGTGATTTTGCCCCCAATTCCTCCTCATCAAGAGACAAAGACAAGAAACAAACAGAGCAGGGGCAAGAATTTGGCCCCTTTGTATCCCTTCCATTGTACCATTGGCATGATGGCTTTGAAGCCTACAGAAGTGGAAGTGAAAGTGATTGAACTTGCTCAGTGAGGCTTGTTCTAGAGGACCGAGTTGCGCAAATCATGCCTCATGACCCATTTGTGGGTGTGTGTACTAACCCCATGTGCGGTTCTTCCACATTTGGGTTTGCTAATGAGCAGCGAGGACATGCCTGGATTGACAGGCTTCACCTTAGCCTGGTGGATTCTGCCGGCTTTCAGCTCTGGTTTTCAGTCTGTCAAATGGGGTCTTTTCATCAGGATTTATATATTAGATTCTTCACTTAATGGATGCATCTTTATGCCACTTAGATAAAGTAAAAACTTAATGGTATTTGGCTGAAATCGGGAAACCCTTCAGTCTATGACTACTCCTCTGGATATCACTTGGCTGCAGACTCCCAGAGGGTGGTCGCTGGCATGGTTTACGTTCACAGGCGCATGCTTCCATTTGTCACTGTTATGCTAAACACTGCTTTGGTATAGAGGAAATTGAATTAAGGAGCCGTCCAGCAGCAGTCTTGCGGCTGTCTTGTCCTTATCATTTTCATCAGCCTGATCAGAAACACATTGAGCTCCCACCAACAGAGGGTCAGAAAGTCACGTAACCTTAGGCAGGCAGCCATTTCCTGAGCACTCCATCATAGACAGCCTCTGTTGGCTTTTGGCAGTGATGTAACATGTAAATAAGGAGTGATTTACTTTTGACCTACAGTAGTAATGTGGTTGAGAATTTGCTGTATAACACTTTGTTTACAACTACACGTACATGAAGGGTATTGTGATGGATTACTCAGCCTTCACTGGACTTTTCTGCAGACAGAGAGAGAGATAGAGGGGTTGTAAAAGAAATGTCCGAGATGGAAATTTCAAAATCTGGCAAAGTAAAACCAAAATTATCTGTAAGGGCAGGTACCACTCCTGTAAATGATGTCGTCTTTTCAACCTGCTTATGTCTATAAATGATTTTAGCCTCAGAGGAGGACAATATAAACATGACACCCACATTTCACTGAGTCCAGTTTATAGCTAATGGAGGAAATAACAGTAACAAAAACAAATGCATAGACACATAATGGTGACATTAGTCAGTGGTTAGTCAGGAAGGACAGGAGGCTGACTGATACCACTGAAACATTATTATCAGCATGAGGAGAATAGTGACGCCACATATGAAACATGTATATCATTATACACAACACACACATCAACAAGCACACAGAGGTGACATTTCTGCTTTACTGAAGGCAGTATCTTTTACACGTAACAAAAAACTAATGAGTCAAAACAAAATAACTGCAGTCGTTTAAGACGGTGAGTTTAAAAAGTGGAAAAGAGGCAAGTGCAACTTTAACGAACATATGAAACACCACCATCGCAACAGTGATACGGAAAAGAAATGAAAATGAAACATTATACGTGATGAAGCCACTTTGGTCAGCTTGATTTTAAAGTCCCCCGAGTTATTCTACATTTTTTACCTGAGTAGAATTAAGATTTTTTTTTTTCTGCCTTTCCGGGTCAGACAAATTCACATTACAAATAAAGTGCAAGATGGAAGATTTTCAACTGTACGGAAACTCTGCACATGTTGATGGAAAATAGGAAAAGGAAAATGATACAAAACATGAACACAATTGAATTTTTTTTTTGTTCAAAGTTCACATCTCCATACAGGTGAGCTGTAAATGTGAACTGCTCACTTATTCTGTGGCACTAAGAAGCTCAACATTGGTGCTCTTAAAAAGGCACATCTACTCTGCATAAACATGTGCAAAATACAGATTATATCACACATCCAACTGTGTCATCATGATTGTAAACTTCAGAGAGATTTAATTTGAGCATGTTAAAATGAAAAAGTAGGCAAAAACAACCCTGTTATCTCTTCTTTATTGTCTTTGACGCTCCTGCTTGAAGGCCACAATGAACTTCCAGGCTTCAACATAGTGGGACAGGAGGATCTCCTCTGGGAAGAGCTCCTCCACATCAGGGGGGACGTCCAGGTATTTGCGCTCCATGTAAGACAACAGTGTGTCCTTGAGGCTTTTAAAGAGACAAAACATGCACTTTATGCATCACACTTAAACACAAACATTGTCCCAATCCATTTTTTTATTCTCTTATACTTAAATGTAATAATACTTTGTAGCGAAAGAACCTTCAATGAGGCTGACTAGAGGTAAGTTTTGAAGAATTATCAGTACAGGCGATGCCAAGTTAATGGCCCTGAGTATCTATTGTGGTACAGTGTTTCAATCTGATGGGTTCATCGTAATTTTCTTTGTACCCGAGCCCAATCAAATAAAAGAAATTTGTACAAAATGTACAAAATAAACTTTCGTCTTTTCCAGGACATCCAACTCCCACATGGAGAGAGCCAACACTGACCAAAGTTAACTTCAGGTTTGCCTGAATGCAACACGCTGAATCCAGCCAAGGTGACTCAAAGTGGGAATGGAACAGCAGCCACTTTGTTTCAACTAAGAGCACTAACACGGCACGCTTCAAATTTCATTTTGAAGGATTTACCCCTCAAAGAACTTTACTTTAAATCACATTTTTCACATGATTTCTACACTTACAAATAGAATAACATCATTTTAGACTGTATTTTTAAGAATTGTAAAGGTGTAAAAGGCTAGAAAATCACAAATAATTTAATTAAAAAAAGGAAACATTTTGTTTTACCCCCAGTCTGGCCTGAAGGTATCAGGTGCGTCGGGCTTTTTAAGGACCAGCACCAGGAACTCATGCATCTCCAGCAGGAAAGTGTCAGCGCTGCTTTTAGAAAAGAAGCCGGTCAGCAGCCTGTGCTCGTCCTCTCCCAAGGCCACTTTGTACTTCTCTGAGACTCCCACAAATGGATCCTGAGGAATGGAGGGAAAGCATGGAATAGGCAGAATATGTTGCACTTTTATACATATACATACACAGTATTTATTAAGCCATCTGTAATACTGCTTCTGCGAATGTTAATAATTTTCATCTCTGTATCTGCATATCCACAGCACTGATGCCTTACCCTCTTGAGCCGCAGCATATTTTCTGATTTGAGCGAGGCCAGCAGCTGCCACAGAGCCACACAGTGCTTCAGACAGCACATGCTCAGGGTCTGAGGGCAAAACAGGAAGAAAATGAAGGTCTATCTCACATCCAGCACATAAAAACAAGACCTACAACAATTAAGATCTTGCTCATATAAATCAAATACTCAGGCCAGTTCAAGCCAAATAACAAAAAAGCTGCCATCCAAGGTACATTTGGCAAATTCTTTGTATCGAAAGTAACAAACTTCATTATTCTCTGGAAGCGAGAGAACGTGCAGCATGATAAAACAACCGGTCTCTCAGATAGGCTGACCTTGAGGATGTGCGGAGCCATCTGGTTTTCCATCTGCAGTACCTCCTCCAGGTATGAGGACAGCTGCATGTCAGGCACTCCCCCGGTCATGGCGAGGAAACCGAGGACCACTTCCAGCGTGGACAAGGCCTCACACACCTCGCTGTAGGATTGCAGCTCCCCAGCCACGGCAAACAGGGTGAGAGCCTGGAGAGGCTCCTGTTGGCACGCAGACACATGTCATATCGTCTCATGAAGGTCACGTGTTTATTGCACTAGAACAGGATAAATGAATGACAGTTCCAGTGGGCGACCTACTGTACTAGATATCACAACTTACTTGCTGGAGTTTTGTTTTGACATCCCTCAGGATAATCTCATAGTTGCGGTCATGCCTGTTCACTAGTGTTGGAATGCCCTGTGGAAAAGGGACACATGGGATTTTGACAAATTTCCAAACAAACAGGAGGGATTTTTGGGCAAAAGACATGGCGCTTTTTTTTTCACTTGCTCACATTGAAAGTGATGAGAGGTTTGCCCAGTAAGAAGCGGGACACGATCTGCTGCTGGATCTTGGGCAAGTCGTACTCGTGAAGAGTCTCCTGGCCTTTCTCAATGCTGTACTGGGTGTTGGACAGAACCAGGGGCATCAGGTCCCTCTCCAGCTCATACCGAATCACGTGCAGATCGGTCAGATCTGCTGGGCTCACTTTGTAGCTGGGGGAGGGGGGATAAAAAGACCAGTCACTCATAAGACAGTGTCTCTGCATTACATATATGAAGACATTTTTTTCTGACTTCACCCCTTCCTGGCGGTGACTTTGTAATGAATACATTACCTTTCTATGCTTTTTACAACATCTCAGTAAAACTAATACATAAATACGTAATAGTATGCATTTGGGGGAAGAAGTTCACACACTCTCTTTCTACAGCCAAACAAGTGAGAAAAGTGTGGCATGAGCGCCCCCACCTGGTCTCCTCTCCAGTGTGTTTATCCACACAGTAGACCAGGTCATTGTGCAGAGCAATGAGGTAGCTGACAAGGGCTGTAGAGCACAGCCCTGGGCCTTGTCGCCGAGGTAACAGCACCTTGAAGTCACTGTTGGGGCCCAGGTCCATCTGGCAGTACTCAGCCGGGATCTTAATCTCACCTGAAAGACGAAATATTCAAATCCACGTCAGATCACGCCAGCTGGTGTGCAGCAAAGTGTGATGTACGTACTGTCAGTGATATTCACCGTTAGTTGCCAAAGACACTCTGAGCTGATTCCAGGTTGTCAGGAAGACTCTGATGTGTTTCTCATACCAGGCTTTCAGCGATGCTGCACACATGAAGAAAACAAACACCTCATCCAAAGTGCACACACACACAACAAGACATAGCTGTTCACATTAGTGGCTCTCACGTGTGGAAGACATTTTGCACTTTTAAGAATACTCAATCATTGTCTCCTTCCAGGTTTAAACAACTCATTCCTTGGCAGGCAGCTTTTCAAGCCGTACGCTGCCAGCTATTTTACTATGACATTTCCGAGAAAGAGGTAATTAGGAGCAGCGTGGAACATTGCATCTCATGTGTAAGTGAGTCATACAGTTAAAAAAAAGTTGAGACCCGCTGGTGCAGACAGTTAGTTTCAGTACCCGCTTTCTGACTTCGGAGGAATTCGCTGATGGTGCTGTAGGTCAGCTCGGTGACGTTTTGAAACTTCTTCACCAGATCTCTCTGGAGTGTGAGGATGTCAGGAAGGTGCTTGACCAGTCGGAGCTCTGCTTCCTTAAAAAAAAAAAAAAAAAGTGCTCTTTTAGTGAATGAATCAAACTGAAACTCTCATATGTTGCAACACTGCAATCAAATGCCATTACGACCTGATTTTAAGGGAAATGTGACATTTTCTACTGTTCAGTTTAGGAGTAACTTCTCCAAAAACCTGCTATAAGTAGACACAGCGGACTTGCATGTTTGGTCACCATTTCCTTACCTTGTGCAGAAATCTCCAGAGCACAGGCAGGGTGTCTTTGCCATCATTCTGCTCTACAATGTGGGTGAGGCTCAGCAGAGACACTTTCTCCCTGCAGCTCCACACGGCAGAAGCATGGATCAGAGACTTTGGGGGAAGTGAGGCCAAGAAGAGACGAGGATCGCCAAACAAGAGTTTCATGATTGGGTTGGCAGAGATGCGAGAGTCATTCCGGATGAATGTGTTCACTTCATTTAGCTGTCTATCCAAGTTCTGTGGAGGAGAAGATGACAGACGAAAACAAGGTGTTGTATGAAGATCTCTTCCAAACAGGCTGGATTATTTGCTGACAGTCTTTTTTTGAAGGAATGCAAAGTCAAAAGTGTTTGTACCTTCAGCTGAGGTGTGATGATGGCGTTGCTCATTTCCATCTCCCATCCATTTCTAGCTTCTTTGGTGGAGAGCAGATTGTTGGGAGGAACAGGCCCTGGAAGGAAAGACCAGCTGTGTTTAATAGCAGAAGATGATCCAGTGAACCGAGTGTTCAAGTAGAGGGCCAAAATGTAACCTAGGTATGGTGTCGTCAGAAGTTACCATATTAGACTATGTAGAACACACATAAAAAAAGAATGCAATCATTTGCAAATCTTAATGTCCCATGTATGGATGCATAAATCACAAAATCAGCATCACAATTTCTACCACTAGGTGCCACCCCATCCTGTCTTTCCTAATTTTGTGTCACTGCCCTGCAGCCTACAAATTTACAGTAACAAAGGTAGGAGCAACAAACTTTACAATAGAGGTGAAATCAGTAACATGGCTGCATGACACTGGTTGAAACAGGTTGGTATTCAAACTCAGCTTATTTCTGGCATCATTATGTCTTCCAATACATTTGTTGTAAGTTGTTCCTTACATTGTTGTTGCTGTTGGAGTTCCAGGAGGCTGCTGATGAGCAGGTGAACAGTGCTGACTGTGTCATCCGTCCCCTTACCCAGGCATCTGATAAGATGTTGCAAGTCCTTTCGCAGGTGAGCAAGTAGAAATGTATCTGGTTGAGGTACCGGTGGCTTAATGATGGCAGAGATAGACTAGAAACACGAAGAAAGTGAATGACTGATCAGACCTCTTGAAAACGAAGAGCAGAGCATCAACAGTGCGGTAACTTTAGACTAATGGGGTTTGTGAGCCTTTTTTTCACCTACAATTGCATAGTCATAGTCAAGAAAAATATTGCAGGAAGAAATTATCTCCGTTAGAAGTGAACTCATGATTTTGTCCAAGTTACCTGCAGGTGGCTGCAGGCACCGAGCAGCATGGCCATGTGAGTGAGCATGCGGACAACAGTGAAGGGAACAGGGGAAATGCTCTTTGTGTCCAGCATGTCTGGATTGTCCCTGCGTCTGGGGTCGCCGAGGATGTGGCCTGACTGAGTGCGGTCACCCCTGTCAGAAGACAATTCATAAATAAATACAAAACCTAACAAAATATACGCTAACTGTCTTCTGTATTATAACTTACTGCAACTGAACAGCTTGAAATCCCTGCACGGGCTGGTGGTTGTCTCCTCCAATCTCAACACCACAGTCCACACAATGGCTTCTTTGCATGGGCTGTCCACACTAGAGGAAAAGATACACAAAGAATGAGAAGAATACTACTAAAAATTGCAAACTTATTATGAGTTGGACAGAACATAACGTACCTCTCCAATGGTGCAGGGGTGACCATTTCGACAATCTATGGTAACATCAAATCAAAATTTAAGATGAATGTGTTTAACATGACTGTATAGATTCTTAAACAATATTTAAAATTTGAAATTGTTTTCTGCCTGTGACTTACGGTACCACCGCAACTGTCCCAGAGCTTGTTGAGCCACTACTAACATGTCGTCTGCCATGGTAGGCAAGAAGGCCGCCTGTACCGACAGATAAAAACATCCAACTCACTTCAAAGAAGAGAGGGCCTAGATGCCAAACACTGAAAGCAGCTGCCAATAGTACACACCTGCATGTTGGCAGGTGCCATTGCCAGCTGCTGCAGTGGAGTCAAGATCCCATGGTTCCCACAGAGCAAGACAGCAGCCAGGTGAATAGTTAAGTCCACCAACACACACTGGTCACCAGAGGTCCCGGGACGAATGATCAACAGGCTAAGCTGGTTGGTTACCAGAGACCGGGCAAATGCCTTCAGCTCTGGGCTGGCAAGGAATCGGCAGGCCTGGATGTAGGTGACCAGGCCTTCCACTTGCTGTAGGTACAAAGACACATAAACATATATATGTACTATACTGACACAGACAGAAAAGTCCACTAAAGAACTGCACAATTTGTATTTAATTTACAATTGCAAGCAGAATATTATTTGAAAGAAACTTGAAATATGATAAAAGATGATTATATAAGGGTAGCTCAGTGGGTATTAATGTAAGGGTCTACCTCAGGCTTGGGGTGGAAGCTAGCATTGGCTTCTCTGTAGAGAGTGGTGACTTCTCTGTACAGTGCCAACAGAAGATAAACTGTTGTCTGCTGTGGTGAACATCCACACCCCTATGAAGAAAAAGCAAAAGCGTAGCAGTGTAAACATGCAAATAAAGACGGAGTACGGACCTGATCTGAGTCACTACAAGAAAGAGATGTTACATTACCTCACAGATCTCTTCCAGTCCGTCCACTTTTCCTTCCATAACTACCTTTGCCACTGCATTTCTGATAGTTTTGTAGTGCTCCCCACACACAAGATACTGGTCTATTGGAGTGGCTTCTTCACTCTGGGTGTAATGAAAAGTGAACCAGATTATTCCATTACTGCTGGTACTCCATTTAGATCACAAATGTGCCTTCACTCAGGCACTAACACTGAAAATGACAATGTGGATAATTGAACCTTTTGCAGAACTTCTTCAGGGAAAAGCCAGCTCATTGTATCCTCTTTGAGGAGCTTCAAGACAAACTCGACTCCATGTTGGCTGCAGATCTTACGGATCAAGTAGACACGATACCAGTTGTTCCCACTGCGCCTACACAAGTTCACCACACTGGCCAGGAAGGCTGTGGTTCCACTTCGACCACTGTTCTCAGCCCCTGGGATGTTTAAAAACAAAAGGAATGACGTTTCGGTAAAACAACCAGCCTAAAAACATGCATCAATTACAAATGTCTTTACATTTTTAGTCACTGATAGGTGTACAGTATATGAAAAACCTGTAATTTATCAAAACTGACACACCTCTGGCTCTTAGTTTTTCCATGATGAGGCTAGCAGCCATATCCAGGTCCATCCGGACTCTGGCCACCTGCTGCAGATACTCCACGGTGGCTGTCTCAGCAGACTGTGACTGCAGGTAGTCAGTCAGAAAGGCACTTTCATGCTGCAGACACACCTGCTGGTCTGCAACGGACCTGAACTGCAACCTTTCAAACATGGAATCCTTGAGAAATGAAAAGGTAAAAAAAGTTAACATGCCATGTGAAAACAACATAGATACTACAATCCACATGTGTGATCAAGCACATTTGTATTTTCTTTATCTTAAAAAGTGCTGCTGAACTAAGGGAAGGCTTTATTTCAAATATACAGTGGAGTCTGAATTCATGTGATACCTCCAGACAGTTAATGTACAACAAGTACAGCTCAGTTTTGTCCGTCTCCTCCAACATGTTGCTCTGCTCGACTGCCACCAGATGCTGCTGCAGGTAACCTTTAACTTCATCGAAGCTTCAGAAACAGCAAAATTTATACAGAAAATGAGAAACACAGCTAAACATGTTAAAAGTGTACCGTGCAATGTGCAACCATAGCATCTCACCTGTACTTCAGCAGGAGTTTGAGCACTACTGACCGAACCACTGGATTTTTATCCACAGAGTCATCAAATGGGGAGAGCGCCTTTGTCAGCATTTGTCGATTACCTGGCAAATAAACCAAAAAAGGATAGTCAGAGCTGACAAAACCTGAGGAGGAGATATGGTTGTGCACACAAACAAGTTACCAAGGCTAGAACAGTGTCCTACCTCTGAGAAGGGGCACAATCTCTGCCTCCACCATGAGAAAGGATAGCAAATGGAGAATGATATCTGAACAGGGAGGAGAGTTGTCCTTGAAGCACACAGTGGACACCAGGTCTATGAAGAAAGCATTGCACTGCTTTCTGAACCAAGCATGTTGTTTGATTTGAATCCTACACAAAACAAGAGACAGAATTACAATTTATGACAAGACAGATTCATGCAGCATGGCACTACCGAGACTAACAACAGCACATTGTACATGAAAGGATTTAGATCAGGATCAGTGTACAGAACCAGTGCATACCAGAGCAACAAGACAAATTAAAATCAGTGCCTGTAGTTCTAATCCACATGCAATTACCAACCTTATGGTGTCTGAAGGAACCATGGGGAAGTCATCGTCAACTGGATGCATGCAGAGGGGACAGTACATCTGACCAGGGCACAACCACTGTTTGATACAGGCTACACAGTAGATGTGTTCACATGGCAGGCAGAGTGGATCTTGGGGATCTCCCATACACACGGGGCACAGCCTAAGACCAAACCTGGATAAAACATAAACAAGAGGTTAAGAATCAAGGTCGAGGCAGAGTAAAGTGGCTGCGAAAATGCAAAGATAGAAAACTGAATTTCTACCTGAATATGCGTTCAATGGCTCCATCTTTGCAGGTTTTGAGCAAAGCAACCACTGCCTCGAATGCCTGATGAGTTTTGAGGTCTGAGTTTTTTTCCAGTACCTTCACGATAGAGCAGACAAAATTCAGTTGCATTTTTATGGTAACTCACTGAATTCTTCTCATGGAAATTCAGGTAAGTACAAAGAACCAACCTGGCCAAACCTTCTTGTATGTTCCAAAACTAAAGGTGTCAACTTATTCTCTATCTCCTCAATGCCCAACAGCATGCGCTCCACAAATAGAGAGAGAGAAAATATCCGATTCCATGCAGCTCTAAGAACACAGAAGCACAAAAAAGTTCTATGCAACCATCCCAATTAGACAACTTGAATATTTTTAGTTAAGCTGGACTTACTGGACTCTACAGACGATTGCCTTGCTCCTGTCGCCATAGCGTCTCACACTGTCCTCTGAGCAGATCAGCTCAATGGGAACCTGGAGTTTCTTAACCTGCCTGAGCCAGGCTTGTCTTTGTGCATCTGTGTCAAGGACTCTTGGCTCCAGGTACTCCACACATGCAAAAGCAGCATACACATCGAGCACCTTGGAGACAGGGGGAATATGATCACTACACATCGCTGGCCACCAAGGCAATGTAAATAAATATTACCAAGAATAATGTCATATCAAAGTCAATATCTTACATGCCAAATTCATTGAAGTAGAGAAAAAAAAGTATTGTTTAAAATAATTTAAAAGTCTTTAGAAGCTCACCAGTTCTACCCCATGTCTGGAATGATGATTCTCCAAGAGGTGCTGGATCACCTGAGGCTCAATGCAGATCATTCTGGAGAGGTTCTGCAGTCGGTTCTTGAACTCATGATAAGCAGCGTGGACCCATGGAAGAGATGCTGCTGTTTCTGTGGCATTGAGCTGCAAGCGCAGCTCATTGACACAACAATTCAAGGCACCACATAGGACCTAGAAAGGCAAATAATGTGCATTAGTATGTACTTGGCCACATCATCATACAGATGTAGCCTGAAATTCAAGGGCTTCAAGTGTTACAAAAAACAAACCTGCAGATCTTCCTGACATGTCACATTCATTGTCATGCAGATGAAATCCTGAAGGTAGCGGTGAAAAAGCTCCATCTGCATCTCTGGGTCTGTTTTCGCAATGTATCGCCCAAGTGGTGTCTTCCAAAAGAACTCATCAAACTCTTGTTGAGTGTGGCCTAACAGATATATACATTTAATGTAAATGCAAAAAGTCACAACATCACCAAAGTAGCGACATGCTAATTATGCAGAGTATCTGAAAACAGACCATTACCTTCATGTTGAAGTGCATGAACCCACAGTTCCTCCAGGTAGTTCTTGATCCTCCAACTGAAGGGCATGCTGCAGCTCATGTTCCTCTCTTGGACAATGTAGTTCTGTACAAGGATTGTTCTTGTCTCGGAGCTGTGAAAAGAGAGAATAACAAGGAGTTTGATTGTGCAAAGTAAACAGTATGTTAAACATTTTTAGTGATAGGAATTTGGTATCCTTCATGCAAACTGCATTAGTACCACCACTTACTTGTGGTCAAGTGTTACTTGTGGGATTTCTAGCAGCTTATCATTGCTGAAGATATCTAACCACAGTCTCTTGACAGATTCGCCACAACTTCTATCCAGCAGGATGTCCAAGTTTTGGTCACGGTCAATGACTGAAATCAGCTGCGCCAAGAAGGGGACAACCACAGCCTGAACACGCTTCCATAAGGTGTGCCTGTCAAAACCACAAAAAGTTAACATTGCTGTTCCAAAAAGTAGGAATATGTATATACAACAAACACAGATGTTCTGCAGCTGAAGCACTCACCTGAAGGTGCCTCCTTCTTGCAAGGCATCAATGTTTGAGGCCTCCTTAATGACCCAGTTGCTTTTGATGGATGAGAATGTGTTGCCTTCATGATTTGCCAGAAGTGAGTGAAGATGTCTCTTCACAGTTTGTAGAAATTCACCTGACAAGAGTTAGATAACATGATGAGCGCTGCAACTCTTTTAACAAAAAGCAAATACTGAACTAAAGCTGTTGTTAGTACCTTTTATATCATCATGGTCACTGAGGAGTGTCAGCAGGATCTCAACTCTCCGAGTACTGCGGAAGCCACTTTCCACCTGGTCCCTCAGCATGCCCACTGCACTCTGCACACAGCTCCGCAACAGTGCTGTAGTGTCCACAACATTTTCACAGCCCTGCAGCAGGAGGGCACACTGGTCAAAAACTGTCATTGCTGTCACACAACAGTGTGTGGCGGAATGAAAGAAAACACTTTTTCTTCTAAAATTGATGCATGTTTGTCCAATGTTAAAAGTGTAAGTTTTCAGTTGAAGGCAAAAAAAATATATACTGTCAATTTGTGGTTTTGCCACAGCAGCAAATGTCTGATATATATGTTGTTTGCACTCACATTTTGCTCGAACTCCACTTTATCTTGCTCATTCTCAGTGTGCATGTCATCCACCTCCATAGCTGTAGAAAAATACTTTGTAATTTAATGCCGCAAAAAGATTGGAATGTAAAAATATTTTATATTCAGGAAACGATCAATCCGTTACCTTCTGGCTGACTCGCCGTTGTTTCAAACATTTGACTGATTGTCATGTTTTGCAAGGCTTTGATGTCTGAAACAATGTCTTTTGACCGTCTGAGATCATCAATGTGAGCTGATCTCCAAGGGCCTGTAAAAATCAACATGTCTTTGGTTAGTCTCTATTCTTCAAACAATGTGATAACAATAAAATGTAATAATTACAAGCAATTCACAAGTTATAGAACCCTCACCTCCATGAAAACCAATATAGGAAGTCCCTCCCTCCATTCTTGGCAGTCTGGTGATAAAGTAGACAAACACCTTGCTCCCCATGCTCTCCTGAGTTACCTTGTTGATTTCATTTATGGAGGAGTACCTAAAAATGAACAGCAAAACTCAACATAACAAAACCTCACAGTGGTGGATACCCAAAAGAGAGGAAATGTTGGACCTACTTTGCAGATGCAATGAGATTGGCACTATGAGAGGCTTCATCAAAATCACTCTGAATGATGAGGATCTTGTTGCAGGGTCCAGTGTTACTGCTTCCATTTTCAGCAGTGAGGAAGTTCCTACAAGAAAACGGGGATTTGATTTTTACACTGCAATCATACCTCAAGCGCAGAGGGGTTAGGTATATTTTTGCACATAATTCTTCAGTGTTTTTCTATACATGCATCCTTACAAACCTGATCTTCTTCAGGAAGGAGTGCTCTGTGTCAAACTGCTGGAGTGAGAGAAGCTCAACACTATGCAACATTTGTTTCAATGGTTCCAAGTCAGATGCTGTCAAAAGTCTGGAGAATGTTGTCACCTATGGTTTAAAATTACAATTATTGAGACCCTATGAGGACTTACAATTTCAGGAAATATCGCATTTGAAACTGGTATTGTATGACAACTTTAAGGGTACCTCTGTGAAGGAGGAGTTGCCTTCCTGCCTTGTGTGAGCAAGAATGAAGTCAGCCAAACAGCTGCTACTCTGTTCTTCAAAGTAGACCCTGGACAGATGTTCACTCTCCACTTTGGGAAGGCCTGTGCAGTCCAATCGCACCACTGAGTCTGGTGTAGCACATTTGAGCAGTACGAGTTTAGCCTCGTTCACTACTCTCCTCTCAGGATCTGAGATCTCTACACTGTACTTCTGCCTCTCTATTACTTGAAGTATCACAGAGGCACACGTGTCTGAGTGGTAGCCGATGAAGACGTCTGCTGGTTTGTACTTGTAAGTCTTAGCTGCTGTGTTTTGACTGCTGAGAGACACAAAAAGTCTCACCCATCTTTCCAATTCATCCACCATCCTCTTCTGTTCTGTTTTAAGGACAGTGTGGATGTCCAGGTAGTGTTTCTCCAGCCTGTTGATGAGAGGTATTGGGAACTGTTTGTAGACTACCTCTCTTTCCTCAATGACAATTAGCCGGAAGTCTTCGTGCACCCTGCATTTCACACGGTGGGTTCCCAGTCCAAGGTCCACATATTTCTGCCCTCCCAAGCAGACATAATATTGGTTGAGGGCATCATAGAGACTTTCATAGAGGTTCTGCAAGTTCAGGAGTACAATTGTCTGACCTGTCTCCATGCAGATCTTTACTCTGTTGATGTTGCGGCAGATTTGGGTATACTCTTGATCTTTTGGAAAACTGGATCCAAAGATTATTTCTGGCTGACTGCTTTCTGAAAAGAAGCTTTGCTGCAGGATCTGTAGAGCTGCATAGTTTTTTGTTAGCACGAGCAGGTATCGACATTCTTCTTCCTGTCCGACGGCCTGAATGTTTTCTCTCACAAACTCAATGGCACTGATGTTCTCCAGGTTGGGTGCAATACGCAATGTTTTGGTAAAGATCTTAACTGCATTTACATCATCCCTGCCACTGAAATTTCTCAACACTGCCTTCATGGTTTCCTCTGCAGTAGGTTTCCGTTGAGAAGCCTTGGCCACTGAAAAAATCATTTTAATTAAGCTGTAATAGTCACGTAGGCCAAAAAATCCTTTGCCTTGTTTGTGGCAAATGTGCAGGTAGGCTTTTGCAAAGGGTTGGAAGAAATCCCTGACTTTCTCCAAAACCATTTCATCAGATCTGCATATGCCTTTAGCACTCTCGATGAGTTCCCTCTCATCAGGGTCCCCACGGGAGACAAAAATGCCTCTGTTCATCTTTGCAGGGTCTAAAGCCCAGTTGGAGATGCCAATGAATCCAACCTTTTTGTGTGGTAGTGGCTCATCATCAATGCATCCCTCCTCGAGCAAGGGATGAAGGGTTTTCAGTGGCATCTTTGGAGAGTCCTCAGCCAGCCCAATCTCATCAAGAACCACAACTGAAATGTACTCATCCAGGTTCTTTCCCTCTTGGAATCGTCCACATTGCTTAAATGTATTAATGATGCCTTCTGGTGTTGAGTGAGGGCTACACTGGAAGGACACCAAATGGATCTGTTTCAGCATTTTGTAGAGGTCAGAATGAGCAGCTTGGCCCTGCATTGCATCTGCCACCAGAGTTTTAGACAGAGATTTTGAACTTCCAGGTTTTCCAACTAAGAAGAGAGGGATTCTTAGCTCAATGCAAAGAACCATCATGAAGACGTTCTCTTTGAGGGCACTGTTTCTTGCAATAGTGTCCCCCATTGGCACACCGCTCAAAAGTAAATCCTGGATGAGTGAGATTTCCTGCATTACCTTTGCCGGACTGTATGGTGGTGGTAAGCTTTTGCTGACTGTCTGCCTGTATTCATCCTTGTTTTCTAGGCAGGCATGGTAGCACAATCCTATGGCCATGACGAGAGACCAAAGCACAGGGTCTCTGACCTCAGACTCTCTCTGTCTCTCAAATTCTTCAAGCTCTTCAAATAGCTTGACGTGGTTGTCATAGAACCAAACAAAAGACTGCATGCAGCGTTCTACATCTCTCAGGCTGACAAAGCTGCATTCATCATTTCTTGTCCGCATATACTTCTGTGAAGCTGAGAGGACATCAGTGATCCACGTGATGCAACTTTGATTGATTGCTTTGTTTTCAACCACTCTTTTGACAATCTGCTGGATGTATGTTTTCTCTGTGTGGTCATTTAACTGTCCAAAGTCCCACACCAGAGGGATCATGCTTGGGGGCAATGCTTGAACTCTATAGACTAACTGGCGGAGAGGGATGGACCCAAGCTTTTCATCTGTCTCTTCAGCTCGAACTCTGTACCCAAGGCCAGCAGATTCTAACCTCTGAATCATCTCATCTGTGTGCTTTCGGTAAGGGTTGCATGCTGCGATAATCTGCAACCCAGAGTCTGGTGTCAAACTTTCTCCCTTGACTGTCTTGTCACAGAGGACCTCCTTGATGCTGCTGATGGCCTCAGTAGTGTTGGCCTCATCAAAGAAGAGAACAGAGTCAAATCCATAGTCTTGCTTGTTCAAACAAGCAATGTCTTCTGCTTCTCTGACTTTGGTGTAAATCATCTCTGAAGTTGTCCCTCCATGCACCTTGACCAGTTTCATGTTATCAGTGGCCACTCCACCCCTCCGCAGCTCACAAAGGTATTTGATAAGCCTTGTTTTGCCACACCCTGTCTCTCCCATGATAATGACTGGGATGCCGCACCTGAACCGCATATGGATTGCCAGCATCTTCAGTATGTTGTCAGTTGTGAGCTCATATGTTTCATCAGGGTCAAGAGGCCACTGGACACCAAGAACATTGCAAACTCGTTCTATTTTCTCCCCTCTTGGAAGGCTATCAAAGTTGATGTTGAAAGGGACTCTCTGTAGCTTCAGGCCTTCATACAATGCCCTTGTCATGGCATTCTTTTTTATCACCCTTCCAGAGGTGGGATCAATTGCATCAACAGACTTCTGTTCATTGGGCTGAAGATGGAAGCCAATGAAGGTCATGGAATTATGGTCATCATTAAAGAAGATGTATGGATGTGGTTCTGTTTCCCATCTCTTTCTGATCAGAAAAGGAGCCAAGTCCTCATCTCGGACATCTGTCATGTCCATCTGCTGCCTGCCTGGACTCTGGTCAGAGATGCTGAGTGATGGAGTGGCAAAGTCCTTTGCCATCAGAATCATGAAGTCCACCACAAAGGTTTTGAATCCAGTTAGCGTGTCTTCTGTGACAGTGGCATCACAAAATACAGATGTCTCGCAGTCTTGCAGCTGGAGGTTAAGGAACCATGCAAAATTTCTCAGTTCTGCCCAGGATGGGTCCATAATTCCACAGTACATGAGAAGCATCTGAAGACATTCCACGTGGGTCCCTTCAACACCTCCATATGTGAACACATCAAGATCAATGTGGTTATAAAACCGTGTGAGATACTGATATGGCCGCTGAAAGGCTGCACTCCTGAATTCTTCGTCATCCATCAGTGGGTCATCCATGCTCGCAACCGTGGGATCTTCTTGCTTCCTCATCTCTAGCATTAGCACCTCTTTGGGTGGTCGGCAGAAAATATTTGGAAACACGTCTGTGAATGTGCTGTTCACAGTTTGAGCCTATGAAGAAACCAAAGATGAAGACATAGGGTGAGCAATGGTTTAAAATAAGATGACAAATGATTAGCATTAGTGCCAAACTTGCAAAAACTCTTACCTGCCGTGAGGCATTTCTGGTTGACTTGACAGTAGGCTCTAAAATCTCTATGACATAGAGCTGCTTGTCATTGCACTTCCACATGTTCCCCTCAGTGTCCATCAAATAGCGCAGAATCAACAATTTGAAAAGAAACTCATGGAGACCTTTCTGGACCTTCAATCACATAAAACACAGTCCATTAACATCATACGTTAGCTGTCCAGACATATTCTTTTAATAAGGCTGTAGTATATAACACTATGCTAAGCACTTTCATCACTTTAAGATTCATTATTACCGAGGATGTAATGTCAAAATGGAAAACCATGAGTTCTTTCTTCTTGGGGATGTTCAACAGAGACTGAAGGATGACATTCTCATCAACATTAGGTTCAATCAAGCGAATGCATTTCATCATTGTTGACTTTTTGGTTGAGTGCTCCAGCTTTTCATACAGCCTCTTGATGTAGAGCGATTTACCTGCAATTTTAATAACAAAAAGGTCATTATGGCAGGTATCGATAAACTTAGGAGTGAAATATTCACCATCAGTGAAATGATCAGTCTGAAATAGCAGTGTGCTTTAAATATGTACGCACCAACACCAGCCCTCTTGGATGAGACAACACCAACGCACAGTCTGTCTTTGAATGCAGCTGCAGCACTACACTGATCTTCTGGGACAACAAAGTGTTTGTGGAGGTAGCACTGCATCCTCATCAATGACTCCTGAGGAATCATGTGCAACCTGTACTGGCTGAAGGCTGAAGGAAGGTAGGCATGTTCTCTTTCTGAGCTGCAGATGATAACAAGCCTGTAGTCTTTCCTGCTTTGCAGTTTCATTCGCTGAAAAAAGTTCTCAACTTTAGAGCTCACATCATAAGTCAGCAGATCTCCATACAGTAGAGAGTGTATCTTCTGTCCCCTGTAGCCGCTGCTGAGACATCGTCTGAGGAATAGCTCAACCTGTTCGTATGGTGTTGAAGAGTTGCACAGGAGGACTTCATCATAGGTGGGAAGTGTCTCGTCTTCACTACACATGTAAATGGAGATGCAAGATGTCAAGACCTCATCGTGCGGGCAAACAATGAGGTTTGGATTTCCAGTGACCAGGCCTTGAGGCAGCTGCCTCTTTATGAGGTTTCCCATGTTATCCTCACACATGTCTTCTTCACTCTCATCTTCTTCACTCTCATCATCTCTGTTGGCCAGTATTTCCAACAGCCTACCGAGACTTATTATATCAAGAATGTTTGGAAGAAAATTCTTCATGTCTTTCATATAAGCATTCCATATCAGATCAAATTTTTGTGAATCATTTGACTCCACAAGACTTGGCAGAGGATCCAATTCACTGGTGAAGTCTGGGTCTCCCAGCTTACTTCCTGGCACCACAGCAAAAGTCTGGAACTCAATGTCCTTATTTTGCTCCTCTTGTTTGGTGAGGATTTCATACTGGAGTACATGCCTGACCTGCCTCAAGTCTGAGGCTGTGCAATTTGGCTTGATAAAGGACAGCATCATGAGAACTTGGTCCTCTACAATGGTCACATTTTTCTGAGTCAGCTTGCTGCACAGGTAGACAATCTGTTCAGCTGTGTAGTAGTTCAGATAGTAATACTGGGATCTCTGTTTGTCCACAAAATCCATCCAATAGTCCAGGCATTTCTCCATTTTCCGGCAAAATTCAGGAAGTTGCTCTTCTATGCTGCCCTCCACAATGACAACGCTGACAGCACTGCCAAGGTTGAAGTCCATCTTAATGCTAGGTTCCTCACTGTTTAAATAGCAGTTGATTTGTGCTTCCCAGTGCCTGAACAGAGGATTTCCAGCAGTGTAGAGGGCAATGAACGCCTCAGCTAGTCTTTGAACACTGGCGAAAACCTGTAAAATAAATATAAAGCTACAGTTGCATGCTTATCTTTTTCAAGAGGGAAACAATTATGTAAACAAAATCTAAAATACTTAAGGTTACTTAAGGAGATACTGCATTATCTTAGCTCACCATGCACAGAATAGCTGTCAGTTGTTGAGCTAATGAGGATTATTCCATATGCAGTGCATTGTTAATTACAAGTCCAATTCCAACAATTACAATTCCAAGTCAACACTGTTGATGCAGACATTTCATTAGCTCTGTCCCTTTTGAATGATACAAAATATTTTCTTACTATGACTTATTATCAGTATAGCTATTATTATTTTAGTTTTTTATTTATTTTTTCAATTATTTTTTTAATCATAATTATCATCAACAGTACATTATAGACGTTGAGCAGAAACACTGGTAGTATTAATAGCACAATTTCAGCTTTAAGGCTAAAAAAAATAGCCTATGTTCATTAAATAAAAAGGAAACATTTCAATTTACCTCCACAAAGTGATCAACTTCATTCTGGCCTTGGTCCCCTTTCCCAGACATGAGCATGAGTTTGTTCTGTAGCTCCCGCAGGTCCTCAAGAGAATAGCAGCGCATCTGCGGAGACTCATAATGCTCCTCTGGAATCTGCAGCTTCAGGACGGTGTCAAGACTCAACTGGATTGAAAATCAGAAACACACGAAGTAGACATCAGTTTGTGGGAAGTATTGTTCTCAGAGATGACCTCTGTGCTGCATGGACATAGGGACACCATCATCCTTGATTTTGTTATTTACCTTTTTTACACTTCTTGCACTGATCAGGTAGGTCCCCTTGTTGTTGATGGCTGATGCTAAAGAGAGAGATGACAGTTCCACTGACCCATGACTGTCTTTCACAGTCTTCAACCAGTCCAAATGGCGTGCACTGTCCCGCTAGAAAAAAACACAACATTCTTAATTGTGCTGTGTAATACAAATTAAGGGTTATGTTTAACCCAAGTTCCCTGTCTGTATGATAATAACAGTCATATGAGGGTTTGTAGTTCATTTACTATTTGTATCATCTATTAGTAACGTATATCAGAGAAGCATTCCTTGCAAAATCTTAACCTGCAAGGAACTGATAGCTTCTATGTGAATGAGAGTAAAACAATCTCAATATCTGGAATGTTCTCTAGCTTAACAAACAGAGAAGTAGAAAACCCCAAACCATCCTCCTCTAAATGCTCTAATGTCAAGCATCCAAAACTCTCTGTGGAGTCATAATGGCATCGACACTCTGCTATTAGGTAAAAAATTTAGGAACATCTTCAGACTAAAGGCCGAATTGTAATACTTCATCATGCTGAAATTTTTAGCAGTAGTATTAGAAAGGCATCATTTTACCAGTTTTTTCGGTAGGTTGCTGTCATTCTCCAAAGCTCTCCAGAGCTTCTTGAGTACTTCTTTGAAGTGCTGAAAACCAGAGTCTGGTTTGAGCTCGTATAGCACTGAAGAGTAACCGAGGACAGCGTCATGGAAGCAAGCGACACGATCCACTTCCATGTCATTCTCCCCCGCAGAGATGGAAGCCAGGTCAACAAACACCTTCAACTCGTTGATGTCTGAAGGAAAGTGACATGTTTACTTTACTAATTTGCCTGAATGAGCATTAAAATACATTGGTGTTGTGACTACAGCAGAAAATAACTACTCCTACCTTCAAGTGCATCTTTGACCCATTGTACAAAGTGTCCTCTGAGTCCCACCTCCTTTAGGCACAGCCTGCGGGACTCAGTGATGTCCACCAGAACCTGCTTTGCCTGCATCAAGTCATTGTCAATCCGCTGGAGCTGTTCTCTCTGAAAGTCTTCATCATTCTAAAGGGAGAAAACAGACAAAAGTCAGTTAACTTTGCCCAAATACTTCCGAATAGGTATGAGAAACACTCATCACCAGGAGACAATTTATCTTCTGTTGTTCTGGCTCAATATAAACACTGCACTTCTATGCATTGTAACCTGTACACATCTTCAAATACAGTAAATTAATGCACACCGTATAAAGAGGAATTTTCAAATAATGTGGAGTAAGTATACTTAGTTCAAAATATTTCCACTTACAACTACTGTCAGTGTCTCCAGAACCTTGAAGTCTCCTTGAAGACAAAGCGTTTCTTTGACCTTCATGATAATTTGAGCTGAAGCCACAGCTAGATGAAGCTCGTGATACTGCTCGATCTGGTGGACCCTGCTGTGGATCCACTGTTTGTCGGTCGATTTATCAACTCGGCACATGATGTCCAGGTCCTCTGCAAGCTCATCGTACTTGCCCTTGTAAGCGCCAAAGAGCTGGTTTACCTCCTCAAGCCTTATACTGCCATTCTTCAAACAAGTGTAGATATCTCTGTAATCAGCAAAGCAAGGTTGGAAAATGTCATCATGGATAGTCTGCGGTGTTGCCATAATGTCCGCAACTTCATGCTCATCAGGATTGTCGTCTTCCATTTCTTCATTTGCCAGGAGTTTGGCTTGTTTCTCCCAGCACACTTTGAATATATAACTGTCTCTGAAGGTGTACAGGACGTCTGCCATGTTTCTGATGTCTTCATCCAGTCTGAAGTAGGTGACAACCCCGGCAATTTGAGAGGGCATTTTGTCAATTCGATGAACCTCCATGAAGTGGTTCAGGGGCATGAGCTCAATGTTAACATGCTTCCTCTCTTCCATGTCAGCAACATCAACTGTGATAGAAATCAAATACAAATATGTCAAATTTGCTGCAACTGCATGATCAAACAAAGCCATTCTCCAGACACGAGCGTCATACCTGTCATATATTCTTCAAGTTTGTGGCTCATTGTTAAGAGGACATCCACAAGCTCCTTCTCATGGTACACAGCTTTCACTTCGTCTAGTCTCCACTGTAACAGCCTCCTCATTTTGGCATTATCCTTGTACTGCTCATTCTCTGAGAGGCAATCTGTTAAACCACATATAGTGCAAACATCTCAGTATTTCTATTCGGCCAGTGCATGGCATCATATGAAACAAGCACATTCTGGGGTTATTTCTTCATGACAAGCAGACCATCATTACCGATCTTCAGCAGGTCCAGGAAGGCGTCTCTCCTCTCCAAAATGATATTGAGCAGGCTGATCTTAATGCTTCCATTGACCAGCTGATCACTGACAGCTGTGAATGCTGATATGGCTACAGCAATTCTGTCCCTGGCATCTTGAGAGAGCTTCTCAATCAGTTGTTCCTCTGCGCCTGCAATGACCAAAATTACATGTCAAGGTCTTCAGTAATTGCAAGGTTTAACTTAAACTGGTGTCCTACTGTTGGAGAGTGTTTGCTCTTAAAAATTAGAGATCATGTCACTCCTTTTTCTATTACCATATTCTACCTTCCTACCCTAGAGTGTTTGCCTATTTGGTGTGTGCTTGTTTTAATGGTTTATTTGTTTCTTGGGAAATACCGTGTAGCTGGAAAATTTTTTTGGCTGCAGTCCAGGAGAGGAGGTGCTGAAGGACCACTTCCTCATCTTCCTGATAATTTCCTTGAGGGTCTTTAGGCCAGGATTTCTCAATGATGGCTGAGATGAGTTTGCCAAACTTCCAATTAATCTCGAGCCTCTCCAAGAGTTTCCCCTCAGACTTGCTCTGCAAACGAGGTAAAGACAGCCGTAAACGTTACTGTGCATCTTTTAAAGGTAGATTTGTTATTGTTCTTACTATGGACAGGACTGCTATAAACTATGCCGTTAATACGTGCAGATTTTAGAAATGAACGAGAAGTCTTCATACCTGGCACAAGGACGTAACAGCCTCAAGAGCACACTTCTCAATACTAGCAGCAACGTGTGGATGGGATTCACGGAGTTCCTCGATCTTTGTGCAATAGCATTTGATTTGATCCAGAGCAGATTCCTAAAGCCAGACGGACACGTGCAAACTATGAAACATTTTATAGTTGAACCAAAAGAAATCACCCAGGGATCAGAAAAAAAAAGGTGCGTCACATACCTTTTTGTACTTGCCCTCAAAATCCGTTGCGAATGTCAGTCTCCATTGCTTTGTGAAGTCTTCGTCTTTGAAGTTGATGGACATTATGTTGTTCCACATCTGAAACAACCAACAAAGAAGACACTTGCCATCTTTCTCTACTAATGATGAGTTGTGGAGCATCCATATGTATATTTTGTGATTTATTTGTAAAATATATCAAAACTGCTCACTTCAATCTCGGTTGTGGTCTCAACTTGTAACAAGGCTGACCAACCCCTGTTGAGCAAACCCCTTCTGAACGAATGACTGATCCAGTCTCTCATAATGACCAACGCCTGAGAGATCAAGTCTTTTGCAAATCGCTGCTCTGATTCCCCTTCTTGAGTCTCCTAAATGAGATTTATTCACACAGTATTTGAGAGAGTATTGGAGTGTTAGAAATGCTTACAGCCTTGAGAGATTTGCTTCACATACCTGGTGTTTGTCGCAGTGAACAAAGTCTGACACTGATGCAACCAGATTCATACAAGCTACAGGAATATTAGGGAAGTTCTGGGTATATGAGTCTGGTTTGACTCCTTTGCAGAGCTTCTCCAACAGTCTCACTGCCATTGCTAGGCAGTCTCTCCTATAAGCCTCAGTAAAACGACTAGAAACAAAACAAGAAGATAAAAGCACTGATAAACATGTTACCTTCCATGCAGAAATGTGATTCCATGATTTGCATAACAAAACTGTCTGCGAATTCATGTCTTTTTCTACTGAAAATCTGCTAAATTTAAAAGTGCAACTCACCTGTATTTTTCTTCAATGAGGCGTAATTGGATATGTGAGACAATATCTGATACTGTCTGCAGAACAGAAATCCAACAACATCAATTCATTTAATGAAAAATACTACAACTTAAAAAGATATCTTCTTATTTTGGTTTGCACTTACCGTCACTGTACTGGCGGTAACATCCGATGGAGCCTTGTTGATGAAAACATGAAGCATGTCCAGAAGCTCAAAGTTGACATTCATGCTGATGACAGACTCCATCAGCTCATCAAATGGCATCAAGTACAAGCAGGATTTTACTATCAGGGCATCCACTTCAATCAGATGACTGTGGCTTTTTATCACATTCACCAGTGCCCTGAAAGCAGATAAGGAAGTACACATATGTACAGCAATATCCATCGATTTCCAAATAAATGCAATGGAAGATGTTTGTGAAAGCTGTACTTTCGCAAAGAGGGACTCTTACTTCCTGTCTTGACTGCTCATGTATGTCGCTTCAACGCCTTGCAAACCTGCCCAGGATGGGTTGAACTTTCCAGGAGTTGTTACCTCAAAGGGTTTTGTGGTGCCTCTGAGGAGGTGTAGGAGGGGCAATACCAGAATCCATCGGGGCATGTCTTCTCTTTTCACAGCATTTATCAGAGACACCAACATCTCTGGCAGCCTACAAAAAAGATCATCTTATGAGCATCTGAGCATATAAATCATTACTGACTACAGAGTAATAACTGCCACTTCAATTTACTAACAATTACTGGATTACTGAAAAATCTTGATACCTACTTTTTGAGAACAGAGACATCCTGTGAAAAATTTGCCCAGTATTCTAAAAAGTCCTCTTTGCCACGTTTGGGCAGGCACAGTGCAGTGCAGAGCCGATGAAGTTCAGCACGATCCAGACTGATACCATACTGACGATGGACACAGAGCATGATCACAGCCGCCCTCAAGGGATCCTGAACGTAGAGCATCCTCCCCTCTCTGTCCTTCAGCAACTGAGGAATCACCTTTGTCAGCATGAATTCCTTTAGCATCCTCCTCACCTAGGAAATGAATGCATTGGAGATTACCTTACCTGGACAATGCATAACATTACTGTGTGAAGATTCTGAACTTACATTATCTTTTCCATAGTCTAAGGAGGACCATTTCTTCTGTTTTTCTTCATACACGAAAGGTTCCCCATAAACCACAAAGAACTGATTCAGCTGGATCAGAAAACTTTTCAAATTGACATCAGTCCAGCTCCTGAGAAGATCAAATATGGTCTCCAGCATAATATTCCCAGCAATCTCTCTGCCTTGAATCACATTCTTCTTTTCTTCACGCCATAACGTTTCTTTAAGGCGTGTGAACATGCCCTTCGATGGCTCCACACAGATGATGTCATCATATTGATGCCAGTCACCTTTCAGAAAAAAACATGGGATTTCAGATTAGTAATCAAAATGCTGTTACCAAACAGGCAGATGTGATTACAAATGACCCAAATGAGGGTTGCATTTACCTTCTTCATTGAGGAGATGGGGTTTCACAAACAAACATCTGTTGGTGTGTTGTGTAGAATCCTGTTTGTATATGTACTCATACTCATATTTGCTCTTTTTAGCATGATAGACAATATATTTATATGGTATCGACGTAGACTCAGCTTCATTTTTTTCAGTCAACAGGCTGCCCTCCACCAAAAAACCGTGTTCTCCAAGATCCCTGCGAGAAGAGGAAAAGAAATGTAAATGTACGCAGTGTTAATTCAGCAAGCGCTCTCTGAATTGCTGGTGCAGGGAATTAAACAGTCGAATCCCAGACATGGTCACAGAGAACATTTTTTCACCTCCACCTGAACCTCACTGACTCTTCACTGACACTTCATTGAAAAATAAGTACCTGCTCACAGACAGCTCAACAGCATCTTCTTCCCATGACCCAATGCACTTTCCAGCCCGGATGAAAATACGATCTTCATTTGGATTAAATTTGAAATCTTTTGAGAGAACCGCATGGAAGTAAATTGTGAGCCTGTTACGTGCAGCAATGGTCTTGCTCCTGGTCAGCCTACAAAGCAAAAACGAATACAGTGAATACACATGTTGTAAAAATAACACAGACATGAAACTGGCTGATCTAAAACTAATGTGTGCAACCATCTGAGAATACATTATCACCTTTTGGGTGGAGGCACAGATTCTTTGTCATCCTTGCTGTCATCTTTACTTTCCTTGTCAGCGTCTGAGGTTTGAGCTTTGGTTGAGTCCTGCTTGCTGCCGGACTCCTGAACCACCATGGGCTCTCCTCTCCCCTCTGGGTCCACACTGGAGCCTGTGCTGTCAGCCTGTTCAAGTAGCATTACATATATACCTTAAACTCTTACGCTAAAAGAATAAAATGACACCTTCTGTTGAGAATGATTCATTTTCATCCACTTTAGTCAGCATTACCTTTGATGGTCTTTGAGGGCCAAAAACCATCTTTTGCTCAGCTGCAGGCTTCTGTTTCTGGTCCTGTTGATTCTTTCCCTTCTGTTTGGTTTGTCTGTTGTTATCTGTTGTCTGTTTCTCATCCGGGTCCACGTTGGCGTTCTGGTCGAGTACAGGCTGTTTGGTGGCGGCCGTGTCTTTCTTGTTCTTTGAGTTTTTCCTGTTTTCCTTTTGCTCTTTAGGGTTAGTGGCCACTGTCCCTTTGCCTGAACCTGACTGAGGAGTCGTACCCTTGCTGTCCTCTGAGATGGGCTGCTGAGTCGGGCTGTCAGTCGGTGCCGTCTTCTGTGTCTGATCCTGAGTTGATGTCGGTGCATTGTTCTCTCTCTCATCAGGGTTACCTGGAGCTTCCTCGGAGCCTCTTGCCTCTGTGGTGGCAGCGGTTCCACTCTGAATGACTTGTGTGTCTTCAGATGGCCCAGCAGGAGCGTTCGCTGCTAAGGAACTTGGCTCGCTCTCCAGTGAGGTGAGCCCGTCTTGGAGTGAGTCTGGCGTTTCATCCATTGCATTGCTTGAGCTTTCACTGTCAGAGGACTCTCTTTCAGCCTTCGTCTTCTGCCCCTGGTTGCCATCTTTCTTCTTTTTGTTCCTCTTCCTCTTTTTTTTCTATGACCAGAAGGTATAGGGTCAGAGTTACGAACTCCTTTACCGTTAATGTTTAATCTAATTATAGTCAACATATTCTTGGTATCATTGGCAGATTTTAGTTTTCTAAAGATCTAAGCTACTTATTTTAAAAGCTGTTCCAAATTATGCAAGTGCATGATAATTAGCATGTTATTATTAGAACTGATGGACTCTTTTGAACTGAACTTTTGAGCATGTCCAAACATCAACTACAGGCAGAACAAACCTTAATATAATCATAATAATTCTTTACAATGCCATCAATAGAAGAGATGAAGGCATTCTGACTTAACTCCTGCGTAATGAATTTTTGCCTTGTAGAATGTGGTGGAAATTCTTGTGAGCTGACGGAGGGAGTTCACCAGGAGACTTCAGATGTCTTAGGCAGAAGTATTTATTGCAGGCTTGATGCATCAAGAAGAAGTTGATGAGCAACACAATGTCCACAAGTGAACCAGGGTAGTGCCACACCAAACTCTGAAGATGTCCTTTCTAATGGGGTGTATAAATACCCATACCTACGTATGCCCTGACATCCAACCCTCTAACCGAGGACACCTTTGACATAATTCCTTTAAAATGAGACCTCAAGCATTCTTCCTCGAATCGGTCCGGTATCTGTCTGTACAGTTTATCTATAAGACCTTGGCTACCTCTGTAGTAACATCAGGAGAAGAGAATTCCTGTCTGATGTCTGCTAGAATGGTCTCTAAATATTATGTTAATGTGTCTGACATTTCTGTGTTATCCAACCTTGAGACCTTTGGGTGCCTGACTGTACAGAAGGCCTGTGATAGAAAATTCTCTCACATAGAATAACTTTTTGTTGCCCTCAGTTGGTAGTTTCTGACTTAACTAAACACTGATAAACAAAACAATTGCAACTGTTTGCACTAAGAGAAAATACTGGGCAGCAATGACAAACAGATGTTAGATGTTTTAGAGTTTCCCTAACATTAAAAAAAAGCCTGTTTGACAATTGAGAGATTAACAATGAAAAAGTCACTAAATGATGTTTTCCAGGGTCAAAATTGGGAAGCGAGGCAGCGCAGTGAGTTACACTCACCTTTTTCTTTGGGTTGCTGATGGTCTCATCGTTCGGTCGTTTGGAGGATTTATTGGGATCCTTGCTGTCCACAGGTGGGGTGTTTTTCTGTGACACTGATTTCTCAGCCGTACCTTCCGAGTCTGACACCAAGGCTTTGGGCTGGTCTTCTTTATCTGGATTAAATATACATGGTATACAAATCAGACCGCATCCAGAGACGTGTGAAAGTGCCTGTGACTATTAGACTGAATGAGAACACACAGCGCTGTGTGCTCTGGGAGTAATCAACAGTCTATTGCTGTAGGCTAATTTGCATTCCAACCAAAACCAAATCAAATCAGATCATGTAGCCGGTATAAACTCTGACCTTGTCGAGACCAAGATTTGAATAATGTATTCAAACCCTGCAATGAATATTGTTTTGACAGCAATCTCCAAATGAATGAATAAAATCATAACATGGAAAAGCTGCACGTGTTATTACTGGCATCCCATCTGGGCCTTTCACTGCTTACCAGCCATAACAGCTGGTACTGTTTTCACTTTGTGAGTCTGTGTGTGTGTGTGTGTGTGTGTGTGTGTGTGTGTGTGCGATCAGGGCAAAATATGGTCTTGGAGACACCGCAGCACTAGTTTTGAGTAGTTGCCAGATGTTTATATGTCTGTGTGTCTCTCTGTGGTCTGATTTTGTCAGTGCAATAGTGTCACAATGGTGCAAGATGCAGACATGAAACCATACAGGTGTGTAGTTGAGATCAAAATGAAGGCCAAGTATGAAGGTGGGTGTGGTCCGACCCACGAGAACTGAACACTTACATAATCAGCAATGACTGCTGAGTACTCATGGGTCAACAGCATGTCGACGGGTGTCGCTGCTGGCTTGATCAAGCAACAAGATGGTCTATATCTGTACTTCTGTTTTAATTACCGGTTAAAAACAAAGAACGCCGAAGCTTGAACAGTTTGTCACGCGGCACAAGTTTGCATTTTCCCCACGGACTCTGCATAAAGCAGGTCACAGTATAGACCTTGATCTCAAATGAGTTACACAGCATGTAAAGACACTGTTTGTTTAAGCCCGACCCGTCCTACTGTCTACAAAAGTGTGGTCCGATAACGCAGAGACGCTGCCATCTTAAGGTAAGAGAATAACCCTGACGATGACCACATAAAGGTTATCAGTGTTAATGTGGAGTAAGAGGAAACTTCTTATGTCTGACGAATTAAACTCTGGATGCTGAATTAACACAACATTTTATACATTGTGTGGACTTAATTAATTAAATCCTGTCAGTAAAAATCTGATATTAACCCACATTTCTGAATGAATGTACTCACCCTGTGTCTTTGCAGATTGGACATACAGCTTCTGGCCACACTGGCTGCAGAACTTGGCTGTCTGCTCCAAAGCATCATGGCCACAACGATAGCACTTCATCTTCACGCTGCAGTGATCTCTGCAAAGGGAGAAGACCGATTAAACTGAAATGCACATTAAGGACCAACCCTGTAGCAGAACCCTTTCACTTTCAGTTCTGCCAGTTGAGGCCTCACGAGACAGTGCTCAGCGTTGCAAAACATCCTCCGGGTTTCTTTCATTTGGACTTGAGCAGTCTAATCTAATCTAACCAAGTGACTAATAAACATTTCATTAACTGTTTGAAAAGGAAATGACGATGTTACAGTGGCAGTGAGCCACTGCAGGCCCACCTTCAGTCCCAATAATGTCCAACATTAAACTCACTTCAGCCAAAGAGGGGAAAAAACTAAGAAGCCTCACTGAGCACTAGAGAAATTAAGAAGATAGTAAAGGACAGTAGCTACATTAGGCAAAGCAGTGTATTTCATAAGATAGGATTTTATCTTTCATAAGGAATCACAACTACAAGATAGATTTTTTTTAATATAATTGATTAAACGCGCAACATATTTGTTAGGAGTCAGTGAAAATTACGAGAACGGATTCAGTGACGTCACTTGCAATGATCTATACGTACTTTATTTCCTTTTAAGGACACAACCGTTCATCAAAACCCATGTGATTTGTGGCTACAACCTGGGGAAACACTTAGCTTGAATGTTTAAACGCACACAGAGCAGAGCTGTGATTGAGTTTTGCCGAAGTTGTCCAGACATGTTTCTGAGAATCGTCTGTCTCATCTAAACGGTTAATCAGAGTCAGAGGGCAAAAAGACTCTGAGCAAAGTTTATGGCGCCAAACTTTCATTCACACTGTGAATCATTATTTTTATGAAAATCCATACAAGAAATTCATGTCTGCAAATCATGACTGTGAAAAATGCAGAGAAAACATTGCAAATAATTGAAAGAGAGTTTTCATATTTACAGACTTAAAGAATGGACAAGTAATTCCAGTAAGGAGTGATTCCTCCTTTCAATGAAAAGATCTTTGTCTATATAGTTTGCCCAATCACGTGTTTTCTTCGTAAAACGTTCTGGTAGGTCACTTCCTGTTTCGATTCCAACCTATAACCTCATTTGACAACAGCCTAAAGTGGAAACTAAACAAACAAACAGTAGCAATTGTTATTATAGTTGCACGTACGACACATTAATGAACTGCATGAACGACCCTGTGCTACACTAAATAAGTGTCCTGGCGACATGTTAGCGGCGAATTAGCTAACTAGCTTACTAATTCGCTCTATAGCCCGCCAGTGTTGTACTGAGCTGCGTATATTTGCTAAAAAAAACATTAACTGGGTCAGTTTGCTCCTGACTCGCTTCCCAGACCAAGAAAACAGCGCAATAAAATGTGCAGGTGCAAGGACAAGTGTCAAACAAATTACATTCAAACAAGCCAGACTTACACAGAAGAGTCCTGTAGCACCGAGGTCTGATGGCTGCTGCAGCTCGTCGGATTAGTTTATTCCTTGTTTGTCGTAACGTAATGTCTGACGTTATGAGTCGCTGCTTTGTGCAAAGCAGCGACACACGTTTTCGGAGTCTCACCTGAACTGATGGCTCTTTCCTCTGCTTTCACAAAACGGGAAGCCCAGAAGTCATCTCTGCCGAACCTGCGATGAACCGGCAGTCACATGCATGTCCTCCACTTTCCGCATGTCCTGTAAAGTTTCGTTTTGTAAGAAATGGGCGTCAACTATCAAAGCTGACTTTCTTAATGACTTATGATGGAGTTTCCCTGACTGATCAGTACTCTCTGTACTGTCAAATGGAACCGATCGACTTCCTCTTTGACACTCACTAATTCAATTTTTTAATTTTCTGGGGTGACATGCAGTACATTACAGCTTAAGCTGGTAGTTGCACTGACATTGTCTGCAAAACATGCTCAGCAGGTTATTAGAAGCTAGTTCAACACACATGATTGAAACCCCATAATGAAATAAAGGTCAGCCCTGGAAAGCATGATTGGCTGGTAGATAGAGAGCCATGAACCACGTGGTGCATTAAAATGATTTATGGATTGTGGGGATTTTTCTTTTTGTATTATTTTCATTAGGAGCCGTTTTCCAAGCTGTCATGGAATATTAAACGTACTGAAGAGTAACACTGTCACGCTGCTTGATGGCGTTTAGCTCCAATTTAAATGATACTCTTCATATTTAAAAATGTGATGTTCTGTCTCACATAAGGATTGTGAGACAAGTGGGCACATGTTTTGTTCCAGTCATGCATGCAGAAGTTAAAATAAGTATTGTTCCATGATATCACTCTTTAGTTATGTGTCAAAGGTTTCGGGTCTGAAGAGAAACATGACTGCTGGTGGCTGTGTTTCACTGTCTCTTTGGCTATGAGCACATCCAGCTGCATGTTGCTCAGTGGCCAGTAATGGAAACTCTCAGACGTGTGAGTAAGAAAATAACTCTCACTTGATCAATATAAGGAAAAACATTCAACACATAACCCATGTTGAAAGAAAACTAAAATAATGACTGAATCTAAACAGAAGGAGGAACGCATGCTTTTAACACCAAATAAACAAAACATGAGAGGCATTTGACACAATGCAAGACTTCTTAAAACATATAAGAAACATTAGACTATACATTTGACGCGTTTAAAAAAGAAACTGTGAGAATTACAGAGACAGCTTTGTTTCATTGCATGGATTCAGGCCGAGTGATAAGATAACATAACCTTTACTGATCCCACACCTGGGAAATGTCATTGTTACAGACAGCAAGAACAAAAAGGAGACGTAGGAAAAGAACAAACACACAATAAAATCAATAATCATGTACATTATGTACAAAAAATAGTATAAAAATAAGATTGTCTTGAGAAGGACACTATTGCACTGTAGAAAATATATGACAGTAAAAAATATATAAGTAATGTATATATAAGCAGTAAAAAAAAAATGTAATATTGCTCAAGATAGCTGCACAGATTTAATGTATATTAACAAATGTTAACATAACTATTTGTAGCTCTTGCATAATGCTCTACTATTACATATACTACTACTTCTACTTCAGATTCACAGCAGTGGAAACATGCTCAACCTGCAGATGTTTACTGTTATACTGAGCCTCCTGTGACGCCTGTCTGATGACCTTTTGTGCTGTTATGAGCTGTGCCTCTCTACAGCTCTCACATGATACCCACTCACCCACTGAGGAGGGTTGTGTGTTGCATGTATTGGAGCAAGGGAGGCAAAACATGTACCCGTCTTAAGATGCTGTGCCCTTAAATTGTCAGCAGAGGGCACAATAACATGGAATTTGAAGACGTGGGTAACAGTGCACCATAGAGTGCAAGGACCCTGCAATTTTCTTTATTTCAACCAGAAGTCTGAACTGAAGGATTTCACATGAGGACATTGGCTCACCTGGGGAAAAAAGTTTTCTTGCTAGATTGGTATTTCTGTTTCATTTTTGTGCAGGAGCATACCCATGCCAACTCCCATGCCACTGGTGTTACATTCAGGCTGTCAGATACAAAGGTATTGAAACCATTCTTGCACGTATAAAGTCTCAGGTACACTATAGAAGAAGCACATCAAAGCCATTTTGTCCACTGTGATACTGCAAATAAGAGCTGGCATTCATGTGTAGTTACTCATGATGAGTGTTTGCATATTCAACGCGCAGGTGCGTTGTTTCACCCACATTCATGACTGAAGTTCTGGAGGACAACCTTCAGTGTGAAGGAAAGACTACTGAATGCTTATGAGCTGTGAGTAAAGTTGTTTCACGTTCACCACAAGCGCAGTTGTCGCGGTTTTGTTGTTTTGCTCTCATTTGTCCAATCTAATAGTTTGCACCTCACATAAAAGTCGATTACATTTCTTTCACATATTTCCATGTAGCACAGCCTGTTGCACCTGTTGCAATTGTCTGTAGCCAAGGTTGGGTGTATCATTTTAGGAAGCTACTCTTGGGAACCTCGGGAACTGAACACTACAGCGAGCAGATGAACTTAAAGACAGTGCCAAAACCACAAAACAAGAGTGTCTATAAAACACTGAGCACCAGAAAGCAACTTAACAGCCAGTTGGTGCACATTTGATCCAGAGGCATGAAGGAAGAAATACAATAAGACGCATTAAAAAAAGCACATTCTCTTCGATGAAACACTGAGATATTTTTGATGATTGTGATATTGAATTTGCTTGCTGGCAGACTAGTGGAAGGAGTGTCAGCAGGGACTGAGCCTCACAGTCACTTGGGTTCTCTAGGTGCACCTCACAACATCACTGCAACAGTAGAAATGATGCATATCAACACATTCATTCCCTGACCGGCATGTAAAAATTTCCCCTTAGATTATGTTTCCACAGCCAGGATGTGCATCACCTTTACAGACCAAGCTAACATAACAATATGAGAGTAGAAGCTGATGGCAAATTTTATTTCACATGTTCCAGAAATCAATTTCACACGTCTCATTTTCTTTATCGATAGCCTCAGTGCTGATCTTCAAAATGCGTTGACTGCAACCTCAGATGAAAATTTAACGAGATTCTGTTGAGCGCTCTTTTGGTTTAAAGGGTTAGTGTTAATGAGAAGATGTAATGATTTATCTTCACTGCGATGCTTGTACAGTACATCTTACACGTAGAGAAAAAATCATAAACCAAACACCCTCAAGACATTGTGTTGAGAGTCTCAATATATGAAGGGTTCAGCGGTTGGTGCCTGAAAAAAGAAGAAAAACATGTTTGCACTTAAAAACCGCCTTACAGAAAGCATTACTGGTGAAATGTGTAAGTTCTTGCTGAGCCTTACCTGCACACTGTGCTGTAAATCACACTTTCGTCATCATGACGGGGGTCCATCTGCTGCTGCCTGCAGGTGATACCGTTTATGAACACGTGCTCGTCATGCAACGTAAATGGTTCTTTGAGAAACAGGTAACAGGTGTAAGAATACAGAGAATATGTATATATAGCTCACATGTTTGTCTTTCTCCAGGTGTGAAAGTCAACAGTTGCGTAGATGATTTCTGCCGTGGCTCCGTCACACTGGTTTCTCTCTTCTGATTGGCTGCGGTCAAAAACAGGCCAGTTGACATAGTCTGTGTTCTGAATGTAACAACACATGATGAATTAGTGCTGAACAGAGTGAAGAGCATCCAATAAGGGTGAGGTTTCAGTTTGCTTATAATAACTTGCTTAACATGTTCGCAAACTCTATGCATCTGACATTTTAACATGTAATGTACTGCATACCGTACGTATGTCATCCAAAAATAAGAAGCACATTAGAACCATAACAAACTTTGAGTAGTTGATATAATGATAGCGCCACCTGTATGTCCTCCTCACAGTCGGTCTCTGGTGCTCTTGTCCTTTTTCTCTTGAGTCTGAAACACATAAACAGGCTTTCATCATCGAATGATTGCTGTATATGAGATATAATGGTGATACAGTGTGAATACAGCTTACCTTGTGACAGCAATGACAGCAGTCACAACCAGAAGCACAGTAACAGTGGGAATAATAAGTACGGCTTTGAAAAATGTTGCCCAGTAATCTGTGTGATAAAGGGAGCGTGTTAGATTTGTGAGAGCACGATAATAAAATCCTCAAAGTCAAAATGATCCTTAAAGAAACAAACAAAAGAAAGATGCTGCAAATGTGGCCCGACAGTCGATGAAACACGATAAAGTGCTCTTTACAGAAGCCCAGTGTTCAAGACAACATGAAAGTGTCCGGCTAGAGGAAATCCACTACCTACCACTGCCCCTCAAACAGCCTGAGTCCACTAAAGGACTACTGGTATGAGCATTTAAATCAACTTACCTTTAATCTTTACAGTCACAACTGAGGACTTCTGACTTCCATGTTTATTGGTGGCACGGCATAAAAACTGACCTCCGTCAAAAGAGAGGAACACAGGCCGGTGTCCTACAGCCATAATGTCATCACTTTCATTTATTTTAAACCAAGTGTAATTCTCCACTGGGGGGTTTGCATGACTGCTGCAGGTCAGGCTGATGCTGCTGCCAGCATACACCTCCATCGATGGGCTGACAGACACTGATGTGTTCTTGGGGCCGTCTGAAAGAAAACCAGAGCTGCTATCTGTCAGAGAAATCATGTGGCAAACTCTCACATTGGTTATTTTAGCATTGGAATATTGTGCAAATCAAGGGGGTGATTTACAAGGGTTAGCACATTCAGAGACGCCGTACTGTAGATTTAATTTTCCTTATCTAAAATCCGCTGATCTTGCGTCCAATACTTACGTTCAACATCAATAATCACAACTGCCGAACTTGTTCCTGTGTGCGTCTTTAGAGAACAAGTGTAGTTTCCAGAGTCTGTGGAGGTCATGTTGCGTAAATAAAGCACAGGTCCTTCATTTATGGGTTCGCTGTTCTTAAACCAGGAGAAAGCCGATGAAAGTTGACCGTCATCACAGCCGTTTACGCAGGTCAGATTCACAGAGTTGCCTTCCTTCAGTCTTCCATTCACATTAGCCTCTGACATCAAAATGTTCAAATCTGGAAGAGGAATGTACGGCTTCAGTGGGATGAAGTGCAGAGAAGATTCACAGCTATAGTCAGCTTATGAAAAAGAAAAACTTACCAACAACCTTTAATGTTGGGCCGCCTGTACCAGTCCATTTCCTCTTTTTGTTTGTAATAAATCTGAAGGCATATCCTCCTGCATCAGCATGCTCCACTTTGTGTATTTTTAAAGAGCAATTATGTTGTTTGTCACCAATATACTGAAATCCTGAGGAATTATCAGTTGTGTTGCTGTCCAATATGAAAGGACCACGATAAATATTATACTTTGTATGACCCCACAGAACTCTGCTCACTCTCAGTTTGTCAGGATAGTAAAATGAACACGGAATGACCACAGATGAGCCTTTTACAGCACAGATGTGTTGCTGTTTGTATTCCACGTTCCACGGATGGCAAAGAGCACCTGGAACAAAAGTAATGACGCATAAATAATTAAGGATTTAAAGTAACCTTACATGAGATTTAAATGTTGTACTTACCACATAAAAGCAGCAGCATCAGTGGCCACTTCAGGTTCCTGTGTTCAACACACATGTTGAAACTCTTTCCAAGCAATCACAAAGCTCCTATTTGATCAGTTTTGATACTCAAAGTGCACAGTTAGGGGTGTCTCCTCTCTTCTTTCTCTACTAAGCAAAGCTTCCTGTAATGTAAAGTTTTGGATCGTTGTCAGCTCAGCCCCTGAAATCAGGTCACGCATGCCACGGGCTCAATGCACGGCTTAATTTGAGTGGTATACATATGAAACCAGGCTCTGCACACAGGAAGTATACCCCACGTTAATGATGGTGTTTTCTTGTGGGTAAAGCAGAGTCAGAGGCAAAGTGATGTTTGCTAACACAATTAGAAAATACTGACTAAGTGTCTCTGTGCTGCAGTCGAGCACTGACTGCACTCACTTCTTTTAGCATTTTGAATGTTTGGTAACTTGAATCTTAACTGCCAAACTATAATGTCTGCATACAATAAGTGATCTGTTGTACATTTTATATGCTGTGCCAGTGCAAAACATCAGCTATTAAATGGGAACTCTGGAAATTTTACACATTTTTGTTTATTGGTGTAGGTGAGTACTTCTGCATTTGAAAAATAAGTTTTATGAAGCCTTTTGTGGGTCCAGAGCTGCATGAAGTCTGTTAAATTGCGTCAAGTGATGTCACATAAAATACAAAAAATGTATTTCATTTTATTTTCTCTCTATGTTATTTTATTACTGTAAGGTCTAAATGCTTTTTTATTTTGTTTTGGCTTTTTTACTCAATTCTTTGGTCTAACTTTGATCTATTTCATTATATGGTATAACTATCATTAATATTATTAATGTAGCTTTTAAATCTATTTTATTTTATCAATTTTCATCATTTTTATTTTGTCTTTTTAATCTATGTAATCTACTTTTCGCTCTATGACAGTCTACGCTTGTTCTGTCTTATTGGCTTGTTAGTCCTCTGTGAAGCACTTTGAACCGCCCTCAACTGTATGAAAGGTGCCATACAAATGAAGTTTCTAAGAAAGACCACAGAGCAGATTAAAGAATGTTTTGCTCTTATTTGTCCAATAATAACAGTATGTATCTCACATAAATGTCTGTCTTTTTTTATTTCATTCACATATTTCCAGTCTTTAATCGAACCTTTTGCAATTGTCAGCAGCTTTATTTGCAGTTGGAAGCACACTTTAGACAACTCTTGAGAAGCTCAGGAACTAAAGAAGATTCAAAGCCAATGAACTTTAACAGTGCCAAACCCACAAAACAGGAGTGTATGTGATTTGAGAACACTGAGCACCAGAAAGCAACTTAACATCCAGTGGGTGCGTGCACATCCACACACATTTGACCCAGAGGCATGATGAAAGAGGCGCAAAAACACGCATTACAAATACCAGACTTTTTTCTTGAGACATGCTTGATCTACTGACATTAATTTGGGTTGCCAGCAGACACATTGAAGAGCGTCGTGTGCCCGTATGGGGCTCTGACTCAGTTGCTTTAAGGAGAACAGTGAAACAGCACACTGCGCTGGAGTGAAGTTTTATGAATTCTCCTACACACAGCCAACAGAATCACTGCAGCAGCGCGGAAAACGATGAGCAAAACATTTATTCCCTGGAAAGCATGTTTGAATAAATTTCCCACCAGATTATGTTTTGATGCCAAGGGGTGCATCACGTTTGTGACTCTTGGTCGTGTCTTTTTTTTTAGTTACAATTACAAAGTTTTAAGGGGAAGATGTGTTCCAAATACTTCCCCATGTTTTATTGTTGTATGGATTATAATATGTATCTTTATCGTAACGCATATGCACTGCATCCTTGTAAAATATAAGGACGTTAAAAAAAGCAAATACCCTCAAAGCATTATGTTTGCACACCTATGGCTGCGAAATGGCAAGTGCTTGTTGTCAAATTAGGGAGGCTCAATTAATGAAGGGTTAAAAGGTTGGTTCCTGAAAACGAGAGAAGATTTTTGCACACAATCTGCCTCAAGCAAATAATTGTTCATTAAATGTGTAAGAGTTTCCTCAGCTTTACTTGCACACTGTACAAGAGATGGAATATGTTACATTGCTGTCAAATTAACGTGTGTAACGCTGTAAATCACATCTTCATCATTATGGGAGACCATCTGCCGTTTACTGCAGGTGATACAGTCAATCAGTGTGTGTGCCGCCGAGGCAACAAATGTGACAGAAGGGGATAAGAACTGTAAAAACACCTTGCACGTTTGACCTTTTTTCGTTGTTGACGTCAGTAGTTGCATAAACAAGTTGGGTTGTTCCTGCCTCACACTGACTTTCCTCCTGTGATTGGTCAATATTCGTTTTTATTCCTTTTATTTGTCCCGCGAGGGGAAATTCCAGAGTTGCAAATGAGCCAGTTGATATGCTCTATATTCCGCACACAATCATGAAGAAATAACAAGATTAATCTGCGTCAAACAAAGTCCTCCTCTTAAGTCTATCTTTGTATCTTGGTTATGAGCTGATGTGAGACTCTTCTACCCACACAACAAAAACAATCTGTGTTTCCTTATCTGAGGTGCATCATGTATCTGTTATTTAGCAGAGACTTAGGATGTGGGTTCCACTTGCCTTTCACCTGCTTAACTCCGTTGCAGACAACCTCAGTGCAACTGACAGCCTGAATTACAGTCTAATGTATATAATGCAGGCCACAAGAAAGTCAGACTACAGAAAAATGTAGAGGAGCGATGAGCTAAACAGTCAGAAATAGCAGAGCCACTGGTGCGTCCTCCCCACAGTCTGCCTTCAGTGCCCACTTCCTTTTTCTGCTGAGCCTGAAACAGAGATACGGAATCATTGCTTTTAATTATAATCCTGAGCAGAGCCCTGAGCAGTGGAAAGTAAATGCACTCAAACGCTGTATTTAAGTAAAATGTTGTGGTACTTTATACCTCTAGTCCACTACAAGTCAGAGATAAATATCAGAATTTTTACTCCACACTACATACAACTCTCCAGTATTTCACAAAAAAAGCAGCAAAGATTTGAGAAAAGTCCAAAAACTTCAAACAGATAAGGACTTTGTTTTTTCTTCTTTCTTCTCTCACTGATCATCTCACGGCCCTTCAGGTTTATCTTGTGACCTTTCTGAAGGGCCGTCCCAGAGGTTTGGAACCACTGGACTAAACTCTGACTGTATAGAAAGCAGCTAAAACTACCTTCACCTTGAAGCCAGTTTCCAAGGATTTTGAATGAATGGCTTTTAGCTGTAATGGAGTATTTTTACACTGTGCTATTAGCACCTTTTACTCAAGTACAAGATCTTCCACCACTGAACCTGAGCAATGAATAACATATTGCAAGGACCTTATTTGTGGTATTTGATACTTCAGGCCATCTAGCACTTTACACAAGCATTGCTCTCTCTCAAGAGCCTCATCTAAAGGCTTCGTCATTCATCTCTGCATGTCCCTGTGAAGTTACACGTATGTGCTCAGCCAATCAGGATGCTCCCTCTCAACCCTAATGGCCCCACAAAAGAGAAGAAGCTGCCCTTCCTTATCTACATTTCTTAGACAGCAGCAGATGATATGAGACCCTTTCAGAGATGGAACATGTTACACTGCTGTCAGATTAACGTGTGGAAGGGATAATAAATACAGTTTACCTCCTGACGGCAATAACCGTGGTCACAATCAGAAGCACAGCGACAATAAGAATGGTAAGTACATCTTTGGCAAATATAACCCTGTAGTATGCTGTGAAACAAAGGCAGTATGTAAGCTCTGTGAGAGCTTTGTTTCTTTATTCAATCTCCAAACACAAGGCATGAAATACAAAAGAGATTAATTCAATTTATCGTAATGTTCTGTTTTCTAACTCGTTGCTAACAAGAGGTCTAATTTGCCCCAAACAAGGAACATCACTATAAAATACTGTACATTTGTTTGTCTGTGAATGACAAAATAAACAGAAATTTGCTCATGTATATCCTGTAAAACACAAAATGTTTGTTTATTTGGTACAACCTTGCTGTGGCTTCAGGAACAAAGACCAGGCCCTGAACACATCCCATTTCCACATGAAAGCATTTTGACTTACCTGAGTCATTCATTTTCCCTTTGACTCAGTTTTCTCACCCCTTCCCCCTCAAACCCCTCTTTCCTTTTCTCTCGCCCTTGTCTCTAGTTTGAATACAGGAAGAGGGGGCTGAGGGCTTTAACCGAAAATCCAAGAACATCAGAAGAGGCGGCTCCCCCACCCAGAGTCTCAGAAGAGTTCTGACCTCCATGTTTATTGGTGGCACAGCATAAAAACTGGCCTCCATCATCAGAGAAGAACACAGGGTGATGCCTTACAGCCATAATGTCATCATTTTCATTTATTTCAAACCAATTCTCCATTCAGGGCATGCGTGGCTGCCGCAGGTAAGAGTGATGTCGCTGCAGCGTCGACCTCCATCGATGGGCTGACGGAGACCGATGTTCCTCTGTGTGTCTTTGGTGTAGTTTCCTTTGTTTCTTGATTGTTGTTGCACCAGGAGAGATGAGGAGCAGATGAAAGGTGACCACCATCACAGCCGTTTATGCAGGTCAGATTCACAGAGATGCCTTCCTTCAACATCAAAATGTTCAAATCTAGAAGAGCAATGTACTGTTTCAAACTTTGCAGGTTGCAAGTTTTAGAAGGAAAAAGACTGCAACAACAACAGCCCTTAACGTTGGCCTAACACGACCAGACCTGCTTTTCTTGTTGTTTACAATAGATCAGACTATGTATCTTCTTGCATCATTAACAATTGTGATGTTTGTCACCAACATACTGAACTCTCGTGGTGGCTTGAACCCATGAGACGACGAGACTTTACGTGACCCCACATGACTCTTCCCTGTCAGCTTGTCGCAGTGGTGAAATGAGCCAGGAACGACGGCAGATGATCCTTTGACTGCACAGATACGTCGCTGCTGATATCCCACTTGCCATGCACTGCAGAGAACACCTGAAATAGATGGATTCATTCAAGATTAAATCGTTATAATAAAGCATTAAATGACGTGTCAGCGTTGTGCTTACCAGTCTGTGTCAAGGTTCTGTGGTCAATGTACATGTTTCCAATCACAATCAAGTCAAATTATGGTTGTACTTGTCGGTCTTCTACTCAAAACAGACAGTGAATGAGGATTTGTCTTGTCTTTTTCTGGCTCTTAATGCCACACTGTAAGTACAGCTGCCTGTAATTAAAAAAAATAAGGCCTTAAGTTGAAAGTTCTCAGCCTGTGAAATCAGGTCGCTGTCACCACAGACTCAGTGCACCACTTCATTTTTTTCTATTTGAATGTAAGTAGAAAACCTGCATCCTGTGCAGCCCGGTGATGCTTTGTTGTGGTCACATCAGAGCTGGCAAGATGAGCAAGGTGCAGACCAAGTGTAACTATTACTGTTGCATCAGTGTGTCAGAGGTTTGTATCTTTAAATCATTTACTTGCCATTTGATCAAATTTATGGTCAACAACAGTTCATAACGAGAAAGTAAAGTACTGTGGATGTAGGATTAGATTTGGGCTGAATGTGAAATGCTTTTCCTTGACAGTGATAAACACATGGGAAAAGCTAATGTCATTATAGTGTAAAATCACTTTATGACTGAATAAAAAGAGAGAAACCTCTCAACAACAAGGCATTCAGGTAGTGCATTGTATGAGTCAGCCTCTGTATGCATTCTGGTAGTACTGTCACATGTCTGAGCACTTTAGCTTTCAACCAACCTATGAATCTTAAAAGTGTCTCAAGAATCATTTTATTTTATTCAACACATCCCAGTTTTGTCAGTTATCTGCTTTATTCTCCCTTAATTATCATCGTTACCATCAACCCTTCATTGGAGGATTATATTATATTACATATTTCAACCAGAGCTGGCCAGGAGGAGCATGTGTGCGTGCGTGCGTGTGTTGGTGTGTGAATGGCCCACTCCGGGCCACTTGTCGTTGACGAAACTGCTGGGATGATCACGGGGTCCCTATAAGTAGACTGTGAAAAGCAGGATCCGAGCAGCGAGCGGTGACCACACTGAAGACAGAAGGACCAAGCATCAGTGCTCGACATGGAGACGCTCGCTAAGCTCGTGTTCCCCATCGTGATCATCTCCGTGCTGGTCGCCTGCAGTCCGACGCAGGCATGGTACAAGCAGGTGGCCGGTCCGAGCTACTACTCTGTTGGCAGGGCGTCCGGCTTGCTGTCCGGTATCCGCAGGTCACCGTACGTCAGGAGAGCCGAGTCGGAGCCGTCAGACAGCGGAGAGTCTCCAACCAACAGCGTCTTTTCTGACTTAACACCCCAAAATTTCATCCTGAAGACGATGGTCAGTGCTCGATTTCATCTAGGCGTTTTTAGTTGGTTGGGATCGCCATTACGCATGAGCGCAAAAGTGAATTATCCACATTTAAAAGTTTGATTGTTTAACCTGAGTATGGCATTTTCTTTAAAATTACTGAACACCAGCTGCTGGCTTTCTTACTGGTGTAAGGATTGTTGTTTTTGCACTGTAGCACAGGTGACAAAGTGTTCAGGTCTGCGCAGTGTAAATCCCTTTCATGACAAGTCTGTCATGGATTATTACTGATAGAGATAAATGAAGCATTTCAGCGCAGATAGTGGAGGTAAGTACTTTTTGGCAGTTCAGTCTGAAATAATGCATCCTATTTTACAATCTGCAAAGTTACCAGCAAGTACTACAGTCTCAAATGCAGTACAAAGTGCAGCATTTACCTCTGAAATGATTTCGAATCAAGCAGCATAAAATAGAAACACTGAGGGACTTCATGATCATACTCATGTGCAGTACTCAAGTAAATGTACTTGACATTTTGCTGTTACAGTATGACAGGAGATGAAGTCCATACAAACTTACTACTGATTTGTGTATTAATTCTCCGCAGGGATATCTGTTGTGAAATCACACCATTTGATTCAAGGGCACAGAATTAAAAATCTTTTTTTAATCTAACAGCATCATTTCTTTCTCTCTCTCCAAACAGCCTGTTTGTATCAAAGACATTACACCAAACCTGCGGAGCTGTGAACTCCTCCAGGAACTCAAAGGTTCATTTAAGTGCAAAGCAGACGTCTTCTTCTCTCTGGACTCCTCAGACTGTGAAGCAGACTGAACAGCTGGGATGGATGATCAAGCCTACTTGTTGAAGGCGTCACATTTAAAAACTGTACAATTTCAAGTTTAACGCCGGTGTTATATGCTACTTTTCATTTATCATTTCACCATTTTATTTATTGATTTTATGATAAACCTGTCTTAAAACTTTACGCTGTTAATGTATTAATGTACATATTTGATCTGAGTTTTCATTAATAAATGAATCATATCGCAGCCCTTTGTTGAAGTGACTGAATGCAAAACAAAGAATTTTCTTCTCATCTATACTGGAGATAGCTGCTGCATTTTATTAATTAATTTATTTTTTTGAATAAACAGGTAACTTGCATCATCTTGGTAGTTCACGTATGGGTGATTTAGAAGCATTAAATACGTCAAAAGATTAAAATCAGGAAAACCTCTTATAATTGGTGCATTTTTTCAAGTTATAGTTAACATGCATATATTAAAAGCAGCTGTTCTTTAAAGTGGAAAAGGTATAATAAATACACAGCATTTAAAGTACTTATCAATAAATATTTTATTTAAAATGTTTTAAAATAAATTGAGGGACGTGCAGCTTAAATAACCTCATATTAACCTTATTTGCTGCTTAAAATAAGAAAAAATATTTGCCCACATTAAAACAATGTGATAAAAATGAATATTCCAGTGCTGAAGGACTAAAAACACAGTCTACACAGTCTTCAGGAGACCTTCATAGCAGCTGGACAGCTGCTAGGTTCTCCTTGATGATCTGCTCTACGACCATGTGGAAGACCACCTGAACGTTGGCGGTGTCTGTGGCTGTGGTGAAGTGGTGGTACACGGGCTTGCCGGGGCGGCTGTTACATGATGCGAACATGGCAGTGATGTGGTGGGCTGCAGCGTCCACGTCACCGTCTGCTCCTGGATGGGGATGAAGGAAGAAGAATGACTAACTCATTAAATATTCATACAAAAAAACAATACACTGGCTTCCAGTGAGAATCTGTGCATAAGTTTTCCTTCTCAATCTGCAAATACGCAAACAAAACATGACAGAGTTTGCTTGTCAGTGCTGTGAGTGAGTATGAAATATGTATGACCAGGGCCTGACCAGAATGAATGATAGACACATGAACAGAGGACTGTACGTGAGTGCAGTGATAATCTCTGACCACGAGGAATTCTGATTACCCAGAGGACAGGAGCGATGCAGTGAACCACAAAACAAAAAAAGGAAGAGATGCACATGTGAACAACTCCTCGAGGGATTTAGATACCTCAGAGTTCACATTAGTTTCTCAACTTTGCCAGCACTTGGGCAGCTGCAATGTAAACCAGAGACTCCAAGGCCCAATAGATTGATATTGTTTATGTTGCTTTCAGAATCAGAATTGGCTTTATTGGCCAAATATTGTCACACGCAAGCACTCCAGTTTAAACACTGCACTCAATGTACCTGCATAGAAAAAAGAACATACATCTCAGTGAGGACAAAGAGACAAAAAAAAAATGTTGACATGAAAACTCAACTTGCCTTTATAACTAGAAAGGTAAAATCTCAAGTGCCTTCCAGAGTGTAGGATCTTCTCCCGGAAAAGGTCAGTTTTGTTCATGAGCAGAATCTGAAGGAAAGAGAGAAAGAGAGTCACCAGAGCTGTGAATTTAGAATAAAATCTACAACGACAACATTCAAAAAACCCTCCAGTTGATCCTTTTCAGGAGAGTTTCACTTCAGTATCTGCACAGACATGCTCCGTCTACCTGAAGCCCAATACTGTTTTCACCTCAACAACAGCTGGTATTTTTGGTCTAACCCCAGTAACATTAGGACATTATAAACTGAAGTTTAACAGTGTGAACTGACAGCATCAGCCTCATAACTATTATTTCCATACTGCTGTATAGAAACACTGAAGACTGTGAAAGTTGGAGTCAGTTTAACAAAAAAACCCCACTAAACTCACATAGTGCTGCTCCAGTTAACAGACAGAGGAAAGCCCTGTTGACCTTTCTGCTTTTCTTCTTATTGATTGATTATGCTCTGAGAGTGTGATTACTTTCCAGCAGCCTTGCCTTGAATGCATTATAATGGTCATCATTGCCATTACAAGTTAACCTGCTTCGTGTGGTATTCCAAGGTATCTCCAGTCATTTTCTATAGAATCTCTTCATACTTCTAACTGAGAAAAGACCTGAATACCCAGCATTTACTGTAAAACACAATCAACCTTCGAAAAAAATGACGTAAGAGGAAGTGGCTGGAAGATAACCCGCACCTATAAAGGCCTCCAGTCAATCTAGAGCAAATGTAACTGCTACTGGCCGACAAGTGAGTCATTCATGCTCATATAAATATCCCGGCAAACTGACAGTTAGACAGAAATCAAATTACACCGAATGTTAAACGGTGTTCAGAGCCAACTTACTAAACAGAAATCACCAGCCCCACATCTCAATTACGCTTTGTGTGCTAATTATGTACGTCAGATGCAATCAAAGCCACTCTGCGTCCTGTCTGCTCGGCATGAACGATCATCAAAAAAAGCCGCTCAGTGCTTTAGTCATCTCCGCACATTCAGATGAGGCACGGCCTGTGCATGACACACAGGTAGACGAACAAATCTCCAGTGAAAACCAACTGAGGGAAGTGCACATAAACTCACCAGTGAGCAGCTCCTAAAGACTGTGCTGGTGCAGGTGGATTTAAAAAGTTCAAGACTTTCCTGCAGCTGATTCTAATAAGAGAATATATGGAAAAGAAAAGTTGGGAAAGGCTGGCACCACATTCAGCAAAGGAAACACATGGTATTACATTTGATTTGACTGTCTTTTTCATAACATACCCTTGAAGGGTCCTCCATCAGTGTCATATCATAGCTGCTGAGGGCCACGACAAACAGCACGGCTTGAATGCAGTCAAAGCAGCTGAGCCACTTCCTCCTCTCACTCCGCTGACCCCCGACATCATAAAACCTGTCAACACGCAAAACAAACCCATTCATGCTGAATTCACTCAATGAGCTGCTTACAGCTGATCATATGGAGGGAAAAAAAAGGTTAGTTGTGGAGAGCTCGTGGGTACCGAACTCTCCAAGAACATGATTAGCTGTAGAAATATCATGTGCAAGCTTCACTGATGCCACTGGTGCTGGAAAAGTCTCACTGCAAAGACAGTTAAAGCCTTTTTAAACTACCGATAAAGTGTCTTATTCATAGGCAATAGGGCAGTATTAGGAGATAATATTACACTGAAACACTCAAACCCATTTAAACTATTGGAGCAATCTATTTCAAAATATGATCTGGCACCAAGTGAAGCCGAGGGGTCTTGGTGACACAGGTAATGAGTTCCCATTTGGGCCAGACAGTCTCCAGGTGTATGATTGCGGTACTCATGTCAGAGGCAATGAAGCGTTTATCGCCTGGGTCAAGAGTCAGTTTTAACAAGCTGGGGGACAATGAGCATTGACTGTAGCATTTGACAGCAGTAGCTTCCGCACCGCAGAGAAGAAAATAGTCGCTCATGACCACAAGAAGGCTTTTCTGTTGTTTCGAGATTTAGTGGAGGGGCAAGACCAGACCTGTGAACTGAACTCCTACGAGACCTGAGGAAGCCATGTTTCTGAATCAGGCCAAGAGATGTGAGACTGACTCACTCTGAGGAAGTTTAGAAAGAAAGTCCAGATCATCTGAACTGTAAACAGATACATGGTAAACATAAGCAGATAAAAATATGAACTACTGCAGGGAACATGGAAACAGACTGCACAAAGACACTGTGTTACACTGGTTACATGGTCGGCTGTGGTGCACAAGTTTGGCTTTTTGTGTTGCTTTCGTTGTCGGCTTAGTGGTGCCTGAATAGAAGTCTTGCTTGACTACCTTGAACCACCTTCAAAATGTGTTTTTCTAATCAACGCAAAAGTAAAAAAAGACTTAATATTGCATGAAGTAATGCATGTTGATGCATCATTGAAGAAGCTACAGTACAGTATATACAATATTCATGAATCCTGGTCTGTATGGATTCAGTTTCTTGTGACCCGGACACACTGAATGGCATCGCAGCACAGGGACGAATGCTTGCTTGCTCTGAAAGCACACATCCAAAGGGGAAGGGAGGGAGGTTGGGGTTTCAATGTTTCACTGCTATTCTTCCTCCACATTTGTGGTATTATTCCTGGAATAACCAGGCGGAGAGAAGCCATCAATATTTGATGTCTGAGTCACACTCAGGCAGCCGCCTCCCTCAGAGTTCAGCTTTCGTCAGGGACCCTTCAAGACTTGGTGGTGACGCTGAGTCTCCAGAGGCTCGACAAGCCGCTTTCTAGGACAGCAGCATGTTAATGTGTGTGTGACGACTCCATGAACAGTAACTGAAGCAGAATTCAGCAAATTTTTTAATCATGCATTGCTGACTGATTCCATACCCTCTCAGTCGCCACCAGTTACAGTGAAGATCAACTTCTGTGAATGTGCTTGTAAGCAATCCACACATTTGGTCAGGTGTCATGTGACGACAGCTCTCCTGGTTCAGTTCTGGTCGGGTAGCGTTGTTGCATTTTGTGCTCTCTCTCCCTTTGTCTACTAACCGTCTATTTGCTATCAACTGTCCAATAAAAGGGACAAAAATGCACAACAATGATCACAAAAAAGATGAGGAACTACACTTTCTAACAACTCAAAAGCCACCAATCGTAAATGCTGTGCATCGTCACCAAGCAAGTTCACACAACACATCCAAATGACACAGTGCAACTATGCAAAATTATCAACACATTCCAGGCACAGGTTTGCTAAACAATCAGCTCTTTTAGTTGTTATATCTACACCATAGACTGTATAATGAATAGTGGACGTAGCCAGCGCATCACCCGTTGGTTTGTGCCTCAGGTTTGGATTTGCAGTTGTGGTTTTTGAGCAAGATTTTAACCAGATTTAGGGTGGAGCTGGGGAGGACACGCATTTCTATACCTCTATCCTGACTGGAACTGACAAACAATGTTTATTACACTAAATGAGACCGTAATTTACAAAAGGAACATGGGGCTGTATGGAAGAAGACTTGAAGATGACGATTAAGACCATAAATTCATTAATGTTTACTAAGTCAAGGGAAAAATACAGCCATTTTTTCATAAGCTTACATACAATCAGACTTATTTTTTCGCCCCCTGCTGGCCATCAGAAAGAATGCAGATTTACAGCACAGTCTGTGATCTACACATACGGAATATCTGTATGTGTCTGCAGGTACATAATAAAATACATTTATTATCTGAATCTTGTAATATATCTTGAGCCTTGAGACTCCAGTTTATAATCAAGATTTCTTAGGATTGCTCTTTCGAGGTAATAAGACACTTCACTGTGACATAAAACCTCAACAGCTTGACTTTGCTTGGTTTGAAGGCAGAAGATGCAAGCGGTTCTATTGTCCCTTGAAACTGAAGGAAGGTGAAATATTCAGGAATTCAATTGTCCCACTAACAATAAATGCATTATATGGTTTCCTCAGAGTTTTCCGTGAGCCCATTGTGAATCATTAAAGCTTTTACCTTTATGAACTCAACATACAGCATTATGTTGTCATAGATATCTTTGCACAGCATTATATCACGTTGCAACCACTGTTGAATTTACACTGCCAGTTTAATAAGTCTTACCGAAAGATCATTTCATTAAGTTGAAACTGCGTCTCGATGATTCCACAGGTCCTCACTCTCACTCGCAGAACATCTGCCTCGGTGGGAACGTATTTGGGAGCGATGATTTGGTTCATGTTCTCAAAGAAACTGGAGAGGGAATAGGAGGAGAAAACGTTCACATATCAAAAAGTCAGTTGTGTGCAAATATTTGGGCTGTTTTTAAAAGGAAGTAGTGACATCGTGTTTTCGGCTTCATGATAAGAAGCAGGAGAGAGAATGGAATAAAAAAAAGATGATATCTGGTGCTGCTGCAGGGTTTTTTAACTGTCCACCATGAGTCTGACAGTGTTACAGGGTGTAATGCTAAATTGGTGGAGGGACCTTTTAAATTTGACCTGGTACACTCACAAAAGCTGCTGTCAAAACCTCCAATATCTGCTGTTACCTGAGCTACTGTTCACCAGATGTGTGGCTCCTGCAGCAGGACATGAACTCTACTCAGAGGATGTTTTCACCTTTAATACTGACTGCAGGTCTGTTCTGTGTGATTCATGTTGCTGCAGAACACACAAACTTTTCACCGCTGACTGTGCTGTCAATATATGGGTGAACTTATATAATGTGTGCATAGAGGTAAAGGTGCATCAGCTCTGATTTTCTATATAACTCCACCTGCTGACTTCCATTTGATTTTTTTCTCTCTCTCAACAGCAGTGACTCAAGTTTATAAAAATTAGTGTTAATTAGACTGGATATCTAAACACAGGTCACTTTAACAGTTAATTTTCTGTGACTGCAAAAAAAAAAGTCATTCAAGAAGTCATTTCACACGTCGAGGTGCCCTCAGGTCCTGGGGAAGTCAAGTGTGTCACGACTCGAGTCTAATCCAATATTTCTGGAGGGAGAAATCAATGTGGGGTCCAACAGAGTGAGAAGACTGAAAGAGAGCAAGCCCAGTTTCATATCATCTTCCAGCTCCAACTTTATTGAGTTCCGATAATGAAGCTGTCACATCTTCATCTCTCTCAGTCTGGCCAGCTAGAGTACATTTTGACTTGGCAGACCTCCCTGTTGCCTCAGAGATAAGGACTTCTGCTCAGTCCATTTATTCAAAGTTTATTTAAAAGAAAACTTGCTGGAAAAAAAAAATCCACCTTCACTTTAAAGACGATACACAACTGATGGACGATCAGAAGTGTCATTTGTGATAACTACTTCCTGGTTAACATGTCAATTTCCATCCTGTGTATATATGAACATGTATGTATATACACACATACATGTATATGTACATGTATTTCGGGTGATTTTTTTTACCAAAAAAACTGAACATTTAATTTGACAAAGAGCGCAAGCCAATAACGCCATTTAGCAAAATGTATTCCACACAACACTTCAGTTAATGATCCACACTTCAGCTGATGATGCAACACACACTCAACAGATGATCTATGCTGAGTGCAGCTTTTTTTGATGAACAATTGAAAGGGCACAATAACCGAAGGACAGAAGGACAGCGACTGGAAAAACCAGTTCTGCCCACATAGATATAAAATGTCCCGTATAAAGATGTGTGCATGTGTGTGTGTCTGTGTGTGGTGGTGGTGGGGGGGGGGGGGGGCACTCGCTAAACTGTGTTTCATAACACACAGAGACAACTTGGAGTGAGACATGTTGTGGTAAAATACGGTTAAATCCAAGTTTAAGTTAAAAGCTAATGCTATAGATTCAACAGAACCTCTAAGGTTGTTCCCTCTAATTTAACAGCTTCACACGGATAACGTTGTTTGACTTCTTACTCATTAAACAAGAAAACTGGGTCATTAATCATGTCTTTCATCTACTCCACCCTAATTCCCACCTTCCCGGATATCTACAAACAGTGCTTTATAATTTGGTCCCAATTAAGGCTCCCATTTCACAAATGTCACAGGAATCATTTCCTGGAGATGAGTTATTCTAAGCACTTGCTTTACCGTTGCTCTGTATTGATAAGATGTGACGACACGCTTCTTACTGGGCAATTTCCCCTGACATTTCCGCTGTCAGTCATAATTGGCTGGCCTAGATCACTTAAGGTCATTCTACTCACTAGAGTGCAGAGTCATTCAGCTCGAACTCGTAACCTCTGGCCGCAGCTGCTCGCACTCCTTGGTCGGCCCAGAGCGCACAGAAAGCATGAGCCACAAAAGGAAGCAGCTCCTGGTCGTCCCCCAAACACTGACTGCAGGACAGGATGGAGCGGGCGTGCACCTACAGTCAGTGGGACAAAAAAAAAAAAAAAAAAATCAGCATCAGAAACACCAATCCAGTGGTGGAGCTTGTTTTGTCAAAAGCAATGTTGCAAACTTCAAAATAAATCAAAATATTGAAAAGCAAAAGCAGCAAATGTTCACATTTCTGAACTATTAAATGTTTTGAAAAGTCACTTTTTAACAATACAGTACAAGTACCTCAAGTCTGTGCTTAAGTACAGTTCTTAAAGTAACTAAATATACTCCATTACATTCCACCACTGCACCCAATCATACAGTATCTGCTGCAGATGAACACTGACATCTAGTGTGATGAAGAGGGGCTGCAATGCAAAGTGAGCCACCAGATCAAACTGACAGAAAAACACATTTGATGAGACTTTTTCTAAAACCTGTTATCATTTCACCTTGTTCTTCTTGTTCGCGAGGTTAATCCTGAGCATGCCCATTCCTCGGAGGACAAACTTCATGGAGGTCAGCAGGTTGTCGAGTACTGCGGGCTGTTGATGGCGGACAGTTTGTCAGTGTAACTCACGGGGTTCAGGAAGCTTTAATATCTGAGGCGAGTACACAAATGCTCCGTTTGCTTAACATCTGCCCAATACCTTGAAGGTGATGAGCTCCTGTTTGGAGAAGCCGTGACTGTGGATTATCTTAATCTGTTTGATCAGGGTGCTCTTTCCACTCTCTGCAGCTCCTGACACACAAACCGCAGAAAGTACTTCAAAATGTCAAGACTTCTGTGATAAGAGGCACTTACATTGCCGCAGCTGAACTTACCAAGCATGAGGATTTTCACCACATTCATCTCACTCCTGGCATGTTCACAGAGGTCTTTCTCTATTTTAGAGCTCTGGAGTTTAGCCTGTTTACCCTCTTCTGTGACATCCTGGTGAAGACACATTCCCATGCAGACCTACAGAGGAATTCAGTTTTGGATGCTCTGGGGCAGTGGTTAACCATTCCTATGGCTAATAATGACATTTCACATTAAAACACAGATTTAGGATGTGTTTTATTGTTAACTTTTTAAAGCAAAGCTCACTAGAAGTGCATTTGCTGAAGAAGTTCCTCTTAAACGTTACCAGCTACAGTTTCCTACAGCACTCAAATGTATCATGCGAGTGTGATTGAGCAATAGCCTGGAAGCCTTTTCATTTTGAAAAGAAGCCATTGTTGTAGGTGTTTCATAATGTTTGGTTAATTAGCGTCAGTCGCCCACATTTTGTGGCAAATGTCCATGTAAAATGTTTTTTCAACAGTCACAAAAGTCCTGACAAATTTTTGGTTGTTTTTTCTTTTAACTATAACTGACAATATATATCAATTTAAAGTGAATGATGACAAAATATTACCATAATTTGACCAAACTAGAGTATGACAAAAAATTTATTATGAGAATGCACCTCTCACATTTTGGTTATGGTTTGATAAGAAGCAAAACTTTCTCATTTTGAAACGAGTTTAAATTGCTCATTTAGTGAATGAAGTACCTGCAGTGGGACTGGCAGAACATTGAGACAGCAAAACATCTCTCTGCTTTCGTCTGCTCGCCGGGGTCGTTTGATTCACAGCCCAACTGCTGACAAACGGCGTTAGCGAGGACCGGAAGCGCTAATTAGCATAATTTGGGGCACGTGTGCTGATTCAGCGCCAGTTCGAGAGACGACAAGGAAAATCACGTGCGTGACGTGATGACGTGTGACGCTATTATGATAAATGACGACAGGAGTGTAGATTTTGTCATGATGGATTTTTATGATGGGAGTACTTAATGCTGCGTTCAGGGCTGGAATGAAACTCAGTACATTTTCTTTAATTTTGAAATACTTTACTTGGGTATTTCCATTTTCTGCTACTTCATACTTCTGCTCCATAAATAAACAAATATTGTACTTTTTACTCCATCACATTTATGTGACAGCAACTAGTGCCTTTGGAGATACAAAATACTAAAACTCAACTAATAAATGATTATGTATTACTATAGATTAAGCCATCCAGAGCTACATAAAGTATCTGAAATTAAGTTCACCTTCACCAGCTGCAACATTAACGTGATGCACATATTAAGGCATCAACCCAGCCATTCTGGTCAATGAATACTTTTGATTATATTATGGTACTAATACTTACGCCACAGCTGCTGTTGCTTTTCAAATTAATTTTATACGACCATCAGTTTACAAAATATGCAATGTTATAGTTTAAACGATCCAACAAGATGAAAGGTCTATCATTTGCTCTACCATGACAATTTAAATGCTGCTCACATGAATCAATCATAATATTTCAATGTCATATTGAGATGCTAAATGCAACAATGATTGGGGTCATTTTGCATATTTAGTATGTACTTCTGATACTTTAAGAGCATTTTGTTGCTGTATTTTTACTTACGAAAGACTTGCATTTGATGTAAGAATGCAGGGCTTTTATTTTGACTGAAGTATTGTTTTAGTGTAGTTTTGCTGCTTTTAGTTAGAGTCATTACTATTATGTGGGATTACTTAGAAATAAATTAGACACTAAAATCCTCGTAAACCCGGAACCTTCCTCTGTTTTAGTGAAAAGAAGATGACAAATAGCCTTTCAGATTAAAATGTTATTATTATCAGCAATAGTATACTGTAGTCCAATCAGTTTCTACAGTATTTGTCAACTGGGAGTTGTCAATAACATAGATAACAGCCTATACACTGAATACATTCCAACTTGACATACAGACAGATTATAATGCTTTTTTTTTAGACAATTATGTATCTATACAGTAGTTAATGGAGAGGAGGTGAGTAAAATATACATCTACAAAAAATATATTATTTAATCCCATTTGATACAGAGACAGAGGTTAAATTGTTCAGGGCTCAATGACAGTAAGAGGTCTATTTCATGATCAAGTCAACAACACTGAGCATCTGCCGTAGTTCTCTAGTTACACTAAGAAAACTAAAGGTTAAAAGCAGTCCGTTAAAACTCTGCAGTGTTAAGGTAAATCAAAGGAGTGTTGCTTTAAAAAAAATTGCACTCAAAAGGCCAGGCGCGCAGGTCTCAAAGGTGTGCATTTTTGAGTTAAAAACCTGCTCTGCCTATAAAACAGTTCTGACGATTTCTGAGCAGTCAGTGCAGTCCGATGGGAGCAAGGTCTGATATGTACATGAGGTCCCGAAAGAGTCCATCAACGCCTTCTCAAACAACCCGAGGCAGATGCAGAGAAGAGGAGGAATTTTTCTCCCCTCATTCTCTAGTGGTTTTTGCATCCTCCAGGGAGACTGTGATCACTTTATCATACATACATACAGAACATACAGTATATACACAGACATATCAGTTGAGGGGCTACACCCATAGGTGGGCAGGAAGCAGCAACAACGACCCCCACACTTTTCCTTAATATGTCCAAAGCCCATGATATCATACTTAAAAAAAAATCATCTTTTGAAGGCAAAAAATACTTAAGGAATTCCAAATGTCTGAAGACAGAAAGTAGACATTTGAAGATGTGGTGATATCTTCCTTGCTTCGCATCTTTTTTCTATTGTTTTGTGCATAACTCAGTAGGACTTCTGTAGGGGTGATCGTTGACTTATGTGGACATATACTTGCATATGCAGAATATATTAATACACTGAAGACACACACACACACACTCACACACTCACGCACACACGCACACGCTGTATACCTGATGATCCCACAGCAGGCTGAGCCGCCCTGGCTATAAACGGGCTGCTGTAATTAGCCAGGATCGTGTGTGGAGGGTGTCGTAACATATATAAAAGGGTTGATTTTGTTGTTTTTCTTTTTTTTTTTTCACTGTACATGAGATTAATTGAGCTCGTCAGTGTTATGTTGACACTTGGTTGATGGTGCTTGTCTGGGGCCTCTCTACAGCACAGCCTGGGGTCTTTCTTTAGTCTTTTCCTCCTCTTGTCGCTTCATGGCCTGGATCACAGCTATCTCTTTGGCCTCTTTCTTCTGGTTCCTTGCTTCAAATAGCAATCTGAATCAAATTAAGAACAGCATATAGTAAGCTTATCTAAAACAGTATTTATTACAGCAGTAAGCATTTCATTCACCTTTAAAAAACACTGTTTTACTCAGTGGAAGTAATATAAATTTGGCTCTTTCTGCAGCCGACCTTTTGTGGATTTTTCTCGAAGCTGAAAGGAACTTGCCCTTTTCTTTACCTGTTTTTGATTATCCTCTGCACAATGGCGTCTGTAGTGAGGCTGTTCCCGCTGTCAACAGTACGCAGGATTCCTTTCCTCCTCGGCTCCTGGACATGAATAAAACATTGCCAAGTGAATGTGACTTATCATCTCTGTGGATTACAGCATTTCCAAGGTGGAGCATGTTTCGAGTCTTACAGCATAAGGGTCGGATCCATCCTTGTCAGGATATATTTCTGTCTTTCCATGGCATACGAGATCCACCTGTGGAAAAAAACATACGCTATTTTATTCATGTTTAATTGGAGGGAATTATTATCGAGTGGTGAGAGAAAACGGTGGTGCCTGTACCTTAAAATGGTCCAGCAAATCTTTTGTGACTGCAAAGGGTGCACCAATCACCACTTCTGACACATACTGCGGAAAAAAAAAAGCACATGAGATATACATGCAATGCACTGCGTTGATGGGGAAGAGATCAAGAAGCAGAACCTACTCGACAGGCCAGGACGCTGAGCGTTCTCTCGTGGACATTCATGATGGGGTAGTTTTTCCCTTTGTAGCGATTCACCTCCTGACAAGCATGAACACAGAAGAAAGGTGTCGTAAAACGTCAACGCTTGACTCTAGGAGGCAGCGAACGTCTCACGCAGATGCACTCACCTGATCAAAGTGCAACCCCACTATAATGTATGGCTTTTCTGCAAGCTTATGCACGGCTTCCAGGAAGTCCACATGGCCAATGTCTGGACAGGAGACTGGTCAAGGTTGACAGAGCGTTTCAGAAACTTCTCAGTTTTCTAAACTGTGCTGTTTGATTAAAAAGTAATTTTTGGTGAGCTTATAAAAGGATACGGAAGAGGTCGAAGGCTCCTGCCACATAGATGATAGTGTCTCCAGGTTGAGGCTCCTGCCCTGAAGCGAACTGGATGATCTTCTGTGAAGTCTGCAGGAACTGAGACACCCCCGTCCAGGGACTGTGGCCCTTCTGACCATGTGACCCCCGTAATCCAGAAACAGGCACAATGAGTACAAAGTGACAGTGTAGCCAGCTATAAAACAGATGCACCTCAGCACAGACACAGTATCGTGACTGGATTATGAGACCGGAGCGCGGCATCATCGCCACCTAGTGGTGCGAGAGCCATTATTCAGTCACCAGCTAACTCAAAGCGGTCCACACAGCCCCAGCACATGTATTCAACCCTCGCCAAATTCACAGCATTACTCTTCCAGCCTCACATGAAGCCCTCTACTGCTTTCACACTATTTAAAAGCCCAGCATGTTAACTCAGAGTTACTTTCTCCATCCAGGAACAGAAGCGGCATTCACTGTTTACTGGCAAGGCCTGCATCTTGATTATAAAGTGGGTCCACAGTAAAGGCTTTTTCTTAATAATGGTTGACATCTGGCCCACACTGGAAGTTTAACTACTTGAATGACAAACCAGTCGAGGAAGAGGAAGCTAAATTCGGCTTCCAGCATACGCTCATTAAGAGTCTGGCAGTAAAGCTGAGGATTTGATATTGACAAGGTGACGAGCAAAGCATTAAAACACTCTGGAAATGTGTTTTGTACCTACCTTTCCAAAGTTGTCTGTGTGCTGCTGATAGTCTGAACTATCCTAAGGAGAGAAGGGAGGCTTGAGTTAGGGCGTGCACTGTGTACTGAGGGCACATAGAGAGAACAAGGCTGTACTCACAATGTTGCTGTGGTGTGCTTTGGTCATCAGTAGCATCCTGCCGACCAGGTCTGTGGTTGAAACCCCCTGGGTTCTCTTACACTCCCTGTAACAACATAAATCAACAGCTTAAGAAACACACACAACATCCCATCCTGGCTGTTGTTATCATCTTCTGCATACTTCAAAAAGAAACTCACCTGTACCGCCCTGACTTCTTCACCTCTTCATATGTGTCCTTTCCATCCACTGTTAGTGTTATATCATCTGGAACAACAGCACACATGGCATGACGAACTAAACAGACCCAGAATCAGTGATCTAGCATGATAATTGGACCTGATCGGCACTGTTTAAGGCCATTGATCTATTAGCATATCTATATAAGGACACAAGGTAGTGATATATTGTACCTCCATGTACACAAAAGTCACAGTTGTACTTGTCGAGGGTCCCGAGGGTGGTGACATAAGGCGCTCCTTCCACGACCTCATCCACCCATTTTATGGCCCGTACCATCTTGTATCTTTCTTCCTGAGTGAAGACTGGCGGACCCTTGTGCTTCGCAATCTCACCTTGAAAGCAGAACATGTACACTCAAGCGATACCGTTGGCACACACGAATAATGTCAACTGAGATTGAAAGAACAGACAGACAGAAATCTCCATTTGCAGTTTGAGATATTTTATCATCACAGCTGAGGGAGAGGGTGCTGGTATCTGTGCTGGCCCTGACTATGAAGTCATCCTGGTTATCATAATGGGTCAGAATGCCCCGGTGAGCCATAAGAGGGTGAGGCACAATCACTAAATTGCTGCACTATTGTCACAATGACCCCTCTGAAGTGTGTAAGGAACATCTGGTGCCTGGCTGGTAATGAAGGGACTGAGTATGCAAACAGAAGTTACAGGTGGCAGGTACAAGCTGAAGGAAGGAGGGGAGGGGAAAAGTCATGCATGGACGAGCTGGAGGTGTGGCAGGGACAATGTTTGTGCGTGACAATAGCTTGTTCTTACTGTCTGTGTGTACTCCGACGATGAGGTAATCTCCCATGGCCTTGGCCTGTCGCAGCTGGTTGGAGTGGCCATAATGGACCATGTCGTAGCTGAGAGGAAAAAAGATAAGACGAAAGAATATGAACGTTCACAAACGTTACATCAGCGAGGTGCAGTAGCAGCAGGGAAGGACTGATTTTTACAACTCTGCTGGGGAAGAAAACAAAGATAAAGAATTGTGTTAAATTTGGTCATTTCTTGGGTTACAGTAATAAGGTTTGGCAGAAATTTAAAACACAACTCTTCTCCAGTGTACCATGCTGGTGAATAAAGCACGGCGATGACAGCTGTGTGACATGTTTTGACATGTTTTGTGTTTGAAGCTTGCAGCGCGCTCAAAGTTAGAACACTCAGATGTGTGAGCGTTCTTGAACGTGCCAATGAGGTGTTTAAACTTCAACCAAAAAAGGCAAAGAAACTGATTGAAAGGCTGCTTGGAGATGAATACATTTTTACCTCATGTGCTAAAACGGGCACGTCCCAGCACGGCCCTTTGATATTTACAGTGATATCATCGATAATCTGCAAGCTTCATGTGATCTGCCAGATATCTGAACAAAGTCTCAACATAAAAAAAAAATCAACAGGGCAGGGTGTTGTTCCCTCCCTCTTCACTCCACCCCGGCTATGATACCATCTGTAGATAATTAGATTAGCACAGATTGGAGCCTGAGATTGTAACAGGGTAATCTGGCACAGTAATAGAGAACAGATGGGCATTAGCCTTCAGTCACTATTACTACTGCCAACAGCTGACATCAGTCTGATCATTTGTCTTTCTGCTCTACTTTGAATATGATATTGACGTCTTACATGCACAAAAAAGAGAAGAATGTGCTCTGACTGACACAAGTGACTGCAGGCAGCACTGAGTTTATTAGGAGCAACTGCTCATATCTATTAAGTGACAGTGGCTGCTATAAGCATCAGCAACAGCAAAAAAATGGGGACCCAAGTGAGAAAAAGATGTTAAAATTGGCAAATTTGTGCCCTCTTTACTACACTGTATTACACATCGGCACTCTCAGGAGTCAGGTGTTAAACAGCACTATTAATAGCTTCTGCAAAAATCAATAAGTACACAGATGAGCACTGCCAGAACCACAGTATGCACACAGCCTCGACAGTAACAGAATCCCATGCTGTATTCAGCCCCCGGCAATGCTAATGAAAGACAGCATCTGCGCCTTGGCTGCAGTGTCACCACGCACAGCCTGTACGGAAAACAGGTTGGACTGCACTAAAAACACAACCGTAGCCGTAGACCGTGGGGCTCGTCCGTGTGATTCAGCTGCAAAGGTGAACCGGCAAAAAAAAGAGGCTTGCTGTCGAGGAAGCTCGTCAGAAACCAAGAGATTTCCTGTGCGTCTTGTGCTGTCAGTCTGCTGAAATGGGATCCATGTGTGCAGGCTCTGAGGCGATAGCGCAGGGCCAGAAGAATGTAGTAAAGCGGGGGTGGGGTGGAGTGGGGGGCATTTGGAGGTGAATGAATGGAGAAGAAAACTCTGAGACCCAGACAGAGTTACATAAGACCTGGAGGCTGCTTTTGGGGGGTTTATACTAGCTACATGTGTCACTGTATTCCTGTTGTATTTTTTAGCAGGGATAGATCACGACAGTATCACCGTTGGAGGATGAAATATTAATTAGCGTAGCCTGTTAGCGGACACCCAAACAGCACACCTAAGCTCCTCAAGAGCAAAACCAGACAGACATCTGTGTAAACAGGGGTAGAACACACGTGTAGGGCACGGCACAAATGTTATAGGCTTGACATTTTGCTGAGGTTTCAGTTGAATTCAGCGCCACACTGTTTGATTGGATTTGTCCAACTGAAGAAACAGTGCTGATTTTTTTTATTGAATACTCTCAGGATACGAACAGTCTCAGATAGCGAATGAGAACACACACCTCACTGAGGCTTTAAATAGCATGTTTATAGTCTGGCATGGACACACGACCTCAGCAGATACACAGTGGAGGTGGACTTTACACTCCTCCTCGATGATGCTTCTCTGACAACCGATCTTTAACCCCCATCGCCTCATTTCAGGGTGACAAATAAGAAAAGAAAGCAGTCTGTGTGCAGGGAAGAAGGGGCCGGGTCAGAGACGTCTCAACAGATGATGCCATGGTGCTCTCTCCTTGGAATTTTCCTCTGTCGCTGCTGACACCGCTGGAATGTCAGAGAGAGCAAGTCAAGTCCAGCAGGGCTTTTGGGGGAAACAATGTGCTCAGTGACGGGGGCACGGCGGCGCAAGCTGCAGCGGCCGTAGCAGGTGTGGGCTGGAGGGGTTAGAGGGGTTAATGACATGAGCTCTGTTGACATTGGCTCTCTTTGCATGCTCACCCCACCGGTTAATATTCTGGCATCCCAAATATTCTGTAACATTCCATCAAACCACAGATAGGCAGCCACACCTAAATGGCAGGAATTCTACTAGAGAAAGGGACCATAATCCTGGCCTTCAGACACAGAAATTCAAAACATTTATGTTGCCACTGCTGCACCATGGATGGAGCCAGATCCAGTCCACCAAGGCTGGTGCCACCTTAAAGGGTCAGTTCTAGGGCTGCAACTAACCATTATTTTCATAATTAACAGTTTTGTCTGGAAGAAAAAAAAAACAGAAAATAGTGAAAAATGCAGCAAATGGTGACTTCTTCAAATAGTTTGTTATACTGATTGAGTCAGTTTGCTATCACGTACAACAGCAAAAAGCACCAAATCATCATATTTGAGAAGCTGGAACCTGTGGATATTTCGCACATCTGCTTGAAAAATGTCCCAAGCGATCAGTCAATTATCAAAACATTGGGGTTAATGTTCTGTCAGTGGATTAACGGACTCATCTTTACAGCTCTAGTCAGTTCACCCCTGATTTTTTGAGCTATCTTCTGCAAAAAGGAGTGAAAAGAATGTTTGTTATCAGCTATGTCCTGTTTACTTTTGATAAGCCAAAGACCTGGCATTGCGTTTTCATCATTTTCAGCACTCAGCAGGAAATAATGGAACCTGTTCACATCGAATGTTTCTGGAAAGACGGGTTGTTGTTAAGTTTTTCAAATGTCATCTGCTACGGACTTGACAGTGGTAAGGTGGCACGACAGTAATACATGTGACAGGTGTTTTCGTACCTTGAATGAATCGAAAACCTCTGAACTCCACCTTCATGAAACCTGTTCAGTGTGTTAAGCGGCATTAGGCTCGCCTGTCACATGAAGAGTGGCTAACAATTAAGTTTGGTTGTCATGGCTCATAGCATAAACAAGCCAATTGATGTGTACACAAATGCTAATTTGCCATGGTTAGCCTTGCCCTCCTCGCAGCTGTGTGTTCACATTCATCCATCACCTGTCCGGCATTAAAGGCCACGCCTGGCGCTCCGTGATCACCGTGCCCAGCGCTAATATGATTGTACTGTATTCCATTACATCAAGCTGTAAGAAGACACCCTGTTCGTCGAGGTGTCATTATGTTATCATGAAAGTAATCCCAAGAAAAGTCAGACTAAGCATGTTCAGAGCGGCCTGAGGTGCATTATGTGAAGGATCTTTGTCGTTGCTCTCCCTGCTGCTGTGTGCCCACTGATAACCAAAGAGATGGCTGGATTTCCTGGTTGAAATTACAGTTTCCATTTTTCTTACTGTCACGATTGCAAGAAAAAAGCACAACAGAGAACGCCACAGATGGATGTGTGCTGTTTTTACACATTTATCACGTTCTGTCAGCAAACAGGAAAGAGACGGTATAGGAGGCTGCTCAGTTATTGTTTTAAAGAAAGCTCATATTTATTTAGAAAAATATAATTAAGATACACATTTTACGAGTGATTTAGATACTGCAGATTTCAGAGATAATTTTGGGCTGTAAAAAATCCTACTTATGAAACTGATACGGTCACATGCTAATAACGCTAATTAAGACTAATTAGTTTGTGTCTCCTGAAGATCAGTGTGCATTTATACACCATGAACATCTCCGTGACAGTATGACTTCTTGGTTGTGTCTCAAGGAGCAGATTGCAAAACTGCTTTTGATTTGATTTAATGTGTCCTCGGGCTAGTTTCATGTTCAGTCAATTTTGAGGAATGTGTTTTTGGATTTAAGGAGAACAATAAACAAGACGTTAATGACAGTGGTTAGAGGGTGAAATGCAGCAACATTTAGGGGCCACATCCAAAGACCTTTAGGAGGATCTACGTGAAACTTTACACATAACTTCAACACTCAGCTTGAGCGTGATATCTTAGTATATGACAGCATCACTGCTGATACAGTAACTGTTATTTCTTTGTCTCTAACTTTTGTTCAGTACTTAAAAGGCTTTACTATACATGCATTTTGGAGACACTTTTGGTCCAAGGTACTTAAAATAAGGTGTCACTGCCAGTGTGAGCATTAAAGCTTAGGGCTGGTCAAAGTCAGGAGGCTCCTTCTACATGACAGAGAGTCATGATGAACTGCAAAGATCAATGTAAATCTGTTCTGATGTTGTTATGTAAGAGTGTGTCTATCGAAATGGAAAACTGAGGCGAGGACACGGTCAAGGAAAAGTACTGTCATGCAGTAAGTTTCTGAATTGTAGTTGCTATATGTTTGGCCATTAAAACTCTAATGCTAGAACAAAAACAACAGAATATCGAATTACAAGTTTTGTGTCCATCACTGGAGAATTAAAGCAGCGGTCCAGCGAGAGCTCTGCAACCTGCAGCAGGCCTGTCCCGGTAGTACGGTAGGTGTCACGCTGATGCGTTCATTCAAACGTGCTCGATGTGAACGATGAGCGACCACACCGTAGCATCTTCATCACGCGTCAGTCATCTGCTACTCACCAGCCGTCACACCACACCCGGATCCTTCGCCTCCTCTTCTCGGGACTGCAAACTGCGGCGCCTGGGGTCGTCCCTGCGTCTTTCCCGGCTGCTGTGTTCACTTGGTGGTGGTGATGTCCGTTCTTGATCATTTTGAAAGCTGGTGAGATGAAAAAAAAAAATGTGCAACTATAGCTGCAGAGGGACACCCTCCGAATGAGATGGTGAACGGACCGTGTCGGTTAATTGTGTGCCCGCTTTCAGTGCAGGACAGCCGGTTTCTATGTCAGCATCAGCGGCGGCAGCAATGCGATGCGCCAACGCCTCCTCTGCCGGCGACGCAGCGTCAGCGACGCACGACGCGCGCTACGTCAAGACGGCCAAAGAGGGCAGATACACCGTGAAGGAAAGGAGCGCTAAGCGTAAAACTCAGCGCGACACATGGATGGGGTCAGTCTTTTATTTTGAAAAATCTTCACCGGATATCAATTCTTTACTACAGTGGACTCGACACAGGTTAAATCGTACGATGAAGTGCCGGTGCGCACAGTCGACATGTTGTTACATAATAGCGGCGTTTTCCACTGTCATGTGACACAGACAGCAGGCTGTCCGCCAAGGCTGCCTTTGATACGAGGCCAGTTTCTGTGCGTTATCTCCAATTTGTTATAAAAAAAATATTATATTTTAATCGCATTTCATTTTATCTTTCAAAAAATGTAAACATCCCGAGTGCAATAAAGAAAAATAATTGTTGGACGTGTGCCTTCCTTATGCTTCTGGGAAAGGCATCAATGATATAATTTAACATTATAATGATGATGATAAAATAAGACTAAAAAACAATAAGTTTAAGTTTAAATAGATAGAGACTGTAAAGCATTTATATAGATACAGAAGCACTGGTCAAAGTGACATTACACCCTCTGAATGTATCACTTTATCATATATCTAATATGTCACTAAAATGTCACTACAAAAAAATAAAACACATCTTTACTTGTTTTAAGGCAGATTCAATCATAAGTGTGTCATAAGCCGTGCAATAAATCCTTATCCTCATAAAGATTGGCCTGTCGTGAACGCTCTTATCAGAGTTCAACACAGAGATCACTTCTGTTGTTTTGACTGTGTTATAAATGAAGTGTGTGTCTAACTGTGCAATCCAACATCAGTGATTTTGGCTCCTGGAATTGCTGCTCTTAGTTTGCATTGGATGACACGGGCGTTCCTATTGTTTTAGCATGCAAAAGGCCCTGCTGGAATGTAGCTAAGTGCATTTACTCAAGTACAATTTTGATGCCACTTCTACTTCAACTCCACAACATTTTAGGGGCAAAAATTGCACCTGTAGCTTCACAATATCTTAATTTTTACATTATCAATACAAATATAAATAAAACATGATGTTGCATTATTACAGGTCAAGCTACCCAGCAGTATATCAAGTAATTCAACTCCACCTTTACTTGCTGCAAAATGACAGTTATGAACACATGAATGCATCTATAATTATAAGCTAATAATATTTTACTTTTGGGACTTTTTTGATGCTCATGCTTTTGGACATCTACCTAAGCAAGATTTTGAATTCAGGACTTTTGAGTATTTTAACACCGTGGTATTAGTACTTGTACTATACTTCTTCCACCGCTGGTAAAAGAGAAACTATTGACGAACCCTGTTCTATAAGATCAATAGCCTATGTTGTGAGACTTCTTGCTTGTCAAAATTACAAAAGTGTTGATGTTGGCTTGAGGACTATATCAGATTCAACAAGTGTGGAGAAATAAATGACTTCTCTGGTGTAGTAAAGCTGTGCACTGCTGGGGAAATCCTCCTGTTATGATACTATGGCGTCATCTTGTGGAAAAACCCCGTTAAAGCACACAAAGCCTTTACACACAAGTGCCAGCAGAGGGAAACCCAGACCCACATAATCCCAAACTGGATCAAGGTAAACTCCCCCATGCAGTAATATTTAATATCTTGCTATCTGTAGTCTTGTCTTTCTTCTTTCATCTGGCAGGAACGCGCATTGGCTTTCTCCTCACTGCTGGGACAGACTATCTGAAAAATCATGCTGTTGGAGGTGAGGATAAGAGTTTGTGTCCCTTCAAGTGATTTCAAATAACTGCTGATGTGAGGGGAGAAGCGCACCTCCCGCCCGCTGTGGTATCTCTTACAAACAGGCATGTCCTCTGCCGTGGTGACATTTTGCGGAGTGGAGCCCCATGCCGAGCTTTGGCAGCGTTAAGGCGTGCTAAATGAACGGCCTCGCTGATGGGGATGGCAACATTAATTGTACAGCGGGGCTGTGGTCGGGAGAACTGGGGCAGGCACCTGCTGCAGAAGTGGGTGAAGATGAAGAATGCTGTCCTAGATTGCCCACCAGCTCACCTTAAACCCAACCCGCCAAATTAATCAACTCTTCAGAGGCCATCCGGTTTGTCTGGGGCAGGCATCCGAGGAGCCTGTTTTAAGGCACAGGTCACACAGACCTGTAGGAGCCTCCTCCATTTAGGAGAACAATACCACGCTGCAACGGTGCACAGGCACTGGGGTTTAGACTTGCCCTGCAGGATGGAGTGGTAAGATGTAGCCCGTCTTCAGCCATCTGTCTCTTTGTCTCTGCGCGCTGTCTCATGAGATGCGTTTTGAATGTGCCGGGGTTGAAACGCTGCTGAGGAGGGTGATGTTTGATGAGGTGCGCTCAGACAGAGGGGGTTTCAGGAGGCCCACAGGGAGCACAGATGACTAACTCACTACTCCTCCTAATCTAGGACAAGCACACCTAGACATCCTTCATGACTCTAATGTTTTACTCGTGTCGGGCCAAAAATATGTCCACCGAGGTTAGCCAAAGTGGGTCGCCCAGCGGCTTTTTTTGGATCACAGAAAAAGAAATCGTGCCATCTAAATGATCGCTGTCTTCTAAAACCCACCCTGGACGGTAAAAAAGCCTTCCCCGCCAGTTTATTTTTGCAAGTATCAAACTGGGTCAATGACGCCACAGAATATGACAAAACCCAATTTCAACAGCGTTTAAACGCCTCCAAAGACAGAAGAGCAGTGCTTAAAATCCTTTTTCAAAACATTTTTATTGGTCTTATAGAAAATAAAGTAAGCTGTATCAACAAACATACAATATATACATCAATAACTTAGACACCTCAGAGAATCACGTTTAAATCCACAGTTGTTACTGTATATATGAATACATAGTACTTATCTACAGATTGCAAAAAGTACAATAATTTAATTTATAAATAGTTACAATTAACTATTGTCTGTTTTCATACAAAGTACTGCAATATTTTATTACAACCCATACAGAAAAATAACAAAACAGATTATTAACATTGTATTACTCGCTTTAGTCAGATTTTTATACCTTTGAAACACAGACCCACTCCATGGAGTAAGAGGAAAAAACCTGCACAGTCACCTGTTTACAAAGCATAATATCATGAAAAAAGCCAATGTCTCGAGAGCTATTAAATTCAACAAGTGCTGTTATTTATCCTCTCTAACATGTCGCTTGTAGAAACAACACAGAAACAAACAAACAAACAAACAAACAAAAAAAAGCCATAACGAATTCAAAATGAAATCTGCAGAACAAATTACAGTGTTAAGATCAATTTCAAACACGCGCTCAGCACACGATGAGAACGGAAACGCTGTGGATGACGCTACAGCAAACAACGAGCATTAATGACTGGTGTAGCAGCAGAGGGACCTCGGACGCACAAACACACACGCACGCGCACACAAGAAAAGAAAATATTGCAAGTGGCCCTTGTGACAGAATCTACTGTGGCATCCGTTTCACCCAGAACACTTCTATCATAGCAATATGTTCCAGACAGATAACCAAGTCCAATTCATGGATCCGCTAATTCAGCTAATTCAAGACCAGAGCAGTTAGTGAGTAAGGCTTGCGTGCAACTGTCCTGTGATTCCTTTAAAAACACTATTACAGTGTTAACATATTAGCTACTATAAACAAGGGCCAATTGCTTCTTCCAGTTCAAAAATCTGAGGGCAACATAAAAACACACTTTACAAAAAAAAAAACTACAAAACAGCAAGAATCATTAAATAACAGACCATAGTCACTTTGACAATATTGATTACTCTTACATCTACTCTTTCACACCTTTCCACTGAGTTGCATATTAAGGGTCACTTTTTCACAATGGTCATTAATACCTACTGTAGCTACATATTATACACCTGTATGTGTGAGAAAGAGAGACTCGTCACCTCGAGCGGAGATTGAGAGATTGGTTGACGGTGCCACTCGAACACCTTAAAGACACTTGACACGAAAAAAGATTCACTCCACAAGACTGCCACAGCAATAAGGACGCCAACATCAATACTGGGCTATGTCAAGAGTCAGATATATATTTTCCCACAGTTAACCAGTCAATGTAGATAGCTAAGCATGTTGACAAAGTGAGGACAGGATACCTGCGTACAGACTGTATAACCAGCACCCAGGTCTCTGGCATGGACTTTTGGCTGTAGATTAACACCGCCGACACTGTAAGACATTCTGACCACCAGGAGAGCGAGATCTGGATGAAGTGCATCCTGTTAATGTCACTACGCGACTACTTTCACCTTGAGGTGTAAAACTCCTTCACTGTTAAATTCCTTTTAGAGGACCAGGAGAGTGACGCGACACTTGGCACAGAAGGAGCGCTGCTGGCAGCTGCTGCTGATTGTAATTCTACGTGATCGTGCTGTGTCTCTGTCTGAGTGTGGATTGAAGCCCTTTATGACATGCTTATTATAAAACCGGAAAAAAAAAAAAGAGGAAACAGAAAATGAACGGAGCTGCCATCCCTGCCTGCCTTCTTCTCATCTAGAATGGTTTGTTCATTTTTAGAGTGACCTGTTTTGTCCTGAGCAAAACAAGCAGGAGCTTAGTGCATACAAACCCTACCGCTTTTAATCTGAAAATCTGAAGACCACTGGATAAATTTGCACAAGTGATGCTGCACCATTTGGCGATTACCCTTTGAGTTCATTGATGCAATCTCTTCGTTGTAGTCTTGACAAACTGTAAACTTTCTCAACACTTGGAGAGACAAAAAAAAAAAAAGCCCACAGGTAAACTACAAAACCGCTACCTTCACATTTCATTGAATCTGTCAAAAGCGAAATTTGAAGGGTTATTAATTTCCAGCCCTGCGATCTCATTCAGACCAATTAAATGGCTGGAATGAATACGATAATGAAATCTTCCTCTCAACAATGAAGCCACTTACTTTCAGGTTACAGAGGACGTTTTCCGAGGGGCATCCAGCACCGTTTGCAACCATTATTCAGATTCTGCGAGGACAGAATCACTTTAAGCTTCAGGTAAAAAGTCTTTTGAGTTAATGTCCACTAATGCCATTTCACCCAATTCTGTCTTACATGGCTCAAATGTGGTAAACTCTTAATGACAGTATGATTCGTAACTAACACCAAGGAAGCGGAGGATATCACAGATGCCAATACGCACAAAGACAATTGACCTTGTTTACACCACCTAGTTTAGCTCTACAGATTTGTTTTAAATAGCACAGCATTGACATCTATACAGTGAACGACACTGCCAACTTGTCACTTACACATCACATCACGCGCTACCCCACAGTACGCGCCTAGTCACTAGAAAAAGCTATCAGACTTCAATAGTAAGCCACTTTCGGTACAATTGCAAAAAAGATGTCACAGGATTTTTTTTTTTTTTTCACGTTTTCTTTATCTGTATTTCTAGAAACAATGGAAGGTAATCTACCTAGTAATAAAAACCAATAACTCAACATTAGACAAAGTTTTCTACACCTTAACAATTCAAACAGTAAAGCTTGTGTAAAGATTTTCTTTTGGAAATATCTGACGGCCCTGTCGACAAGTAATTACAAAAAATGCAATATATATCTTTTAAAGAAAACAACTTGAACCTATTTTCTCTATGAGCAAAAACGATGTTTCAAAATGTCTGTGGATTTCGCTGTCCCCACAAAACACGAGGATATTACTGTTATAACATTCAGGTTTTCAGATATTGTAGAAGAATCTTGTCATATTGGAATGGCACTCAGCTCTGGAACAATATCATTAAGAACTGCTGATCATTTTTAACGTTTCCACTTAACCATAAATATGCAAGACCTCTTTGTATTTTCAGTGCATACATATATTATTGCATCTACCAGTCATATCAATAATGACAAGTTCATTAAAGCCTGTCACAGACGCATAAACAGAAATGAATGCTAGATTTGGGAGCATTATTTCATGCTTATATTCTTGACAGACGACCAACAAGATCACAAATTGGACTAATTTGCTAGTTTTGGGTTAGTCAGGCTGTTTTGAAGACATCTGTAGCATCCACACCAAGAGTTTCTGACCGTTTGTTACTCATCCCGATTGAAGTCAGTGCATAATAACAAGCAAAGCGGTTCATACGTGGTCAGATACGTGCTGGCTCTTTTTACAGTTCATGTTGTGGAGTGGGCGAGGAGTAACGTCTCGAGGTTATTATTCGAATGGTTGTGAGACTCTACATGTGTCAGTTCTTAGGACGGAAATTTAAGAGCTCAGTCTTAAAAAAAAAAACAAAACGCATCACAGACCGCACCTTACCAAGACTCAGCCAGCTATTAAGTCTGAATTTGTTGTCACTTGTACTTTTACCGCCCAATATTTGTAACAATAATCTGCTTTTTAAATGAAACGCTTCACGACAGCCAATATCTCACAGTTCTACAATAACCGACTGATCTCCACAATTGTACAATTAGACTGTGTCGCCCCAAAGCACGGTGCGTCTGTCGTCAGGTGCAGGCTGCTGAGTCATACCTTAAGAGTGAATTTGGGAAGCATATTGTTAGTGTTAGTGACGAGGGTTAAAACGGAGAACTTACACAGGTGATCCTGCGCCGTGTTACAATGCACTGACTAGAGTTTAGTCTTGAAAATCTTCCTCCCGCCTCTTTCTGCTACTACGACCTAGCCTCCGTTTTGGATTTGACGATGGTGATGACGCTGGTGGCACCTACTTTACCGGGGATGAGGGGCCCTATGACAGAGGCCATAGGTCCCCTGGCTGAGGTGACGGGGCTGCGGGCCACAGTCCTGGCAAAGCTCTGCAGGGCCTCATACTTTGAACGCAGAGCGTCCAGCTCCACCTTCATGCTGGCATTCTCTGTGGCCAGCTTGTCCACTTCCTGCTGTAGCTGAGCCTTTTGCTTCTCCAGCTCCTCTTTCTGGGTGACACGCTTCACCCGGCAGCTGGCAGCGTAGCCCCGGTTCTTCAGGGTACGCCGCCGCTGCTTCAGCTGAAGGATTTCCTCCTTCGTCAGGCCCCGTAGATGCTGGTTCAGCTCCCGCACTGACATGGTCACCAGCTCGTCATCTGTCAGGCTGGTGCCATTTTCCCCTGGCTCCCGCTTCACCTGAGGGGTGGGGGATTCGTTAGTGTTGGTCTTTACAGTAGCATTTAACATTTAGCACGGAAAATCCTTCACACTTTGACAAATTTAATTCTGTTTCATACATGCTAATTACCTTCAAGGCTTTGTTTCCCTTGTTTGTGGTAGTCATGCCACAAGAGCCGCGTCCACCTGTACTGCTGGTCGGTCTGTGGGTAAGAAAAGCCAACGTCAGTATGTAAGAACAATCCCACCAGATAAAAAGCTTGGAGAAAGAACATTTCAGTGAAACACACAACAAGTATTCTCTGGCACAGAAGCTACAGCATGACTAAGTCCTTCAAATACACAAAGCACAAAGTGGGTCAAGGACTTAACACTTCCTTTGTAAGCGATGCCAGGTCTATTCAGCAACTGGTACCTGGACTATTACTGCATCTGTCACTAAGAACAAACAATTTGGTGGTATGCATTTCCTCCTCCAACGTCGGACTCTCACTTGAGTCCTGCGCTGAATTCAAACTGCAGCGAGGCGAGTCACAAGGAGGGTGACATTTAGCTGGCTGGCAGTGGTTCACAAATGATTTCTTGGAAAACAAAACTCAAGTCACTTTCGTTAAGTGCAGCCTCTTAGAGCAGAAACAGCAGAGGACGTGGACGGACTAAAGCAAAGCCTTCAGCCTTTCTACTGTACATACAACCTCAGCTAAAATACATTCGCAGGGCAGGCTTTTGTCTGCTTTATGAGTTATCCAGTCTAGACAGTCACACCTGTCTAGATTTGGCTGATGTGCGACTATAATCCCATAAATCAATGAAAGAGGGACATGCTGTAACGACTGCAGAGCCTCAGCTACCATCCAGAATAACAGGGCTGCACTGCAGTTTATTCTGTCATGTCAGTACTGAGGGAACACCAAGAGAGGCTGCGCAGGCAAGAAACCTAACCTACTGGTGTTAAGACAGACAGAAGGTTGGGTGCCTTCCACTGTGTGAGCTCTGTCCCAGGATAAATACACACACACACGATAGGTTTTCAGCACTTTTGGGGACATTACATAGACTTGCATTCATTTCCTGGAGACTTACCTTAAGCATAACCATAACCATTACTTGTCTAACCCTTACCCTAACCAAACCTTAACTGAAGTTTTCACCCTAAAATCTAATGATTTGCATTATGGTTACTTGAATTTTGTCCCCACAAGTAAGGCGAGTCCCCACGATGTGACTGTGTAAACACATTTATGTCCCCACAATGTGAGTAATACATGGTGATACACGCACACACACACACACACTCACACACACAGTTGTGGCTCTGGGTGCTTTACACTACACACAGTAAATGCTGTGTCAGCGACATAGGCACCCACCACAGTCAGCCCAGCCAGCACATTGCCTCTGTAAGCTGATTTACACAGCCCAGCAGAGTGTGTTTGTGCTGAGCACATAAACAAATACATGTGGGCTATTACAACTTTTTAGTATCAAAACAGGAAACAAAGCAGGGGTAGGGGATATGGACAAAATCATCTATCATGGGATATGTAATTTCATAGTACCGTAACAGTTCATATCACCATACAGTAACTGTTCTATACATTCAATTAACTAATGGTTTAAAGTCGTGCTTCATCACATTTAATTATTTTTGGAACTTCTGTACAAACAAAAACACCTGCCTCACATGAGACGACAATAAAACTGACATTCTTTCAAAATCAAAGCTTTAAGGTTGCAAATGAGAACAATAATTTCAAGGGTTACAGGTTTTAAGGTGCAAATAAATACCAGGCTGACTTCTGTCAAAAAGCCAAAAAAAAAAAAAAATCACAAAAATCTGTATTTTGAGTATATCAAAATATTTTTTTCATCTTTCATGTCAAAAAGCTGACAAAAGTCTATCAAAATAAACTACAGTGTACAAGTGTAACTCCAGCTTCAATATTATTGAGAAAAATATTGCCTCCTGCTCTTTATTTCCAATTCTACTGTCCTCTTTCATGTTGTTCTGTCACTCTCTTCTGTCACTCTCATGTCACTTGAGAACCTAGGTAGCAGTCCTGCCGCACAAATCATGTTACTTCATGTGTTTTTTTGCTGAATCCACCCCTGATTTACTACACAGCCTGTCCCAAACATATAGCACAGACACTGAGGGATTATCTCTTGCAGTGGAAACGGTATTGCTAAATCTCTATTAGTGACCGCATTTCTAGCGTCAAATGGTATATACACCCTCATATCGCCCCAACCCTAAACACTAAAAAACACTGCTGTAGACTCATGTGTGCATGTGTTTACAGCCTACACGCCCACTAAGCGAGTAATCATGTATGATGTGTGCAGAGAAGCTCAGAGAGGAAGAGAAAAAAACATAAGAGATGAGATGTAGCTCTGAGGTGCACTAAGATGGCCAGGATATTTCCATGGCAACAAAAGGGTGCTACAGGTGGACCGGTCACCTGAGCCAAACAGGGAGAGACAGACGCTTGTTAAAAATGACCTGAATACGACACTATCACACAGGCTGGGGACATAACATGGGGTCAGATTGTGACTCGCATTCTTGATGCTTTCACTTCAAAAAGTCCTCTGGCTCCTCATAAAACAGCAATGTTTCCCTGTGCTGCAGATGCCCATATAAAAAGGCCTTTCGCGTTCTGTGGAGGACTTTTTAAATGTGATACTTTCATCCCCGTTGGGCTGGCTATGAATAGCTGACTGATAGTAACACCTACCTTTCACTGGCCTTTGTGGTGACTCATTTCCAGTAAGCATTTGGACCACAGATGCAAAACATAATGGGATAATGGTCTGCCTGATGATGCACAGATAATGGACAAATAGACAGGAAAGTACTCCACTAATAGCTACTAGGATGAGAGCGGGAAAAAAAAAGGCTGCTTCTTCCAAATTTCATACAAGCCTATCATTTTCTCCTAAGCCGCCTAGACCCAACATTGTTCAATAACCAGTTGAAATCTTGAAAATGCAGAGAGATGGCACATTGTCCAGGTTGAAGAGGCGTATTCGGTCACACAGCTGTGTAGGGTAACACAGTAGGCATGGCTTGGCATGGCTGAAAGCTCACCATATGACACCGTGGAAGGATTGCGCCCAGGCTGCAACCCTCCAGCACAGGCTGCTGCCAACAGACGGCTACCAATGACAGGGCATGGCAGCACAACACAGACAAGGTCCAATGCACAGCTGCTCCCTTCCACTACCAGGCATGTCATACCTCGCAGAGACAAAGAGGCCCGCTCACACAAACACACACAGCAAAAGAAAGGGAAAAACACACCTGTAATTTTCCCAAAAATGTGACGGCAAAATTTCAGACTTGCTGCATTGATTTGCAACAGAATGCCCTTGCTTTTGACAAGTTCACCCTTTTAACAGTCGCAAACGAGGCCAGTGGACACCAGTGTCTTCCTTGCACACTTGTATTACCTCCTATTAATGATTTCAGGTCTTTTGTGTGTGCCGAGCAAAAGGAACAGGAGGCAAAAAGCTGCAGCTTGGAGCACAGGGGCAGCAGAGGTAGGGAGCAAGTGCAGGGACACAAGACGTCTTTTGTAGGTGCTTGCTGAATTTTTATGAATCGCCTGGAAGAACGCTGACAAATCAGAGCTGATTGCTTGTGGAGGAGAGACATCACACCCACAGGAAATAGAAATCGCTGAGTGTGGTCACCCAGAGAAAGGGAAGGAGGGGATGGTGAGAGAGACGGACAGAGAGGGAGAGAGCGGGAAAGAGAGGGTGAGAAGAAAAGAGAGAGAGAGAGAGCAAACAGCCTTGTGAAAAATGCACGCTCGACACATTTGGAGGAGCTTGAGAAGAACAGGTTGAGGGGGAAAAAAAGATACTGATCTCAGCAAGGACCAAAACCAAGGTGCCAATTAGGAAGTTGTGAAGTTGAACTAACACGACGCGAACAACCCCAGCCAACCTTCAAAAGCTGTCTGTGTTCATCTGAATCTATAGAGGGCAGCTCACGAAGGTGGGGTTGGCTTGGGTTGAGACTCAAAAAAGGGGGGGTGGGGGGCTCTGGTGGGATAAATGCTGATGTGACATGATAGGTCCGGCCTTGAGCCCGTGTCATGCTTTAATGATCTCATCCCCTCCACAGGATCTCTCCAGGGGGGCTGCCAAAGATGGACACCATTAGCTAGGGGACCCTTTGTTGAGGGGGAACCGAGGCTACAGCATCCACGCACTGCGTCCCCTGATGAATATTTATCACTGTCGTTCGCTGCCTAAGGTGGGGGTGGGAGACAGAGGCGGGGGTGGGAGGCTGAATAAAGATGCTCAGGAGGTGATTCTTCAAGGATACATCCAAGGCTCTTCCATCAACGGCTGTCTCAAAATGGCGGTGGGCTGGTGGGGCGGCGAGGGGGGATGGGGGGCTGGATTTCTGGTACTCGAGGTGGCACGCATGGTGGTTCAGGGCTGCAGGGAGAGCCAGCTCCACTTGACAGCAGTGTAACAAGATTATCAGGGCCATAAGAGCAAACAAAAACCCCAGCAACCTGCCTCAGAATCCAGATTACAACAGCGCCTGCTCTCTGAATACTAAACATGGCTGGGGAGGAGGCTTTGCTGAGACATGACAGTGGATTGTATATCACATACCTAATCACATGCACATGTATCCACACCGAGACAGATTACCAAAACCACACAAGCACATATAAATTTAACTTGTCATGATCAATTCTTGAGAAGAAGCGTCCGCGCACTTGGCACTGGCAGCTTGCTAATGAAGTGAATAAAACTAGACAGTGGAGGTGCATGCTGATGAAGGACTGTTTTCGGGAAAGCACAGGCAGCATCCAACAACGGCAACTCAGTTCTGTGAAACTAACAGCTGAATATCATCTCACACCAAACAATGCATTTCTCTCCAAAAGAGAGGACAAACAATGTGGCTTGTTTTGCTCATATGCCGAGTTTAAATTTCTTTCTTCTGCTATGACCAGTCCGGACTTGTAAAGGTTTGTACAGCCAAGAGAAGAGACATATGAGCTTTGGCTCAAGTACAAATTCAGCCTTAGATGATAGAGCATCTTAGCATCATTCTCAATCCATTGTCTTTGCAAAACATGCACATCTTAAGCCCTATTCGCACGGGACTGGCAGTACCAGGGGGCAGGGGATCTTTTTAATTTAGAAATTATCTCCCACGTCTGTGTTTTGTGCGGCAAATTCGCATGGGGTACGTCTGTATTTCACTTGAATTTACTCACATTATCCCTCGGGTGTGCTGTCGAGGCTCAGCCTAACAACCACCTCCTGAATTAGCATCCAAAAAAAAACTGCATCCAAAATGCTGTCAAAACTTTAACTAATAACGGACATCTCCATAATTCTCAATTGGGAAAGAAGCAGAAAAAAGGCGCACAAAAAAAAAACCCTTGGGGTGGGGGGGGTGGGGGGCTGGGGGGTTAGTAGTCCCGTGTGAATATGGCTTTAGGTGATTAACACAACACAAAAAAAGGGAGCTAGATGTGAAGTCAGTATGATCACCTATTCAGTTTCCCTGATCAATAATGCATCAGACTTGTAGCCTCTCGCTCGATTATCATGGACTTTCCACAAGAAATAGGACGATGACCACAAAGATACTCAAAAGCACTTTCTTATTAAGCTTTGGCTCATTAATATATACTCAATGCTTATTTGTTCTCTTGTCCACTTGCTCTATCAGGCTTGAGACTGTCAGTGCACTCAGCCAACCTTGTCACCCTGCATGCCATAAATAGCCATTCTCAACACTTCATGCCTGAGCAGAGTCACTACTTTTACTCCCTTCTAGTTTGGAGTTGAAATGATCGCTTACAGTAGATATTCAGATCTAATCATTCCTCCCTTCAGCTGAGTGAAGTCAATTATCAAGCACGCCGCATGTGTTGGGCGCCATTTAACTGCAAATTAAAAATCAGACTCCTCTGATAGCTCTGGAAGAGTTACTGGAAAACTGGTGTAAACTTGTGTATGGAGAAAACAGTGTGTGTTTGTGTGAGAGAAAGGTACAATGGGAAGAGGGGAGGGAAGCTATTAACTACTAAGTATTCAGAGCGTGAAATAAGAGTGACAAAAAGAGGGAGAGGGGAAATCATTCAGCAGCTTTCAGGGGGAAATGTGATACGCTTGTAGCAGAGGGGAAATATTGAGCCAATACTTTTGACCAGAGGAAGTTCAGGGCGATGCTAAAATAGCAGTTAAACAAAATCTTACAGCAATGCAAACCGTGACTATGGCTGAAGGGTTTAAGAGTAGGTAGCAACAGCCGGTATTGATATTGTACCTAATGTTGTTCTCACCTGAAGTCAAGGGACACAGAAAAGATGCTGAATACTCGGGAATTTCTCAGCACCTCATGACTCAATTCTGTGATTATAAAATGATTATCGATGCATCAAAGCTTTTTTTTCTCTCACTGTGTAACTACTTGCTCCTTTTAAAACATGATGGATTTGTAATGATCCCTAATTAAAATGAATTATGGATACTTTCATTATCTTTGCTCACTCTCACCAAATCTTTAAGAAATAGCCTAGCGTCGTAATCCATTATGTTTCAGCATCCAGTTGGTTCAACGTTACGAAACGAGCAGCCTGGTCTTACAAAACTGTTACGGGCGATCATAATGGAGAGAATTGGACTTTAAATTTCCGATCGTTGACCTTTCTGCATCGAGACGTAATCTTTTAAGGGAGAATCTGGATGCATCTAAGAATGGTTCCCCCTCCTAAGCCCTACTGACTACATTGATTTAATGAAAACACACTATAATCAACATAATTTGCTCTGAAAGGAAATTTGCGATTGATGTTTCATCCGAGGATTTAGTGATTCCTGTTTCAGAAGTGCCCTTTCCTCTAATACCGTAAATGAAGATCTGAAAAAGACTGAATTTCTACCTGCTGCATAATAAAAACCAGGGGGAAATTGCATGTGTGCTCATGAGCCTATTTATTAGCACCTAAATCTGGGCCAGTCCCTTTTGTAGCCTACATGTTTCTAATTTTACAAAGCACTGCATTTTAACTCAGACCAGGGTAAATGTTCAGTCTACTGTCAAATAATATAAATATATGAGCAGACAATGCTCACCCTGAACCTTTTTGTAATGCACTTATTTAGATGCCTTCATTTAGAGAAGCCAGTGTGAAGAGATAATAAATAATCATAATTGTGGAATTTACATTTAAAATGTGAAATTGTTCAATCATTACTAAACTAAGATTAGACTAGTCTTTTTCCGGACGAAGGCAAACAATAATCTAGTCAAACGTGGCAATTCTGTGGTTTATTCATGTCAAATTTGTGATGAATTTCTAAGATATTTGTCAGTATTGCTTTATTTAATATCTGGTTCTAAGATGGAGACAAATAGCAGGTGATGAAAGTTAAATATCTGTAGATATTCCATAACTTTCCGGAGCTTCCTGGTGCACAATATTCCACATTTGATCATTATATGTTCTTCGACAGCAGTTTGCAGACTGACGCATGCTGAGGATTTGTCATAATGTGAAAACAGACACCAGAACATGATGTACTATAACAAACCGTGGCACTGAAAAAAGTCCCATACAGAACCCAGTAAGTTACAGCATCCAGAGCAGCATGTGAGACATGTATGTCTGAAATTTACATCCAGTTCATGTGGTTTAAAGTGAAAACATGAATCACCACCCTCAAGGGATTTTGCATTTTCTGAAGTAACTGATAATGTGAAGCTTATTTAAAGGGACTCTGGTTAGACTGGTTTGCATTAACCAATGTTTCGATACATAGAGAATCTATTTCCAAGCTCAGTAGCTGCTGTTTACTCTCATAGCTGCTCTGTTAGTACAAGCAGTATGACAGGAGAAGAGACTTCATTGGCCTTCCACAGCATCTGCCTGGAGGACTTGATTAAACAGGAAGAGAATAGCTCTTGATACTTCGGCCTTGCACTGGCAGAGGAAGTAAGGGTTGCAGGCAACCCACACACTGGCAAAATATCCAGGAGCTTTACTACACTGGTTGCATACATATTAAATGCATATTGCATTGACCTAACATCTACAACACAGTCTTTGCCGCACAAAAGGCTAAACTAGAGCAGTTCAACACATTTTAATGCTCCTGAATGTAAAATAATATTGGATGAATTCACATCTTTGATAGGTATCACTGCACAGCTGTGATTTCTCTTCAACTGAAACACCACTCTGTGATAATGCCATCAAACAAACAGAGCTCAGCAGTATCACTGAATTTAAGAAAAAAAAACAAGAAAAAAAAAAAAAATTATCACCTTATTTTTCCTGGGGAGTGCTTTGATTCAAGTGCAGCCAGTTAGCAGAGTTATTACCTGAAAGTAACATCGATGCTAATTTCTATTAATAACACTGCCAGCGCTCAGTTCAAATTATGCCCAGTGATTGATGAGGTCTGCCTACAGGATATTTGATGGAGCCTCACACCCAATGTGGTTGTCCAAAAGAAAAAAAAATACAAATATGTCACTCCAGCACACAGAGTCCTCAATGTGACGCCCTGCGCACTTATTTTAGCCTGAACTAAAGCTTAGAGTACTGGGACAAACAGCTAATTTAATCACATATCAAAGGATGCAGAAGAGGACAAAAAATGCTGATTTGGTCTAATGGTTAGAAACCTTATTTTCTAAGAGTAAGGTCACAAGTTTGATGCCCACAGCAGTCAGTGCGTCCATCCACAGATGAGCTGAATTCTTTCTTGAGCAAGAAACTGAACCACAGCCTACTCACCCTGTGTACCACAGCTAAATAAATAGCTGAATAAATATCAAATAAATAACTCTCTGTTGTATTTAGTGATAGAGAACACCAGCTTTTATACATTTCATCTATGTCATTCTGCTTTTGTAAATTTGTATTTTGCATGAATAAACACCTCACATTTATAAAAATTTGATTGTAATGTTGTCTATTGGTGTCAGTAAAAAGACACTGGCTGTACAAAGCAAGTGACAAAAAATATGAATGCTCTAACTGCTGCTTATACAGCGTAATAAGGTACAATACAAATATAGTAGGCATTTATTTGGGAAGACCAGAATCATTTACAATGAATCTGTTAATGTTATCAAGCACCAATACAGGCAGTACTAGTGGCGGTTTAATGATCCGCCTGAGCTCCTTTCCAATGTGGGTTACACTACTTATCTTAGAACAAGGTCTCACTATCTTTAACCTCCTTAAAAATTGTTTATACATATCTGGCCCGGGACGAGTCAGAACAAAGCGAGAACAGTCTAATTTTGTCTCCTGAAACTCTGGAAACTCTTGATTTCTTCCCAATGTCATTCACTAGTTTCATTTGACTCAGCTTCTCACACAAGCACGGGTCCAGTTTAATCGCTTGTTTTTAATGTCAGTTCACCACTGATGTGTCCCAAACATGCATCAGCCGAGATAAAAGTAGGTTACATGAAAAACAGCAGCTAGTGCACGGCTCTCCGCTTATGCTCTCCATGTTCTGTCCGATATTGGCTAATCTAAATTATGAACACACAGAGAGCAGTAATGAACATGCCAAGTCTAACTCAAGTTCCAAACAGAAATTCATCAAACACACTTGCTACTCTGTCTGGATGAAAGTACTGCTTTGAGAAGTGGAGCGGGCATATCGCAATGCTAAGCAATCATAATCCGCACCACACTTGCAAGAGGTTTCATCACCAACATTCCCTCCCCATTGCAAAAAGAGGGGAAAAAAACTATATTGATCTTTTTCTCCCTTCCTTCCAGGCATTCCCATTTCCCAGTGCAGCTTAAGCAGCACTTTTGTGGACAAATCCCACATTTGTGTTCCTTTCTGGAGGCTATTAATTGTCCTGAATAGGCGTAACTACTCCCAAGGCACAGCTGTGTTGGCCATACAGAGGTGTTGGTGGCCAGACTGCGCTCTATGCTGTGCAAAGTCTTGCCTCCTGTTTCGTCAACCTCAAATATCCTCTTCTACCCTCCGCCGCCTGCCCATTCTGAGCAACGCCACTGGGTATGAGTTGTGCACTCGGTTCACCTCTGTGGTATCCTGCCTTATTTTATCATCGCTACCTCAATGCAAGAGGCGATAAATCTCGGAGCTGATCTCCACCACTCCCTGCCTCCATCCGCACACCATTGCCAGCCCCATTGGGCTCTTATACGGGCCCTCATCTGTTCTGGTTACCTGCAGAGAAAGGCAGCGATGGGCATTACGCTTTATTGCAAAGCTGAGCTTCTGATGTAGGGCTGGCCTGTCTGCTAAACACACTTCAATGCCCTGCTCGCATGAACAGAGATGATGAAATAAGTTGGATATCTGAGCAAGAATGGGTAACTTCTATCGGTTTAGCCCTGCCTATATATGCTCAACAGTTTCCAAGGTGACTTTTCAAATTGCACAGAGATTCTCCATGGATAATTCATTACCTGCCCTCCATAAGCGTGCACTCTAATAGGCAGCAAATTTCATCATGTCACACAGGGAAACAAGAGCATCTGCCAACCCAAAATAAAAGAAATGAAGTGTTATACGGCATTAAATACTGTCACAAGCAAGCTGTGTTTATATTTAGCATACAATTCAATTAAAAAAAAAATAAAAAATATGAGGCATTTAAGGCACAATCCAAAATACTTATTTCCTGCACAAGCATTGTATTTCAAATGCTATCTAAATTATGTGTTGTTTTCAACTTCCCATACATCCCATAATTACACATGACCCAATTTAAACAGCCACTCATTGCAAGACTCCATTATAACAACACAGGCATAATATATTGCTTATCATGCATTTTTAAAATGGATTTGACATCGCAGTTGACACTTAAGCACTTAGTCTAAATGTACTCACACCGTGTTTGTTGATGTGCATCATGACAGCACTGCAATAAAACGCACATTCTCAGCTGAATGTAGATGAGGCTATTGATAAATGCATGATGGTCATCACTTGATGCTCACGGCTTGATGACTGACTTGCACGACAGATCAGCACCGTTTCGATCCATCTCCTTAATAACGGCGGCTTGGTGATAAACATCGACCCTTCTCCACCGAGCAGACCTTTGTCCGGTGGTGCCATATTTCGGGGTGGATTCTGAGAACGTCTAAATACATCATTGTGATGATTCAGCACGATAAAAATACCGCTACTTGTTTGTTGGCTGTGATAATTAAACAATAGTGTGGTTAACTGCCTGGCTGATATCAAAGCCAAGGACGGCGGGTTAGGTTTGGCTCTGCCATTGTTACAATTTAACCACTGGTTAAATGAATTGTCACTTCAGGTGAACCAATTCAACACGAAACGATGGTTCGGACGCATTTCCTAACAGACGGCATCCATGCACGCATTTAAAGCCGCACAAAAGCACAACAACATTGCACAGATTTAGCGATCCCGCTCATCTTTGACAGAAATGTCATGAGGAAAACATTGAGAACCAACCTGATCTCGCTAAACCGCTGCCTCGGCGTGCTCTTGCTCCTTTTCACAACGAGGTGATGAAGCAGCAGGTTTGAACAGCAAGAAGCGCATGAGTTGACAAACCACCAAGAAGCGCTGTGATACAGGGGGCACGCGACGCCTGGGCAAACTATTTAGCACAAAAGCAGCCTAGTTACACAGTTTCTGACATTCCGCGACTCTTGTCTCCAGCCGCTCATCGCCTGCTTGTGAAAGTGGCAAACAACTCCCCGCCTACAAAACAAGCAAGCGAGGAAATCCCCGTGCTCAGCCTTCCTACTATAACTGTGGCATTACACCACAAGGAGCGATTCCTCAACCGAGGGGGGAGAATTCGCCATTTACGCGCGAAACGGCTGGCCGTCGCGCGACATCAAACCGCAAATCTGACTGACATGTTTTATTCGCAGATCATGAGTGTGTACAAAAGATTAGCTGCCATCTCAGCATAGTAGCAGCCCGACCGTTGTCAGTTCCCGGCGACTACAAGCAGCGCTTCCGGTAGGAGCTTTCAAAATACACTCGCGACGAGTGAGAACACGCGTGTTAATCGCTTCAGTCATGCGGACACTCTTAGTTTGAAAACCACTTCTTTTACAAATCGGGCTATCTTGACGAGGACAGATGTACGAAGCTAGGTGTGCTAGCCCACGAAGCTAGCCGCGGCCAGCTTGTCAGCGGCGAGGCGAAGGCATGCACACTCAGCATAACAACACCGACTCTGTTTGGTTTACAGACCCACCTGACTTAAAAATGACGCCGTCTCAAGTCGCTGCTGTCAATGTCCTCTTCTTATACCGTCACGACGACGAGCGAACATTAGCGGCACGGATAAATTTCAGTTTCACTGAAAGAAGCGGCAGCGCTTCCAAACGCCAGCTCGTGCTCTCCTTGTTGATTCCTTTCTCTTGTATCGAAGCCAGACGTCATCGTGTTTGGTCACGTGGCTTCATTCATGAAGGATGTTTCCTCACAAGAAAAAAAAAAACCTTTTAACCAAAATTGTACCACCTATTGTTAGTGCGGCCGCTAAGACTATTTAGTGGGTAGAAAACAGCACTGCTTGCACTTTCGCATTAATTAATCACATCCACGTTGTTACTTATTATTTAATAATACGAGGTTTGAGAACAGTTTATTTGCGTCATTAAATATACCATGTGGCACATCTTGTTTTAAAACATGCATAACTACAAGCATGGTGCAGATCTTGACCGCTACACTGCATAACACTGAATGATTATTTAATAAACCTAATTTTGCCAGCTGCCATCAGACGGGACTGACTAAAATAAGGTTTAAAAATCCACATCAAGCACATTTATTGAAATTATTATTCTCTTTGTCTGCCAGCAGATCTTTCCTCAGTTGAACCGCTGCTGAAATACACATAAATACACACGTTCTCACCCCGGTATCCATCTGCTGGTTATTGCTGCCCTCACTTCCACATACTGTTCAACAGGACTCTCAAGCCCTGCCAGACTCCCCCAGATTAAATTACTATTTATATAGTTTTCCATTCTTCCTTTATTATTTCTTTTTAACACGTATTATCAATATTTTTTGTCTTTCTCGCCCATACACAGCAATGTTCAGCAGAAATCCACTTAAAAATTGCATTCATTTAAATCACAGTTGCTGAATGATGTTATTATTAGTATTATTTCAGTCGTGATTGTTTTGTTTTATATATTTATCATGTCAAAATCTTCACAGTTTTCCTGTTTGCCCTTGTACATTTTATTCCTGTTTCTATCACTGCTAGTCACTGCTTCTTCTTTTTTTTTTTTTGCACCAATAAAAAAAAGAAATTACTACTACTGACGGGGACAAATGATGTCACAGCACAGGAATTAAACCTTAAATAGGGCAGCATTACAAATATAAAACATAAAGCCTCACAAAGAAATTTTATTACAAAAAGAATATATTTCCAGTATTGTCCCAAATTTAGTTGTTTTTCTAGAAAGTAATTCACTAGCTTAGCTTATTTTTCAACACAAATCTGCAAGTAGTGGTTTATTTACAGCATATACTGCATCTTCACTGATGTCACAGGCAACATTAAAATGTGCTGTTTCAAAGATCACTTCTTCTTGGTCCTCGGGTTACTGTTGTTGAACATACTGATCCCACGAGATCTGACTCCAACAGCTTCTGCAGTCACTCCTGGCTGCTGCAACACTTTGTCCAGAGTTGTCTTCTTTATGGCTGCTGGCGAGATTTTCTCTTGGTCGGCCAGAAACTGAAGTTCCCTTTATAGGTAAGGGCGGAACATAGAGACATTTACAACATAGTATAAAGCATTCATATTTAGCATAACATATAGTACAGTAGTGTCATAATCATCTTATTAGTAACCAGAGACATGCCAAACTCTCATTGTAACATTATTTGCATGTAGCTCCATCTGCTGTCTGAATTATAAACTTCAAAAGAAATATATCACCCTTTGGACATTTCCATATCACAATTAACTTAAAAGCCTTTCTTGTGCATCCCTTTCACAGGAAACATGATGTGTTTGTCTCACACTTTTCTTATCAGCTTACCTTGTCCGAACACAGGAGGCCTCCACGGCGTTGATCAGGAGGCTGCGGAAGCCGCCGCTCTCCATGACATGCAGGGCGTGGATGGTGGCGCCCCCTGGTGAACACACGTTGTCCTTGAGCTGCCCGGGGTGTTGCTCGGAGTCTAACAGCATTCGAGCAGCCCCCTTTAAAGGAACAAAAAGGGAGAGCCACATTGGACTAACAGCACTGATTATATGCACAGATATTGTGTGTTCAGTCTGTGTCTATAAACAACAAAGACAGGCTGCAGCTGACTCTATCTGGATTTATAGATTCTACAGGGACAGTGTACGTTAAACTGTTTATGTTTTCTCGTGAGAACATTACAATGGCCCCATGTGCAAAAATAAAGCTGATAAAACTGATTTAAAACAAAAATCAGGCACCGCAAATCTTGAAAACCTTCATTAAAACCACCCAAACCAACAGTAAGTTTATGACACAGGAACCAAAGCAAAGAAAGCACCTACATGTAGCACATACATTGGTTAAAAAGATAAAGGTAATACCAGCAGGGCTTGGGCTCCGAGGCGCACAGCCAGTCTCCTGGGCAGGCCCATTTTCACTCCACCATCAGCGAGAGCATCTACAGCTGTAAACGCCTGCAGGGCCGCAAGCCGAGGTGTAAGGATGAGGGAAAACAATGCAAAAGGAACATGTTTCACATTTGCTATGGGTAAGGCAAGATTGTAAAACACATTCGACATTATGTAAAAGCCTCACGTAAGCAGGACCGCTGCCGCTGAGGCCGGTGACGGCATCAATCAGGTCCTCTTCCACCTCAGTGCAGTATCCCACGCTGGCCATCAGCTGCTCCAGTAGCTGTCCATCCTCCACTTCTGCATGGGTGCCTGTGGCGTACACAGTGGCCCCCTCACGCACCACCACTGGAGTGTTGGTCATGCAACGCATTACCTTTGGAGCAGGGCGATACTGGTGCAGCTTCTGTAAGGGATAAAAGAGTACTGAATGAACCAGGGCTGCAGCTAACATTTATTTTCATTGCAGATTATCTCGATTAATTGATTGTTGCAGCTCTACAATGAGCTGTCCTGAAACTATAGGAACAAAAAGTCGGACTGAGAGGATCATTTATAGTTTACACACTGACAAAAGAATAGTTGACTTTTCATTTGCATTTGTCATCCATGTTTTTTTTTTTTTTTCTTAAATGGAAAAGCATTGGTTATATCATGTGACTGTTTTGCCTGAGGGTCTGCTGAGACCAGAGCACAGAAATACAGCGAGAGAGAGCCTCATGTTAAAATGAACAACGAAACCCAAAATTCACAAGCACTGGCCATCATCTACAGCTGAGAGATGTGTAAAAACATGATTGATGATTCATAAATGGCATGTCATAGAACTATGAATCATCTCAAATTTTTATTATCATAAAACTGAGCAACATTACAGTTTCAATAATGTATTTTCTGACCCATGACATTGTAAGTAGTGGGTGAAAAAAAAGAAGATAATGTCAATATTATCCAGTTCTGCTACTAAAAAACTCTGTTCAGAGGGCTGTGACTTGCCTTCTCAATAGAGCTGATAGTGACACCTGCAGCACAGGACACAATAAGATGCCGATCTTCGATGTCTGGTCCAATCTCATCCAGTACAAAAGGAATGATGTGTGGCTTCACAGCCAGGAACAGAACATCACTTTTGTTCACTGTCTCTTTGTTGCTGGTGGTGAAATTGACACCCAATTTCTGCAAAAAATACTATCATTTAGCACTTTGCCGGGGAGGTACACATAGAAATCCATTACATGTAAGCAAAGCAATATTATATACATTTTAAACCCACACATACAAACATATTTGTAATGAAACAGAATCACTGATGGCATAAAGCACTGACATCCCTAATTGCCTACCCACCCGCAGTCCCTGTACAGTGGGGAGATCTGTGTCTGGGGAACTGGCTGTGATTCTGTGGGTGGCAATCACGCCTTGAAATGGGGAAATAAAAAAGGTCCAGAAATCATTTCAGTGTCTGATTGCAATCAACATACATCAACAACACAAATGTGAGTTAGACATACGTGGAGTATGACTGAAAACTCACCCGCTGCTGTGAAGCCTCTGACCAGCGCGTGGGCCAGCTGGCCTGCTCCAATGAAACCCACACTCATTCTGTCTGTGTGAGGACAGAGGTGACAACTTTAGCACGGATGGAAACATTTTATCTCAACAAAAGCTGAGGATTTTCGAAGTCTGGCTGGGGCCGCTGTGCTGCGGTAGTAAACTAACTCTTACTTCCTTATTAAAGCCGAGCAAACGGATCTGGAAACATGGCGGCAGCAGCCATATATCCGCAAAGAAAAGACTTACGTTTATACTTGAGAGCTCCTCACTTGGCCGACCGACTCATCCAGAAACCGCTTCACAAAAACACTTTGAATTTCCAGCACTGTCAACGTGGCCCGGCCGTCTCGCGCTCTACTGTACCTGCCGAGGTACATTTGGCTGGCAAGCGAGCAAACCAATGAGGTTACAGAAACAGAGGACACGTAACACGTTCGGCCAATCGCAGTAACACTAGAACAACTTTGGGCGGGTTTTTGCTAAGCTGGAAAAGCCAGTTGCATCAGGTTGTGCCGTGGGGCAGAAAAGTTGGTCAGGGTGTCCGTACTTTGCTATCATCTGCTGGTGAAACGCTTGAAAGGCATGGTGGTGACTATTTCCTGGGAACATATTGTCCTGACCCAGAAAGTCAACTTCTAGCCGGAAGTAAATAATACACGTGTTTCTTTATTGCCTCCATTGAGCAACTACATTTCATAATCTTCATCATATTAACCTTATAGGCCCTGGGTTTGATCAGCAGAGCTACTTTCAGCTTATCAATGTTTCATCAGGGGTTGTAAAACTCAAGCTTTGGCATGGATCTGACAAAGGCTTAAAATTAGACAGAATACTCTATAGTTCACTATTAAATATTGATTTTAGTTCAACCTTAACAATACACAAATGAGATTACTGATTTCACTGTGTAATAGAGGAGTTTTCTCAAAGTTGAAAGTAAAGCTTCACATATCAGTTAAGACAAAGCAAAGGATCCAGAAATCAAAACGACCAACAAAACATACTGTTTGATATTTTATTAAACATGGAGTATGTCAGAAACGTAGCGAAAGACTGTGCTTATCCCAAATAATCAATTTCATACTCCTGTCAAAATTTTGCCATATAAAATTCATGTATTATATACATTTAACATTCAGTGGAAAACAGGAAAAGCCCAAAAAACTCGATCATCTGGCATTATATATGTAGGAGGACATGAAAACAAATTGGAAAAAAATACAGCAAAATGGCTTGAAAGCCAAAACCAAAAGCTATGCTCAGTGCATACAGTTCTTAACATATGCTATGCATTTCTATGAGATATTCAATATGGCTTTCAATATATAATACACACATTAATACTTAAATAAAGTGTTCAGCCTCCGTGAGACTGACTGACATAACGTCGTTCTGATATTCTGAACATTATCACATACTCCCATTGCTCTGTCCTGTATGTGACCACCAAAAGGAATTGGGAGCAGAGGGATGTATTTGGTGCTTTCCAGGGTACTCTGTGGACAAAGTTGCTGAGATCAGCTCATCGGCGCACCTGCCAGACTCTTCCTGGTAGGTCACTGCAGAACTGGAGAAAGGCCTTTAAGTTTGTAGCATCAGTTTTGCTGCCTACAGGCTCAAATCTAGACATATAGTGATAATAAGAAATGTCACACATGCATATGACACCATGAATCGAATAATCCAAGGGAATGAGTCCTTCACAGAGACTGGACTATGGAGGGCTGGTGGATGTCGCCTCAAACTTTCTTTATTTGTCTCTGAGTGTAAACAGTCTGGAGGAGGGAACATTTTTTTTAGACAGCAGAGCTGGAGACAAAGCGAATCCTCTGGGAGTAAACAAGATCAACAAAATACAGGATCATGTTCACGTTTGTGAACACTGCCACTACCAGCTTACTGTCCCATGGACACTCTCCTCGTGGGCAGTCCTCAGGACGAGTCGTGGTGCCGTACTTCTTGTCAAAGCTGAAGATGGGCCAGATCAGTGCAGTGCTGAGGTAGAGGATCACAGCGAAGAAGGTGTAGACAACCACAAACCGGTCAAAGGGGAACCGCAGGGCAGAGGTCCTCCCAGAAACTGTCACTATGACCACAATAACAGTGACAGAGAAGCACAGACTGTACACCACCACGCAGTACTGGGTGGCAATGTAGAGATTGTACTCACTGTCATTGGCAAGGGCCCCAAAAATAATGCAGGCCACAAAAGCCTGGACCACCTTGAGAAGGCCGGACACGGTGGCCATGTAACCCACCACAGCCCCTGGCTTGGCTCGAGTGAGGAACACCTCAATGCCGTAAGGGATGCTGCAGATGCTGGAGCAGACAGTGACAGCAATGCGGTATATCTGGACTTCGCAACCCTCATCTGGGCAGTCTGTTTGGAGGAAGTACACAGGGTAGACCACGGAGGCAGTGATGTACATGAGCGTTGCCAGCATGGCAAAGGCCACAGTGAAGTTATCCCAGGATATGGGCATGCATGTATGGAGCCGGGTAATGTCCAAGGTGAAGACAACCAGTGTGACAGCAAAACAGAAGCACCACACAAACATGCAGAAGGTGCCATAGGTGGCGCTGTAACCTGCACTGTGGGACACAAGGGCCATTATGGTGCAACCAAGTAGCAGCTGACACATTCGAGCGACACCTAAAAGTGACAACACAGCGTCTTTGTTGAGGTAGTGTTCTCCATGAGAATCCATGGTTTTTGTGGTCCCCCCAGAAGCAGCTGTCTTCCTTGGTGAGATCCTTGATGCCCTGTTCTCGGTCTTGAAGTCCTTGCTGCCCACTCTTCTTTCGTCACAGACCTCACCCTGTCCTTGGTTGCCTTTTATAGATGGCCCTTAATTACAAATGTCTGTAATTTTTCCCTAAGCTTGCTTTGTAATTACAGTGGTGTGTTTAAGATCAAGTTACATTTAGACACTGTTATGTACAAGTGCGTACAGTAGCTTGCAATTATAAAGGGTATATTCTGAGACATTGAAATAAGAAATCTTTGTTTTTAAAGTAATGTCTCTACTTGGCTGCAAAAGTCTGTAAATAAGAGATAGAGTCTAATTTCTGTAAATCACATCAAGGTCTTTTTTGCTGTGTTTTTAAAAAGTTTTTAGAGATTAAGAATTTGATCCTGGTCTTACTCAAAGCTGTCCTGTTCGTCCTCTGAAATCTCGGTTTTCCCCTGCTTGCTCTCTTCAGTCTCCAAGTTGCCCAGTGTATCAAACGGTCAAAGTGAAGTGAGATCCTCTACAAGTCATATCCAGAGATCAGTCTTCCAACAATAGCCCTCAGTGGCGGACAGGTGGACTGGTTTGTTGTCCTGTCAGTCAAGTTCCATTACTCAATGATTCGGTCCTTGTAATTTTTTCACTGTAGGCCCCTAAGTGCCCGTCAAAATCAGTCAAACTGTTGGCTCTGTCTCTTCCTCTTTGTCTCAGTGTTTCTGTCTCCTGTTGCCTCTTGGATTTGGTCTCCCACTGTTTCGTGCTCACACAAACACACACCCTCTTCCTCCTGCATGTGTGTGTCAGTGCGCACTCGGTGGATTGCTGGGGCCGGCTGTTTAAATGAAAGTTTGTGCCGAGCCCAGGGTTACAGGCCTCGCCAGCTCTATAAATAGGGGGTCTATATTCCACAGAGGGGTGGGAGGCTACATGTGGCAGGCAATATGGGAGTCGTATTTCTTGGGAGCACCCAGAGAGGCTGAGTCAGAGCTCCCTCAGTAAGAAACTGGCATTTATACGCAGTGTAATGACAGGGAGGAAGGCTAAGACTCCCATTAGAGACAGAAATTACATACAGGTCCAGAGGGATGATTATGCATCAGTGATGACAGATTTGAGCGATGCAAGTCAAAGGGAAGTGGAAATGGATCACTAGTCACTTAAAATACTTTAACCTGTGATATTAGTGTGCTGTGATGTTTGCTTTACAGTGTGCAAGATGATTCTTAGAGAAAACCACTGCCTAAAATAGTTCTTGAAGATGTTAAAATTGTACACTGCTCATCAAAAGTTTTTGAACACTCAATCTAACATAATGTTTTTGTTTAGTCCCATGCAGTGCAGGCAATACCCTAATGTGAAAATCAAAATATGAACAAGAAATGGGTATAGGTGAAATAAGAAATGTTTATAGCTCTGTATTTTAATGGAAATGGCCAAGATCACCCCTGATTAATAATTAGATTACTCTAATTGGGCTGGTGGAGACAGCATATTTGTCTTATAGTTAAGGTCTCAGTCCACTATGTGTTTCTAAAGGAGACCTCCACTCCATCAAAATCTGCTTACAGGTCTTGGGCAGCACCACCACACATGTGAAAAAAGTAGTATAAAGCCTCCTGTGGCTCCAGAACACAGGAAAACATCTGGGGCTGAGGAGGAATAAAGAAGCCCAGCAGACCTCTGAAGCCCACTCCTCATCTCTGCTTCAGCCACTGCTAGTGTGGATGTGGAGTTGCATTGTGGGTAATGTAGGCACCAGGTTTTCACAAGGAAGAAGAATGCATGGAACAAAATGGGATGATATCTCTGGTTCTGCTACGCGGATTTTTATGGGAATCTGTTCCTACTTAAATCTGTGCAGATTTTAATGCTAAGCTTCCAGTTTATGTTACCTCTGACTGGTGATTTCTTATATTCTTATTCAACTGTGTCTTTGTCTCTTTTTGCCCTTGCATTTGTCAGTCTGGTTGTCCCGTTGCACAGCATTTTGTTCTCCATATACAAAACATAAAAATCCTACACGCAAAACAGCTTCTTTTTGTAAGGAAGACTTTCTACAACCCAAAAGCATGAACGAGCGTTCACTGTATACACTGTAGAGTTGTTCTCTGAGCCATCTGACTGTACTGAACCAAGCTTTTGTGGTAGGTGATTCCAAACTTCTGAACGGTTATGCTCAGGAGGGATCCCTTTGCTGGAAGAGCACTTTCATTTCAACAAGCTTTGGAGTGGAACTAACAGTACTGCAGCTTCTGCACACTCTCAGGAATTAGCCAGCTGGAATATTGATCAGCTGCTCTGGGTGATGAGTCTCAGCTTCTCCATAATACTGTTGTTTCCTTTGTGAAGTGTTGAGTCTACCAGGTGAATTATGCTGCATCACGCTGTCCCATAGTGAAAGAAAGGTAGTTGGTCGGAGAATTTATTTCAGGAAATTAGGAAATCACTCTATTACATCTCCATATGAATGTGATATCATCTATGTTTCTTTCCCATGAGTCAATCAAGACTTTATTTTGATTCCTATTATTTGCAGTCTCAGGGCACAGCTATGGGCGGTGCTTTTGCTTCATCCTATTCTTGTGTTGGTATGGGTGCATGAAGAGACATTCATTCATAATCTACTCCAAAGCACACCCTTGTGCAAGGTTTCTTTGTGGAAAAGATACACAGATGATATTGTGGTAATAAGGGAGTCGTCTTTTAGCACTGTGGTACATTAACGTGGCCCAAACTAAGTATGTGACATACTTGGATCTACAATCGAAAAAGAGGCTGATATGGGTTTATAAAGATGGCCGTGGCTCGACCTGCGGCTCCTCCTCACCACATGTCGAATTGTCCTGGAGTCAGAACCCCGTGGGCTCCCGATGGTGAGTCCAGTGCCTACACGGTGCATTGGATAAGTAACTGCAGCCCATTCATCATGAAGACGGTGAGTGCACCAAGCAGAAAGACAGAGCTGAATATGGGTCACAAATTTTGTGAGTATCACGCACATCAAACAGGGACTTGCTTTGGCTACTGAATGTAAGTCTTAACTGGAAAATGTATTGTAGACTGGTTTGGTCATTTAGGTATTGGTCAATTAAATAAAAATTCACTTTACCGTCTCTGAAAAATGTTCCTGTTGTAGAAGATTGACCAACTTTCTTGATATGTACCAAAAGCTGCTAAAATATGAGGTGCTGGAAAAACCTTTGACTGTGTGTGTGTGTGTGTGTGTGTGTGTGTGTGTGTGTGTGTACACTAAGCCTCATATCTATTATCAGATATGTCAAAAATAGTGACAAACCGCGTTTGGATCCTGAGGGAGCTGTTGACCTTACCTCCTGCTGAAGGTTTTTGTGCTGTGAGTGTGAGAACTGTGCAGACCCCAATGAAACATGTTCTACTATTAATAACAATAATAACAATAATAATAATAAGAACAAGACTGTACGGCAGTATTTACCTTGTAGAATATGTAATGTGTCTTTTCCTTTAGGTCTGATACAAAGACATGCAATCAACACAAAGAGAAAAAACAGCAATGTATTTACAATTTACAAAGAATCACTTCTCTGTGAAAAATGCACTTATAAATATGATTTACATAACAAAATAAATATGTAAATTACCAATGTAGCTTGAGTTTTTTTTTTCTGTTAAAAAATATGTTACAGAATAAAATTACAATTAGTAATACCTTTCCTTCTCTGGTGTGATGCGAAATAGAGGTCCTTTAAAAACATTTATAAAGACATCATTACATACAACGTCGTCATTATATTAAAAAGCGATCTCTATTATGAAATATAAGAAGGGAGTTACAATGGTGAACACTTGAAAGAACCTATACAGATACTTAAAAAAAATATACAATACACGATATTTGTCTCCCTTTAAATGTTCATTGCATTGATCTGAGGATTGCTGAACTACTGAGGTGATTTAATATGAATGTGTGCCCCATGCTCGGGCTCTAACAGTCCTCTTGTGACGATGTAGCCTGTGAGAAAGAGGTATCGACTAGATGTAATGGCACTGTGGTGTATGTATAGGTACTCATAGACCTTGAAGTGTTTCCAGGTTTACTTTAGCACCACAATCAGTTTCAGGCAATGACTCAACGACTGAAAATATGCCGCCTGGATTTCAGCGCTGTCGGGAATGAGTTACCTCTGCAGGGATCTTTTCTCTAAACCCATGACAGTCACAACTACGATATACAGTATGCCTTGTGCTCTTTTTTCGACTGTTTCCTTTCATTAGCAAGGAGGAGCATCTGATATTTGTCTGTTTGTAGCTTTAATTTCAGCAGCCTGACTATGTAAAGAGTGTGTTAATCCAGCCTGCTCAGTGGTGGAGGAAGTATTCAGATCCTTAACTGAAGTAAAAGTACGAATACCGCAGTGTAAAAATACTCCTGCATTCAGAAAATAAAAGTATGCAAGAATAATCAGGAAAATGTACTTAAAGCATTGAAAGTACTTAATCCAGGAAAAGCAGCAACTCCTCACATCTGTGAAGCTGGAACCATCAAATGTTTTGTGTTTTTCTAATAACTTGAATGATTATCAAAATATCTTCCTGATTAATTGGCTAATTGACTAATCATTTCAGCTGTACTTGTATAAACTGTTGCGTAGTTTCCTTTATAACAAAACGTCATCTTTTAAAACTTAATATTTTGTCTGCAAAAATCTCAGTTTGTAAAGTCACAAGTAACTAAAGTTGAAAAGAAAAAGTGAGTGAATGTACTTAGTTACATTCCACCACTGAGCCTGGTCTGATACCGCGAGTCGATTACAGGAGATTTGGTGTCACTTAAATGCAAAGTTTCCTTCCTGATCCAGTGCTTTTCACCGTAATATGTCCCTGTTTCTGCCTTGATGTCAGTTTTTTGGTGTGATGAGATGTTGTGGGAACCCAACTACAAACCAGTTTGTACAAATTATCCCCTTATATACTCTATAGTCACTACTTAACAAAGACAGCATCCTCACGTCATTGTGGCATTTTTTCTTTAACAATGACGAAATAGACTCTATATGGAAGGATGAAAATAATATAAAACAACAACAAAACATCAATGAGCATCCTTAAAACTGGATTACATTCGTGATTTTTTTTTCTTTTTCAAAGCAAAAGATAATTCAAATGGAGAGTAGCAGAGAGTTGTGCCTTGTCGTGGAGGGGTGTTGCCCCTGTACTTGTCACCAGTTGTGATGAAAGTGATTGCGGGACCAATCTATGCCCCCTGTGTTTGACTGAGGCTTGGACTAAAGTAAACGGCAGGTCAGAGGGGAATCGACTATAGGTAGAATGGGTTGTGAGGGTGGATGGGTGCTTGGAGGTATCAGGCATGGGAGACTGGCCAGAGAGACCAGCCAGCCCTGCGTGGGCTTAGCTTGGAGATACTGTGTGTAACATGTGTCCCTTTAGCTGCCGCTGCTGAGCATGCCCAGTAGCTTGCTGGGGTCCATGCCCTGCTGCTGGGCCATCTTCTGCACGTCGAAGCCCATGTGCATGAGGAACTGAATGACGTTCATCTCTTGTCCTGTGAACTGGTCTCGGATGGTGGGGCAGGTGGGGTTGCAGTGCGGCCACGGGCAGCTGTCAATCAGATGCACAGGGCAGCCTTTGGGTGGAGCCTTGTTGTTCCTGTTGTCGTGGAGGCTGCGGTCCCAGCAGTGCAGTGCTCGGGGCAAGGAGGTGCCCTTAACTTGCACGTCAATCCAGTAACTAGAACACAACACAAGAGGGCGCTGTCAGCTCACACGTACAAAGTCTCTAACACAAACTTCACGGCATCCCCTGCACATGATACTCAGGATACATTGGATCTACTCACTTTCTGGTGATAACTTCATGTGATAGGCACGCTGGAGCAAACATAGCCCTGAAAATAGGAATTTACAAAAAAATCAGTCTGAATCCATGCAACAATCCTTTTTAAATTAAAGTATTTATGCAGAGATTTGGCCTTACGGGACATCTTTGAGCGTGTTCCTCAGCTCAATGCCCAGGTTTTGGATGTAGCGCCACTGGCCTTCCTGCACAGGCTGGCCTGTTAGCTGGATGTTGTCCACTGTCAGCTGGGCCTCATCAAACAGCCACTGTACAACAAACACAGGGCCTGCACAGGGAGAATGGAAGAAGGTGACACGTAAGATTAACATATAGTATATATCTACGCAAACGTACTATGCAGATGTTTGGGACATGTTGGGGAAGCACGCTAACATTAGCATGTACAGTGTGTGCCTTTTACATAGTACAGAATGACGCCCCAAACTCACTTTTAATTGATGGGAAGACTCTATATCCAAAGAAACAGTTCCACTCCTCTCCTTCGTGGGCTTGCCTGCACTTCTCTGGTACCACTCCTCCCCAGTACCTGATGGGACAGGTGAGCAGGACAGATTTTAGCGAACTGATGATTAGTAAAAATAGAAAAATAGTCCACCTGATAAAATCTTGACATTTTATGATAATATTCACTGGGTCCCATACTTGACCCCTCTCTTGATTGTTTCAGTGGGAGTGCAGCTGACAGTGTCCACACAGTCTGTGCAGTGGTACTGCTTGTTGTCCAGGAACCAGCCGGAATCAGACAGGCCTCGCACTTGTATCCCAGTGTGCCCCAGTCCCTCCAGCAGCTCTGCCACACTGTCCACGTTCAGAAGAACTCCAGTTCCACCCGCGCTGCATGCAGAAATATGACATTCTTGTGAGTGCCCATACAGGAATAGGAATGAAATGTAGATTTTTGAAGTGAGAATCAAAATGCACAAACATACCTGCTTCCTGCTAACAGGAGAACTTTGGCGTTGTCCAGACCCTTGGTCAGCAAGTCTTTCACAACCTCCTGAATAATCAGCGAGCCCATGAAGGCATAGCCACCTACACACCACACAAAGACAACAGAACTGTAGAATAGCACTTTTCTTAAAGAGGGCTGCATGTTATTGTGCGCTTTGAGGATTCAGTCATGTCTTACTTTGCTCTGTTTTGGCTGTAGCGCCGCTCCACACATCACTCGAGCAGTACGGAACAAACCTGTGCAACAAACATAAAGTTAAAATCGTGAGCTATGATTAAAAATCGAGCTCGGATGAGCACGCAAACACGAGTCAACTTACACCATGTTGGCATTCCACCAGTGAGGGTTTTCCTCGGGCAGCGGAGACAGGATCCCCGTGCCTGCAGAGACAGATCAACATGTATCATTAGCCGTCCTAGCACTCCCAGACACATCCTCCTCTTCCTCATCATCATTACCACATGGATTACAGTTATTACACTGCGATGACAGAGGGAGGTGTCTCTTTTCCTACAGCAGCGGGCGCCAGGTAACCCTACACCGCAGCTACATTATGACGGGGCGTCGGTTGCAATAACACTGCAGATGAGCACAGATACATCCGATCCTTTTAATTACTGAGGCATTATAGTGGGATCTGGATACTTTTATCACTATGTTAGGGGGGCAGGATTTGCTGCAGGTGGAGTGGTGCTTACAGGTGTGTATAGTGAATTATACCGACAAGCTGAGGCTAACCTGTTTTAGTTTGGGGCCACTTGGATGAGCTCATCAATCTCCTCATGGTCTCATATCGGCTGTCACAGTTCTCCTTGTTGTAGCAGTACCAGCCGCCTGGACATAGACAAACAAAAACATGGAGCATTTCTCACACAAACTGTTTTTTAAGTATTCATCATTCTTAACTGGGCATTAAAGGAGCACAAGCAACGTTAGTAAAATCAGTGCTTCATACTGACCCTCTAAGAATATCAACCACCGTCTGCTGCCTCGAGATTCTTTCAAGTAGTACCTACAAGAGGACATAAAAAAATCAACACATCATATGCTTGATTTGCATGCAAATATTAAAAAAATATGTGAATATGATGCTAAATTCCTCAAAATTAATTGTACTCTGCCAACGGATAGATACAGCCACATTCCACAATTTTGATATGGTGTTCTCTCTTCAGAAAGATGAGATAAACACTGAAAAGAAATACCCTCACTGTTTCTATGGTATCCAAGCATGAAATATAAACACATACGGCATCATCACTTTCATCTTAACAAGCATGTCCTGTTACTCTGTTGATTCCTATCTCTAAAAGGTGACAGAAAACAGCAAAAATGAAATTCCGCCAGCGTGAATTCAGTGAGTGCGCACAGGGAGAACAATGAGGTTGTGTGTACAGTAACTGATATAGACAGGAGATAAACATCATCTTGTCCCCTATCCTGTTTGTACTCTAGATGCCAGTAGTAGATGGTGTTCATCGTGTTTAATGTAGCATCATAGTCTCTCCTCTCTGAGCTCATCATTCCTCAGCAGTGCCCTCACTGCAAAATCAAATGCAGATCAAATCAAGGCTCCCGCCCAGAGGAATCACATGATAAGAGATACGGAGAAATAGCACAACAACATTTGGTCTGTGCAGATGTAAACACACGGTCTGTCTTTTGCATAGGACCCACATTTGTCTTAGATAATGTCGCTTAAATGCACCCTGGACTAGACTTTAGAAAGAAGTGGGTGCACGCTAGAGTAGAAGCATGCTGTATGTTGTCAGCCCAGAAGAGGGCAATGCTATCGTGATTCTCCCATGCTGCAGGACACACTCATGTCAGATGCTTCATCATCCTTTTTTTGCAACAGGGTTTTTATTTAATACAGTACCAGGAAATAAGATTCACAGATGAGGAAAATTAAAAACAATTGTAGTGTGTAAAGTAGCTTTAGTCACAGAAGCAAAATGCTCCAAATGTGCTTCTGTGATGCTGAGAGATTTCTTTTTTTAATCCAATCAGTATCCACCCGACTTTACCAATGACTAAACTCAAGAGAGAGCCAAAAACATTTCAGTGACTTTAAAGAAAACAGACTTGGCTGAAGCTCTGAGCTGTTTGCTCAGACACTGAATCACACTTTGGCTGCAGTTAATGTCTTGTGCTATTATTGCGAGCCACAGTCAATGATGCAGGCTGAGGACAGTGCACTCAACTTACTACCTCCAAACAACAAAGTGAAGGCGGGCTTGGCAGGCGGACCAAGCCAAGAGGGAAAGGCGCTCTAACAAGTGCAACTCCAGATGATGAATCACACTGTTCCACCTTTCTGTCTAGAGAATGATTTTTCTCTTTGCATCCTCCTTTATGTGTAACTGGAACAACACCTCTCTGGAAAATACTGCTAGTAGCTGATGGATTAGCATCTCAACTGACAACAGCTACGGTCATGAATGAAATGGCCATCTGCCAGTAACTGTCCCCTGCTCTAGTCCTCATGCTGCGTCTCTAAAGAGCTAAGAGCTTTACGGCACTAACAGACAGCTCTGTCTACCACTTTGGGGTTTAACAGGAATTAGATGGGATAGAAAATCCATAAAGAGACATGTATAGCAAAGCCCATTTCAGTCGAGTCTGCCCAGCACTGAACTGGTCCCAGATGAGTTCTTGTGCACAACGGCAGACAGTCATCAAAGCCTCCTGATATGGCACAAACAACGTTAACAGCAAAGCATTTATATAAGACTGAAAACAGCAAATACTAATAGCAAGACAACATGATAATGATTCGGCAGTGCTTCTCGGTGTGGCTATATTACTGCTCAATAAGTGGCATACAATTAATACATTAATGTTAAAACTTTATTCTTGTGCTGCAGAATAGTTAGAGTCACAAGTGGAATCCATTGATTTTTGGGCTGTGGCTTTTCTTAAGGTTCAAGAAAAGACATGTAGGAATATGAAAAACAGCACCTTTTACAGCTGTTTTTCATTTGAAACCTGCCTGAATTCAGTTATTTGTAGAAAAATCTGTTTAACCTACAGTACACAATTTGACTCCCTGCAACCAAATGGAAAAGAAATGTCTGGAGTCTATACATTGTTTATGTATTATACAATAGGAGAGGCAGTGGATGGGTCTGATATTAATATGCTTTTAGTGCCATGGCTTATCCCGTGCTCGCAGGCTTTGCCTGTGCCAAATGGATTTCTGCTTAACAGTGTCAACAGTGAATATCATTGCAAACAAATTTAGTGATCCGCTGTTTACCGCATGGACCACAGAGCAATAATAGTCCCAGAAACAAACAACGAAATCCTCGGAGACACTGGCAGCACATTGTACACGTTTTGCAGTAGCCAAGTAGAGAAACCATACAGTTAAACGGCTGTAAAATCACAATTCAACAAGCATGGCTGCAATCATCAGAGAGATGGGCGGGGGTCTGAAAAGTTAAATCTAAACTTTCTGCAGAGCAAATCCTGCATTCTAATTTGAAGCAAAGGAAATGAAGCATAGGCCATGTGGCTATCCGCAAATTTCACGCTTCGCTGACGCAAAGCAGCTGTCTATCTTATCCCGACTCATTCTGTCCCAGAACATTGCTCTCCATTTATTTTTTTCGCTTTATTTATATATTAAATTTGAATTTTTAGCTGTTAAGTATTGTAGGGATCGAAATCTGCTTTTTAACGTTTGCAACAAAGCAGCCCGAATCACGAAAGTGTTTTGCGTGCAGCCTCCATTGAGACGAGCATTGTTGTCCTCAGGCCAGATACATGTGGGTTACCTCGGGCAGCGGGATGACCAGCAGGACGGGGTGCGCCCTGCTGAAGCGAAATAACAATTCCTAGCAGCTCCAGGGCGCACTGGTGCACAGCTGACCCTGCTCTGACCTGTCGCTGATCCAATCACACGGGAATCCTGATTTATCACACTGTGCATGTGCATTCTCAGTTGGTACATACCCCGCGGCACTTCCGTCGTTGCAGGTGACTGATGTATTCTCCAAAAAGTTCAGCCTCATGTCGTGGTCGAGCTTCTGCGCCGAGCACGGGTAGAGGGACTGCGCAAGGTTCTTCACTTGTGTCATGAAGTTATCCATGTTCTCCTCCACGGCGGTGAAATCCAGAGGGAAGCTCTCCGTAGTGTCACCCCGGTCCGCCCGGTATGTGGGAGGAGGTGGTGCGCGTCGCGGTTGTGGGTTGCGGCCACCCCGGAACCTCCGTGCGCAAAGCGCTCCGGACTGCATCAGCACCAGCAGCAGCACTGAGGAAACCATTCTGATCGCTGTCATCGTATCCCCGCGTTAGATGTCCTTCCTCCAAATGTAACGTTTCGTCGAGTAAACACAAAATGTAACTGATGGAGCTGAGAGAGAAATTACGCACGGTTTAAAAGACGCCACAACACTTGTCATCCGCTCCCAGGAACGCATAAATTGAATGTCAACTAAATAAAAAGTCCTTTTAGATCAGTCACAGTCATCCGCTGAATTCTCTGGATGTATTTCAAAACTTTCAGCCGCTTGCCAATCTGGTACAACTCAAGCGCTGCTGGACCAAGCGCACAAGCCTGAACGACAACACTCGTGCCATGCTCTTGTATTTTATTCAAACTTTCCCCCCTTGTGTGTCCGTCCAGCCAATCGCAGGAGCGGGGCAGGACTCAGGGCATGATCAAGCGTGGCAGACTACCCCCCTTTTTAATTTATAGAGGGAAAAAATGTCCATGCGTTGGTTCCTTTGATCCGCGAGGTTTTATTTGATGTGGTGGCTTTTATTGGCCTTGAAATGCCCATTTCCCATTCCACCACAAATTTATGAAGTGAGAATACGCATCTTGTTACACACTTGCCTGAAAATCAAGTGGGGAAAAAAAACAAAACATCGTCAAAACGCGTGCAGAGCTCCAACAATATTTGGCCAAATTTTATCTCAGGAGATGTTACCTGGTTATTATTATTATTATTATTATTATTATTATTATTATTATTGCATCAAAGTATGATATTATGGAGTATCATCCTTTTCTCCACCACACACACACACACACACACACACACACGCACGCACGCACGCACGCACGCACACACACCTCTATTTAAGAATCAGTTTCAGTTCTATTAAATTGCTGATGTATTCTTAAGGTTCGTGAATCGGGGACTTGGATACTTTTTTAATCCAGACGGGGCCTCCAAAGATCAAAGCACCATCACTCTTTCTCCCCCCTTCGTCTCGCCTCCTCCGTCCCTCTTTAGTCTCTTCCAAACTTTCCTGGTCTACTGTATATTTGAAGTCGAGCAGAGCATCCTGATGGGACGCCAGCTTTTTAACACAGGAATGCCTCGTTACGGATGAGGAAGGCTTCCCTCGAACAACCTCTCATTTTGAGGACACCATTAAGTTAAAGTGTAGCCTGCAGACCCGAAGTGATGAATCATCAAGGTAACACTTCATGGTGGTGTTTTGGAGATTTTTCTCTGATTGAGCTCATTCTTACCGCGTGAAACAGTCTGACATTGTAACTCAGTGTAGTTTTATGGGCATTGCAGTGATGCATGGCAATTTTGCTAGTACTAACTACAAGTGCACACCTTTACGTCACTACCTTTTTAACAACTGTACATATTAATATGAAAGGAACAAGCTGCTGACTCTCAGGTAGCTTACTTATATGGCCTAACTGATGCAGTATCAGCCTTGGTGGTGAAACTGGAGAGAGCTCAGGGGACTCACTTTGGGACCCCGTTTCTTCAGATATCAGTTGTGAGAACCATTGACGGACACCTTCTCTGTCCAAGTTCAGTCTGACACCTTCCTCCTCGGGCACTGTGATTTTTACAAGCCTGTGTTAGTCAGTTCAGTCATTTTTTCCCCATGATTGTTCATGTTTTTAAGGGCTATAATCATACCTCATCATATCATTATAACTCAGCCAGAAAAAACATTTCAGCCGATACTCACATGTGCCCTGAACACAACAACATCATCTGTAAAACTGGTCCGCTTCCTCTCACAGAAAGAAGCTCTATCCCCGTGGTTAATCAGTGTGCCTAAAGGATGTCGAACTGTTGTGGGCCAGGTAAGATGGATATGAAGTCACCAGCGGGACTGATGGTATTCATTGGGAACTTCAAACAGATCCTTGTATAGATTAAAACATGTGGTAGAGCCCAGGAGGAGAGGCTCTGTCACAGATTGAGCCTAGTCACTTTGACCCATACCTCCCTGTTTTATCACACGTCATCCCCAAAAATGTAACCCTTAAATCACTCGCAGATGGACGCTGGCCTCTGACACACTCACTACCATGAAGAGATGCCCCGGCGGTGTGTCGAAATGTCCTCTGACCCAAATGAGTGAGAAGTGTGAGCTGCAGATGCTGCGACTTTGAGCGATCTGAACGTGTAGATTCAGTGAGCCAACGTGGAGGATTCTGTGATAAACTTACCTGACAGTGTGAGAGAGACTTAGAAACACTGGTCAGCTCTGCTGCTATTGCTGCACAGTGGTTTGTTCTCTACTGTGCACCTTGTTTGAACTCCAAGCGTTAAGCCTTTCTGGCTCTCACTGGTAATTCTCTCTCCCTTTTTCTTTGCCTCCCATCGTCTGTGTGTAGCGTGGACACAAATTTAACCATGCAAGTCCGAATGGATTAATCCTAGATTTAGGTCATTTGAAAATTACCCAGCTGTTCCGATGGCAGTCCCTCAGAAGTGCCCCCGTAGCTCCTGTAGCCCCTGTAGCCCCCACCCCGACTCCAGGCCTCCTGTGAAAGTCAAAGCCTGTCTTTCATCTCCGATCAGTTGCATGTGCCCTCACAGATCCACAGGTTTTACTGCTTAAGTCTGGGCTGGCAGCATTGATCATGTGACTGCTGCCTGCCTGGCGTTTAGACACATCATAGCTCTGTGAGCGCTCTCCATCTGCGCAGCCTGCCAGTTCTGCTCACACATCCCCATCGTCCGTCTCCCCATGCCTGTTAGTTTTGATTTGCACATGCTGTTGTCGAGGGTCCATCCGTGATCATCAAATCCCACTAGTTGGAACTGTTAGGTCAGGTTACATCAAAGAGATCAGGAGGGATCAGCCTCTTGAAAGGGACAGGCTCTGGCTCACATCATCAGAAACAGGTGGAGGTCCTCATTGGAAGAACAAAGGAGAGATCACCATCTATAAAACTTTTATATTTCATCGAGGAGTTTCTTTAAATTCCTTTAAATTGCCACCCTCTCCTACGCAAAGAGCACAAACACCACAGCACCAGCATAAAACATATGATTGCAGGTTGGAGATGGTGGGACTCAGCTGCAGCACTAAATCCCATAAAGGTCACAATAGCAAAGCCTGAGACTTAGTGGCATTACGGCCACAAAGTGTTTAAGTGTGGAAATCTGCTAAAAGCCAGGACTAAAGGGGAAGTGGAAGTGTATGGGACACAACTCAGGTGTTACGAATTAGTCGAAAAGTTGTTGAAACCTTCCGAGGTTTGTCTGTATCGTAGTAATCTTGCTTTCTCCTGTGGCTAACATTTCTCTGCTGCACCAGAGTTTGACGCATTGTTTCCTGCTTGTCTTTAATAGGAAAGAACTGAGTAACAATATTGCACTTAAAAAATAAATATTGTTATTCATGCAGACATATAGATTTCATTAACATGCCATTCTGACTATAATGTTAGAGAGCTTTGACGTTTTAGACCATCTGCCCCTGAGAGAACATTTTGAGCTTCTGTTCTGTGTCATGTTGAGACAAACCTCTGGAAGCAGGTCCCATTAATTTCATGTTGAAACTATTGTTTCAAACCCAAAACAAACATGTACAGAGCTTTTGGGTGTTAACACGCTGTGGAGCTCCTTTCATGTGCCCCCCCACCCACATGTTCCTGATATTACCCAGAGAATCAGTAAACAACCTTGATCCTGACTTAAGTCAAGAAGTGCCATCTAAGATGTGGATGTAAATGGGGAGTAAGAGAGAGTAAGAGAGGCAGGAGACATCTGTCGAGCAGGCTCTCATTTCGTAAGAGGAGGCCGTCTATTGGTTACAGATGATGCCCTGTTTGATAAAAATGAACTCTTTCAAGATAGGACAGCTTGCATTAGGGGTCTCTCTGGCACCAAGGGGTAATCAAATAGCTCAGCTGACAGGTCAGCTGTTTGTTGTCCATCTTTCATCTGAATGATGGTCACAAAATAGCTGCTGTTGCCCGTAAACATCCACATCATTCACAGCAGCCGAGATGGATGTTTGTGTCTGTCGGGTTGGAGGTACGTGCATGTTTTCCCCTGCATGTGCCGGCGTACAGGAGGATGAGCGAGGTGGACCCGGCTGTCTTGGAGGTACCGGCGTGTGAGTGCGCGGCCTTCCTCCAGGAGTTTTCCATTCATGCCTAGTGCTTGAATCACCCTTTGCGATGCCCTCTGCCAGGTAGACAGAGGATGGAGCAGAGACCAATTACCATTCGAACCCTGCTATTATTATCATCAGAGAGGCGGCAGCCCTCCTTCCCCTACGCTTATTCTCATCTCCACCGAGACAGAAGGAGAATTGGGCTCTTTTGTCTCGGAAATGTTTATTTATGCCACAGATTTGCCAAAGGACATGGAAAAGCCCTTATTACAGGTCATGACAGTAGAGCCACAACACATTATTCATTTTCTGTCCTTTAACCTGGTAGTCTCTTTGGGGAAATTCTTTTTAAAGTCCACACCCTGCTGTAAAACATGGTCATTATTCAATTATGAGAGAGCCGTATGTGAAACGGTTTAGAGGCTGTTTTCCTGGAAGAAATTACGAAGGAAGAGCTCAGAATTAACATCATTTTGAAATATGTTTGATTTATTAAGTATACAAATAATGAATGAGAGGGAGATGTCGACCCGCAACATGAATCCAAAGTTTGGTCAAAACTCTTGGTGCCAGTTTTTCAGAGAGGGATGAGGATTAATTCTTGGCTAAAGGCAGAACTCATTGGAAATATCCACTAAAACAGGCCGCAGTCTTGAACTAGACTTGATTTCTACCACTAGGGGTCTCTTGAGCTAACATTAACAAAAGCTGGAGCTCGATGTCATCCTGTTTGGATAATGGGAGTTGGTGTCTTCATTGTTTAACCACCATTGCAGGCGAAAATGAATAATCGTGCTTCATCACGAGCAATACAAACAACAGTAAACAGTAAAATGGCTAGCTAGCTAGTTTGCTAACTTCTTTCCTCACTCCTTTGACGTATCATCCAGTGTTTCCTGTATTCCCCTGGAGGTTCGAACAACTAAAGATGGTAAAAGGGACATGACACCGTTTCCTTGAATAAAATTACACATTTCGACATTGTCACTCATTTTCATGCAGAAATGTTACCTTTAATCCCTCTCTGGGAAATCAGCCCATAATGTTGTGAATACATGGTATGTGCCTCCATCCACAGAGCCACAGGGACACCATTAGCGTATGGTATGCACCTCATTATTTCTGACACTCTCTTAACACCAAGCAGCCGTTTTCTTTTATCCTCTCAGCAAGAAGATGAAGCTACTGTAATCAAAGAAGACAATGATCAGTGCCAGCCTCTTGGCCTGGCCTGGTACCTGCTTTGATGTCATATTTTGGTGTATAGCGGGCTGTGGCCCATGCCAAAGAGCACCCATCGTCGCCAACTGTCTGACAGGCTGCCTTTCATCAAAATGACATCACTCTGCTACTTGATTACTTTCCACAGGCTCTTCCAGGCCTGGGAATTTTCTCCCAGGAATCTGAACTCATCATCCCCGCCTTTACACCCTTAGCCTAAAAATAAAAAGCACATCTGAGATGCTCATAAGCTTGTGTGGCATACATACAGCATTTGCATTCAAAGCTACTCACAAATACCTCTCAACTGTTGGTACTGTGAGGTATTTGCTTTTCGATTTTCTCAGGCGTTGTTCTGTGTACAGTGTACACGTTGTACAGTGTACTTTGTGAAATCAGATAGAGCTCAATAAATATTAATAAGCAACATGAAGCGAGAAAATGAAGCATGGAAAATAACAACAACTGTACACACTGCAATCTTTCAACTCAACATTTCCCCTCCTTTGATTTTCCCTCCATGGTGGAGAGAGCAGTGATAAATTACAAGGCAGAACCTAAAGTGTTTGCTTTTGGAGGAAACTGCCGTGTGAGGTGGATATTTATAACCAACTCCTCTGGCTGGCAGCGTTGCCACTCTGCCCAGCGTCGGCTCCACAGGACCGCCGCCTGTCTTCACCTGTAGGTCAGGAGCAGACGGCCTCTCCTCCCCACATCATACAGACTCTCCTGTAGATGCCCTGAGGTTCAAGACATGTCTGCGGGCCCCTGACCATCCTCTGACTGGAAGCCAGAGTTTAGGATTTTCAAAAGAAGAAAACATTTCAAAGGATTAGAGAGTGTTTGTTTACTCTCAGCAGAGGGGACGTAGAGAATGACTGCATATCTTCAAGAGGCTGAAATGGGATAGACAGTACATAACTCATGTGGCTGCCATGTCCGCACTGCTCTTTGATGTATTCGGATGCATACAGCCCGTATCCTCTTACAAACACCAGTCGGTATAATTATCATCGTGTGATCTAATTAGAAACACGGACTGAGATGCATTGAAGTCAATTTAACCGAGGTGGAGTACTACTTCCTACAAAGCCACCTAAGCCATTGAAATCTGGGTGTCTTCCCGCAAAGATCTCCTCTTATGCTTATGAGGTCACCTGTGGTCGGCCAGTGGAAACATTTATTCAAAACAAAGGTATCTGTATCTGTTTTGGAATATACGGCACCCACTTCCCTTTCTCCTGTGGCAGGAAGAAGGTGGTCATTTGTGGGAATAAGAAAGTGTTACTCAGGCTTTACTCACAAAGAGTGCAAGAGGAGCCGTCATCGGGACACATCATCCTGTTTTTGCGATGACTAATGGGCAGATTTCTACCAGCACCTTTCGCTATGTCTGTCTGGTTTTGATCTGTTAATAATTCACAAGAATCAGGCTCCTCATGGGCACTCCCTAAAACAGAGAAGGCAATATTTGCGAACTATATATAGATTACTCGTCAGTCTATGAGTGATTCCACATTTTTCCTCTTCACTGTAGCTCTGTAAACTGAGAAAATGTAGGATGTAAGTAAAATGAAGGTAGAAGTAAATACTCTGTATTGCTACCATTAACTAATATTCCTAAAGTGAGGGCCGCAGACACAATTAAGGCAAAACATCAGGAGAATAAGATGAAATTCCAGCAAAAGTGAACGCCCTCACATCTGGAGGGCAGGTGTAGGCCTAATTCTCGTGTGTCAGAACTTTCTCCTTAATTTACTCATTTAAGAGTCCACAAAAGTAAGAGTGAAGCGGCTGCGTACCTCTGGATTTGATACAGGACAGGATTCAAGTCTTGGGGAACCCAGAAGGCCCTCTAAAATGAAAGCACGGCAGGCAGGTAGGGGAGAGGACAACTGTAACATGTCTGAAGCGTAACCTGTTCTCCGGCCCTCGCTTTGAAACCAGATGAAGATCGGCTGCGGCCCTGAAGTCATTACACCTTCAAAGGTAATTAACACATGGCTTTTGTTTGGGCCCGATGAGCCCCAGATTATGTAGGTACAGATGGTCAGAGGGGAGGACGACAGATACCAAGAGCAAGGTGTGCTTGGATGTGCTTTCATGTCAGCAGGAAGTGCTTGACCCCTGGCCTCGTCCTGACCTCAAATCGAGGCTGTCAACGCCACTTCCTTGAGTGCCCTGTAAAGATTAACATGTGGACAGAGACAGGAGGCCTTCGGACCCCTGCACGATGAGCAAGACGACCCAGCTGGCATCTCTGCCCTGCAACACCTTTTGCCAGTTATGCTAATGTGAGGTTATATAAGATCAAAGGCTTGTTTTATCTATTTTTACTCAGGTCTTGTGAATGAAAATGCAACATTCGGTTGTGGATACAGTGAGAGCGCAGAGCCGGACGTTCGTCACCATTGGCGGGTTTGTTTCTGCTGTGCTTTAATGTTTTGAGCTGGCGTATTTCTCAAGATGGTAAATATCACACTTTCTCCCTTTGCCATCAAAGGGAAAAAGGTCTTGCCTTGACCTCGGAGCAACTTTACCCTTCAACCCCTCTGATCTTTCTCCCAGTACAGTTACATGGACCCTGTTTAGAATCACGTGTAGAAAGGTATTTTGAGTCATCAATCTAATGCCACCATACCATTCATCTGTCATCAATTTTGTTTTACTAGCATAACTTTAAAGTTCCTCTCCTGGCAATGATTAACTCCCTAAAAACTCATCTCCATTTATCAAAATTACATATTTTTTACTGCGAAAAAATTCCTTCCCCTGCCTTAAAATGGCTTACATGTAACTCTACATCCATACCTTCATTTAGGATGTGCAGGTTTATGAATGTGAAAATAGCCCCTGCATCCATCTCCACCCACACCTCTGCAGTCTTCGGCTGCTTATTTTGCTCCTGATGTGTCTTGTAGCCTATAAAAACATCCCATGGACATGCTAGGCTAAAAACTGCTTTCATTGGAGTGAGTCTTTAAAGGGAAAGTTACACTAATTTGTTTTCTTGCTGAGAGTAAGATGAGAGGGTTGATGCCACTGTCGTGTCTGCACGTGAAGTATGAAGCAGCCTGTAGTAGCTGGCTAAGTCATTGTCAAATGGCATCCTTACAACACATCCTGTCTGGTGCAGTGATGCTTCACAAGGTCATTTTTGTGTGCTTGAGTCACTGTGAGCTTTTGATTTGGGGTGATCCAGCGTGATTGAAAGGGCTGAGTAATGCTAAACTTGGGGCCAACAATTTTTTTTTTTGGACACATGGATCTCGTGTTGCTGAAAACAGAGCGTCTGAACATGTAAATGTGTGAGAAGGTGGTAAGATTCAGACTCGGATAGCTCTAGTTAACTCCACATGTTGTCAGTCAGGAGCATCGGAAACCTCCAGATCTGCATTATCCGTGCCCCTGCAAGCATCAAGCAGGCATGCAGAGACACACACACTCACACACAGAGTGATCCCTACAGTTTAATATGAATTATCTCAAGCAGACACTTGGATCTGTGGGTCAGCAGTCTGTCTCAGGAGAGTGTTTGATGATTGCGTTTTATTGTTCCAGAAGGTCAAGATCTTCAAAGCTCTCCTTCTGTTCTCCACAGGGCACCCGGGCAGCAGCTGTCGGAATACACTCGGCTTTGTGTTTTTATACGAGAGAAGAGGTAGGTCAAGCCCACTCTCACAGAAATGTTTTTACTGGGGGGTAGGCACTCAGTGGACACCATAATATTGTTGTTCTGCCCTTTTGTGCTCGAGAGCGGGGAGCGTGTGAATCCTGTCGGACGGGACGTCACCTCTCCCGGGTCTGACGCTGATCGAATAGCCTTTTTGGCATGATTCAGCAGTATCCCCATGTGTGTGAATTGGTACAGACAAAACAGACCACCGCTTGGGCTTAAGGTTCAGTGTCTTCCCCCTTGTGCTCCTTTAATGCACTGTGTTAGAGCTTATACACTAAGGCAACACCTAACTGTTATACAACTCATGTTATTTTGACAGGTTTGCACAGCTCCCATAAAGCATTCATGGTCGCTGCTGTCAAGAGTTCTTACAATATTATTCTTTGTCGGAGGCATTTGCTCTTTGCAATGCAACAAATGTGATGACACTGATAATTGTGGATATTTTTAGAATATGTGAGGCTCTTTGCAGACAAGTGAGGGTCTTCTTTTACCGAACGGGACCTGACAAAAACAAAGGCCTGAGCATCTGCAAATGACGATAAGGAATGATAGAACACATTGCACCATTTTGTTTACTCGGAGCCCTTTAAACAGACGTTGTACCACATATTTTCCTCTTGACATCTTCCAGAGCAGAACACAGTCAACAAGAGGCGCTTGGCAAAAATAAAATGTGTCTGTAAGTTAAGGAAAAACAAAACAGAAAACATTCTTCCAGTTCCGATCCAGTGACAAGGAAGAGCTGAGGCTAATAACAAGCTAAGTGCTGGTGGTTTAGATTTGTCATGAGAGTTGATGCCCCCCCCCCCCATCAGCTAGGAAGCCAACGAGGATGCCTGGATGGTGTGGCGCAGCGCAGAATAGTTCACTGTTCCTCTGACCTCCTGCACCGTCCGGCTGACCACCCTGAAACGCTGACTTTTTCTTACGCCGGCTGCGATGCTGCTCCACCCGTGTCCTTCCCTCTTGACAGGATGTCCATGAAAGACTCCCTCTTGCCCCCCTCCACCTGTTTTCACACCCAGCAAGCTGAAGAGGCTCCTTTTCATGCCGTTGCTATGCATTTGAAGTGTCCAGTTGCTGAACACATACACTCGAGACGGTCTGTGGTTGGTGCCTTTGATAGCTGGAATGCTGTTTTGGACTTTCTTACGCAGCTACGGGTCAAAATGCACCAACCCGAAGCCAATTTATTTTCCAGCTGTACAGACATGTAGAATGGTGACTTTCTGTAGCTGTGTATCTTATCCTTATATAGCCCAATGAAATATCAATTTGTTTCCACTTAACCTGGTGTAATTCCTCTGTTTTTTACTTAATTGCAGCTCAAACTGAGGCGATGAAAGCAGCAGCCACCTCCTCTGCTTCACAGCGCATCAGTAGTTTGTCACTGTCAGCTAGAGATTATGTTTTCGCTGCACGGGGAAAAATCAAATTAAAGTAGTGTGGATAATTCCTACCCCACAATAACAGAGCTGTTTTATGTTCCCCTTGAGAGCCACTATCATTGAAGACAGTCGGTTAACTCAGTTTGCCAGATTTCTTGAATCTGCAATTCCCAACATTCCCCAGGCTTTCCAGTTTTAACAAAGCCAAGAAATAACAAAACACAGATTACATGCAAATATGGCAGGATGTTTGAAACAATTTATCGGTTTATCTTCTTTGCAGAATCAGTATAAACAGTAAAATACACACTGCATCGAAGCAGCTTGCTAGACTTTTGTCATTTCATCAGATCTCTAGCAAAGCAGTGTACTTGGTGGGGAGCGGCACACAGTAGCAGGAAGGGGTTAGCGCTCAAACAAAATGCTGTCACTTTGATCATTTCCTACTGGTCTTTGATCTCAGCGCTCTTGAAAGGGCCGATAATGATGTTTAATTGATTATGTGGAATGAGCAAGTACGGTTTGCTCTCATATCATTCATTCCTCCCCTTTTTTGTGCGCTCTCTCCGAAAGAAGATCGCTCGCATGCCATATTGCCCCTTCCCTTTCTTCTTCTAAAACAAATAAAGACGTCAAACATCAAAGCTGTTCTTGGTTAATAAAAGAAGACCTCAAATATTTTCCATTATGTTTGACATGGTTTTGGGTTTCGCCAACCAGAGGAATAACAACAGGACAGAATAAAATGACGCTTTTTTTGTGTTGTTGTTGCTCCGTTTCTGCGTTACAGAGGTTAAGCAGACCAAACTTGAGCCTGTTCTTTGATCTTGTTGGCTCTAATTATTCAAAGGTAGTCTTTCTCTCTTCTACTTCTGAGACACAAGTCCCCCCGCTCTCTCTTCTTACTGTCCCTTTCCACCCTCCTGATTATGATATCCAGAGTTCCCGGCTAAAACAACAGTCTGTCAGAGGATTGCTTTCCTTTGAAGTCGATGTCAGTCAGTTGTGTTTCTGTCCTGGGCCAGAGCACTGACCCCTGACCTGCAGTGATTACTTCCGTGGCGCAGCCAAGCAGAGATAACTGTAAATGCAGGCCTTTGATATCCACTTGAGAGCAGGAGGTTGAGCCTGAAGGGGAAATACAATGATGGTCAGGCATCTTAGCATGTGTGTGCACACGCTCACACACAGATAGACAGACAAGGCACCATATGGCAGAGGTCAAGGAAACATGGGTATGACTTCCTGATCAAAGCCGAAACATAATGATATTTGAACCTCTCTGAAGACAAATCAGAGAAGATTTGTGGGGCGCTGCTAATGAAATCTTTGTCTTAAATCTTCCTCCTGGTGTGGTGATTCAAGAAAACATATATGAGAAACCAATATATTATATATTAACGTGATCTCAAAGAGTTGGGGAAATGGTCTGACATTTTGGGAAATGTGCTTACTAGCTAGTTAGATGAGCAAATCGACACCACTCTCCTATCCGTCCATCAAATGTGAAGCTACAACTAGTGGCCAGTTAGCTTAGCTTAACACAAAGACTGGAAATGTAGGTTAACGTAACAAAATCCACTGAAAAACAACTCTAAAACTCAGAAATTTACAAAAACTGAGACATTAAAACCACATGTTGCAGTGATATGGACGTTTATATGAGGGACTATTTCTTGGGTTGGAGCAGTGACTTCCTGGAGTCTCTGCTAGTTGCTTTGCAACTGCTCAGAGCCAAGAAGTAGCGTGGCACATAATTGCTTTAGAGGTGCTGATAGGTGGATTTTGTTACCTTTGGACAGCTGTTTCCCTGTTTCCAGTCTTTATACTAAGCTAAGCTAAGCTAAATGGCTGCGGGCCATAGCTTCATGTTTACTGATATTAGAGTGGTATTGATCCTCTCATCTAACCAGGCCAGAAAGCAAATAAGTCAATTTCCAAAAATATGGAACTATTCCTTTACATCAATAGAATTAGGACAGGAAATCTGGAGCTACTTGAGTGACAGTGACCTCTGAACTCTTACAATGTTTACTTAAAGGTATATTGTGCAGAATTTTCCTAAAATACAATGCATAGACTCATATGAAAGCAATCCCTCTCAGTCATTACTTTTGACCCACTCGAAGTGTGCGATGGTGTATTTATCTGCAGAGACTCTGCTTTCTGCCTGTATTTTCTCATTTTATTCTTATTTCGCTGCGGTTGGGACATTTGTGCACCGCATCCTTTGGGCTGTGGGTGTGTAGTCCCAATAGTGGGACTTAAAAGTAGAAAATTTAGTGGCCAGGTGCCCAACCGTAAGCAACCTGCATCCAAGAGAAAGAGGCAAAAATGAGGGACATAGCGGCTTTTCCATTACAACAAATACAACATTCCCGCAAAAGAGGCTTGCAGTGAACATGCTTAAATCTAATGTTTGCAAATATTTACCGACAATCCCTGCACAGTATACCTTTAAGACTTTAAGATTTATTGTTAAAATGGACTGCAAAATGCAACCATGTGTGTCTTTTATAACAATCTCACATTAAAAGCACCATCTTGTTGCATCTGAATAAATGAGTGCGTTGTCTGCTTCCACTCACTCAGAGGTTTGCCTGAGTGAGGCCTGCGAGACCGTCCAAGTTCAGCAATGTCTGAGGTGATGAAGAGGCAGAGAAATGGAGACAAAGAGGCTGTTGAGAATTTTGCTTTTCTAGCAGGAGCCACTTGTTGAGACCTATTAGAAAAAGTGAATCACAGATGAGCAGAAACAGAGAGTGTAACACTCATCATTCAACACATACATCAGTGATGGGAGTCTGTTTTGTTATTCAGTGGATTTTTTTTTGTCCCTGCAGATGCCTTTTTTTTTTTTTTTAAACAGATGTTCTTTCGTCTTTGAAATAAGTATTAAGTCAACGTAACAGTCCATTTTCATCCGTATCCAGATGGCCGACTTGGAAATCACATACACAAAAATGCACGGATAATATCCATTCTCACATGCGTATGAATGTAAACAATTGTAAATATTAAAGCTGCATTTGGCTCGTGAGTCAAACCCGCTGTCGTAGCTGATTAACTCTTTCAGAATGGTGTTACAATGCTATTATAATCATGTTTTGTTTAAATCAGCCCGAGTGAGTGGATTTAAGTCTTGAGACTCTCTGACATCGGCATATATAGTCATTACAGGAATGACTGTTGACATGTTCTGCTAAACAAGACCAGAGTCGGCCGCGCTCTCATGTGAGGAACAAATGAAGATGAGCAGATGAGAGTTCCTGATGGAGACTCACTCTCTCTCTTCATCCTCTGCTGTAATTATGGCCTTTCCTTGTTCACTCTGTACTTCCAGTCGGGCTGTGGTATTTTCTTTCTCTCTTTTTTTTTTCTGAAGGAAAGAAAAAGCCAAAGGCAACGAGCATGCTGCTGGACTGAATGTCATGTTCGAGCTCAGAATAGTAAACACAAAGCCTTGTAATTTGCAGAATGCTTTTGTCATCTTTACCTCTAATTTCTCTTTCAGCACAGAGTGAGTGCCACATATGAAGAGCGGGAATCAAAAGGAAGCCGTGGAATGCGTCAGGGTAAAAATGAACACAAAAATGAGTGACGGTTGCTCAGACTGGCGGGCTATATGCTCCTCGTTTCACACCCAAATGATACTCAGTTTACATCATTTTATATTAAATTCGAGTGACTTGCAGCCGGCACCGTGAGATACAGAGGTTAGAAAACGTGAAAGGGTTAAAAAGCCAGCTTGCATGGTGGCATCAAAAGCATGCACACAGAAAAACAATGCTTTTTGTAAAGGACCATGATGACTGATCAAATTCACAATCAACATGATCAACGATGCAGATTAGGCTGTTCAAATCATGAAAACATGCAAAACTGACTCATGTCATATTACATCATTTTGTATTAAATCACCTTGTCAAATAATGATACCTCTGGTTTAAAGGTTTATTACTGTGTATTTCAGAATAGCAATACTCCGGTAATTCACTTGGTCCATAGTTTTTGTCTGCATGTAATCTTTACGCCACGGCACATTCCTGCAGCATGGACATGAAAGTATCTAAACATTTGAAGGCAAAGTGCTGATTCCTATTATAAGTCAAAACTTTGGTGATGCAAATCCGGTATGACCAGATGTGTGGAGCAAAATCCTGCAGGACGTCAGGCCTCCACATTGTAGCACAGGCAGAATGAATAAGCATTTCTGCAAGTTCCTTATCAACAGTCCTTGGTAATATCCTGACCCTGAGTCTGAAACGAAATGGAAAATATGGCTTTGTGTCAAGCAGCTTATGCTGTTTCAAACAACTACCTCAGGAGGGAGCTGCAACTGCTCAGGATGCTGCTGTAACTGCAGCCACAGCTGTGGACTGCAGGCTCTGTCACCTGTCACCTTCTCGACCTGTTTGTCCAGACGTGTGCTATGAGCAGCAGCTTCAGCCATTATTTCAGGTCTTCTTGTCTCTCTATTGTCCTCTCAGTGCTCTTCTTCTTGTGGCCTGTCAGACTTTGTCAACCTGCTGGACGACTTCCTCCAGATGACACATGTTGTTCTTTCTTTGCTCTGTGCATTTTATGCAGAATTTTGCACTTCTGTAAGTTCATATTCATCCTTTTGGAATAAGTGAGGAGTTCATGTAATGCACTTGTTTAGTTGCCTCTTTCATGTCCCTTCTCAAATTTATTCCATTAGTCCTGCATGTCAGAGTCTCTGAGATGTAATTTACTTTCATGCTAAGATAACCTCCACTAGTTACAAGTGTCCTCTGTATTTATGATTTTCATTCCTGTCATTTAACTCAAGAAGTAACAGGATGAAAGACACTGAAAAGTTGTCCCTTTATTCATAGAAATTGCATTAAGTTGGACAGTGATTTTGGCCTGCTCCTTTTTCCTTACATATACCAAACAACGGCGTGTTGTGCTCTGTCTTTGAAATGTAAATAATTTGGCTGCTCCCATGGTAACACCTCCCATGTAAACAGCCTCAGCGCCATGCACCAGCCCTCCGCTGATATGAACTTTGTTACGGGTAGACTCGGGCCAGCAAGAGGGGACTACTTGAGGAGACTTTGAAAATCCCTTTCATGTCGTGGAAAAGCGATGAACTTCTGTTGTAGTTTATTGCCGGTGTGATTTTTAAAAGCATCCCCCTGGCTCTTTGAAGTGAGAACGGGTCTGTTTTTCCTCTGCAGCGGTGTCACTGTGTCACTGCTCATCTGTTTCTTGTCTCTGATTGGATCAGATGAAATCCTTTTTCAATGTCCAAACTGGTCAGACTGAAATAAAACTGGTTCCAACACAAAGCAAGAATTGCACCCTGCAAATGCAAACAGGTGGCTTAACAGATCTGGAGATTGATATCAGATGAAATGAAGATGATATGTTTGATGCTCTGCTGTTGCTATGCACTCTGTGTTAACCTTGGCTTTACAGAAATGGTGTCGGTGTTGCTTTCTTGACAAAAGTTTCATGAGATGTTTGATACCACTCTCATGTCTTTAAGGTAAATGTGAAGCTACAGCCAGCAACTGGTTAGCTTAGCTTAGCTTAGCTTAGCTTAGCGTAAAGGTTGGAAACAGGGGGAACCAGCTAGCCTAGCTCTGTTCAACAGAAACAAATCCACTTAGCACCTCTAAATCTCACTAATTAACATGTTATATCTCATTTGTTTAATTAGAAAAAGCTTAAAAAATAACATTTTATGCAGGGTTTTGCGTCAGATCTCGCTGCTTATCTGACACATAACACTTTAGTTATTCAAGTATTGTTCGGAGCAAACGCACAAGATATAATGTGCTAGTCTGTGAGTTTACGTGCTGTGTAGGTGCTGGTAGACAGATTTGGTTATTTTTGGTTAAAAGCAGGCTAGCTGTTTCCCCTGTCTTTCCATTTTTGATGCTAAGCTAAGCTAATCAGCATATTAACCATGCACACATGAGAGTGGTATCCATCTCCTCAGCAATGCAGCAATTACATCTACATCTCAAAATGTTGAATTATTCCTTTAATATGACTTTGTATAGCCCCGTTTCTATTAGCAGAGAGTAAAACCAAAGGCTTTAGTGAGTGATTGGTTTTAAGAAGATTGATGCATTCACTGACAAAAATGCCGCCTCTTCAAAGCTGGCTGGACAGACCATAATCGTAGTATCTTTCCTCACTTTTTACTGATTTTGTCATGCATGCCTTCATGCTGCTGAAGCCAGTGCTTCATTATGCTTTTACGGCCTATTCCGGTCATACTCGCGCTGCGGTCACACACTTCCAATTGTTCTCCTGACAGCTGTCTGTGCCTTTTATAATAGCTACTTGAAACAGAGCAAGGTTTTATTTTCCTTCTGAGCATTATTTTTACTGATTCATGTGTGTTTTTATGATGTTATTTCAGCTCCGAGCGGGTTCAAAAATAGTCGCAAAGTGCTATTCCCAACCATTTATATACCTAACATATAAACATTTTTATGGCTCAAATGTAATTTTGTGGGCAGAAGTAAGAAGGGAAGACAAAAAAGACACGCATTTTTTGATTTCCTTCCAATAAATGTTTGGAATTGTAATAACCTCTGGGACAGACAGCCTGTTACTGTCTCATGTGGCTAGAGGATCCGGGTTGCTCTCTCTCTCTGTGGTATGCGTGTCCACGGGCTTGTTACTCTTTGCGGTCTTGGTTTGTTTAATGAAGTGGTAATCTGTCTACACAGAGGATCACCCTTGAATCCTAAGTTCACTGTGTCAAGTGACTCTGTTTATAAACTTCTTAGTGCCTCTAATAAAAATGGCTTCACTCCCCTCCGTGCTTGAGAATGGTATGTCCGATATAATGATGTATTTCAGCGGCCTCCGCTGTTCTTTCTCCTCTGCGATGCTACCACCTCTGGGTTTGTATATGTTCGACCCGTTGCTGACATTGAAACCTATGCTTGTGGCTCTGCTGTGCTGAGGGCCAAATGCAAATTGTATCCTAGCGGGCAGCTGGCGAGGACATCCTCGCAGGCCAAAGGAGGCTGCGTTCTGCCTGACTCGGGTGTGTTTGTGCAGCCATTTTTTAAAGGGTGCTGAGGACTTTCCAGCTGCGGTGCTGCAGTTTGCCCCAGGACCATCAGAAAAACAACATCAACAGAGAGGGGACTGAAAACACGATCCACTCCGCCGTGTGTTTGAAATGTTAACTAAAGAAAACAAGCCAGCTAATGGTTTTGTATTTATATATTTTCTTTGCAGGCTTTGAAGTCAGAGCTCACGTTGCATGTCAGCCCCGGGCAACTCTCAAAAGTAACCTAACTGTGAATGTAAAGACACCACAGAAAGCTTGATTTCACCTCTGCCTCTGAGGACTGCGCAGATTTCCCTTCATTTCTGTGTTTAAAGTCGAGCCAGAAATTTGTCAGTTTTCACTCAAATGTTGCCACCACTGCTCCAGATGCCAACAGCCAGAAGTATTTCAGAAAAGCACTTTTCACATATTTGATGATGAAGAGGAGTCAATGGACCGCTTTCCCATGTCAAAGAAAGAAGAGGATTGTTCGCTGTGAAACTTGAAATCACTACAACTGCTGCTCATGTCTCGCACTTAGCTTACAGCTACAAGGAACAAGAAGTGAGAAAAGGGGCAGGTTTGCTTTGCAGCTCCGATACCTGATTTGTGCTGTGGTTCAATCCAAAGAACATAAGGTGAAAGACCATTAAATAAATCAGCCAACCCACTAAGCTAGTTTCCTCAGTTTCGTGTAATATTTGCTTTGTAACTCAGTAATGTTTCCTTACCCTGTAGTTCATTTATAAGTTCATAACAAAACCCTGTAATTTTTTAAAAAGTATACTGTAATTAAAAATAGGCTTCCTCTTTTGTACCAGATAATCATATCACTGTAGCCCACATTTATTGTGTAATTGCCCCATAAATACTCAAAAATTACACTGTAATTTGCAGAGTTTCATCAAAAGTGTTTTTTCAATGCGTGAAGTCTGAACTAAAAGGCCATTGTTAAATGTTATTTTTTTGACCAGACAAGAATTATTTTCTCCATCTTTCAGAAGAAATTCTTCCTTTTTTTTTTGCATTCAAGCCTAATTGAGTGACTTCTGCATTTGCCGGTGAGTTTGGAGCTACTTTCTAGGAAGAGAATAGTTCCAATGAAAGCCTATAGAGATCTTAGTTTTGTGATCATCAAGTGTGACAGGGACACAATGACCAGAAAATGATGTTGTTGAATCGCATAACACCATTCAACTCTATTGTACTGAAGTGGAGGCCAAAGTCTCGGCTCATCTGAAAACCCAAAATATCTGCATGGACAGACGCTATTAGTCGCATGAGAGAATATGTTTTGACAACTTTGGAGCCACATTTAATGTTCTGAAGAAGATTCAGTGCAGTCTACTAGATCCTGTGTGTGAGTGCATGTGTTTGTTTTGTTTGCTAGTGTGTGTGTGTGTGTGTGTGTGTGTGTGTGTGTGTGTGTGTGTGTGTGTGTGTGCATGGGTGTGTGGGCTGGGGGTTATTACTGCTTCTTGTTGGTTGCGGTGCAGTCCTGTCTGTCCTGTGGGACATCTGTGGGTTGCGTGATGGGCTTTGTGGAACGGTGCTCTGTTAGCAGAGTTAAACAGGCACAGTCACGAGCTCTACCAGACGCCATGGGCACAAGTGGCCTTGTTTCTTTGAGGCTTCGTACACACGCACATATGCCAACATACTGCAGAATAAAAACACAAAATGTCACTGATGCACAAACATTGAGCACAGTCAGTTCTAATCGCAGACAGATATCCTGACAAATTTCTAGGAAAACTTAATGCCATGGAAAGTTTCACTGGAGGACCTATAACACTGATGTTCCCTCCATCCTGCCCAAGCCGGCCAATTCTCACAAAACTGTGAATGAATTGTCGTGCAGCTGCCAGTATTTTTGGTCTTTATTGGCCTACCAGTGCATGTTTGATACATCCCAACCACACCAGCACCCACCACCCATTTATCTGTGATGTGCGGCCTGCACCGTCTCTGAAAGCCTTTTCACAGCAGCCAAAATCCCACTTTTATTCCTAATGTGTAGCTATCCAGCGCTTTAATAGTTGGCTTTTTATGGTTATTGATTTATTTTATTTGAGGAGGGAGTGGGTGTCTGTGTGTGTAAGCGTTTTATCTCCCTCTTGCCCATTTGTCAAAAAGCGAGCCATAAACCTCCCTGTAGGTTGAGAGCAGAACATCCATTACCGCTACCAACCAGTTCATTCAAAGCAACGTGAGATCCCACATAAGATGTGTCATTTGGTAAGAGATGAAGTGATATTGGCTGGTAAATGTTGTGTATCGGAGTGGTCACTGCACAGCGCTCTCTTATTCTATAGCTGAAATGCTCTCTCATGGCAGACCCTGATAGATTTTAAGGGCAGAGGAGGATAATGAAGACCAGAGTGTAAACAGGCCAGGGTTATGTTAAAAAGAGAGGAAAAACTTGGGGAGATCAAACAGCCAGTCTATTGACTTTGATGTTTGTCTCTTTCGTACTGAGCTGTGGCGGTTTCAGACATTTTATGAGTCTTCCACCAAGACGCTTCATCTCTTCTTCCTGCCACCTATTTTTCACATGCAAATTTTATGTCTTACTGGCACAAAGTGGCAGTTTCTTCCTGTATTTTTCGCACAATGCTAAACTCTCAAATGAAAGCATGAAGCCTCCTGTGTGCATTTTCAGGTTTTGGTGAAATATTGCATATAATGGATCAACAACGATACCTTTAAAGCATCTGCACACTGTCCAGTTAATTCTAGCAAGATTGTAACCATCATGGCTCTGCCCCTCCTGCGTGCTTAATGAGAAGACAAAGTGACCTCAATGTGTTGTACTTTCATCCTCACAGGGGATGCTCTTCATGCTGTTGTTCGGCCTTGTTTTGTTTTCCTGCGAGCTCTGATTTTAGGAACAAGCCAGCAGAGCCACACACACTGAGGTGCCAGCATGGGAGGCCCGGCCGGCTTGGCAGGCAGGCTCAGTCCATCAGAGCGGTCGGCCTTTTATGAGATTACATGAAAGCGCGGGAAATAACGACGAGCGTTTGATCATCGGAGACCAAGCTGATTTACAGCCGAACCCAACACCGTGGCTTAGCCCTGGCAGAGCATCATCTACGCCTGCCTGAGAGAAAGATGAGAGCGAAGCACGGCCCCCAGCGCTCCTCTTTCACTTTCCCGCAGTTTACTACGAAGGCTTCAGGTAGAGGTTCGCTGCCAGGCCTCCTCCACAAAGCTTTACCTTTCCTGGGAGCAACTAATGAGCTAATGTAGAGGAAATCTTTAACTTGTATCAGACACCCACGCTCAACAGAAAGGAATTAACAGCATTCTTGTCAAACAAAATGGAAAGCGTCTGTTTTTCATTTCTGAGCGTGATGTCATGGGATCGCACTCCACTTTTGAAGTTGTTTTACCTGAGTGCGGCGGGATTACTCCCCACATGTTTGTGTTGATCACAGACCCGATTCCAAAAACGTTTGGACGCTGTGTAAAACTTAAATAAAACAGAATGTGATTCTTTTTTTTTTTTTTTTTTTTGACATTCACTCAGCTGAAAACATTCTGAATTTGATGCATGCAACACATTTCAAACAAGCTGGGACAGGAGCAACAAAAGACTGGGAAAGCTGTGGAATGCTCCAAAAACACCTGTTTGGAACATTCCACAGGTAAACAGGTTGATTGGTAACAGGTGATGGAGTCATGATTGGGTATGAAAGGGGCATCCTAGAAAGGCTCAGTGGTTCACAAACAAGGATGGAGCGAGGTTCACCAGTAAGCACAGTTCATTTGCAAATGATTGCATTCTGGTTTCATTTACACTTCACACAGAGCCCCAACTTTTTTGGAATCGGGGTTGTAAATAGTTGATGGATGATTGTGTTATTTGTGTTGGCGGTTGGAAACTTGGAACAGGTTGAAAAGAAGCACCTGGCTGACTCTCAGCACCAGTTGTAGATGCTTGTGTACGGTGTCGCGCCATTACAACTTGTTAACTCAATATAAGTCAACAAAAGGCAATAAAGCTGTTATTGCTGTTGTCTAATACTTCCCCTGTGAGCGCAGTCTGACGCATAACCACCAAAAGCTGAGTCAGTGTCAAGGCCACGAGGAAAAGCTAGACTTACCATTAGGGATTAATTAGGAAATTGTTTGATAGCATGTTGTTTTAATGACTGATATTCCACAAAAGCAGCTATGAGATTGTTTAATCACTTTGTGGTAAGTGATTATGTAAAGCTGTCCTGAAAATCAACACACCAACTGGTTTTGGATATGTTTGCCCTCCACTGTGTGTCCAAAAGATATGCCTTTGATGAGCAAATGCCTCACAGAGATGGAGACAGACGAGAAAAGGCAGAGACCCACTGGAAACCGCAGTAGTCAATGGCATGTTTTACAAGAGACAAAACATTGAACAAAAGAAAAAATAGGATAAAGGATGTATTTGCTTCAAAGGTCTTACTGTAAGTGTAATTTTCAAAAGGGCTGGGTTGCCCCCGTTCTGTAATTAAGTTCTTCTCATTGGGTTTGTCTGGAATTAAAAGGACTATTGCCACTTTTCAACATGGATGTTTTTATATGTCTATGTTTGTCTGTGGTGAAGGATGAAAGGGAGATGCCTTCCCCTGTCTCCTGAAAAGTCTTTACACCAGTGGAAAGTAGACGAAGAAGAGACTCTGCAGCGTTTGAACTTGTGTCTCGTGCCTTACTAGTCTTCAACCAGGCAACAGAGGTGGTTTCATTTTTATTGTGTGTGCTTGCGATGCTTTTGTTTTCTGTCCATAAACTCTGTCCAGATGACTTTGGATGATCCCAGCAGTAAGGACAGTGTCAGAAGTGTCTGTCTGTCCGGAGGTCTTAACTCCTCTTGATGAGACAATGCTTTATTCATCTTGTCAGACCTTTCAAAGTGTTGCAGCAAGTTAAATCAAGGTCTTTGTGTTTATTGGAAATGCATTCATCCACTGTATTGCCCAGGGCCCCAGGCATTCAAACAGACTTCATCCATTTCAGTTTCTTTGACTTATTGTCTATAATAATCATCTGCGACTCTGTACACACGTCTCATGCTCGTCTCCAGTCTCCAGTTTGACATCAGTGCAATGCCCTTTGCTCTGGAGGAAACCGGAACGACAATCTTTTTCAAGTATCTTACAAAGTGAAAATCTGATGACAGTAGTTGAGACTAGTGGACTGTAAAGCATTATCTGTGGTTCCGTGGTTTCTTCCTCAAAGTACAGCTCCAGGGCAGCTCTCAGAGTTCAATCACAACCCCTGCTCTGCTTCCAAGACTGGTCTTGAAATGACAATGATACACTGACGTCAGACGCGGGCGTTTTGCTGAAAAACCAAGGCAGAAAAATAATAATGGCACAATAAGCGGGGCCTGCTGATTTTTCCTGGAATCTCTGATTCATTGGAGCCAATGAATTGAAGCTTCTTTGCTGTCTTTTGCTTTTTTTTTTTTTTTTTTGTGCGCCAGACGTTATGGCTTCCCGATGAAGGATAGTCTGCAGCATTCTTCAAAGGCACTTAAGATGTATAATTAATAACAGAAATCAGTAATTTTAAATTACAGCGGAGGACACCCAGGTCTCTTTGAACCCATCAAATCTCTATGGATGACTTGTGGTCCTTTAATTAGCTAGGATTGAAGAAATTGGGTGGGGTCTGTCTACCCTGTACCCACCACCTACCACAAGCACCTCCACCCAACACCCTAGGGTAAGAAGAAAAGGAGTTATTCTCAATGCCTGAACATTTTCCTCTTATCTAACTCCAAAACATAAGCTGAACTCATCCCTTGACAGCAGTGATTTTGCCTGCTTGGAAAATGTCTCCTCAGTCAGACATTGCTAACAAACCTCACCGGCATCCCACAGGCTGCTGACGGAGCCTGCCCTCGTCTTTCGCGGCACTTTTCTGTCAGTCAGAGCTCCGACATGAACCACAAGCCTCAACCGGAGTCTGTGGTGGTGTCTGTAAACTTCATGCGGTGTGGTTCACGTATCCCTCCGTCTGTCTCTTGGACCCGGACGCCACGGGTTGTATCTCAGGCAGCCCTGTGCAACCATCACATGCTTGTCTAAGCCCTGCCGGCTTTGTTTACGGCTCTCCCTTCCAGCCACGACAGCTACTCAGAGGTCTGTCAGAGAGACAAGAGCTAAATATAGACCGGGCCTGTCATTATCAGGATCATTTGAGAGTGAAGCTGTTGTTTGTTTGAAGCTACTTTTTCCCATTATGTGATAAGCCAGGAACCCAAACAATGACATACAGCAGGGTGCAGGAGTTTGACCAAACTTTAACCTATAAGAATCTCTGTAGTGCTGAACTCTGCTGCACTAAAAGGGATTGATGCTCTTGAGGTGCTTCCATCAACCCATGCTGTAACACTACAAGATGATGCCAGTCACAAGAAAGGGCCACAACTTTCACAAGTGTTGGGACAAAAAACGTCTGTCCCTCTCCTTCCTGTATCGGCCGTGCCATGGAGGTCTTGTTGAAAAGCAGAGCATGTGGCCAGTCTCATGTTTCTCTCTACTCTCTGTGGGTGGTCCCATGGGGGGTCATTTGATTATTCTGGGATAATCTTTTGATTACAATTCAATATGGCCCTCTGGAGAGAGAGCCATGGAATTTCCTTTTTCTGCCCTGTGTGAATGTGAATGAAGTGATTACATGAGCAAAAGCAGGCAGTTTCTTTGTCCTACCTTGAAGTCAAAAAGAGCTTCATGTTTGATTTTTTTTACCAGTTCAAGTTTCACATTTTCAGTGGATCCATCCGAAAGTTCTTTCAAATAGGACTATGTGGATAGCTGGGAGTAGAAATATGAAAATAAATCACAAAGTGTATCCATGTATGCATACTTGGCAAGATTTTGTCTTTCAACTGTTCATTTCATTGTGCGTCTGGAGACAGTTTGGGCATTCAAGGAAGAAGTGATTTAGAGAAGAAAGACGACACCAGAGCTTTGGAAAAAGATTAATGAAATATCACCATACACGCAAGTGTTTGGTCTGGATGACGCAATTATCCACCAGGAAAATTCAAAGAAAGTGGAGGGCTCTGTGTGTATCATTCTTGTAGGCTACTTCAGCCAAGTCGCTGCACCCACACGCAGTAGCCAAGATGTGTTTTACAACTTGGAGCGCAGCCCTTGGTATTACCTCCAAGACCCATTGGAGGGATCCGCTGTCTGTTGCTGTATACCGTTTTCTTGATGTGCGGTGGCGAGCAGGTGCACCTGCCCGTGCACAGTCTGGAAGGAATTTTGTTTTCACTGCGAGGATAGGGCTACAATCCCTCGGGGTTATTTAGATGCAAGGATGCAATTGAGAACATTTCTGCGTGCCTCCCTGTTTTCAAACTATTTCCATCCTTTCCTCCATCCTTTTCACTGTCCCTTTTGCTTTCTGTGCCCATAAAGGGACAATGGATTAGCCTCCTCTATTTCCATGTGACCTCATCTGTGTTTGATTTTTCTGCCTACTTGAAATTGGCCACAGGGTTAACATTGAGTCCTTTGATCAGTCCTGCCAGGAATTGGACTTGTTTATCTTGTTTATCTGATGATGGCCCCTTAATGGGGGGCATACATTTAGCAGGGGCATGCCTTGATGTGGGCCTTGATAGCTGCAGGACACACGGAGAAGAGAGGACCAGAGCTCTGTAATGGTCGGAGGTGAAGGAAGGACGATTACAGATGTGGCTCAAGGGCATCTGAACCTTGTCTCTCTCAGCCTCTTTCCTCCAACACTTATCTGACCCCATACAGATGGCCCCTCATCATCAGAAAGCACAAATATCCACCATCCTTCCCCTTTCCCTTTTCAACCTAAGCAGCTCCTCTCTCTGGCCCTCTGAGATTGACACTTATTAATCCACATGCTGACGGCCTTTCTGGGCAGTCTGTAAGTGCAGGAAATGGCACGCAATCAACAAGCTTCTCAAATGAGACGTTCCCCTGTTCATTGACTTGCTGACGGAGATGTGAGGAAACAGTGCGGGTAGACAGCCAGGCCCCATCCCATCACTTGCCTTGCTCGACCTCAGCCCCCCAAAATGAAAGCTTTCCTCTCCTGCGCCACAGCTGGACTCCAGGGAGCCTGCAGAGGGCCTGTTTATTTGTGCAACAATGTAATCAGGGGGTCTGTCGTTACAAGACCTAGCCTTTGCACCTTCTCTCTCTCCACCAGCCCCATCCTTTCTCCTGTTCCCATCACCCCCCCCCCCCCCCCTTCTTTTACCATTTCTCTTTCACCACCCTCAATCTTTTTTCTTTGAGCCTCATCATTATCCAAATCCTTTCGCTGACCCTTGTTGACCTTAAGATTTGTTTGATGTGGCGCTGGCAAGGAGAGAGATGAAATAAAGTTGAAAGTTTATTGTTTAAAGGGGAGATTTCCATGATTAGGGTTTCAGAAATAAACCTTCCATTTCTTGACCCAAGAGATTGCAGAGTCCCGTGCGTTTCTGTGTGTGCAAGAGGCAGCAGGAGAGAGACATCTTGTGGGCATGCGTCTCCGTGTGTTAATGTCCCAAGATGCCCACTGATGTCGGTCGACACATGCACACTTTCTCCTGTTCCAATCAAAGGGAAAAAATGTGTAGTGCGGTAACATGCTAATAATTTAGTCTGTTATGTTGTGGTTTAAATCATGAGATTCCTTCAGTTAAAAGGCAAGCGTAAGTAAACAAGCTCACACATGTGGCTGCAACATTGCTGTTCTTCTGTCCAGAGAAGCTCTCTCTGTGGGAAAAGGCGGTGTTATCCATCCTTTTCATTCAGCTTTTCCCACCGATACGTGACAGAATCCAAGAGGGGCTTTGTCCAAATGTACAGAAATGCTAAGACAAACGGATTGCTTAAAAAGATCTCTGTTAAAACTTTCACCCACTTATTTCATGCAGTCATGTATTTTTAAGCTTTTCTAGTGGCAAAAAGTAACGTGGCCACGCCTGCCCGTTTGATATGAACTCTGCAGTTTATTCAAGATTAAGAGTAGACTCAGTTAGGAGCATTAATCCTTATTATTCATTGCATGTTTGCATCTTTATAACCTGCTGTGTTTTGCTGCTCTGAATTAAAAGTCTGCAGCTCATCCTGCTCTCTTACTCAGAATGAGTTCCAAGCGAATCTGTGATGTCTCTTATTTCCCTGTTTGTCTCCAGAGACAGACAGGCGGGTTAGTTTGGGCTGGTCCGCCTTCTGAACAACAGCATCTCCAGTCTGCGCCGCTCTGCACAGAAGAAGCATCTTGTTTTTCAACTGGTGGTTTTCTTAAGCCACAATGTTTGATGTGGGCTTCCCTTAATCACACAACATGCTCTCTAAACATGAACTACATTCATCTTCGCTCCACGACTTCTGGACTCCCCCCCACCCTCCCCGCTTTGTCGCTGCTTTTGTTGAGTTATTGTGCAACAGAGTAGTGAGACAAGAAGAAGACAGTGGCCTTGATCTCAATGAAGTGATTTTGATCTGGCCAATCCAGCAATTAGCCTACTGAGGGAAGAGTGAACCTCTAATCCTGGATGGGACACATGTGTTCTTTGTAGTCCTAATGTCTCTCTTCCTCCTCTGTCCACATCACTATCTGATGGGACGCAGAGTAAGTATTAAACCAATGCCTCAGATGGAAGCCTACCATTAAGATGGAGATGCTGTGCTCTTTGAGGCTGAGGACTGTTAATTATAAGCTGTGGGCTCGATGTAGTTGTGTTTCCTCCATTTTGCTGAATAGAGGGTTTGCTCGGCGCTGGCTGGAGACCTGGTGCCAGGCTTTGGAGTCAGCGTGTCACTGGCGGGTACTTTGCGGGTATGAGACAAGGCATGCCGCCACGCCAAGCGTGACTCCACAGGAGTCCCATACGGGGGCAGAGATGAAAGGCTTTTATCTCCCCTTACCTCCTCCTTCCTTCCCACCGTCCTCTTCCCCTCGGAGCTCTGACTGGCAGGGCAGTAGGTGGAGGATAGAACTAGAATAACCAGACTGGTTGTTAACATATCAGCTGCTGTTGAAGCTTCAAGGGCATCTAGTGAGATCAAAGCACAGCATTCAGTCCAAAAGCATGACATTGTCTTGCACAACAATCCATCAAGGCTCCAATTCAGCTGTCACTGAATGAGGAAGTGGTCATGAACGGCAATGGAAGGCCTTTCACTGTCTCCTAATGGGCTTTGATGATCCAGCACAAAGAACGTGTCATAATGGCCTCATACAAAGTCTAATGTCATTTTTTTCATTTGTTTATTGTTGTCATTAAGCCGAGAATGACCCAACCCACACCTTTGTGTATTCAGTAAATGATGATTAATGTCTGACAAGTGACTGCTACTGAGCAAGTTAGGGTGTGTTTCTTTCTTTCTTTCTTTCTTTCCTTTTTCTTTCTTGCTCACGCTCTTTCTCTATTTCCTCCTGTATATAGAAGCTCTTTCTGCTTCCCTCTCTGGGGTGCTGTTGTGAATATCTCCCATCCCCTCTGGGACTTCTTTATTTTTCAGTTTTGTTTTGTTTTTCAGGCACTCTGCATTTACACCCAGCAGCCCTTTGATGTTGTTGCCTGGGTGCTGGTGGACAAAAGAGGCTCCATCAGCTGGATTTAAGGATGGGGTGGTGGGGGTTGGGGGGCAGGGGGGGGCGAATAAAGAATCAAAGTAACTGGAATGGGGTTTGGAGGCGGAGGACTCCATGTGAAACTGTGAACCATGTACCCCTCTTAAATATGGGCCAGGAGTTCACAGTTGTCATTGCTTTCCTTTTTTGGCTCTGTTCCCCTGTGTGCCACATGTCATTGTCTCCATATGTCTATTTGCGGCCGTGCTCGTTCATGCCTTTGTTGGCACTGCATGTTCTCATTCTTTAAGTCCACCAATGGGGCAACAAGGACCATATTTTCTTCTTTGCAGTCAGGTGATGTGAAAGACCACCAGCTGCTGTTGTAAGTAAACAGCTCTTCTTTCCGTGTGCTGACCACCGCCGCCTGGCTTTTTCAGTGCCACGCTGTTCTGTGGCACCTTGCTCTGTGGCACTGCGGTTGCAGCCTCTTCCACTCTGTGCTTTCTACTCGCCTAGCCATGCACAGCAAGCGCTACTGATGCCACTGCAGCCCCTCACACCCCCACAGTGGGGGAGAGACAGTCTGTGCTCCCTCAGCCCATCAAATCCCGGCAGGACCACTCTGGTCCACTGGAGGTGAATTCAGGGAGCAGCCTTTGGTGGTGCCGACACAGCGGCCCTCTTTCACCGAGGGCCTCATTAAACCTGACAACATCCCCTCAGCCTGGGCTTTATTGTTCAGCCAGCTTAATGCTAAATGGCAATTAAAGGCATCACCAAGGTGCAGGTATTAATGCCTTTGAGGAGCACAAAGGCTTTGTAAGATAAAAATGACAGCTAAATAGTAATTGAAAGTTTTCTTTGCTTTGGAGGAAAGATATACCTTTTGTACAAGCGAGGTCACCCTAACCTTTCTTGAGAATTTGAATGTGCAAAACAAAAGTGTTGAAGCTCCCATAATAGACATTTTTTAAAAAGAAGAAATCACAACAATGTGAAAATGAACCTACAAAGAATCAAGACCTGGATCTGCAGCCCCCCTCCCCCCAGCAATAAGGAACTTTATAATGGTTTCAGCTCGTTATTTAGCTCTCACGGCGGCATTTAAACTATTTTGGTTTGCTCTCACCACTTTCATAGCGTCATTTCCAGGCACACCAGGCAGCTGTGCAGGACTCATTGTGCGCCAATGCAAAGCAACTACCTTGTGAACGTAGTGGAGCATTAAGCAGCGACAGACACAGATATGTCCCTCAGGAGTTGGTTGAGACCAAATACAGACCTAAAAGAGAGTGAATATCGGACTTACATTCATCAGGTGGCCAGAAAGGTGAACGATAATGTTGCTCTGTAACTGCTTTGCATGCACAAAAGCAACTGTTTGCTAACAAGTTCGCCATATTCACTTAAATGGTGATGTCAATGTTGTGCTCACAATTTGTTTCTGCTGCCCCCAATTGGCCAGAAAAAAAAAAAAAAAGAAAAAAAAAGCTGTCATGGTTTCTGTTTCTTTAGACTATTAATCAACATTTTTAGGAATTGGGTATTTTTTTAGGATTTGTTTGCGCTTCTGTAAATGCTGTAATTAAAAACTCAACTGGATCTCCACCTGCTGGACCTCCACATTAATGTCACGGACAGCTTTTGTTGTTTGCAAGGTGGAAAATTCAGGTAATGTGGTCAAACCGACCACAGCCGTTTCGTTGCCAGGTTGTTTTCCCCTCTAATTAGCAGATCAAAGCATAACGTTCTGTGTCACTTGTTTAACCCGCCCCACGTATACAATCATCAGAGTCTGTTTAGAGTCCATACCCGCCGGCCTCTATGGATTACTTGTGGACATACATCTTCACTTGTTATTTATTTGCTTGTGTGCAGTCACGAAAGAAGGAGAGGGTAAAGAGCATGGGCTCCACATGCCGGAGGGGCTCCGCTATGTAAACTACCAGACCCGAGCTGGCAAATGGATCCAATTGGGAATGGTCATAGCACAGATGACTGAAAACTGTGTAAACAGTCTGTGAACCATCAATATGTACTTCAGCATGGTGGAGGGATGCAACTGTAACATCTGTCTCACCAGCTCCACTGCAGAGTGATTAGGCCATATTTATAGGCAGCACAGGAAACAGACCCACAGCTTATCTTGTTGCGGACAGGTTTAACACAGCTGGCTTGAGAGGACAATAAGAGATTTCAAGGAAAGACAAGGCACTTGTTGCCCGTACAGTATTTGGTAGCCGTATAGTGTGTTGTCAAAGCGTACTCCTCTCTGAATCCTGTCCAGCAGATTTTATCGGCAGCTTTTGAGTCAGAGAAAGTGCAGAAATTGAAGACAGTTCGCTGAGATTTCGCTCACTCTCTCAAGACTTCAAACACACAGTGAAATAACAAAAGGAAGTCTGGCAATCGAACATGGCTATGTTTGTCTGTCTCTATCATTACCACATTTTGAGGTTTTTCCATTTCAGAAATCTTGTCTGTAGCCATATAAGATAGACTTAAGTAGTTTACTCAGCTGTGGATGAACAAGCTCTGCTTCCCCTCTCAGCATCTGAGATGCAGTGAAGAATGAAATTGCTGTGATGGCTGTGTTTTTACATTGTTGCTGAGCATCTGACCTTCCCTTTCATATTCTGACAATATTTCTTCAACTAAGAGAGATGAAGGAAGGAGATAGGGCCGCCGTCAGCAAATACACGGTTTCATAACCTCAAAAGTACACCACATGTTACGCCCTGTCCTTTCCCTGTGCTTTCTCTACCTGGGTCAGCAGCACAACACCCTGGGATGTCAATTCACAGAATAGCCTGTGTGTAAACTTTTCTCATGACCTCAGCGGGATGAGGCTCTACCTGTGATTGGGCCTGAAACACCTGTATTTGGCACTGAATTCCTCACAATAGCAGTTTGACATTGCATACTTTAAACATCAGTAATCAATAGGAAACTTTGTTTTTATACATTGTGGTTTTGTTGTAATATTGAGTCAAGATTTTTTTGATGGATCAATTAATCTGGAAAGACTAGTCCATTAAATTTTAATAACTAAACAACATTTATCATCAAATGTGAGGGCTTGCTGGTTTTCGTCTACTTCATATCTGAGTATCTTCAGGCTTTTGGTCATCACTCTCGGTTGAGTCAACATGTGGTGTGCTTTTCTGCAATGACAGCAACTAAATGTTTAATCGAGTAATTGAGAAAGTAATCAGTACATCAGCAGCCCGAGTGTTTCTGACAAACTTGGGTCCCACAGATGATGGATGATTTTTTTGCTCAGTGGTTCGTTTCTTTTGTAGTTGATACATTTCAAATCATCACTCTGAGCCATGTCTCAGTTGGACGCTTTTTCTTTTGGAAAGTCTTCATCCAGCCCAGAAAATCGAAACCAGCAGCTCACTTTAGAGACCTTAATCAAAAGCACATTTCGGTAGAATTGTCACTCCTATTCTACTTCTATGCATTTCAGTTCGGTTTTTATCTAATGTTGAGGTGTCAGATGGGACTGGGGCAGCGGATTACACTGTATAGTTAGATAGATAGAGTGTTGATATAATCAGTAATCTGGGACACCTCACACCCTGCTGTTAATGGCACCTTAAATTGCTCGTTTTCTTCTTTGTAAGTGTTTCCCTTGGTTCTCCTGTCAGGCAGCAACTGTAAGTCAACTAAGTCCTCACTCCCACGCAGCTCCACAGCTGAGTGATCTGGGTTCCAGTGCCAGGGGTGAAAGCTCCCTGGTGCTGTTAGTCAGCAGGATCAGTGCTGGATGGGAGGAAACGGAAGAGGACCAGGGGACACCTGGCCTTTTCTCTCTGGGCGCTCAGACATGTCACGGCTCTGCCTCTTGAATCAGGATGCAGGATATTGCCCTCCCATTGATGTGCGTCCTGAAGCTCCTCAGCCCATGTAGTGTATCAATGCAGCATCTAACAGCATCACCGGGATATCTGGTCGCAGTAGACGGCCCAGCTTCCGCTCTGTGAGTCACTCTGATGCTTAAGACCAAATTATAAGCACCTACACCCCTGGGTCATTTAGTGCCCTAAAAAGACTGATTTACAGCACGCTGACAAACATGGAGCTCTGTGGAACACTCTGCTCTTCTGTTGGATAATATCACCATATTAAGACTGACTGAAAACCTTTAGATAGAGTGAGGGTTGATGGGAAAAAAGTGAGAAAAAGAGAAAGGGAGATTAATTGTTTATAGCCAACAGTCCCTTGGTCAGACACCATAAAAGCCTCTGCACAGTAAGTCAGGTTCAAAGGAGCCTCTCTCTTTTCTTTGCCTGTTACATCTCTCTCTGTCTCACTGTGTTTCATCGCAGGGTGAGCGATTGAGCGGTTTTAGAGCATACCGGTGCTTTGTTTTATGTACAGAAAAGTAAGAGCTCCAGCGGCCCCTTTGAAGCCCTTTCAAATTTATTGTTGTTTTTCCAGGAGAGGCATTTTCTTTCTAAATTACAGCTCATTGTGAGTAGATCTGCTCTTTTGCTGTTTTTGGAGAGGGTTTACATTTTATGTCTGGAAACAAGTTTTGCCCTCTCCTTTACGTCAGATGAAGGTAGGACATTTATGGGAGAGAGTGGTGCAATGCATCTGTCTTCAAGGATCAGAGCTCATCTTGTGTTGGCACCCTCTTCTTTTGGATTCATATGTGATCATTAGAAATTCTCAAAAATCAAACCATGCGATTTTGACGTATTTCAAAGCCACCTGCCCCCTACAGCGGCACCCATTCATCATCCGAGCTCCAGTTGTGTGATGTGAAACTGTGCATTTACTCCGTCCCCTTCTTGCTCCTTCAGGCCAGCGTGTTTCCAGCGGCTCTGTTTTATTTCCAGTCTGATGTCAAGACAGGCTGGTAAATCACCTCTCCTGGTCGCCCTGTTTTCAGGCCAGAGAAACAAAAAGAGCCTCAGTTGCCTCTTCCATTTGTCTGGCTCTCAAAGAGAAAAAGAGACACCTTGCAGCGGAGCACCCTGCTGTGTTTCCTATTGACCACAGAGTTTCACCTTCCCGCCAGCACCACAGGGCTGCATATGTGCAGGAACAGGTGCACCTTCAAAGTCTGAGGGTGAGCAGGAGCAACGGTGCAACTTGTACTTATTTTTAAATGAAACATTCATGTCAGGGATCAAACAAATCATTAAGAGCAGACTTTGATAGCTTAAAGAATCAGATCTTACAGGTCTTGCTGCTACAGATCTTACATATTTCAAGATGATAGTTCTCGATTACAAAAACTATTTTATTAGCTTGATGCTAATGCCAGCATGGCAACATACTCACGAAGACGACATTAACACGCTGATCTCCTGCAGGTATATTGTTCACCATTTTCACCTTCTTCGATTACTTCATTAGCATGTTAACATTTACTAATTAGCACCAAACACAAACTTTGCAGGCGTTGCCAACTGTCACAGTTTAGGAAACTCTGCACAACCTACATGGGAATGTCATTCGTTTTGCAAGTATTTAGTCATAAACCAAAGTATTGGACAAATTACAATTTTGACCTAGTGATGGCAACTGATTAAGTTTTTGAAATGTTCATCCTGATGTGAAAGTTTGTACCAAATTTCTCAACCACACTCAAAACCACAACAATGGCGGCATTAAAGTAAAAGTCAGGGAATCGGCTACGTCAGAAGAATGTATCATCTGGGGACCATAAATGCCTGTACGAAGTTTTCATCCGTGAGTTGGTGAGATCTGGATCAAAGCGGTGGACTGATCTACCCACTGACAGGCCTACAGACGAGCATTGCCATCCACAGAGCCATGCCTTTGCCGTGGCTAAAAATAAATCATGTTTCACTGTGGGTAAGTGCACACAGAGCCTTGATCCAGCACTCATTCAACTCAGCGCTGCCCCAGTAAAGATCAATGGTTGCTGTGTGACCAAGTACAAGTGGAGTGATGAGTCTCATACCTGCACCAGAGAGTGAGGCAATCCCTTTGCTTTGAACCTGCATCACAAGGGATTACCGTCCAGGTTTGCACAACATTGCAGACAGGAAGCTGTTAAAGACAAAGACCAACACGGCATCCTGACCTCTGACCCTTACATCCTGACCTCTCCTGCAATCTGACATGAGCCCTTGTCTACATGAAAGCTGTCCTGTTGACTCACATGGGCTAATTTAGAGTTCCGGTGCCCCCGACCACTGTGAGGACAGTCAACATGCTGGCCTCTGGACGTGTGGAGGGAACTTTAGACAGACTTGTTTGACCCAATACAAAAAGTACCCTTAACTCTTATTCACACGGGCTTCCTCCAGGCTTAAAGATTTTTGTTTTATCGACACACACTGTCACTAGTATCAGCCTGATCTCCATCATCGCTGAAATCTGACATCAAAGTCAGGCAGCAGTTTGCCCTATTCACCACTTTTGTCCACACAGTATGTCTGGTGTTATTGCAGCGAATATTAGCCCGTCGCCAAGGGCTTCACATGTCTGCTGATGAAGTCCTTTAACAAGTCTAACAAAGGCCAGTTTCACACTGTGCCACCTGCCACCAGCTAAAGAGATTTTGGTCATTACTTGCTCCTTTTTAAATATCATCAAACATCAGCCCTTTCATCATACCGAGTGTGTGACCTTCAGGTTCACAGCTTCTCTAAGCGTGACTGACGGATCTTGTGAGGGTCAGTTCTGGACTATTTTTATATCATTGCTTTTGATGGGACCTAAAAATAGAGCGCTCTGCTGACCTCCGCTCCGGTCGGCTCATTTGGGGTACGAGTCCACCTCCCCCCACGCACGCTCCTTTTGACGTCACCCCGACCGAACTGCTTCTTTATTTTTAGACGCTCCGAAAATTAATTGAATGGTCTTGTTTCGTTGAGTTTCTGCAGTGTTATGTAAGGGGATTACTCTGTTGTTATTGCCTATGCTCTGACCATGTAGGCCACCACACAGAGGAGGGAGGTGGAGACAGAGAGTAGAGGGGTCTTGGGGTGGAAGAGGAGGGTAATGCAGTTAAGGTGGTAGTACAGGGCTCCAGAAATAACCCAGCTGCGGGCCTAATTGTACATCTCTCTTGCTCCCTTTTCCCTCTTCAGCTGCATGCCAAGGTCTTTGACCTTATCATCCACCTCACTGGTTCCGGAAGAATCCTTTCCGCCCCCTGTGGCTACCAAAGCCCCGACCGATACACAGAGCACAGCAGCAGACCATCTTCAGCCTCAGACTAACAGCCAAGCGCCACAACCAGTTAGGAGTGATCCCAGCAGAGCGCCCAAGTGGCTCAAACTGCCAGGTATGTTCTAATCATCCCCGGCGTGGGCCCCGTGGCTCCTTAACAAAGCTTAGCCCGCGGACCCCAGGCCCCTCCGAGAGGCCTGGGGCCTCCAGGAAACCTGCATGTCACAGCAGCATATACAATCAAAAGGGGTGCTGCCTCTATATTTGCATTCTCTGCACACATATGCACAACCTTTCTGTAAAAATGCGCATGCACAACAATGCCTGCAATTGTGTTGTGTTTTTGTATTTTTGACAGTGCTGTATGGGTGTGTGAGAGTTGTGTGTGGAGCATCTAAGAGGAATGCACTCGCCCTGTGTCCCCTGCAGCATTCCTCTATGCTTAGACAGCTCCATGCCCATGAGGGGGCCACAAGGGCCTCTTGTCTCCTGATCACTAATGCGTCACAGCCCCAGATCAAGCACAACATGCATGCAAGTGCATACGTGCCCACAAACATCCAAGAACAGATGCATGCCATCACATATCTATTATATAAATACTCACAGTCGTGTCATTGAACTGATAAAAAATGTAATTCAGCTTACGGTAGATGAGCTTCTTTGTGGATTAATATCTTCTGTTATCTACCGTCTATGCGAGAGTTCTTCAAGTGCCTGCATCACAGTAGACCTTATTTGACTTTTCCAGACTTCATACTCTCAACTCAGTGTTTCACCCAGGTTCCAAAAAGAACATAGTCTGTCAGTTAAAAAGAGCCAAGACTTGCAGCGTTACTAATGAAAATGATGTATATGGCACAGTAAATGTTTTTATGTACACACTCATGATAAAAGTGGATGTTTTATGTGCCCTATAAGCCTGCAAACTTTGATGTAGCTCATACACTTCTGATTTTGCCTGCTTGGACGTTGTTACAGCCCTCTCAGACAGGCCAGCAGTCAGGGAAATGGGTGTATTATGATCACTTGTCATAGATGGGACCCTAGCTTGGGCCTGAGAAGAAAGGAGCCTTGAGATGACAGAAAGTTGGAGAAATGGGAGAATCGGTGTCATTCTGACAACCATAGACAAGTGAGTAGGGAATTAAGGAGTGAAATCTGACATAATCCTAACAAACCCTCACAGAGACTCTGGAGTCAGACACAGACGACTCCACCCCAAACCACGTTTACTACTCCAGCCTTATCAGACTTGTACAGACTTACAGCCTTCTATTTGTATGTGTAAAACATTCCCATATATGAGTAGACATCCTTTAGCTGTATTTTATCACGGTGGTGTCATTTATTTTGAAATTATAACCGCTGATGCAAGTTGTCCAAAGCCCAATCCCAATGATAAAAGAACTCAATGTACAAAAGAACCCCATTCCTGGTGCTTCTATGAAATTAGTGTCGACACTGATGGCTACAATCAGGCAGATATCTTCAAGCAGTGATGAGGTTCTTATCCCATGTGTAGCGCTGTCCAAAGACCAGCCAGAAGCCTGGAGACAGATCAGTCTCTGTCTCCTGGGAAAAGCCTCTCACTCCGGAGCTTCTCCAAAGCGTCTGGACTGGCTGTCGACACTCCCTGCCTTTAATGTATGATCAAGAAAAGCTTTAACTCATTACTCTCTTCAACGCCCCTCCCCATTCTTGTCCTAACTGCTTTCGTATGTTTAATAATGCTGCCTTCAGATGTAATTTGTTCCACTAAGATGTATAAGGAGAAAAGTTGTACGGTAGTGCACTACTTTGCCAGTACAGAGACCTTCCAACAGCTCATATTGTGGAAAAGGAAAAAAGAGATATCCAACAGAATAATAGTTTTTATTTCATCTGCAAGGACTGACAGTTGGAGAAGATCCACTTCATCTTTAGTAAACCTCCAGAGACATCATACGACTACATCCAAACGTGCACCTTTTACAAATTGATATCTTACTGTGACGATGAGTTAGATTTAAATTTTTGTTTAAGCTAGATCATTTCATATGCTAATAAAACCTTCACGTCTGCCTGCAGCATTTGGTCTGAGTGAGCAGGTTGTGGAATACTGTACTCCTAAAAACTAAGGGGCAGGACTTGTTGCTATGAATGCCAGGAATTAACCCAACAAATTATTTACCTCACAAAACGTTTTCTGTGCGTGCGCTAACGGTCCTCTTGGCATCATTAAACTGGACATCACTCGAGCAAACACACTCCTCCTGAGGGCCTGCTGTGGACGTTACTCCGGGGAAACACAAATCCAGTCTGGGTCCTACTAAAAAGGTGCTGGGTCAAATTCCAGGTGCTGCGTCCTTGAACATCTATCTGAGCCTGGACTTGAGCCGAAGTTGCTTCCAGCTGTATGTGAGCAGCATTTGTAAGCGTAGTGAGTCACCCAAGAGCCACACAAATAAATAGTGTGATGTGTTGTACAGCTATGCTGACTCACAGCAAAGAAACGTTGGTCAAACACACCACCGGTGGAAAACCATCAGAGGCTCTTGGGTTAGAAAACCCCACATTACTCTCCCTCGCAGGCCCAACTTCCCCCTCTGCTGTGATGAAAGGAGAGAAAGCACCTCTACTACTGCCTCTTTTGTTTATTTACCTTCAGAATTACACCCTGCTCTTCTTGGACCATGTTCCAATGTGTTTTGTTATGTTTCCTTTCAAACAGAATATCTATGCGTGTGGTCTCTGGCCGTGTTTGGCTAACACATGCACACGTTCGTGCACGCACACTCCCATTCAACTTTCCCCCTGTGCCAGAGGTCCCCTTTGCCCTTCCCCCCACCTCTAACTAAACATCGCAGGACAGCAAAAGGGAACTTCAAAGTGGCCGGAGGGGGTACTCCTTTTTTCCTGGCACTTGTCATCATCTAAGGGACTGGCTGCTCCCCTTATTACTCTAATTGCTTCCAACTGCTCCAGGAGGCTTTGATGAAGGGCGCCATGGAGCATGCTGGAAGCACCTGTTGTTGCACAGAAGAGCACAGGTGGGCCTTATTGGTGGTGGCGAGGGGGCGTGCAGACAGCACTGCTGCTTTCCACTTAAAATCAAACAACTCCAATAAATACAGAATGAGAATCTTAATGTAATCTCACGTTTAAGTGATAATGAAATTGCAGTTATACAGAAAATATAAACATCAGTAAAACTGAACTTGTGGGTGGAGGCGCTGAAGTTGTGGGATTGAAGGAGGAGTGCACAGGCAGCACTCTGGCTCCATCTTGTGGCATCACAGTGCTAGAAGTCCAGCAGCTGCATTAGAAAAGACATGGAAGACTGTGAGATTAAGGTTGGAAAGCAAACCGTTTGTGCTTTACTAATGTAAAGGTGAGACTCACCCAATTTACCCTTTTTGTCCAAAAAGCATTTTATACACAAAAGTTGTTCAATCTTGTTTTTAAATCAGCTGAGAAGCATCTTAAAAATCAGATTGTTTGATTGATTGTTTTGATTGTTAACCAAATAATCTGAAGGATCCAGAGTTCACAGAAGCAACTCAGAATTCAGGAGGCAAACAAGAAGGGTACAGTCTCCTGAAATGCCTTGCTAGTCTTACATTACATTAGATAGATTATATAGATTACACAAGACACTGGAGCAGCCTTTGCACTACATGATTATAATGTATGGCTCTTGAATAAAGCATTAAAACCCCAATTTTATTGAGCTACGCACCAGCTGAGGTAGGATCTTTTCAAAGTGCTCGATGTCTACCTGGTCACAGTCCTCAGATTCAGCTTGTTTCTGTGATCTCACAGCAGCCTCTGGAAAAATCAGACAACAGAGTGAGACTTTCATCATCAGGTAATCCGAGCACAGCGGTAGCACACAGAGCTCCTTACCTTGGACAAACACTTTGAGCATCTCTGTCATGAGCAGCACAGCATCACCGCTTACTGTAACAGAGAGAGCTTTGTTGAGCCACTGAATCACTAACAAAACACAAAAAGTTTTCGGGGACGTCGCTTAAATCAAGACGGTATTTATCCAACTCACGTCTGGTTTTGTCCTCCTTGAAGAAACTTGACAAGAGTTTACTTACTGTGTCCTGTAAATACGGAGAGTAGACATTGTAACTGAACAGTGGACGTGACAGACCTCAAAAGACGTCTCTTGGTTTTCCAGATGACATATCACAACTTTTATCCCGCAACCTGTTTATGCGTTCTCCTATGTGGCTTCCTAATACCAAACTGCCTTTGGAAAACCGTTGATTTAATGTGTTCGAGTATATCGGCGAAAGTAACAGATGTTATCCCTGAATAATGACTAAGGAACACTTTCTTTGAATCACTCTCCAATTCGGCGTACATATATTGTCAATTCACCGAATAATATCTGAGTAAAGTGTCAAGTTTAATAGCCTGACATACAAATCAGGAACCATTTATGTGCTCTGTTAGCGTGAATACTCAATAAAATTAAAGAAATGCTCTTCGACGAAGCAGAGGTTTTAATGTACTCACAGGGGAACCGAGCAAGTATATACAATGAAAGTCACGGGAGTGATATTCTTGCTCCTACCTTTTTGAAACCAATTTCCTCGTCTTTCTCCGCCATGTTTTTGACGCTGTGTGAGAAACTTGGCGCTCTGCGTAGGGATTGGTCATTGGTGTCTGACGTCATTGGTACGTCACACGCTCCGTAGAGGGTAAACGAAAATTAAACAGCAAAGATTGTGGTCTTAATTTGAAAATTAAAATAGTTGATTAGATTTTTGTGCTTAAACCCCCTAATGTCACATGCAGGGGGTTGGATGGGTTGTCCATGTCGATGTCAGCCTGGCTAACATCATCCTCTCACACTATGTATAAGATCCACTACATTTAGTTGATTTATCATGCAGTCTCTCCCTTGCTCTGGTAAAACACCATGTCCCTTCCCAGTGTTCCCATCGTGTTGCATTCATCAACAGTGACTACGCAAAGAGAGCAAACATCTAATCTATATTTTAACACTCATTATAATCAGCTTTATTGGCCAACCGTGCACACATATGTACAAAGAATCTGACACCAGCTTTCAGTTGCATTCACTGTGCTGACACACAGAAAGGAAGATAAAAACAGGCATACAGCTGAAAACAAGGACAACAAAACGAAACAAAAATAGGTAAAAAGTATGCATACATATGCATATAACATACTCATGTAGCAGGTGGAAAAATAGACATGTATGTATATGTATGTAAAAAGCAAAAATCCACAACCACAAGCAATGCTTATACAAGTCAAACTGTTTCTGTAAATAAACCACACATAGAATAAAATACAACTTTATTAGACACTCAAGAAGATTCTTGTGTTTTTAGTCTTGAGGGTTAAAGAATATTTTCACCCTGCAGCCCATTTTTATGAGAAACTTTAGTTTACAATCTCTAATGTACATATAAATCTTTGATGTTAAACTCAAAGACATTACACAGCATTTGCTTATTCTTCCCCATCATCTAACCACTGAGCATCTTCCAGTATGTAACCCAAACCCATAGAACGCCGCGGGGGAGGCTTAGCAGCGATTGCACTGACCTCCTCCTCCTCTGAGTCTTCCTCCAACTGAAAGCCAGATATTTGCAGTCAGCGGATCATGACACAAACAGCAAATGCACATTTTGAAAATCAAACACTGCTCCTAAAAGTTACAGGTTTCTATTATTATGGCCATTACGAGAACAGGCATATAACCAGCTGACGTGGACTCACCTTTGGGCTAACAACTCGCTTCACTACCACATCGCCTCCAATATCATGAGGACCAGCCCAGTCTGCTCTGTCTGCTTCATCGCCTGTAGAAAACCTCACATAGGCCATTGCCTTGTTTTTCGCCATGTTCGTGCTCTTCTTAATCTGGGATCCAATTCAACAGATAAAGGGAATTTGTTAACAGGGTGACAAAATCTGCCATATAATTGAACATATTAAACAAAAGGCACTAATAAAGGAAGTCTTTTTTCAGTCTTTACCTTACATGCCGTGACGGTGCCCCAATCTCTAAAGTAAGCTCGTAGATATCCTTCATTTATATAGGGATTCAGCTCCCTTATAATCAGTCCATGGTCCTGTTAAATGAGAGAAAATCATGAGCTTCATGGCATATTGTAGCTTTGCTCAGAAAGATTCAAATTAAGCTATTCTCCCTGTGAATATAGAGGAATGAGAGAAATGGTTTACCAGTTCATAATGTTCAGCAAAAGCAGCCATGTATTTCCGTGGAAGACTGATGTACGCTCTTTTTTTAGATGCTGTCTTCACTTCCATGTTATCTGGAGAGAAGATGATTTGGGAGTCACAAGTGGAAATATGTCAAATCAGGAGCATGATCAGATTATCTTAGCAGATGAGGCATGAAATCAAAGAAAGCTCTTACTCACCAGAGCTCATTACTGAGATGCTTGTCAAGTCGTTATCCGAGCAGGCCAACTCAAAATACAGACTAACCTGCTGTGGAGCAGGCTCATATAGACTAGCAAACAAAATCTCCTCCTACTGCAGGTTTTATTTTGAAGTTTCGTACACGAGTTTGAACGCCTGCTCAGAAAGTTACCCAACTTGTACAGCAGCAAAAGAGCACATTTTAAGGTCAAGGTCATTTGCCATCAGGGAATTGCTGACATTATTGAGCACTGGGTAATGGGGATGCAGCCTTAATAACAAGCCTTGTGATGTGTGACGTTTCCTGGCGGTGTGCAGCCACAAGTCCAGCAAGTTTTCAGCTGGATGTTTTAGGTGGTCAGACGAGTAAAATGTTTAGTTTTTGTTCCTTAATTTTATGCTTTTGTCTACATTTCTTATATGGGTCTCCAATGAAGTGAACAGAATATACAACACTTCTGAGGTTGCATGTTTATGCTTTTTAGGAATTTGCAAAAACATACATAGAGCAATTCACCAGTTGACATAATACGCATAATATTTGTTATTATTAGTTATTTCCCATTCTGCTGGATGAAGTTAACATACAGTAAATGGTGTGACATAGATTTTGCACAGTTAGATGCTGTTGCAGCTCATTTTTGACAGGAAACATAAAATCAGATCAGATAAATTAGATGAATGGCATGGAGGAACAGCTGCAGAGTTTGGGCCATTCACACATCGGAAACAAGGGTTTACAGATAAGGACACAGTTGGTATTTGTCAAATTTGCCAAAAGCACATCCAGAGGGTTCAAATAATACAGCAGACGTACTCAAATACATTTATTTTGTCTTTTCATACACGTTCAAGATCATTATTCATAAATTTCAACATAACCACACATGTAAAAAAATATACATCCTGACATATGATATGAGCTCTGTGTATAAATAATAAGACTCACTAAACACTACACAAAACATCTGAAAATAACAGTTTACTGCTACTGGTTTTTCGTTTGATCTCATCGTAGCTCGCGGCTGTCATTCCTGATGATGCTGATAACCATCTCAGCACAGCAGAGATAATATCAAAGAGAAGATGCCTCAATCTTGCTGTTGTGAATGTTGTTCAGCCACAGCCACATGGAAGGAAAGGGGAACACGTCTTACATGGAGGACACACGAACACATTTCATGATTATAGTTGCGGTCATTTAAACAGTGAGCAAACAAAGAGGAGATGCCGTGTTCAGACTACCCACCTTATCTAAGAGGGGAAACCAGGTTACTCTGCTCATAGATGGCTTGTAGTTTGGTGATGAGGAATTTTTTGTCTTTGCCCTCCTGTACAAAAGAGAAAAAATATACAAGATACATAAAGGCCAATAACAACACCACATGTGTCATTTAGTTGTAGCCATGCTAGTGGAACCGCTTTGTGGGAGGTGTGTCACTGTGAGCATGTTAGGATTTAGCGTCCTCGCAGAACCACTAGCATTGCTGCAGTCTTGTTTAGAAAAATGTTTACTTCTGCCTACATTTTCAATTTGCTTTTCCAACTGACTGATGATTCTCCTTTGGCCATCAACAACCTGAGTGTGACAGTAGATCACCACTCTGAAAAAAACAGAAAGAATCAGAAATAAACAGGATTCAGGTGGAGAAACTCACAAATATTTCAAGTAACTGTGTTAACAGCATTACCACCGCAATATAAAAGGACAAAAATCTTCGACATCTCAGACAAATGATTGTACGAACAGTTCCTGTCTGTCATTGTGTTGCCACTTACAAAAGGACTCCAGTGGCGAGGAATAAGAACAATGGCTTCTCCACCAGAGAGTTGTAGGCCCAGCTGAGCCAAGACAGGATCGGGTGGGCGTTCTCCAGCTCCCGGGCCCACAGCTGCCCTGACTGAAACATTGTGGTGAGATTCCTAAAAGGGCCGCACCCTGACGAGGGTTTAATCCTGTGGACGACAGACAGCGTAGTCTGCGAGTATATGAACAGTAACACCTTTTCAGCTATTCCAAGCACACTGGGTTTAAAGGTGACAGACATGATTGAGGTTAGCTATGAGCTCATCTCACAGTACTTTTTCACTTCCCTGTCTAGTCTATGGCACTAAGCCCCAAGCCCATTTATTTCTCCTGAAGACATACAGGAAGTGTCAAAATCAGACTGCCAGCACCTATAAATCTGATAGCCATTAAGTTGTTATTTGTTTAATCTGCACAAAAGAGGCAGTCATGTGTCAGACTACTGGCTAGCCAACTGGCCAAGAAATAATCTGGCACATAAACCTGGTAGAATTGTTGTTTTTACAGTTTAGTTTTGTGGGGATTGAGACAGAACGTGTTGATTAGTGAGATCATTTTCAAGCTGCAGTCCAAAGTCAGGCTAGCTGTTCCCCTATGTTTCCAGTTTTTGTGCTAAGCTAAGCTAACCAGCCGCTCGTGGTAGCTTCATATTTACCATACAGGCATGAGTGGAATCAGTCTTCTCATCTAACAGTGAGAAGCAATATAGTTTGGCACTGTAGTCTTAAGCAATATTTGAACTGGAATTACTTCTGCTTTATTTGGGGACTACTTTCAGCTGTGGATTAACACACATTACTGAATATCACAGCACCGGAATGATACATGAGGCTACAACCTCTACACTCCTCACTCAGTATGGATGCCAGTGCCCTCAAACTGAAACCAAAATGTGACTCTAACCTCAACATCATTGTTATATTTTAAATCTAGTATAGCACAGTAAATGTTCTTGGAAAATAACAGTGTTCGAAACTTGATTTTTATAAAGCTATGCTGTCAAGGTTGTGGAATTCACATATGCCTTTTGGGATGAAAACTGCTTGAGAGCATCACTGTCACTGAGAGTGAACATTTTCTGCTGCACTCACGTCCAGATTGTATAAGTGACAGACACAGCAGCACCGAGAAATGAGGGGAAGCACAAAAGAAAGACGAAGAGTGTTGTCATCTGGCTGGCCCTCCAGGGCTTTCTGGAGGCCTGGCAGTTGAGCAATAAGCTGTTCTGGGAAGAAACCAGAGGAAGAATGTGAAGTTTGTCGTGCAAATCAGAGTAGACACACTGCATGATGTTGAAACAACACATGCTGTACCAACCTTCTTCATGTAGAATAGCACAAACAGTTTTATGAGCTGGACTGCAGGAAGCAGAGGAGCAAACAGCACCCCGAGCCTGAGAAGAAGAACAAAGACCTTCATTGACATTTAATTCCCCTTTTTTTGTTCAATATAAGAAGGGTTTCAAGGATGTGGTGCAATGTTGTGACATTACCAAGTAAGAGTTTGTCCATATATGAGCTCCAGCACATTACGAGCAATGTCAAACACTGGCTTCCTGTCCCTTTTCAGCACTTGCTTGGAAAAGACCCTAGAGGGAAGATGCTGTATGGTTTCACAAATGGCACACAACAGAATCAAAGCTACATGATTCATGGATGGAGCGCCAACTTGCCTCCACAGGAACTCTCCCAGAAACGTGTAAAGCACTGTGAAGACAAAGTCCATCACGAGCAAGCGATACAGCTCTTGCCCCACAAAGCTCTCCCAGCACTGTCAACAATAAAAACACAAATGTAAAGAATCCACAAGTTGATTACGCTTCCATTGTGTCTACGGGGCAATTTACCAAGAACGAAACATTGCATAATTTTTTAGTGTGCCGCAAACTATAATTATGACAATTTCAATGAAGATGCTTGTAACCTGTAAACCCCGACTTTCTGGCTCCACAGCAATTCTGCCCAGCCAGCGGAAACACAGCATTCCAACAACACTGACCTTCAGCAGCAGGTTTCTGAGAAAGCAATAATCAGATTGTCTGTTTGACGGCCACAATGATAGCAAAAAGTCACATTTCAGAGAAAGAGGGGGAAGATCTGTCATTGCCACAAGAATCGGCCTCCACTCAACAGTGTAGTGGATGATGGATCACTCGGATGTTGGACCCTCACTGTGTGTGCAGAGTTCGATGCTTGAAGGCTGTTTTCATCACAACCAGCTTGGACGCAGACGCGGTTCAATACTTGAACAAGTGTGATGTGGAAACTTGAACCCTCCAGTGCCACATTGGAGACATCTGAGAATGGACTTTTCAGTCAAGCTGGAGACGTCTTGTGTCCAGCAGTTCAACGAGAGAGATGTGATCTGAAGGTTTTTCAGTGGAGGTGTTGTTCAAGAGTATTTGTATATGTAATTTTGGTTGGTGTATAAAGGAAACAAACTTCATAGAATTAAACTTATGAAGAGTAACCTGAAGTGGAAGTTTTGGAAGGTCTGGGGTCGATGGTTTTGGTTCAGAAATCGTGACAGATCTCAACAGCCAAATATATCAAAATGTGAATTTTCAGCTGTTATGATGAATTATAGCTTCCAAATTTATTAAAAGGCCATGAAAGCTCCAGACTTAACAGACAGAGCAAATGAAATGTAAGAGACTAAACTGGTTTTCCAACTTTTTATGTGCTCCTTATTATTTTTTAATCTATAGTTATTTATCTGTTGCCTATTTCCCACAGTTGTTCAGACTTCAAAAAACTTCAATGCAAACAAAGAAAATGGGAAACTCTTCCCTGCAAATGAAATAATTGCAGAAAACATGTATATAGATCATACACTAAAATGAATGTTCTCAGTATTTGAGATACATAAGTGACATTTCTCAGTAAAGAGTGGGATTAGTTTGCCCTCTGCTGTCGCTAGTCTAGCTGTGCATGCTGCAGTTGTATGTGCATTAGCTCTGTTTAGAGATCAGCGTGGTTTCACAGTTCTTCTCACCTGAAGATGGAGACATAGACTCGAACGCTGGGTGAGTCGTGATTCTCTATCCAAGCACACAGGTTGAAGAGGGCAGGGAGCAGCAGGTTAATGCCCGACACCACTGCAGACATGAGCAGCAGCTCAGTTTCTTTGAAAGGACTCTGCTTCATGGCAACCTGTGAAGGAATGGACGAATGACAGTGAGGGCCTCTTTCACCACAGTTTGACGGCTGCATCGCATCGCAATAATTGCTTGAATATGACATCATAAATGCTTTTAGTTCCCTTTGCTTTTCCTGCTACGAGGAGTAAAAATGTCTGCCGTGGAGAAGGCCGATCTTACTCTTAACATCAATACAGCAGGAGACTCTGTTGTGTCTCTGGCAGCTGGTGGGTAAGGTTTAACTTGCATATTGCATTTGTACAAATCACACGAAACATGCATTAAAAGAAAACTGCAGTTCATGTTTTTGATAATGTCATATGAGTGAATTCTCAGAAAAAACTATTACAGTTTCTTCAGTATTGTTACCATGTCTGATATTTGCATGTCAGGATTTCTCCAAGAGGGTCAGAGCAGAAAAATATTGATTCTCACACAATGTAGTTTTGAAAAACACCAGCATAGAAACAAAAGAGTGTAAAGCATCTGGCAGGAACAACAAAGCAGAAGTAGATAAACGGTGGTGAGAAGGTGTTTTTTGGTGACAGCTACTTTTGCAGCAGTCTTGAGAAAATGCATCACAGTGCACACTGCTGCTCAGACTTGCATGAAATCTGTCATGTGTGGCTGCACAGCAGTCGATGCAGCTTCCTCTCACCTCTGACAGGTGGTGGACTGCCATGGCACTCAAGCAGATGCTGGCCAGACACATGGTCCACGTCATCAGATGCACCATGAGGCGGCAGAGTCGCTGCATGCAGCTCTTTTTATCCTCTCCGCTGATCATCTCAGACAGCAGCTCCTGTTGGAAAAACAGTGCTCATAGTGTGAGCCGGCTACGTTTAAATGATCTTTACAATGTGGTGAAACTGTGATCACACACTTGTGTCTGTCAGCTGCCATTCACTGTATTCAGAAGAGATATTTAAAAATCCTTCCTTTGGAAGGAAATGACCTTTATGTGTCTCTATTTTAACCCCATCAGTCGAAACATCTGCTGGCATCTCGCCCACTATTTAAATGAGGCTTGCAAACGAACCGCTTGGTTGACATCACTGCCAATCAACATATCAACATGGCAAACTGGTTGTGTCCCATTCCAGTCAATGGCGTTAGAGGCTGTGAAGAGTTTATGATGTTTTTCTAAATAATTCTGTGTTAGTAACTGAACTTTTGTTTGACTTGATTAACTCTCTCCTGTGTTATTTAGTAGTTATGATGCGGCTGTTGCGAGCTCATAGCTGCTGTCAGTTTTGTAACATTTCTTTATTTCTAATTTAAAATCTTCATTTTCAAAGTTCTGGTTATTCTGCAAAGACACATCCTATGTTTGAGGGTAATGACAAACGGTGAGACGCTGATAAATGGAAGTAACTCAAAATTAAAAAAATGCCACATGCAACATTAAGCTTCCTGAGTGTAAACCAGTGATGCAAAAACCACGACAGTGTGACAGAGTGACTCAACACCTGCTTTACATGCAGTGTTTGTTGTTTGTCTTAAACGGTTCACACTGATGTTCCCATTTGAAAACAAAATGTAGAATCATCTACTTGGCTGTATTTATGTCGAGAATGAGTTTCACACCAAGTCTATGACATTCAAATGATTGTGTTACTTTGAGCTGAGTGCTGATTTTCTCAGATTGAAGTCTGACGGACGTCTTCTTGCTGACTTTAAAGTCCCAGGAGCAGAAAACTTTCACAGCCAGATTCCCGTTTGACTTGAGGACACGAAAGCTTCTCCCAAAGGACTTGGACATGCTGCAGGAGGAGAAATAGCATGAAAGAAGATACACGCCACAGATGAGCTAAAAGAAAATGAACGCAGAGTCGCAGACGTAGTTCACTCATTGTCCAACCTGTACACCAGGATGATGCAGATGGTGAAGAAGGCGATGGCGATGGTGAAGAAATAGGCTGCAGGTATGCTGTATGGCATTATGTGGGGCTTGTGAGTGTCACAGACGGGCAGATCAGATGACTCAGCGGTGGAGCTGTGGCTCGAGTCAGCAGCTCGACAAGTTTTGATGAGGGTGTTGGTGTAGTAGCCGTAAAACATCACACTCTGAGAGAGGTAACCCTGCCAGGGAGGACAGATGGAGACGTGATCCAAGAGAGACATAATCATGTTTATGCTGCTCGTGATGTACGAAACATCTTACTGTGCCTGTGAGGAGCTCAAGGCCAGTGAAAGTGTTAGGTTGAGAGTGATAAAGAGGAGGGTTGACAGCTTGAGGGAAGACCAGAAAGGCTCCGTTGATGACGAAGAGGAGGAGGTTGAAGAACAGGAGGGTCCGGAGAAACAGGAAGTAGGAGAGCACTCCGGTTCCGAAACGTCCGCTCAGTCTCTTCATGGGTGAATGCCACAACTGGAGGGAGCTGAGGAGGAGGAGGCAGCTGAACAGGCAGTGACGCCAAGTCTGGGAAGAGGGGGGAGCATGAGTGTGTGACTGACACGCAAACAAAAAAGGTTCATCGGGTAGCACAGTGTTTGGACTCACCCTGGAAATATGCATGCTCAGACGGCTGTAGCATGGGATATTTCTGCTGATGAGTGAACTTTCAGCTACGTCACTGAAAGCAAGTCGCCTGATAAAAAGACAGGTGACGGAGTTACCGCAGTGACAGTGGCGTTATTTTGCAGGCCACTGAAGGTTTACAGTGCCACGTGTACCTGAGCTCCATCTTCTCTGCCAGGCTCAACGGCATGGCTCGCAGCTTGCGCATGCCCTCACTCACTGAGAGGCCTCGGAGGTTGGACACCAACTGCTCCCTCTTGTTCTCTGTTAACCAGAATTTTGAAATGAGCAAATTATCTGCAGCACCTGGTCTGTTGACTATCAGCCACAATGTTTGGAGCAATTAGTGGCTCAGCATTTTCCACCCACCTTCAGTAATGTTTTCCTCTGCGTCTGCCTGGACAGAGTCATCCTGAAGTGGTCTGGAGGGGTGAGAAGAGTCATGGGAGGAGGCCTGGTGTCGGTGTAGCCGAGACGAGTGTCTGGCACGCCAGGACATTACTGCATCACTACTTGTACCTGTATACAAACAGTAAATCTGACAGTTCACATGTAGAAATGGACCCTGAATGAACAGACAGACAGCAGAGAAAGCTTTCGTCTCACCTGCTGTGCGACTGGGCATTGAGGAGAGGACCTTTAGGGTTGCAGCTGACCGGCGGTACCTCTGCAGAGAGTTTATCTGCTCGTCATCAAGTCTCTCATCTCTCGTGCAGCCATCAATCACATCGTCTAATCGGCAACAAATGTTATTTGAACAAGCTTTTCCATCTGTAGATATTACAATTGAAACTGCAGTTGCAGTAATCAGGTATCTGTACCTGTGTATTCCCTAAAAACGTCCATTTGAAGGGTTTCAGGACACCCGTGGGTGCTGGCTACTGACTTGCCAACAAGCTGGAAGGAGTCCTGACCTGGTTCACCTTCACCCAGGTTCCTGAAGGAGAGCAGCCGTCAGAGGAACCCTCGGTACAGTACATGTACTGTACCTAAAACATGTTGTATCATTTTCTGATGGTATTACCATTACCACAGTGAGATTTTTCAATTTACACAACACTTTTCCTGCTGCTGCAACTCAGATACTTTAAAGTTTGAATGATTCCCCGTCCGTGCTGCAGTTACGCTTCAATCGCTGAAAGCTGCACTCATGAACACACTGAAAATGCTCTCTTCCAACACTCGCAGCTTTCAAAGTGAATGTTGTAAATAAAGACTTACTCATAGTCAGAGTCCTCTTGAGAAATGTTAACACTGAAGCTCATGCCGTAGGCCATGGTTGGTGATGTTTCTCTGTTTACAGCACACAGTGCATTGTGTAGTGGCCTGCAGAGCAGAGGGTTATCGCTGACATTATAGCAGTCTATTTTTGACTAATTGTCAAAACACATCGCTGACACTTCCTCTCTTTCTCACACAGGCTCTCGCTCTCTCTCTCTCTCTCTCTCTCTCTCTCTCTCTCTCTCTCTCTCTCTCTCAGCACAGCTGTGCCTTATTTGCAATTGGTACAAAGTCATGGTCTGCATCTGATGAAGTGCAATCAGTTAAGCACCTCATCTCTGGCAAACCTTGCATAGGGGCTCAAAAGAACATGGTAAATAAATACATTTAGTAGTAATAATAATAATGATAAGAAGAAGAAGAAGAAGAAGAAGAAGAAGAAGAAGAAGAAGAAGAAGAAAATGACAACATTATCAATAATGATAAATGTAGAAAAAAAAAAATATATAATATTATTTGGAAGTTTCTTTGGGCGTGTCAGTATGGTTTTGTGTCTGTTTTGAAGCTCTTTGAAGTCGACAGTTGACCTGTGGACCTTTAAAATCACGAGGTTTTAGTGCCCCATGTGGTCATAGGGATGAACTGCAACGCTACGTTCATTAGTCAAACCAGTGTCAGTAAAGATATGATTGCCGATCAAAAACAATGGAGAAAAAAATATACATGCAGATATATAGACATATCGATACAAAAACTAAACATAGAGTGCAATAGTTTAAAACATTTATGAACAAGTTCAAATTAAAAGTAAAATAGTGATTAATATTATTATTTTTATTTGTTTGTTTCATTCATTTGGGAAGGTTTGGGACTTCAGCTTGACATTATAATTGCCAAATTGCCAGAAGATGCAATCAGAAACAAGCAAGGAAATTATCCAGATTTTTTTTTAAAAGCATATTTAGATACTACAACTCCACATGTTTTATGCTTGTACTGATTATTATTATTATCATTGTTATTGTTATTAGAGATATTCTTGGGGCTATTCAGTAAGAAATTCATGTCATAGTCAACCTATCTATATTAATAATTCTATTTTGATTTATTGTTATGTATTTGATGGCGTCATTATCAGTCTGTGTTTTTGAATGTTGTCCTGTCTGTCCTGTCGCACATATACGCATAATTTCCAAACGACCTTTGTTGTAATGCCAATAAAGTTAACTCAAACCAGTTGAACTGAACTCAATATAATGTATTATCAAACAATATGAACTTTTGCACCTCGTAAACTGTACTGCAATTGGCAGTACTTATTGGGAACGTTTTACTCACAGCTTTAGGCGTTATCATTTTTCCATTTAAACGCTTCGTTTTAGAGTCTTACCTAATATATCCGGGTAAACGCAATACGTACATCACGACGTTACCCTCAATGTAACTGGGTTACGCAATTTTCGAGCAGACATGAACGCATCAGATCAGGGGCGGACTTTGAAAAGTTTTCAGGAAGTTGCTTGATAAAACGAAACCGTCCCAACTTTGACAGAGGGGCTTCTCCAGCTCGTCTTTGAATTAGTCGGCAAGGTGAAAAAATGCAGAGCAGTGCTTACGGGGCCTCTTTGGCCGGTGGTGCTTTCGATTTGGGGAGTTTTGTAAAACAGCCTCAGACCATTTTGCGCTGCCTGAGCTGGGTGAGTGACTGACGTTACACGGAGCTGTTAGCGTCCAAGTTAGCCAGCTGTCACATCACTGATTTTATGTTAACAGATGTGAGCTGCCAGGGTCGACACAAATGAGCCAAGTATACAGCTTGTTGGCTTTCTGAGCTGCTGTCACTGGACATGAACTGTGTGTTTGCTTGAATTCTTAAAGAAGTGTTACGTGAACTGAAAAATAGATGTTTTCCTTAGCACTTGTTGATATTAGCTAACGTTAGCTAGCATGTCCAGTGCTGTGTCACCGCACTGACTGCCAGTTTCCCACCGGACGATGGGCCATTTGTTTGACATTTCTGTTGGTCACTCTGTTGTGAAAAGTGGACATGGAAGAGTTTAAATTCACAGAGGATGCGGCTCTTTTTTTCTGGAGGGTTTACAGTACGAGGAAAGAGCAGGAATTGAAACTTCCGCGGCGTCATCTGTTGCGCTGCACGACTCTGCAGGGCTGTTTTCAAACGCTTGTTACAGGCCGGTTAGAGTCAGTTGGGATGGTACAAAGCGCTAAAATGTCAGAAATGTAATCCATAATATTGTGTAATCAGTTCTAAAAGCAGCAGGAAGCCAGTACAGGGATGGCAGGATTGGTGAGATATTTGTGTGGTCTTTGAAACATTAAAAAATAAGGTGGCATCCTCTTAGTTTGTGAGATTACTTGTTCAAAACACAAACACAATTTTCTTATTCAATTCAAAAACACAGAGAAGCAGCAACCTTTCACATCTTAAAAGCTGGAATCAGATCATATTTGCTTGGTTTAACTTTATATCAATAATTTATCTAATAATTTTCTGCCTTATTTACAGTGTTCAAATAGATCAGGAATTGAAACTTTTCCAGTGTCGTCTGCTCAGCTTCACTTGTCTGAAGTGTCTCAACAGCTGTTTTTAACTTGAGTTTGGATGATATTCTTAAATGGTGAAAGCTTTTTATCCTAATGTGAATCATGTGATAAGAATCACACGGTCCCAACATGCATTTTTCTCACCCTCCCCACCACCCCAGGGCATTAACCCTGCGTGTCCCCCTTTTTTTTTTTTTTTGCAGTTATTCTCCATCGTGGTCTTTGCAACCATCACAGCAGAAGGCTACACTAATCCATCGACCGAAGCCGAAACCAAATGCATGTTCAACGGAAACGACAGCGCCTGCAGCTACGGGGTCGGAATCGGAGTCCTGGCCTTCTTGGCTTGTGTTGTCTTCCTCATACTGGACGCCTACTTCCCACAGATCAGCAATGCCAAGGAGAGGAAATTCATTGTTATGGGAGATCTGGTCTTCTCAGGTGAGAGTCAGGTTTCACTGTGGAGTGCTCATACTCGAAAAAAGGAACTGTGCATGAAAACAGGAAGCGTAGCCCAGTAGAAATTAGTGCTGTTCTCATTTTTGACTTTCATCCTGATTTATTTCTCTGTATTGATATTTTGTGTATGGGACAGCGGCGTGGACGTTCCTGTGGTTCGTCTGCTTCTGCCTCCTGGCCAACCAGTGGTCCAAAACTGAAAAATCTAGTGTTGCCGATGCTGCCCGGGCTGTTGTGGCCTTCTCCTTCTTCTCAATCATCAGCTGGGTGAGCCCCTTATCACCTCCGCTTGTAACCAGCATTTGACTAACAAAATCACATGATAACTTGCAAGTCAGGTGGCTGAAAAATTGCCAAAAAGGTGCGTAAAAGCTCCACTTACTGATTCAGGCTTCTCTCAACAGGCTCTCCTGTCCTACTTTGCGTACGGACGATATCGCCAAGGCGTCAGCGAGTTCGAGCAGGAGTACAGAGACCCAGCCAATGACCACAACACCCCATACCCGCCCGCTCAGTTTGCCGGCGGCCCCACGGGCTACCAGCAGTCGCCTTACCCCAACCGCCAGGACCAACCAGGAGAGTACCAGCCTCCATCTTACTGAAGGACTGACAATCAAACACGCGAATCCAACAGGGGAGTTTTCTTTTTAAATACAGATGTGTGCCAATGGTTTTCTGCACTCTCATTTTCCTCCTGCAGGACGTGTTTGTACATTTATGGGTGCACTGATGATGTTTTTAAATTCTTTTCCTGGTTGTAAGTTGTTTGGTGGATGTTTGCACAGCAGGTGAAATGTAATTTTTTCTTTTTGTCAGGAGATTGTGTTGGTGAGACAGAGGATGACTTTATTGTCTTCGTACCAAAACAAAGTTATTTCAGTGCTTCTTTTGTTATATTTTTTATGAATATGTTACTGTTTAGGACATATAAGTATATTTTCATCACTCAGATTCACATTCAGCAGTTCAACAGCTTAAATGTAGTGATACAGTTCACTACAGATTGTCATTTGACCACAAAACGAACCCATATTATTTATTCAGTGGGTGCATCGAAAATGTTCCCTCTCTAACTACTGTAATGGTCTTCTTTCTTTTTTTATATAATCAACCACTGAAACATGGCTGTTGTCCGCACTGAAAAACAGTTAATTTCTTTGGGGCAGTTAATTGTCAGTGTCTGATTTGATTTGTTCATTTTAATCTTTTAAATCCACCTCTGCTGCAGTTTTGTTTAGTGTTTCTTTTCTTTTCTTTTTTTTTTGAGGTAGCCAAACCGTTTGTATCAGCTACCTCTGTAGAAGTGTAATGTGCCTTTTGTGAGTTCAATTTTCAAAAAACGCAGATGTTACAGCCATAATTTGAGTTCAGGAATGGAGTGATGTTGGGATAAATTGATATATTTCTTATCTTAATCCTTGCAGTCCAGATACAAGACAATCAAACTGTAATTGTTTTCTTCTTTGCTTTCTCCTCTTGCTTTTCTCACAATGTACTTTCACATGACTTGGAGTTTCGCAGTTGCATTCAGTGGCCTTACAATAATTCCCCATTAAAGTGCCTCATACAGTATTCTGTATCACACAGGGTTTGCCAAATAAAAACTGTTTTGAACCTGTGGTTCAGCCTCTAATTTGTGTCCTCTTCTTAAGAACGAGCCGGAATCTGCAGGCTCTGCTCCTTCGGCAAATATTTGAGCAGTGAATGCGGAGGAACTGCAGAGACTGCACCGTAATGACGTAAAGATCAGACATATGCGTGCTTTGCAGAAGAACTAAACAAAGATTATATGACATAATCACATTAGATTGAATTTAAATGAATTGCATCTGAGTTACTGAGAGTTCACACAGTCGGTGTGAGGATGTGAGTCAGGAAAAGTGACGAATCATACTAAAAAGGGAAAAATATTCACCTTAATGTTGAATGAAACGTTCTTCAGTTACTTTTCAGCAAAAGATTTAGTGAGGTTTTGAAAACCGTTTTTCACATTAAAAACTGTAGAATCAGTTTCACTCTTCAGAGGCAGTTTGGTGGAAAATATACAAAGCTTTGCAAATTTCTTGTAATGCATATATTTCTCAGAAGGGGAAATGGAAAGAGGAAAAGGAAAAGGAAGAAGGAGGTTGAAACAATAACTGCCAGTTCTGCCTGACACTAATAACTGTGATAATTGATTGAGACTTAAATGTTGGAGCATTTTCTCTTCATGGTAACATAATACATGAATTCAAAATTAACCACTTGCTAAGTTAAAGCCCCTCTATAGATTCTGGGCGTAGATTAACTGATTTTAAGTTTCTTATCGCACCAAATGCATTTTGTTGAAATTTTGTTTAAAAAAAAAATGAAAGAAAAACACTTAAAAAAAAAAAAAAAAAGGTTTATTGCAAACGTTATCTTGTGCAGAAAAGTTCAAACGTTATTTACGAACTGTTTTTATTGTGGGAAGAAAAAAATCTATATATTTATCCTTACTGTGCAGCTTGCCTACTTCAAAATAGAAGAACTCAATGAATGACACGAATGTTCCGTGTCACGCCAACAGTTGCAGGTGTCAAATATCCGACCGTACGTGAAGGCACCGTTCGACAAACTCTCCTCCATCCACGGCGCGCACGCGGTGCGCGACGCTGTCGTCATCAGTACATACAGGAAGTAATGATAGGCTGGCTGGTGAACGGGTAACGGAGGAGAAGGAGCCGAAGAAGGAAGGAGCACAATAATGACATCTGAGCTCCAGCCAGCAGCGGACTGAGAGACGAAGACCTGACGTCTGCGGTGAGTACGAGGCGATGCGAGGCGCCGCGAGAGCACGAACGTTACCGGTCGCCTCATCGATTTGTGGTGGCATCTGTGTTAACCTCTGCGCTGCTGGCAGAACAGGACATGAGCTAACACACAGACACACAGACACACACACACACACACAGACACACACACACACACACACACACACACACACGCACATGCAGATGGGACGTGTCCTTAACTAAATGTGCAAACAAGCCGTTTTGTAATGATGTGTATGGTTTAAGAAGCTGTTGGAGCTCAGAGCTTCAGTGGATTAAGAAACTGTGGAGGTCCCAGGACCACTTCAGGGCCTCTTCAGATGGTCCAAGTGGTCTGCAACTAAATGGGAAATCCATAAACATCACTGTTGTGGATCCGTTTATCACACAGGATCCTCTAGTTGGATAAAACCGTATAAAATCAATCAATATCTGTTTGGGTGGCCCCTTAGACCTGCAGAAGTCTGAAAGTCTGCCTCACAGCAATAAGTGAAGTATTTATGGGCCTCACACACACTCTGTGGCTCCTTGATCTGTCTCCTTTGAAGCCCACCACCCCAGATGTCATCCTTTATGGCACTCACATTTTCTCATGGCTTTGGCAGCAGCTTTATGTTTGTTAGGGGCTTATCAAGCCGCTCGGGCTGAAAACTGAAGCAGGCGTTAGACAGCGGCCTGTACCGTCAGGGAGGTACTGTTACTGATAGCTCTTTGTAGTGTGCTGTACATGTATGAGTGGCTAAACAGAAAATGATTTGGCTACAGTTTTGATCATCAGTCAAATCAGTTTTCAAGCAAGAATGCTTAAAAGAAATCTTTAGTTCCTACTTTTCTCCGTTGCACGTCATTATAAATTGAATATCCCTTCATTTCGCACTGGTGGTTGGATGAAAGCACATGTTTTGCTGATGTCACTTTGGATTTTGGGAAGTTTTGATGCTAATTTTTCACTATTTTCTTGATCAAAGTCTGGGATTTTATCAAGCAAATGCAGTTGGTGATATGCATAAAATCCAATATTGTACATTTAGACTGCAATATTTATGTAAATCTAGTGATAATCAAACCTTTTGGAAACTAAGTTGAACAACATTTAAAGATAAAATTACTCACATGGAGTGTCTGTTCTTGCATTTCCTTTATCAAACGGAAATGCAAGAATCCTGCAAATCAAATAAGCCTGTATTTTGCTCACTGATTTGCACTATTGCCCACCAACCTTTGTACACACCATAGACGTCCCAGTATGCATCGTCATGTCGCCCAACCCTGCATTGTATGTCCTTTCATTGCACAACAGTTTAAACTATTTGAAACCTTTGAGGAGCATTTTGAGAAGCTCAGAAGTTACTTGTCGATTAATAAGTCACCTCCCGGACTCCTTGAAACTTTTTTGAAACTCGAGCCCAGAAGGAGAGATATCAGTCTTTGACAGATTCCCATAACTTCCCTGTTAGCAGAGCCACTGCTCTGCTGTTGTAATCTCTGGCCTCGGTCCAGTCACAGAAACACCTCCATTCTGCAGCATTCAAATTCTTTTAAAGGGCGCAGGTTTGTTTTTAACTTCTGTTAAGCCTGTGAGAGTTTTACGGCTTTTCCCCCTTTGTGCAGGTAGAGTTGCTGTGCTCTGTCACCTGGCCATTCAAAGGCCGCTGCGATGAATGATAACTTAATGAATGGTGTTGGCCCTGCAAGGTTTGCCCCTTTGGACTGCATCTGTAATCCTTGAAGTGTAGTTAAAGTTCACCAGCGCTGTAACAAGCCCTAGTCATGGTTGCACTGCAAATAATCTGTGATCAGAATGAGCTCAGGAGTGATTGTGGAGGTTTGCTTTGAAGGACTGTGAGGTAAACATGTCACAGGGTCCGCGTTCTGGCAGGAGAAGACGAAGAGGTAAGATTGTTCGATTATTTGGGCAAAGTCAGAATGTGCTGCATTTGTTGGTGACATTTCAGAGAGGGTAGTTTTCATCATTATGGCCCTGATGTTGCTGCCATAATGGGCTGCTGTTTGGCTGGGGGCCCTCTTATGAAAGAGGCTTTCAGCTCCTGCGCTCCTCTCAGAGAAATGCAGCCACGTTTAGGCCACAGAGTGTGACGCTCCTGAGGCCAAGTTTAGAGGTCCCTGGAATTTGGTTGGGAGTAGATAGCACACATTTTCTGCTCTGTGGAGCCTGGTGGTGATCCTTCAAGTGTAGGGAACAGCAGACGGATCAGGTCGCATTAGTTTGTGTAGGGATACAGTTTTTGCGCTCTGCTTGCCACATCATGCAATCCTGTATTTTAGGCTTGTGAAATATTTCAGGTGGTGAACTGAAGTGTCTGCAGCACCTCTGTAGACGCCTTTAAAAAGCAGAACGCGCCTGCTTAGACTTGCCTTTGTGTAATTTACTATGTCCTCTCTATGTCAGGTACCTTAGTTGTTTTGTGATGATCTGCTCTTGAAAGGTGCTACATAAATAAAGTTATTAGCATCGTACCTTGCTCATTACCAGTTCAGTTAAATGAAAATTAATTTGTTTAACTGAACAAAGGCTGCAACTAATGATTATTTCCTTCATCAATTAATCTTCACATTACTTTCTTGGTTAATTGACTAATCATTGGGTTTATTAAATGCTAAGAAACAGAAAAATGTCTCTCAAAGTCTTCAAATGTCTTGTTTTGTTTGAGCAACAGTCCAGAACTCAAAGATATTCACTATACGGTACTATAAGGCAAAGAAAACAAGCCTATTTTTGACGTTTTTGCTTGAAAATGCTTCAAAGTAGTTGCTTAGTAAGTTTCTATTGATCAACTAATCAGTGCATCATTTGAGAAGCTGGAATTTTGAGTTATTAGGTTACCCAGATGGTCGCTGATTCATTTGCTGGTAGTGGATCGCTACGTTAGCTGGCTGGTCTGTATTTCCTGATTTACCTGTTCACAGCCACTGACCTTATATCAGCACTGAATGAGCTCCTCCCAGTCTCCACGTTGGCAGGGTAGCCACAGATTTTCACCCAACCTTAAGCTGGGCAACTTCCTGCTTCTTGTCATTGAATGTTTAAACCAGCAGGTTCTGACTGCGAAATAATATTAATACATAAAATATCAGCTGAATCGAATGATCTGCCATCAGGACTGATGATTTGATCCTGAGCCGGACTGATTTTACTTATGGAGAGTATGTGGGTAGGATTAGAGTTTTAGTGTTTTGTTGTCTAAATGTCAATTTAGTGTTTGTCAGAAACTTGTTTGTCTTCAGATTGTTCAAATATTTGACTTCCATTGACTTCCATTGTTCAAAGATTTGCAAATTTTCCATTTGGTGTACTTGTCTTTTACAGATTGATCCAAGTCGCTTCCTAATTATACATACTTTTTAATTTAAGTGTATCACAGGGTTAAGAAACATTTCAGCCTTTTTTGTTTTGAGATTTGCCAACAGAGCAAAGCAGGTGTAACAGCAGGTGTAACGGTGTCGCTTTACATTCCAGCCTTACTGTGGCTCGTTCCTGATAAAAATGACTCAGTATAACCTGAAAGTACCATGTTAAAGTGAGACTATGGCTCGTTTGAAAGAAGAAATAACACGTTCTTCCTTTTCTCAAATGAAAAGTGGAATTCATAAAGAATAAAACACACCATGGCTCAGTTTAATACACTCAGACATTTTGCTGCTACAGCCTTACTTGGTCTGGTATGACCAGTAGTTTTGTTTGCTAAATGTTAGTGACTGTTGGCTCACTTTAGCGGGATAATATTAAGCCAGTTTGCTGACTTATCCACTTTTGCTTTTCTGCCATGCTTTAATATTTACCATTATTTCGTCACTTGAAGCGACAGAGGCTGCTGTTCAGCCAAAGTTGCGTATTCTCACTTTAAAATCACAGTGAAAAGTAAGTTAGAGTATCTTTAGCTTCAGATATGTGACGTATTAAGAAGTGAAATGGGATATGTGAGGGCAGTACAGATGCATTGAGGGGTGTTAGAATATGTACAGCACAGAGCACCTTCAAGCTTCGATTCAAATAAGGAAAAACTTATAGATAGATTCTAAACATGTACAAACAATATGGATCCAGGAAAACGTTGCGCAACTTCCAGGCGTCACCGAACAGACCAGGACCTCAGAGGATCTGATCCACGTGACCTCCTGTAATAACACCAGTCACACAGATGGGAGAAAAGAATAAACACACACACACAGAGGGAGACAAGGACAACATGCGCACAATGGAGGGAGAGAGTGAGAGACAGACGAGAGGAGAATCTCCAGGAGGACAAAGACCCACATGAAAACATCTGGAGAGAGATCACAGAGAAGCTACTAGAAAAGCATTAGGCTTAATAGACTCATTGAGACTGACTGGAAGGAAAAGTGGGAGCAGATACAAGTCCTGAAGGAATGGAAGAGGACAGTTAGCCTCCACACTCACCTCCCTCATCTATGTTGTTAAATCAGGCGGAGGGTAATGATGATGGGATCTTAAATATAAGATATTGTAGACTAGCAGAAACTGTAACGCATCACATAATCAACCGTCAGTCTGGTAATAAATGAGCGAACCTTTCTCTTTTTTCTTGAACAAGTGGACTAACTGTCTGTCTCTGTGTTTCTTCAGGTCACTCTGGGCCTCCGTCCTCCATGCCTGCTCCCCCAGGCTTCACTCGACTGGAGCAGAATGAGCCAATGAACAATCTGCGTATCTCTGTAGGAGGCCTCCCAATGTTGGCTTCCATGGCCAATGCCACTGATCCTCGTTTCCGCCTTAAGTGGAAGCCCATCGTGGTGGTGGCCGTCTCCCTGGCCTTGCTTCTGTTGCTCTTCATGCACTTGAACTCGGGGTTGCGTGCCCGCTCTTACGGCTCGCACAGCTGGAAAACCGGTCACAGTGACGCCCAGCAGTCCGATTCCGGCTACAACGACACCTACCCCCTCAGTCCGCCCGAGCACACGGCGCAGGGCACCCGTTACCGCATTGGGGTCATTGCCGACCTGGACACAAGCTCTCGAAGTGACAAGAAGCTGACGTGGGTGAGCTACATGCGGCGGGGGCACCTGTTAGTGTCCCAAAGTGGTGACAAGGTGGTGGTCGAATGGGATGCAGACAAGGTGGTGCTGGAAAGCCACCTGTCGGAGAAGGGCAGGGGTATGGAGCTGTCTGAGCTGGTGGTGTTCAATGGGAAGCTCTACAGCGTCGATGACAGAACAGGCATTGTCTACCACATTGATGGCGATGTGGCTGTGCCCTGGGTCATCTTACCGGATGGAGACGGCAATGTCGCCAAAGGTGGGCATTAGCCTGCTCTTATAAATGCTGTAATTCAGTGTTTGACTTGACTATTTCCTACTTATGCTACTTTTTATCCCACTGCATTTTGAACTAGTGGCTCCAATCTTTGAGGCTTGTGACACCACCACAAACTCTGGTTGGAGTTCCTTGTCACATTTCAGGTCTCTCTCATTTCAGAGTTGTTATCACCGTAGCATCTTTTCACATGGCTTCATTTAGGCATATCTTTATTTGGCCTTCCGAAATTCAACAAAACAAAAAGAATCGACAACATTAAAAACAGACAGAAAAGCAGTAAGTAAAACAAATACACAGACCAGGTCACAGTCCACATTAAAAACAGTTCACGACAATGTCTGTGGCTTAGTTCTAGATATTTAAGCCTGTTTTAGGCCCTCCGAGACCAAATAAGCCCCACTTTTCTATTCTAAGTATGTGTTTAATTAATTTTAGTGAAGTGCTTATCTATTTTCTCCTGCTAGGGTTCAAAGCTGAGTGGATGGCAGTGAAGGACAAGCACTTGTACGTCGGCGGTCTGGGGAAGGAGTGGACCACCACTGAAGGCGAGTTCGTCAACAACAACCCGGAGTGGGTGAAAGTAGTGGGCTTCAGAGGGGATGTACAACATGAGAACTGGGTTCCCAATTACAAATCTCTGAAGTCCGCTGCAGGGATAGAGCCTCCAGGTAAGGATTCCAATCTGGTCTCGCTCACGATGGCTTCCATTTCTTGCTCTGTGCTCACTCTTCACTGCATTCCTCTCCGCAGGGTATCTTATCCATGAATCAGCAGCCTGGAGCGACACCCTGCAGCGCTGGTTTTTCCTCCCTCGCCGCGCCAGCAAGCAGCGCTATGAGGAGACGGCAGATGAGCGTCGTGGCACAAACCTCGCCCTTAGCTGCTCGCCAGATTTCAGAGACGTCATTGTGAGTCGAGTGGGTCCTCTTAACCCCACTCACGGTTTCTCCTCCTTCAAGTTTGTCCCCAACACGGACGACCAGATCATTCTGGCTCTCAAGTCAGAGGAAGACGCGGGAAAGATCGCTACGTACATCATGGCCTTCACGCTTGACGGGCGCATCCTGTTACCTGAAACCAAGATTGGGGATGTGAAATATGAAGGCTTGGAGTTCATATAGACTGAGAGACTCGCTCTTGAGGCCACTGCACTGTTCTATTTTGTTTACAATCCCGTCGCAGTTGAAGAAACTGTACTTGTTGTTTCCTCATTGACTTTGCGAAAGACACAGCTCCAACCCTTAAAGGACCATTTTCAGCTTGAATTGAACAACTGTGCGCTGACGCTGAAAAACGTGGTCCTGTTTTGGGTTTTGAGAACATGCCAGTCAAAACAGAAAATGCCAGCATGTCCTGTGGTGGATCATCTCCTTCCATGGCCAAAAGTGGCTCTCAACAGCACTGTAGCCTTTCTTATAATGAATGTACGTAAAAGATTGATTTATCAGACTGTGACTTTTTTTCCTATAGCATACATCTTCATGCACATACTGTACACTCTCAAAAGTCAAAGGCTTTTCCCCCTTTACTCCATGTTAAACAACGTCATTCTGTACACACCAAACACATTATTTTCAATGGAATAACTCAAGGCCTGTTTTTATTCTTCACCAAGTACATTATTTGAAGGACATTTTGCTGAAAAACTGATTACATTGTATGTAATGTTTTTGGTGGGATGAGTAAAACCCTGATTCCTATTTTCTGAGTCATGCCATTCATTATATGATATAATGGGCGTCTCCACAAAACTATTTAAACAGAAATTAGACCTTGTTCTCAAACAAGTTGCAGTGGAGCAAAGACTATTGCGCAATACCCTGATTTACTGCTTTTACTGTCAAACGAAACTTTGGGAAAGCGTCCAGAGAGGAGAAGTGAACCTATACGTTCACAAAGGATTCGTGTCACAGACGTGAAGCACATTTGAGGACGACAGCACTTTCCAACCTAACGGTAATGTGGTTTCATGATATGTATCTTCGAAGTTTGACCTTTGATAATCACTGCACAGTTTTAGTGTAGTCAGCTTCAGTTTGCGTAGTTATTAAAAAGAATCGCATTCCATCGTAATGAGGGCGTGTTAAAGTGTGTGCAAAAGCTTCAGTGGTTTTATACTCTCCTGCAGTACATGTATTGATTTATATGCAAAAACATTAAAAACAACACCACAGTTCTGCTCTTGGTGCTCAAAATCATTCAGGATACAATGTTAAATTGTTAAGTAGAAGTTGCGTGTTGCTCACATTGCTTCTTCTCTCTCTGTGTCAGAGTCGGAAATGCTCACACATCGAAATCTACGCGTTCTGTGGCTTCTGCTGCTTCTCCATGACTGTGGAAGTGCTCTCAAATTTAACCTGTTCAGTGAGTCACCCGAAGCATATCTCATTTAGAAAATTCTTACAATTTCAGTCTCAATACAGTTATACTCTTCCATATAGAACTGTAAACTCTGCTATGTCTATATCATGTGCTTTTGCGCAATATCTGACGACCATGCGCATTCAGTACAGTGTGCAGATTAACTGAATGTTTGCATAACCTCCCTGCTGTCATGGCCGTGGTTAATGTCCTACGCCCCTGTTTGTGTCCAGGAAAGCCTGGGCCAAAGGAGGGTGAAGTGAGGCTGTTTGGTGCTCGGAGTTTTTCAGAGGGCCGTGTGGAAGTATATCATGAAGGGAAATGGGGAACAGTGTGTGATGACGGCTGGGACATGGCTGAGGCCCAGGTGGTGTGTCGTCAGCTCCACTTCCCTGGAGCCAAATCCGTTGTTTTTGGGAAGGACTACGGAGAAGGTGCCCTCTACTTCCATTTATCCCCCACCAGAGGGCAGTGAAATGATTGTAATGAGTTGGGGATTTGAGCTTTCCACATACGAAAAATAGAAATTTAGCCATCAAAAAGGTGACTGTCTAATATGATAGTGCCACAACAATTCAAACATGTATTCCCTTTCCTTTTATCTCCTAGCATCTGGACCTGTTTGGCTGGATGATATGAGTTGTAAAGGCACAGAGAACCAGCTGTCTGCTTGTGATTTCAAAAACTGGGGTGTAACTGACTGTTCCCACAAAGAGGATGTTGGAGTTATCTGTGAAACAACCAGTATGTCTTACAAGACAAAGACCTATTTACACTCAACACATAATCCAATCACTGCTCACTCTTCATGCTCATTTTCTATCAAATGTTCATTCCAGGTGATTTGTGATTTCAGACACAACAGAGACCATGGCTGATTCTACACACTCGCTGGACCACAGCATCGGTCTGTCTGATGACCTCGGTCAAATCTTTGACAGTGCAATTGGCTGTGACTTCCTGATCTTAGTCCAGAGTGTGACTGGAAACAGAAAAGAAGATGGGACCCCGGAGACGGTTGAGACTTCCATTTGTGCGCACAAAATGATCCTCTCACGTTTCCCATCCTTCAATGCTTCAGAGGGGACCACGAGCATCACGGTCAGCATCAGCCAGACTTGCCAACCACATTTCACCTCCTTCATCAGGTATACAGAGACAACTATGACTGATTTCAGTTACAGAATTCATGTAAATGTCACCTAGGCGCTTTTAAGCATGTAAACGGGAAGCAAAATCCTCGAACACAGCTTAGAAAATCCAGTAAATATTTCCCAATCTGGTTCTCAATAGGTACATTTACACCCGCAAGATGGATGTGACCTTCTCCTCTGCACAGTGCCTCCACTGGATGGCTTCTCAGTTTGGCGTGAAGCAGCTGATGGAGGACACAGGCCGACTGTTCTCTAAAATCCTCCCAGAGGACCCCTTGTTTCACACCCAGGTGTCCCTTTACGGGTACGCAAAGGAGACTGAGGACTTGGTCCTCCAGGAGAACTGTCTACGGTATTTGGCCTGGAATTACCAAAATCTGACCAGGTCTCCTGCTTGGACCAGCATCACCGTTGAGTTCCTTGGAGCTCTTTTAGTTCGCTCTGACCTAGTGGTGCCAGATGAGTATTTTGTGCTTCAGAGTGTGCAGAGCTGGATCACAGAGAAGGGCAACTTGACCAGTTTAAAATCCCAGGTTGAACTGTTGAGTCTCATTCGTTTCCCTATGATCCCCGTTGAGAAACTGTATGAACTGGAGTCCAACACCTCCCTCTACAGTGCTCATATGAATATGTATCGTGAAAACATGTTGAAAGCATTCCAGTTTAATGTTTTGCTCTTCAGTAATCTTCCGTCCAACCCAAAGTTCAACAAAGAAGATGATGATTACCAGCCCAGGATCTACACCGCTGAGCCATGGAGCATTGCTATTGCCTCTTCGAAGGAAAAGCAATCAGATCCAGTCCGAACCCGCAATCCTACTACTTACAACCGCAGGACTCATTATGACTATGGCTATGGACACTACTATCCTTATCCCACTGCCAGTCCACACAGCCCAACCGTAAGCCAGACATTCAGCACACCTGTCCACAACAGCCTAATCTTTAAGAACAACAAGATTCGCTGGGAGGCAAATGTCTTCAAGAGCCAACGTGACTGCTCAAACCGAGGTCTGAAGTGCGAGTCGCTCCCTGTGGCAAGGCTGACTACACAAGACCGCACCAGCCAGCAGAGCAAAGTCCTCTTTCGTAACCAGCTCCTGTTGATGTGCCAAGGCAAGTACATCTGTCAGGTTCAGGACTTTAAGGTCAACCTGGCTCATATCACTATGAATGGGACCCATGTTGTTACCTATCCCTGTCCTGAGGACCAGTACACCTACCACTTTGTAGTGAGACCAGAGTATGTCTGATCCAATAGCAGAGCAACGGTCAATATTTCTCACATCTGATCAATTTGTCCCCTTGTGATTTGTGATTTTTCTCTGTTGATTAGCTGCAATTCTGTCATGTAGTTGTGCTTTAATTCACAACAGGTATCCTTCCCTGCTTTTGAACTAAATATCTCTGAGTAAATGAATAAAGTGATTTCTACATCCTTCACTGTGTGTGTCAGCATTTCACGGGAACAACAGAAAATACAAATCCAGATATGAGACACATGAAATGACAAGTATTAACAGGTCCAAGTTAAATAAATCACCAGACTGATCTATAGCTTCACTCCCCTGGACAGTCAGCTGATAAGATCAGTATCACTCTTATGTTTGTCTGTTAAACATAACGCTACAGCTGTCAGCCAGTTAGCCAGCTTAGCACGCAGACTGAAAACAGGGAACAGGAAGAGCCTGGCTCTTATCAGTGGTCACAAAATCTGCCTACCAGCAGCTCCAAAGCTCAGTACACACTTCATTTTTCATTAGTTTAATCTGCACAAAAAACAAAGAAAAAAGTGATTTCTTGGGTGCGACCAGTAACTTCCTGGAGTCCCCTGGTTTACTGGCAACTGGTCCCAGCCCAGAAACAATTTGGTGCATAACCCCCCCATTTCCAGTCTTTGTGCCAAGCTAAGCTAACAAGCTACTTGCTGTAGCTTTATACTTATACAAATGTTGAACTATTCCTTTATCTGTCCTGATCTCACACGCTTGATTCTCTGCCCATGAGTTGCCAATGCAATGTTGAAATCATCCTGAATTAACTACTTTCCATGTAAACATGGTTCAAACTCACATTTATTATCACACTTCTGCCCAGCAGAATGAAAACAGACTTCAAACATGTCGGCTCCATTCATCATTATCAGATAAGACACTGAATGTGAAAGGGTTTGTGTTTACAATGATTTGATCAGAGTGATAGCAGCTTCCTCCTTGTGAATCATGGAATCTTCCCAAGCTATTGTGTTTTCACCACACACCAGACTGTCTTCAAGTCTTCCTGCTTTCCTGCTTCACACAACATGCAGGCCTGCATGTCTGGGCAGGTGGGATAAACAGCAGCATATAAAACACAGTGACTCATGGGTTTCTGAGAAGTCTGGTTGCCTGTAGCTGCAACAAACCGTGACATGATAAAGGACAACTGATCAGTGGCAATGATTACATGATTACTGTGTATATTTCTTTTTTAGATGACTCCTACACATGCTCTCGTGATTCACTGTTGCACAAACTCATACCTATGTGATGGTTCAGTCGGACTCAGGAGAGAGTGTAGCAGCTGTGATTTATGAAGTATTCGCCGGAATGAAAGTAGGAAAAGTTCGGATACTTCATCACAGCATATACTTATGCTATGAATAATATCTGTCTCTGACTTCATTATTGTGTCATTTTACCCACAAAATAATTGACTCCTCATGTCATGACATGCTTTGTTTGGGTCGCCCCAGTATTTTGAAAGTCTGTTTAGTGGTTTTCAGGAGGAATGACTGAGGTAATTACATTTAACCCGTCGAACTCCACTTCCCTCTGGAAATTTCTCAATTTCATCTTTCATTACAGTGTTGTGATAACAACACACAAACAACCCAACTGACAAGCATGACAAGAATTTCTAGTGGTTTATGCAGTCATATGTCATGCAAATGAATCCATTTGTTTATTCATAGACAAAGACAGCTGTATTTAAGAGGAAAGCGGGGTGGTGGGGTGGCGTGGTGACAAGTTAGTGCTAATATATGGAGGAGGCTGTACTTGAGTCTGAAGACAGAGAGCGAAAGGAAAATCAAACACAGTAAAATGGAAAACTCAAACTGTTAAAATCTGTAATGTAAGTGGTAAATATGGGATCTTAAAGCTGCACTGATAATATATTTCCATATCTACACTGGATCAAATGACTAATGATGTAATGTGAAATTACTTGTAGTGATTAACCCACAAAGAATTATTATCACACTCTGCAGTTCCCCTCATATTTACAAAGCATTTTAGCATCTCTCAGGTTGCTAAAAAGTCAGCCACATATTTCACTCGGGAGCAAAACAGAGCTTATAGGAAAGTTAATATTGAACTTGCTGGGTGAATGTCCACTGGATGTATACAATAGTTTGCTTGCATATTTGCTCGCATATAGCAGGGAAAAAAAAATGCTGCTTTATCTCCAGTTAATAATAAACTTCTTCTGGCTTCATCAGCTTCACAACAATCTTTAAGTGAACATATTGTGCTGGGATGAAGAGTTTAAACACTTACACCACTATCAACTATTTCAAGTGGTGCCCCAGGCATCCTAGTCATGAACTGGAAGCAGCACTGTAGAGGAAATGACTTTACATATTGTTTTACCAGTACGGGCCTATTACGTAAAAGTGAAAGTTCCTGTACGCATTATTTAGTCACATAACCAACTCAAGACACACTGACGACGTTCTGTGGACGCCATTAGCACACTCATGGTGACTAACTGTTGTAACCACACTGAGGGCAGTTCAAACCATTTGACCCCAGAGTCCATGGTGTGACTTTAATGGGGTTTTTTGTCTTTCAGACAGATGTTCTCCTCCTGTCCCTGAGGTGAGTTCGCGAAGCCTGATTCACTGTCTCACATTGTCACCAATAAAATGTGAATAGCGGCGCTGATGAACGGAAAATGATGGGAATTACCCCTGGGCCGTGGCTGGGTCACATCAAAACAAAGACGGTAAAGGCGAGGGGGTGGACGTGCAACAGGGGATGGATAGTCGAAAAGCTACGTGGTGGTCAGGTCATGTGGGATGTGTGCAGAGGGGGTGGGCGTCAGAGGATGTGGGTCACTGCCACAGCACCCACCAGTTCCCACAATGAGACCCTCTTTTTCTGCCTTGCCGGGCACTTCCTTCAGAGAGTATTCCTGGCCTTGCAAGTCTGTAATTTAGGGAATAGAGGTTCAGGCCATTCCTAAGCCCCTTTGGCGTTTATAGCGGGTAATGTACACAGGGGGTTGCTTACATTGCACTTCTTTCACAAATCCGCCCTCTTTCAACAAATTAAAACCAAATGTTGATACAATAATCCAGATCTTAACTGGTGAGTAAAACTGTTCTAAAGGGAGAGTTGCAGTGTGGGAAATAGCTCAGAATGGTCATGCTGTGAGGTCATTTCAAATATGCCCAGGAGCCGGGGACAAGGCTGCGATCTGAGCTGAGCCCACCACATCAGTCAGCATCTCGGTGCAAAGGAAGCTGACTGTTTGGACAGGGGGCGGCAGGCTTTGCCCAGAAGAAGGCGTCTGCTGTTCCTCTGATGCCTTCGGTAAACTGTGGAAAGAGACGGAAGCATATTTCTACTCGTTTGGTCTTGGATGTGTCACTTCCTTGCATGTGTCTTCATTTCTGTCCCACGCCCAACATCTGTGTTGTTGTCTGTGTTACGTCTTTTGTGTCTGGTAACTTCCACTCTGATTGCGAGTCATACTGGCTTGCAAAATATCTAACAATTTTGGGAATTTTCCTTATCTAACTGATGGCATTCCTACTGCAAAGCTAAAGGCAAAGATAAGATGAATGAAAGTCATTACAAAGACGCACATTAAATCGGTTGTCTCGTCGCCCTCTCTGCTCTTACTCTCTCTCCCTGCCCTGTTTTTACACAGAAATCAAGTAACAGAGACCTGTGGAAAAGCAACCAGGCAAAAATGCTCAACTGTGGAAAAGAGTGGAAATATTCGCCAGAGTAGCCAGAAAGCTGACAGTCGGTGGCCAAATATGATGTCAGGGAGCGAGGCAGCCACAGCAGACACAGTCCTCTCTCTCTCTCTCTCTGTCTCTCTTCAGTCCTCTTCATTATTCATCATCAGCTCTAATCATCAAACACACCATGCCCTCACTGTGATCTCCGGCTTCTAAGCCAGAATCAACACGGGAGGCCACAAACCCAAAACTCTTGAGATCCTCAGTTTCCTGAGGTGGTGTTGCAGCGGTGAACTTTCCAACAAAAGAGCCATCTATTTTTGTGCATGAGTGAGGGATGAGAAACAACTGAAGAATTTGACTATAGCATAATGTTTCTTTCACAGAAGGGCGGAGGGCTCTGGGTAGCTTACGCTGGGGGAATCGCCGCCACATTGAATCTATTAAGTTTAAGGGGATGATGTCACTTCTCTCCACTTCACCACTCCTCCTCCATTCTTCCTCAGTATTTTCATCTGTTATAAACAGTGTTTTAATAGTTACTGAAACTGTGCACTATAAACACTCTCACTGAATTGAAACCGCAGATAACTGTGCAGTGTGGGCTGAGGATTACTAAGCGAGTCCCACGTTAGTATTTTCTCATCTGTGAGTTATCATTAGCATAAATCTTTAGAGCGGCTATAATCGCTATTTTTATAATAACAACGTATTAAATGACAATGTGAAAGGGGTCACTCATAGCATTGAAATTATAGGGAATTATCACCTGAATCTGCAGCTCCCCTTGGCTACAGACGTGATGCTTTATAGAGAGTTTCGGCTCATTGTTTAGCTGTCTGGCCTTTGACTTTACTGCACTCAATTTCAGCAGCAGCAGGTAGCTGTTTTCACCGAATAAGCTTTAAAAACCCACTGTACACTACCTGCTCAGCACCAAACAGCACACAAACACAGTTAGCTGCAAGGTGGTGAACATGGTGGAGCATGTAATGGCTAGAGAGCCAGATATTTACCTCAGGAGATGGTGGAGACCAAAAACAGAGCTAAAGGAGAATGAATAGTGGACTCACGCTCATCGGGGCTGGAAACATGACTCCAGATGAATGCTAATGTTGTTCCATAACTGACTGATGTGTGAATAAACCGCTAAAAAGTTTGCCATATGAACTTTTTGCTGCCACCTACTGGCCAAATGAGTTATTTCAGGTTTAAGGCACGTATTGCGCTCCAAAATGAAAAAGAGGAAGAGCACAAATCGCAGAAAAACTTTTCAAGCTGTCATGACAAATAGGTGTTGTACGGTCACTGTTACCACAGACTGAAGACGGAGATCAGGTGGAGGTCACTCCACCCTCGCAGCTACTGCTCAAACTTCCGTTGACAGAAAAAAAACGAGTTGGAAAGTTCATGGCTTACAGAAAATGAGTCCTGCTGATTTTGGTGACCCCCTGACCTTTCATTTAGCTCCCTCATCAGGTCAAAATGTCCCTTCTTACACACACACACACACACACACACACACACACACACACACACAGAGTTGTGTATACATAACTTATGGGGACATTACATGGACTTACATTCATTTCCTGTAGACTTACCCTCACCACAACCAAAACCACTACTTGCCTAACCCTAGCCCTTACCTAACCTTCCCCTAACATTAACCTTAACCCCAGTCTTCATCCTAAAATTTAATGATTTACTTTATGGGTCCTGCATTTTGTCCCCATGTGGAGGGCGAGTCCCCACAATGTAAGGAATACATTCACCTACCCACCCACACACACACACACACACACACACACACACACACAGACTAAATTCATGAACAGATTGCCATTAATTTCACTGATCCATGCTCCCACGGGGATTCATTACGGGAATAATACAGTGATTTTCCTTTAATTTGTAGGAATGTCAAAACCACAATACCCAGATTTACTCATCAAGATAGAAAGATAAGGAAATACCTCCAACTCAATGAATAACGCCCCCATTTTTTAGCTAATTTCATGCCAGGGGAGTAGGCTTTGATTATATCAGAATAAATAAATCAAATCAAGTTAGTGTCCTGTTATTTTTGGCTGAGATTGAGATTTTGGGGGAAAGTCAAAGGTTAAATGTGAAGGTAAAAGTTGAGGTCGTGATTAAAGGGGGAAAAAAAACATGCATATGTGTGTGTGTGTGTGTGTGTGTGTGTGTGTGTGTGTGTGTGTGTGTGTGTGTGGCTGAGGGTGACTTCACACATGTGTCACCCCAATGTTTAGCACGATCATCCACCTCTCCACGCAACAGCATTGTGACAGAAGGTGACGGGGGCCGGCGGGTGGATGTGAAAACCCTGGGAGCCCCTGACCTCGGCTCCTCGCTGCTGCTGCTGCTGCGCTCACTGGCTGAGACCACAGCAGGGGAGGAGTCTGCTGCCAGCCTGCGGTAATAAAAACTGCTCCTGACGGTAGTGGAAAACAGATTTTGGAGGAGCCCGAGCGCAGTCTTCTACAGGAATGAACTCCCTCTCATGCCTTGTGCATCTCCTGCTTTGACAAGTGGACCGTCTGTTGCATCGGAGGACGTTTTCGGTCGATTTCCTCTCTGCTCGCTGAAGGACTGCACCACCGCGCAACTCCCTTTCAGAGTTTAGTGTTTCTCCCCACCGCCTCTTTTAAGTTACACAGCATAGTTTTCTAAGATGTCTTGGACGGCGAACAGTTGTTTTGTCACTCTGGCCATCCTGTTTCTTTGGCGAGTAGAAGAAATAGCAGAAGCCTGCAGCTGCTCCCCAGCGCATCCTCAGCAGGCGTTTTGCAGCTCAGACGTCGGTAAGTTGCCTCACTGAGTGAAATGAATGAGTTAAAAAAAAAAAAAAAAAGAAGCAGCATTTAGTCACTGTTTTGTTTGAATATGTGCTGTCGAGGATCTGGGAGTGTGAATGCTGAGAGGGAAAACTCACCCAGCTCTTATGTTTACAATTACAGGGGGAGGAGGATGGAATTTTCTGTCTCTCAATCTTTCTTTCCACCTCCCTCCTCTGTCGTTTTTTCCCCTTTCTCTCCAATCATCTGTTGATGATTGTTCAGCCTTGATAGTGACAGTAATGTACTTCATGTTCTTTATGGCATTTTTATCGCATTTGGTCAATATTGGGAGGTTAGTGCTACTTTCTGATCTGCAGCAGATCCTTCAGCAATCAGGGATCCAGTCTGATGAGTGTTGTTGCCACATCATTGCCTGTTATCCTTTGTTTCAGAGGAAGACAGCATAGCCATGGTAATATTTCCCACTCATCCTGAGTGACTGTGGGGCAAGTAATGCAGAGGATCCTGCAAAACAAATCGTTCCTGCCATCCTCAGCTCAGGCGTTGAGAGGTTCACGGTGCACTTTCTTAATGACTACCAAATAGCAATTTCATTTAGTCCTTCTCAAAGGCCAATGCGGATAGTTTTACCTGTTACAAAACACTGCCTGTTGCTGCCGCCGACACAGGCTTGAGCTAAGGAGAGTCTCAACAGTGACCAGCTTGTGCAGCTATTTAAATTGGGGTTTGCTAAGGGCCTTTTTTCTTGGTTTTTTGAGCTGGCTGAGTGTGTGGTATGTGTACAGAAGCTGACTTATTCAAAGGTTTCTCTTTACCATTGGATTCCACGACTGGAGGGTGAAGAAACCACATCATCCTGCCGGAGAGTTTACTGTAAAGGGCAGTTTAATATATATATAAATGCAGCCATGGAGGTAATGTAAGACACCACATAGCAAAAGCCACTAACTGTTCAATAGAAATCTCTCTTATTCTGACATGATTTCTAATGCTTGGCACGCAGTTTGCTCATCATCGTTGACATTTTCAGTGTCATTTTGTACATTTTCCTTGCTCCACAGCACGAAGAGGAGCCTTTAAAATCAGCTGTAGACGCAGGCTCTCAGTCATTTGGCCGGACAGAAGGCACAGAGCTCCATCCTTTGCATTGATTTGAAGCTTAAACTGAGGTGCAGATGGTCACCTGAACTCCCTGTCTGATTCATTTCGGCTCAGTGGGGTCAGGTCCTAATATGACTTTAACCCCCCAGCTTGCTCCTGCTTCAGCACCATGGATAGACCCTCCTACTGACATAAAACCACCATTTTGTTATTAGAAATCTTCAGAGCCAAACTGTTCCTTCGAGTAACAGTATATCAAGAAGAATATTGGCTCTCTTTTGAATGTCAGAGAAAAAGCCTGTTAATTTGTGATGTTATTGGCGTGGAGAGTCAAGGGCTGCTTATTAGAAAATGAATGGGTGGTGTGAAGTGATGAGATCTGCTCCAGCTCCCTCTTCTTTCAGTTGACTTGAATTATTTTAGTTTCCATTCTCTCCTCTGAACTGTCGGTGATTGATTGTCACAGTAAATCAGAGTTACTTGGATTAAAAGCAGTTTCAGTCAGTAGATCATCGTTTGTATGGTATTCCCATGCTGTTACAGTAAGACATTGCCTGAGGAACCCCTACTAAGACTCATACAGTTTACTGAAGTGAAAGTATTACTTAAGTGGCACAGGCACAGAGTCAGTTAGAGTGTCTGGAGCCTACGGAAAATTACTCAAGAGCAACAGTAGCTTGTTCGGTAACTGTTCAGTGTCGTCAGTGAAAATCTTTAAAATGAGGAAGAAGGGTCAGAGTGCGCAGTCAGACGTGTGAGGTCACTGGGTCACTGGGCCCCTTTGAGGCGTCAGATTTGAGGATGATGCATTGTGCTTCATGGAGCATTTTCTTTGTGGGAGGCTAAGACTTTCTAAAATCCTAATGAAAAGTGAGAAACAGGTAAAAGTCGATCACAGCAGACTGCAGTTTGAGCTGGTTACTTTCCGCCTCTGCCTCTAATTGACCTCAGTATTATACTAGAGCCTGGCTCACTTCTCCTCCTCTTCCAGTGAGCAAAAACAAAGTACAGCTGGAGTTGTAAACATGTAGCTCAGTTTATTTCATCAAAACAGAGGGAGCAGGAACACACACACACACACACACACACACACACACACACACACACACACACACACAAAAATCTTTCCTCATAAATTGAAATCCATCCCTTGGGCCTTTAGCCGAGGCAGAGGAATGCCGGGCGGTCATATGCTGCTCTCATTATGTATTTGCAGCTGATTTCACAATTCTCTGTGATTATAGAGTGTACCTGTGCCATCCTGAAGGAAAGCTTCCGGTATAAACACAGCCTGGAGCTGCAAGCTGTGTAAACAGACATTAAAACCAGGTTGCTGCCCAAAACTCCAGCATCACCGGTGCTAATGCATCGATCTGTCAGTTCATTTAATGTGCCCACTGAAGCTGAAAATGCTTTGATTTGATCATTTTATGCAGAGCAGCTCACCTTTAGAGCGCTGCAAGTAAACATCTGTGCATCAGCATCATCCCATGTGACCCACAAATAGAAAAAATACAGATAAAACGTTAAAACGTGGTGGCGGAAAGACAAGCTATTAGCACATTTCTGCACTGGTGGGATGACCGCAGAGGTTTCAGACACTGTGGAATTTCATTTTTAAAAGCTAACGAAGGGATAATGGTGGATTAGATCCATGTATCCTCAGAGAGGATGAGCTTTGAGGAGTCGCTTTGAATTTGCAGTTAAGTTTTTCTCCTTCAAAGTCAGACCACTTTGTGGCTTCTTGGAGAGGAAAATGGATGTACAGGCCCTGCAATTACATGACATGCATTTGCTTTCTTCTGCTTTTCTCTTTGTTTTTTTTTTAAAAGCACTCCCACAGCCACAACACTGCTTACAAAATAATGTGTTTATTGTTTGAGTAACTAGAAAATGAGATGGTTCCCTTAATACCAAGTATTCTGAGACTTATGATTTTTAAAGGGCTTGGTCAGCCTGTTCCAGTAAACATCATCATATCCTGTGCCAATACAGTGTGTATCAGCACCGAAAATTAAGTCATATTTCTAGATGACTTTAATTAGAGAACAAGCCTTCATTATTATTAGCGCTTCAGTGGAACTGGCGAAATAAGAGCTTGTTCTGGATAAGTGAAATAATACACTTTGTCTGTTTTTTACTTGTTGAATGCAGTTCAAAAAGCTAACCCACACTCAGATTATATATCGTTCACACAAGCCCTCATATTTCAGTGTTTTTTTTACATGCTGTGCATATTTTCACCTGCCCTACTTTACACTGGAAGAAGCAGAAGTCGTCTGTGTGTGATTCTGCACACTCAGGCGAAGGGGATTACCACTAATCCACTTTGTAGCCAGAGAACTTTGAGAGTTTCTCTGTGCTGCCTGCTCTGTGTGCGTCACACTGTTTGAAGCGAGTTTGCCTTTTGTCGACCAAAATCGTGTAGTTTGTCATTCTAAGCCGTGACTTTAGCCTGTGCAGCTTGTTTGTCAGCATATCCGCCACTTCACAGCGGCTGTGCAGCAAAGCGCACAGCTTGCGCAGCTCAGTATTTTCCTGGCTGCAGACTCAATCCTCCCTCTGTTGTGCTCTCCACCTCCTCTCAGCTTGTGTGTTTGTAGTACTGTTTTGAAGGCCTGGACACTGTTAGGCTAATGCTACCTCTGTAGTCTGCTCCTGTCCGGTCTCTCCAATGTTCCCCCTGCTCAACACTCCATCCCTCTCTCCATCTGCGCACACGCTCTCCTTTTTTCCCCTGTTTTTTTTTTTTTAAAGGTCGACTCTTCAGACCCTTAAAAGGAGATCTTCCCTAAGCCTTTATTGTCATCAATTTAGAGCACACGCAGCTTCGTACCTTCGTCGTATAAAAAGCAAATTAGAAAAGCTTGATCTTATTTGGTAAGGCAGCTAGCGGTGGTGTGAGGAAGTCAGTAGCTGCCACCTTGAGAAAGCAAGAACTGAACCAGGACTTCAGAGAGAACATCTGGTTAACATTAGCGCTGTCGCTAGTCTCCGTCCACTTAAAAACTTGAATTTGAATGTGATTTTGTAAACCCTTTTTTTTTTTCAGTGTAGTAGTCATGTGAATGTGCTGTAATGAGACTCGTAATCCACAGGTATTCAACCACAGCCGGCATGTGATCAATGCAACGCTGTGCTTCAACATTTGGATTCACACGACAGCAGCAGTGTTTGTGAAACCCATGAGTCATATTTTTTGAATACTCAGTATTTGAGCTCAAAGGCTCATCCGTATGGCTCTGATAATATTTTTCCACTTGAACTGTTAGATTTCTTCCCCCCCCCCTCGTCCGAACCTCTCTGAATCTGGAAGCTGCAGACTTCAGAGTGAGAGAGAGAGAGAGAGAGAGAGAGAGAGAGAGAGAGAGAGAAAGTGGGGAGGGGGGCTGATTTGCATGTCAGCACCTCTATCCAGACAGAGAGGCAAGCCGGCAGAGAGGCCTTGAGGGCGAGCGGCGCATTCTAGTTCAGCTTTTCAAAGATTTGCTGACTAGCTTCCTCCTGTGTCGGCCCAGGAGCCCGCGGAGCAGGCAGCACACATTCCTCCCTCTGATTGCAGCTGATGAAACACTCATGTGCCTCAGCCTTCCCAGCACCTGGCACATGCAAACTCCTCAGATCCAAGCCACAGTAATGCGTTGAGGCCAACTGCAGCTTGCCAAACCTATGTAGGGCTTAGATCAGATACAGACGGACCCAGATCCAGCTCAGTTTGTGCATGACAATAGTGTTTTCGCTTTGTCTTTCAAATGTGGCGAATGTAAACGTGGGGTTGTTTTTGTTGCTTCATTCCAGTTATCAGGGCGAAGTTAGTTGGAGAGCATGAGGTTGACGTTGGCAATGACATCTATGGAAACCCCATCAAACGGATCAAGTATGACATCAAACAAATCAAGGTACGTGGGACAACGCTATCATTTTCAAGTTGGGGTTATAAACTAAGTTCCAATATGAATCTGAATGTTCTTCTCTCTGTTTGAACTGCCAGATGTTCAAAGGTCCCAGCCAGGATATTGATGCCATCTACACCGCTCCCTCCTCTGCAGTGTGTGGAGTGACTCTGGAGACTAATGGCAAGGAGTATCTCGTCACAGGTATAACTTTCACCACAGTACACGTCACAAATATAACAAATATTGTTCCTTGGTCTATCTTCATATGAGTTTTTCTGTCATCTCACAGCCTACTTGCCAGAATAACATGCTGGCATTGTATTTTTCTGCAAACCACGCATGTGTTAAATCTGTATTTGTATCATATCAGGTATCAAAGTAGCATAGATCAGATTGCCACTACATGTACATAAGCTGAGTCCTGTTTGAGCCGTCTATGTGGCGACAAAACTGGGTGTTTTTTACTAGACGTTGAGGCATTTTCCAGCTGTCTTTGGGGCAACTAAATTGGTTATTTTAAGCCAAACATGATCTTTTTTGTGCCTAAACCTAACGAAACCTTAACTGCAGCATTGTCATAACAAAAAAGAAGCATAAAGTTTGAGTGTAAAGAACATTTGTTTTGCAGAAATGTAAAATGCACACATTTATTCTAGCACTTGGGTTGCATCTCGCTACCTCTGACTTGCTGCTCTCCTTCCACTACAGGCAAACTGGAGGCTGACGGGACGATGCATGTCACACTGTGTGACTTCATTGAGCCCTGGGAGGCCACAAGTGCCACCCAGAAGAAGAGCCTGACTCAGCGCTATGAAATGGGCTGTGATTGCAAGGTAAAGCTGAAGGATTTTCAATCGTTTAAAGCGGAGTTACCACAATCTAAAATAGTCCTGAATGATGCACTGCTTGTTGTAAGTTTAATCTCTGATCTTGGTCTGTTTTTTTTTTTCTGGTCCTCAGATCACTCGCTGCACCTCCATCCCCTGCATGATCAGCAGCCCGGCAGAGTGCCTGTGGACGGACTGGGTGATCGAGAAGACGGTCAGCGGACAACAGGCCAAACACTTTGCTTGTATCAAGAGGAGTGATGACTCTTGTGCCTGGTACAGAGGAACAGCACCGCCCAAAAGGGATTTCCTGGACATCGAAGACCCTTAACTCCACCACTGGCCAATCGTCCAAGGATGTCTGCGGTTGAAATGTACTAAGATATAGATACCAAAAAACACAAAAAGTCAAATTCTTATTTTGTTTTTGTTTGTTTTTTTTTTTTCTTAAGAGAGCCACAACTTGTGCTCTGTGGTGAGGTTGAAAAAAAGTGATATTGTCTTTATTTGCAGGACTCATTATGTTTTTTGTTTTAATCAACAGTCTTATGAATTCAGCACTTTCAGATACTTCTCCCCTTAAATCCAAAGCACTTCCTCATAAACCACTTCTTCCTCAGCTAAAATAAAGGGATAATCATCACAATCCAGTATTACTGTTCATAGCATTTTTTTGTTCTCATGCTATTACTTTCCTTTTTTTTAGGTATTTTTTAAAGTGAACTTTAAGTCTATAATGCAACACATACATACCTATAACTCAAAGTGTAATAATTCTGTGAATCTGTGTGCTCATGAGTAACATTAGCTGGCAATGGGCGCTGTGATTTGTGACAGCAGAGCTATCACAAGGAGCGAGCGCCACCTCTTGCCTGTCCTGCTTCGGATTCTTTTTTCGTGCACAGCATGCAAAACTTTTCCCCTCCGTTTGTTTTAAAGATGAGGAAAACCTGTTTGTTTTAAGTAAGCACAATCAGTGTTTTTTGCTAATTGTTTTCTTTAAATAATCCTGAATAGACAAGAATGCACTTTGAACACAGTTGTCACAGCAGTCATATTGTCTCTAATGAAACATGGCTGAAAAAGAGGATTGAATCCTCCATTTTGTATTTTTTATATTGCAGCTCTCCTCTTTGTAATGCTTTAGTGTGAGAGCATATTTTATTTAAGGAAGTTATATGATTCATCATATTCTATTGAGGAAAAATGGCCACATTTTGATACTTTTTGTGACAAATGACACATTGGTATTGTATAAAAATAAGACTAAATATTTTAACAGTATTAGCAAAATACACACATTTTATGCGCATTAAAGGTCAACTCGTAGGCCTAATTGTTAACTGTCTGACCGCTGCACCTTTTAGGGCAGCGGTTTAAAGAACATACTGTAACCAATCATCCATTTACTTGCAGAGCCTTTGATATGACCAGAAAAGTGTTGAGCAAATGTCATGTGACTTTAATAATTAATATGAGAGTGTGTAAAGATTCTTCATTTGAAACTGTAGTCAAGTATGATGTCTTGTGCTGGTTTCACATGAGACGTTTGAGATGATTTTTGCATGCATGTCCAGCTGAAACAATACTGTACATTTGACTATTATATTAAATGCCAAACCGTGTTTTGATGCTTTGCGCTGGTTATTTTCACATCAATGTGCACACACTGACGAGACTCCCATTCAGTCCCAAAGGACTACAACTGATCAAAGAATCAGAGTGGCTTTGTCTGCTGCTTGTGTGCATAAAATATACAGATCTTGACTGGAGCAGAAAAATTGTATTTGCATTAGTCCAAACAGGCACACATGGGTGCAGGGAAAAGAAGCATACAGCAAGTCATACTGCAGGGAACAGAAACAAACAGCATAATAAACCCATAAAACTATCATGTATAATTATGGGTTTCTTAAATCCGTATTTACGAGATTTATTAGAGCAAAGGGCAGTCGTTACAGTATCAATGGCTGCTTTGCGACACTATAACAGCGATCTGCTGCCGCCTAGTGGACATAACAGCATGCGACACTCACAGACATTCCTTCACGAGTTTATCCGTGTGCACAAATGTGCTATTATTAACACGATATCCTCAGTATTTCTACATGAAATATTGTAGCGCCAGTTACAGGACACAACAGCAAGATATTGCATTGGTTTAATGTGCTCCAGGATGAAACGCAAGCTCAATCTTCTGTAAGAGCAGTGAATATTCTGCGCTGTACTCGTCCTTAGTTCGCCCCAACAGCATTAAGTCTGCACGGGAGGGTTAACCTAATATGGATGAATTCTGAAATGTTTAGTAAAATCAGCAGTAAAAGGATATTTACACGACGGAAACGATTCAATTCTTCAAGGGTTTTTTTATCTGAGCAAAAGGCAGCTTTATTTCGTCACAATGCTGCGAGCTTAACAAAAACTGCAGACTACAACAGAGGGATTTTTCGGCGCTTTCGGTGGTTACATTGAAATTTGCTGGAGATGTATCGTGCCGATTGCATCAATGGTAAACAGCGGTGGCTGGAAGTCACGTGTGGTTCTCTCTCGACAACGCAACGTCATTTTGAGCGATGATTGGCTGAACCTTTCAGCTACGGCATGACCTGTACTCTGATTGGCTTTTGATCCCCGTCAGTCATTCTTGTTGCCGCCCTCTGATAATGCAGCATGGGCGAAAATACCAGACCGAAGAGCTACAGCTGAGGAAGCGTACCCCCCTACCGTCAACGATTTTGGACGACTGAACGAAAGGTGAGTGAATAAACGCCTTTTTGACCTACGTAATAAATGCTAGCATGCATTTCTAAAGTGATGTTGTTAGACAAACAGCCAGGATGTGTAGGTTAGGGAATGTTAGCCACCTGGACGCTCAGATGCTAACCCACATTGCAGCATTGAGGGAGGCTGGAGGCTCTCGCCACGTTAAGTTAGCTCGCTGGCTAATTTGCTGCTGCTACTGTCAAGCTTAAAAAGACAGAAAACGATACAGAGGACGGCAGGAAAATACCTACAACAAATTATCAATGGGTGGAGATGTATATGGAAGTAATGACGTCGGGTTGCCTCCAAACATGACACCGTCCAGGTCGTTATTAACGATAGCTGTGGTTGATGTTAGCAACCTAGCATTTAAGCCATGATGACTGGCCCTAAGAGTTGACTCCAACTGGTGTACAGAGGCTATCCGGCTGGTGGACTTAATAACGATAATTACGAACCATGAGAGGTGAAAGTCCGTGAAGTCAAACTGTATCTAATCAAGTAATAATGATGGAGGGATTTTAGAAGTGACAGCAATGGCCGTGCTGCCTTCAGGTGCTCCCGATAAAGTCATGTTGGCACTCTCAGTCCACGAGTGGATCATTGTGATTGGAGGTGCTTATTATATAAGTAAAGCACGAATAGCATTTGCTTTTTGGTTGCTGTCTTTGTCATTGCTCCAACAGCATTATCTGTGCCAGCAACATAATTACGTTGATTAAATAATGTGCCGAACGATAGTTAAAAATGTATAGATTAACCGTAATGCTATCTGGGCATCTGGGTGGATCTAAAAAATCTCGGCATGGTCACGCACATGGTTCACTTTTTTGACTCCTGTTTCATAATTAGAGTATTTTGAGAAGCTCTTGAAGTCACCACACATCCTGCAGCTAATATCAGTGTTGGGCTTGTAGTTAACATTATATCCATTATTGATTAACTTCCTGATTATTTTCTCATATACCTGATCAATCCTTTTGTCTATAATACATCAGAAAATAGTGAAAAGTGCCCCCGATATCAAGTCGCATGGCAGAAAACTGTGACATCCAAAACACAAGAGTTGGCTGCAACACCGCATGACATTTACATGATAACTTCTGGTTAGAGCTTCTTCTTTTTCTGCTTTGTACCAAAAACACCATTCTGGTAGACTTTTCAGGTAGCCTTCATTTTCGTATTTTTGCATGGGTTTGAAATGAATGGGGAAAGGAATAAATAAAAATACATACAAATACAAAATATTCTGTAAATTGCATCAAGGTGTGCAGTGGTGCTGTTCAAACTAAATGCAACTTTTGCAGTCAGACATAATGAAATAAACTCTATAAAATCTCTCTAAAATTAACCTTTTGTAAGTATTTTGCCTGTCTCATGTAAAGTCACTTTATCCCTCTTTAGCCTGTTTTTAATGAATGTACTGGTCTTAATATTATGTGCCGGTGCACCTTTACACTTGCTACAATTTGAAGAAAATATCAACAGCTCCTATGCTTCCAACTCCTGATGAATATAAGTGTGTCAGTGTGAGGATTACCTCCAAAGTATGAGGCATGCAGATTAGTTTCTTTTTTTTATAACCAGCGTAAGTCATTAGAAGACATATAAGTGAGACTTGGTTTTATGTTCATTACTTGAAATGGTTTAACTAGAGAATATGGATATACCTCTGTTTTTTTTGTTTGTTTTGTTGGACATAAGGCTGTTTGACATCCTCATTGATAGTGGTATGGATAAACAGATGGTGGGTGTCAAGCCGCCTGAAGGATTTAAAGTTACAGTGCAGCATTTAAGAAAAAGGTTTAAACCATCCACATCTGAAGATGACGTCCTTTGTGATTTGCGATGCTTGATTCGGCTCTCAGATCTCACATCAGGAGCCTTCTAGCCTTCTTAACATCTAATGGCATCTCACACTACCTGATGTACTTTTATACTTAATGTAAGATGGAACTGGCAAATCTCCTCAATCAACCAATCACACGATAAGACCTTATTCTGTGTCTATGCATGGGAATCAGTTCTTTGTTGCCACAGCTTATATGCATGCACAGTAGAACCCGACAGACATATTGGTTGGCCCGTCACAGATAAATTGGAGATATGTCAGTATCTGTGTATATGATGTCCAGTGCAGATAGAATATCAGTATTGGCCGATGTCTGATGCACAGATATCACTACTGGTGAATAACTTGTATCACCTTAGAGCATCAAACAGATCAGAACTGTCCCTTTAATGACAAGGTTTCAGCTAACTGCTCATTGTCAGTGTAGCTGCCAAGATGGCAAACATAAACATTAGAAAGTTTCTGTGTGCTAATTAAATTACCAGTCATCGTGACAGCAGTCTGATCAAACACCTGTGTTGTGGTCAGTGTATCAACACTGCTGCTCGGTCTTGCAGTTGCATCACTGCGGTTCGCCGTCTCCCTGTGGGCTGTGTCATTCTTAGTTGTATCAGTATCAGCCGCACGTGAAGGTCAGCGTGCCCTTGTGCATACAATGCATGTTCAGCCCTCCTTCCCTCCTCGTGACGTCACTGACCGCTCTGATGAGCATGACTCTCCATGCCTTCGGTGTTGTTAGTGTGGCACTCTGCATCATCTATGTGATGTAATGCTTTCACTTTTTAAAGGGTTTGTTGTGCACTTTCGGGCAGCCTCGGCCACATCCGAGAGGAATTGGAGACTGAATGATTGGTTTACGCACCCCTCAGTCAGCATTGAGCACATTTTGCCTGCCTGCTGCCTTTTGTAGAAAATAACACGTCAGAAAGTCATCCACTCGGCTGACTCTGGCAGACGGCTGTTGTGGAAATGTGCATACACTGTTATCTACACCGAAATGGTCCTTTCAGTGCACTCAGCTGCACTGTATTTAAAGGGACAGCAGACTGCCAGTGCTAATGTTTGATTTTTTTTTTTTCCAAGCAACATTTGTTATCTTTTAGTGGATTTTTTTTTTCATCTCTCATATGACCGATAGTCCAGATGGTAACATTTGATGATATACAGCTTTACAGCAGAAACATGCCATCTTCCTCCAGAAGATAACAATAAAAAACATTGATTCAAGCAAAGCAAATTATAAGAATTTGACCTGGCAGCTGTTTACACCCTGCTTTAAATCCTCCTCCTCTGCTATCTCAAACACTCTCCCCCCACCCTATGTTACCAATGTCTAATGTCTTGCCTGACTGTGGGGACAGCTGCCAAGACCCAGCTGGCTCGTCAGATGCACTCAGTCCTTATAGCTCTTGTGGAGCCCCGTCAGGATACACTGTATGTCCTGGAGAGATACCCACTGAAGCACAAGTGGACAGGGGCTTTATTAAACACTTAGGTGATTATCTGAGAGATAAATGTCCGCATTTGTTTGAGCACCTAAGGGTTTACTTTTGTTTCCTTTACAGCTCAGAAAGCCTTTAACACTACAATGGTCACAGGTTCAAATCCCAGCACACTGACTATGAAACAAAACTGACATCAGTGTTATCAACCTAATAAGATGACATGTGGGGAAATGAGGATTGTTTGGTTTGTAGAGCTTCATGTGGGCCCAGTGAAGTGACCATGTGAACAATTTATGACACTGTCACTCAATCCGACTTTCTCTGCAGTGATGTTCCAACAATGCCGATAGTGGATAAACTCAAGGAGGCATTAAAACCTGGTCGAAAGGAGACGGGTGATGAGGGCGACCTCAACAAACTGTTGGCCTCTTCTGCCAAGAAGGTCCTTCTGCAGAAGATAGAGTTTGAGCCTGCCAGCAAGGGGTTCTCCTATCAGCTGGACAGCCTGAAGAACAAGTATGTGATCCTCAATCCCAGGAATGAGGGCGCTACGGGCCAGAAGGCCACTGAGCCTCCCCAAATAAAGAGGCAAGGTAAGGTCTCAACTTGAGCGCATAGTTTGACATTTTCCTGTATTTTCCTTGCCAGCCATACAAGCTACTTTCTATGTCCTGTGTAATACTGTTCTGAAACTTCACTGCGCTCCTCCTTCAGTCTCAGAAAACGTGGTTGGGGGCCAGAGCGATGGGATCCCCGCCCCGCAGAAGATGCTCTTTCCAGGGAACAAGCTAACCCTTAAATGGGAGCGTGTGTACAGGGTGGGAGCCGGCCTCCACAACCTAGGAAACACCTGCTTCCTCAACTCCACAGTGCAGTGTCTCACCTACACCCCACCACTTGCCAACTACTTACTCTCAAAGGAGCACAGCCGTGCCTGTGAGTACTTGAATCGAGCTCTTAAATGCTGCCAGACTCACAGCATGTACATTCTCATTCACTTGTATTTTTCCTATCACACACCCACATAGTTTTAACGTATACAAATGATTCAAACCCCGCTAGCCACTGTTACCCTATGTGCAGACACATGTGGCTGGATGTCACTGTGGAACGCAAGCTCTGGCAGCTGACGAAGAAAAACAAAAACAGCTGCTTTGGTTGGCCAATTTGTTCACAGGAAGTTTTACTCAGGCCCTGAAGCAGTTGACCCTTTGTTAAACCCCTCCTCCAAACAGCAACTGTCCAATCATAGCTTAGTAACTGTAACTAGGCACCAGTGTTTCTCTACATGATGTGCATGGGCTCAAAGAAGTGTGATGCATAGCAGACTTGAGAAATCCAAATGTTAGCATGTCTTGCTAACTAGCTTGCTACCTACAGTAGTAAAGCATTATGTCCAAAGGCAATGAGCATGTTATTGGCTCGGCATTATTTTGTGGGGTTACAGGTTGCATTAGAAAAACACCTGTTTAGGACTGACACATCCACTGTTTGTTGATATGTCTGTGAGCCAAGATGCATTAGATATCATTACATTTGCCAAACTCACGGCTCGTTCCTCATATCCTCAAGCCGTATCTGTAAAAGCGACATACACAAGCATCCAAACAAGTCAAGAGATGTTAGAAAAAATAACATTTTAAGTAGCCTATATTTGATTATTGTTTTAGTTTTTAATAACATGTTATTGGGTGAACTACCTCTGCACTGAAATACACAAACAGTGTTGCTCACTTACGATAAATGGATTAACATCTGAGGAGGATGCTGATGTTAAGCTTCAGACTTGTAGCTTTAGCCTTTAAGCATGACATTGTGTGTGCAGACATCAAGTACATATTTAAGATTAAGGTTTTGAAATGTGTCACATGGAAACCTCAGCTGACTCGAGAAGTTTAAGCATTAGCTGACATTAGGTAGCTACACTTCCTAGAGAGTCATTTTAGCTGGCTGAATCCATGGTCATCAGCCAGGAGTGAGAGGCCTGGAGCAGATCAGTTTGAACGGATTTCTCACCCAGATTTTAAGTCTCTGGCATCCATTTGTTTTCTTCTGCAACACGGTTCACCAGAGTTTTCAGTAAATGAGAAGCTCTTGCAGCGGGCACTGCTCAGGATATGCTTCAGGTAATGGAAAGAGAAGCAGTAAATCAGGGAGAAAAGCAAAGTAAGCTGCTGATCACATAGTCCTTCAAACTGATGTGTCACGATTTTTGTAAATACCACCAGCCTAACCCTGAGTTTGCTTTTTAATCCATTGTGTCTTAACTGGTATGAAGGAGCCACATCTGTGTCACACTTAATTTTTGCAATATATTTATTAAGGACAGAAATGTTTTTCTGAGTTTGAATACAGTCACAATAATCTGTGGGCGGCTCTGATGCTATTTGTTGTCGCTGTCTGTATTTCAGGTCACCAGTCAGGCTTTTGTATGATCTGTGTAATGCAGAACCACATCATCCAAGCCTTTGCCAACACGGGCAATGCCATCAAGCCTGTCTCCTTCATCAGAGACCTGAAAAGTAAGACCACCAGCCTCCTTTGACATTGCGCAATTGTGCCTGAGCAGTCTGTTCCTGCTAGTCTTCAGTCAGTATATATTCTGTCAGGAGTCACAGACACCTTTTTTTGAGGGGGGGTGAATACTGCCAGAGGCACGATGACGCAACAGTGGCCACGGCGTCCCGTGTGACAGCAGCCACTAACTGCAGTCCAAAAGTGGAGCGGAGAGGCTGCAGGCTGTGAATGAACACCATGTAGAGAGTAGAGATGAGGTGTGAGTTGCACCTTGACATGGTGAGGCACTGTGCTGTAGTCTCACAGGAGCCCTCCCTCCACCCCAGTCCCCTCCCTACCTGCCTGCCTCTTCCTTATGTGCTGCTGCAATCATGTCTCCACCTCCTGCGCCTCTTTTTCAGTCCCCCACCCCCCTTCCCCAATGCCCTCTCTGTCTCCTTGTGACTGCAGGCTGAGAGGAGCAGCCTTAGCACAAAAACGTACAGTCCACCATTTTTCCCTTTTTTCAACCCGGACTTAGAGATGCACTGTGTGTGTTTTATGGTTTCCTTTACATCCATTTAGCTGGTGGCCACCCCCGCAGTTAGAAATGCGCCTCCACAGCTATGACAACGTGAATGCATATAGAGAAAATTCAACATCTGTGCCTCTTGTGCAAAAATAAAACAAAACAAAAACAAATACGGTGCAGTGTCATCACACTAAAATTGAAAAAGCTCAGTGCAGCTCGCCTCAGGATCTCACAGACGGGGTGTCGCAAACGAAATAAAACCACAACCACCCGATCGTACGCCCACAGATTTCATACCTTCAAGATGTTTTCTCCCTCATCCGTGAGAAGTGCCCCGAACAGGTCATTAGACCAATGGTGTCTTATTCCTTTTCCCGACTCAGGGGTGACTCACGCTATGCTGGGAACGTGGCGGTGACCACATTATAATTGTGCCAGCTCACACTTTCCCTTTCTCCATTAGGAAATAACAGTGGAGGTAAATGGTTTCAGGGCTACATTATCTCTAATGTAGACTTTGAGATGAGACGTCAGTCGACTGAGTTCTCAAAGTGACTGTAAGCTTTTTATTAGGTTGCCGTTGAACTGCATGTCTGAGATTCATGAGGTACTAACCTTAGTTGTAAGTACCCATGAAAGTGTACTCTTTAACTTTTACAACATATTACATAAGCGATCTTCACTTATTCTGACTTTATAATATGTACATGTCATGCGCATAATTGCCTGGCGGAAACATCTTATAAACTGCTACTCTATAATACCATGACTGCTTTTTAGATCAAGGATAACCTGACTAGTTTCTGAAGAACACGCACTTGTTTGTTTCGCATTAAAGTCTGACAGGAAGTTGTCGGGGTATGAATTAGAGCTCTTGTCCTTTATTGAGCCTCGTTGGTGTTTAGCGAAATATATTTTAGAAAAGGATTGCTAATAGGACCTCCTCTTTGTCAGCATGTCCGTGGCTCATCTGTGACATAATGCAGATATAAAAATTTCACATTTATGCAATTAACATTTGATCCTGTGCAGTGAATAACACACATCGCCTCACCTTTTTTTTATTATGTCTAAAGCGGCCTCCATTACTTGCCCTCCGAGTGGTGTGGGGAAAATAATAATCGTAATAATAATTGTCACGAGGCACTTAATTTTCAGGGTGGAAGCACTGAATTAGCACACAGCTAACGTGCACTTTTATCTCCCACAGAAATTGCCAGACATTTTCGCTTTGGAAGCCAGGAGGACGCCCATGAATTTTTGCGGTACACCATCGATGCCATGCAGAAAGCCTGTCTCAATGGCTACCCCAAGTACGGCTTTTATTCTAGTTTCTTGAAAAGCAGAATATGTTTTTTTTACATGAGTGTTATTTTAATCTTTTTCTTTGTTTCCCTCATGTCTGCAGGCTCGACAGGCAGACCCAGGCCACAACGCTGGTTCACCAGATCTTTGGAGGTTACCTCAGGTCAAGAGGTATTGGCATTGTTTTGTTTGTTTTGAATTTCCACGTTTGCTGCTTTTGGTTTTGCCAGACCAGATATATGACTAAAAGAGCTTGATGCAGGTAGATACTCTTCATGCTGCATTCACGTGTGCAGACTCTGTGTAGCTTATCATTTACATCCTCTGCTCTGATTGGGCAGCTGTTTTTTGATGCCTGAGATTAAATTCAGCGTGTCATCAATCATATGTGTATTTGTAAGATGCAGCAATTTCAGATGAGGTAGCAACTTGTAATTTGTGGCAGTTTGGTCCAATAAGCGACGGGACTCAAATCTGTAAAAAACATTGGGAAGAGTGCTGAATGTAAAGGTCTTTTGTGTGATCTGCGAGTCAGAGGCAGTCGTTTGAGGTGAGTCGTCTGTTTACAGGAAGCGGGACAGAGGCTTGTGTGAAATATTCCAGTAATCGCTGATCACCCCGTCACATGCACGCCGTGCTTTTCTCAGAAAGGCTCAGATTTGTTTTCAATCTTGTCTTCCAGTGAAATGCTCTATTTGTAAAAGTGTGTCGGACACGTATGACCCTTACCTGGACATTGCCGTGGAGATACGGGTACGTCACACAAGATCTCGACATGACTTTTATTTATGTGGAAATATTCTACAAGTGTGTAATATTTTCTTTTTATCTTTCTTTCTGTCTTTCAGCAAGCAGCAAACATCGTGCGAGCCCTGGAACTGTTTGTTAAGCCAGACGTACTAAGTGGAGAGAATGCGTACATGTGTGCCAAGTGAGTGCTGTTCATCTCGTCCATGAGCGTCTACATTTTTAAAGTGAATCTGCAGGGCGTTCACTTCCATTAATCACCGTAAAGATCCTTTTTGGGTAACGGTCTCTATCCTTTTTTTTTTTTTCTTCAGGTGCAAAAAGAAAGTGCCAGCGACCAAGCGCTTCACGGTGCATCGAACATCTAACGTACTGACCCTTTCACTGAAGAGGTTTGCCAACTTCAGCGGAGGAAAAATAACAAAGGTTAACAAAGGATTCTCACACTGGCGGCTGTTGCAAAGTGCCGTCTCATTTCTCCGTCATCTCATGCCTCTGCCGTGTGCTTTTTCAGGATGTTGGTTACCCAGAATTCCTGAACATCCGACCCTACATGTCTCAGAGCTCAGGCGATCCGGTTATGTACGGCCTCTATGCTGTTCTGGTGCACTCTGGCTACAGTTGTCACGCTGGCCACTACTACTGCTATGTCAAGGTAAGATGAGCCCCCTCCCCTCAAAAAGACAATGTAAGGATAAACAGCCTGAGATGAGACACCTTGTTTCTGACAATGTCAAGAAAGTCAAATAAAAACAAAGAAATTAGGAAAAAGGCTTTTGTGCTATACGTACGTACCCTTACATACGTCAGGTTAAATTCATGCGTTTCACAGCCACTTGCTGTATAAGGTTAGAGTTGTAGTGGGCGTCTTGTGGCCTCCTGCTTCATTTAAAAATGTCATCTCTGCCTTGTTTCCTCTTAGGCAAGCAACGGACAATGGTACCAAATGAATGATTCAATGGTGCACTCCAGTAACATCAAAGTGGTCTTGAACCAGCAGGCTTACGTCCTCTTCTACCTGAGGTAAGACACTGTGAGCCGCCGCAAGAGATCACACAAAGTGTTGTCTCTTTCTCCCTGAACATATTAAATGAAGCCTTTATGTGTGTATTAAAGGATCCCCGAAACCAAGAAGAATGCAGATGGGCAGACCACCAAGCAGGGGATGTTGCATCATGGGAAGAACAGTGTGTCGTCTGAACAGATAAAGAGGGCCAACCTGAACGGGCCTCTCTCCTCCCCGCAGGTCACGAAGGTATGGGACAAGACCGCAGCCACAGTCGGGCACGTGGACTTGACGTGGACTTAATTTTAAGTTCTAAATGCAATGATCCTCTTTTCAGAAACTTGAGCCTGCACAGCTGCGTAAGATCCAGTCCATGGATGGTGGTTTGGGCTTGCCCATTGCCAGGAACGGTGTGAGCTCTCAGCCACAGCCCAGACTCTCCAACTGGACGTCAACCTCCAACGGCCCGCCGAAGCTGCCAGGTGGACCCACGGTTATCGAGGAACCTTTCAAGAAGCTGAAGAAGCCCTCTCCCCAGAGCCAGGCGCAGTCCCGCAGCAGCACTCCAACACCTTCCAACAATGGGGTCGGCAGGACGGAGGGAGATAAAAAGCAGGGTGGCGAGGGCAGAGGCATGGCAGCGTCTACCTCAATTAAGTCTTTGTCTGACTCTTCCTCTGCCGACACCACTGACTCAAAGGTAATATCTGCAATGAAAACACAAGTCATACTTCAAATGCATACAGGCTATTTAACGGCACAGGAAATAGGAAAACAATAATGTTAATGAAAAATTCATATTACAGTGGTGGCTGGTAGAACGTTTTCTAGTTATTGAATGAATTTCAGCTAAAATCTCAATTTAAGGAATCCCACCCACACAGGGGAATTCAGTGTAATATAAAACATGTAATAGAAAATATTCATTTGAGATGTCCCTATAGATGTTGTTTTGTTTGGGGAAACCTGTAGGGAAGTAAAGATCAGGATAAATAAACATAATCAGGAATAATGGTAAATCCTTGAGATTCAGACACCTGAATAGACATGAGCATTGGAGTGAAGTGCTCTGAGGTGTAGAGATAGTAAACAAACTTCTGCTTCAAAGCTCTCTCCTCTTACTCAAAGGCACAACCTGGTGGCGGAAGCCGTGCAACACATCCACAAACATCAATACACACGAAATACTGAATAACTCTGGATCCTGATAAAACATGTCAGATCAGTTGGTCTTGGAATATAAGCAGAACCTGCATTGAAGTGAACTTGAAACTAACCTGTTCAGTGTACTCTTTTCTGCTCGCCTGTGTATTGCTTCCCACTCTTTCATTGACATTGTGGACATGTCCAAATATGCGCTGAAGCCTAACCACTGCCTTTGTTTTTCGGCCAGGACTCTGCCGGCCCTAAAAGTGCGCCAGCAGGAGAGACTCCCTCCACCCCGCGGAAAGGCTCCAACGGCCTGGCGTCCCCAGCCAAGAGCGTGGAGCGCTCTCAGAGCACAGAGGAGCAGAAGACGGCGAAAATTAAACCCCCGGCCCTCAACAACATCTCATCTGAAGCCACCAGCACCATGTCACCTCCACCTGCCAAGAAACTGGCCCTGTCAGCCAAGAAGGTGAACTTCATTCCCATCCACAGCAGCAGCACCTCCTCCTGTCTTACTGAAAGCTCATGATACTTTGGTTTCCTGTTGCCTCACTCCACACTGCTATCCCAAATTTGACCATTGATTTCAATAAGTAGTTTAATTAAGGCAAGTGAGCTCTCCTTTTCCAGTCTATTTTCTGCTATCTGTAATGTGTTATTTCTCCAGCGTGCCTGTCTAATCAACCACACGGTAGCACTTGTTTAGAGTTGGTCTTCTTTTCCTTTCGTTTGTCCTTTTTTTCTAACCATTTCTAATTCTTCTCTGCCATACCCTTTCCTCTTTGTTTCCCTCCCTCCATCTTTTCCTGCCATCCCTTTTAACCTTCCTTATTTTTGTCACATTCATGGCTATTTTCTTTAGACCACCAAGTTTTTATTTATGTCGATAACTGCAGGCTCGCAGCCGGAGTCCGAGCAGCATTGATGCTCTGCCCCCTTTGCCACGCCAGCTGCCCCGTGACCCCACGCATCCAAATCAACTTCACCCCTTCACCTTTGCCTCACCCACTCACAATCACAGGTATGGGCTCTGAACACATACCACATAGGGAATGCACTTGAAATAGAAGTGAGTAAATCCAGATGTTCTCTCTTGTTCTCTTCCAGAGCTGGTCCATTTCATTCACCTAAAGTCCAGTCATCGCAGCCTTTTGCCCACTCTAGTGGATCCTTCAAACAGCAGAGCCCTCAGAAACAGTCCCTTCTCTCCACACTGCAAAAACCAAACGCCAGCCTTTCTCTCAAAACCAACGGGATTCATAGTGCCGGCCCAAAGAGCCCCAAGTCTTCCAACAACCTCAGCTCCTTGGCCCAAGAACCAGACCTCAGCAGCCCCCCGGCTCAAAAAGTCAACCCCAAGAAGAAGAAGAAAAAGAAGCGGCAGCATTCTGAGGTGGAGGGCGACGCAGTGCCGGTCACGCCTCAATCTGCGGCGACGCCGACCGACCTCGTGGAATCGGCTACCGAACGGAAGCGCAAGAAGAAGAGGAAAAAGCGAAAGAGGGAGAACGAGGATGGCGAGAAAATGAAGGAGAGGGAGTGCGTCCCGTCTCATCTGGACACATCGAACCAGGACGAGGACTGGTGTCAGGGTGGCATGTGGAGTCTTACATCCCATCCAGATGTGGAACAGTCGAAGGAAACGCCTCCGTTAGCTGCCACAACCCCAGCGCAGTGTGAGTCCAGTCCGAAAGAACAGGGAAGGGACTCCCTGAAGATTAAGAAGAAGAAGAAGAAGAAAAAGATGCAGCTGGCTGAAGCTCTGCAGGGCGCAGCGTCAGCGTGCTCTGCATCAGAAACGTGGGTTGAAGTTAATCATTAATAATTAATTTTTTTTTTTAGTTCCCAATATTCTTATTTCTGTTCAAAATGTGCCGCCTGAAGTAAATTCTGAGCTCATTTTGAGAGAAAGAGGTACATACTGTACTGTCCCCATTTTTATCGTTTCTCAACATCAAGCATCTTTTTCTAAAACTATATAATTTGCTCAGCTAACTTGGCTTTCATTGCCAAATCCAATCATCTACCCCCTGTTTGCAGTAAGCACGAACCTTAACCTCGCTGAACTTTTTCCCCAACAGCACCTCTGAGACGAAGGCTGCAGGCGATCACAAAGACTCGGGAGAGTTGATAATGTTGAAAAAGAAACTGAAGAGGAAGAAGAAGAGGCTAAAAGAAGAGGTGAGACTGTGGGTGGAGAGCCGGCGACGCTCGGACGGCCAGAACGACGAGCCCGAAGCAGCGGAGCCCCCCGCCAAAAAGACCGCCACGGAGAACGGCAAAATAAGTAAACCAGGCACAGGTATGCGAGCTTGGCCGTGCGTCCCTGCTATGAAAACTGCAGTGAGAGATGTGCGATCCTGTTTCCATGCCAATGCAGCGCGTACAATACCACTCTGTGTTGATGAGTCATTTGCTGAAAATCACTGCATCGCTACAGCGTCTCAGCCTTTCCTTTAAGTGACCAGCCATTTCACAGTTATAATAACTGAGTGTGACTCATTACATTTTGAGAATGTCAGATTTAATGATGATTAAGTAGTTGTTTTTTTTTTCTTTCCCCAAATCCAGCCACAGTGGTCATGTGGGACAGCCAAGTGAAGGACGGCTACAAGCGCAGCCAGGCGCCGGCGGCCGATGGAGGCGCGTCAGGAGACACCCTGTCCCGGGCTGCCCCCATTGCCTGGGATGGGAAAAAGACAAGCGGGGTGGTAGAGGAGCTGCTCAGGAACGCCACCGACAAGGCCTACGGAGCCAACGGTGAGACGCCAAGCGCTCTTGGACAGCTGACATCTTCGAATGCCAATACTTTAATTTGATCATGTGTTTATAGCTTTTGCTTGTCTTGTCTAGTCCTCAGCTGGGATGGAGAGGCCTCCGCTGTTAGTAGAGACGCTATCGAAGACGTCCGCCATGCAAGGTGCGACACCGTGATCGACGAGTGGGACGAAGACTTTGACAGGGGAAAGGTGAAGACAACACAACAGGAAATGATAATGTCATGTCAAATGACAGTTTGCCTTCAGGTCTGCTGATCTCGAGGCCCCTTGTCGCTTCTTCATCTCTGTTTCTGTGTGATTTAAACAGGTGAAGAAAATGAAAAACTATAAGAGAGAGAGGTTGAGAAGTGGCAGCAACATCTTCCAGAAGATCCAGGACAGGCGGAACAAGTGGTCTGTAACACCCGGAGGGAAGAGGGTTTTTGGCGTCCGTCGCTGAGAGCCCAGATTGCCGTTGAGCTCATGCTGACTGGAAATAGCGAGAACAATACTGTATACCAAACTTCTGTACCTTCTCTCACTCTTTTGTTTTATCTCTCTGTTCTTTAAGTTTAAGACCCAAATTCATGAATTACATGAACTGAAAGCAGGAGACGCGACACTGACAGTCTGGCCGACAGCCCCCCTTCAGTCTCAGTTTTAAGGGAACACAAATCGTTATCGTCAGGCTTCAGTAACACTGGCCCCTCTGACTCCCTCATATCCCCTTTTAATCCAAATACCACAGTAAGTGGCTCAAGCCTTTCTATGCATGCAGCATTTAACAGAAACCCAAACACCTCCATTTCAAATCAGTGGCACCCTTTAAGTTTGGTTGTTCCTCCAACAATCAGGCTACTATGAAATGAAATCTATATTCGAGAAGAGGCGGCTAAAAATGAGAAAGTATATCTGCAACACTTTGGCTGTCTTGTGTTAAACTGTTCACAATCTCAGAGCTTGCTTTTGCAGACGTAAGGGCTCAGTGAGATGGACATTAAAAAAAGTGACCTTTTTTTTTTTTTTTAAATCTCTTAAAATTATTCTATACCAAATTATAAAGATCAAAACTTGTTTATTAATTAAAATGTATATTATTTTAGATTTCTGCATAGTTTTCTTATTTTATATCTTTATCCGCAGTGGTGTTACGTTGCTGCAGTGTCTGTGCCATGTGGCTTGTTTTTAAGGACCAAATTTTGCCTGCATATTGTTGGTGAAATGAAGGTTTAAAATTGCCACTTTTTTTTTTTTTTTGATATACATGTTTAAACTGGTTAAAAAACTTCCTGAGATGAATTTTGTTTTTAGTTCTGTTGTTTTGGTTTTCTACCCTTTTCTGGTTCAAGGTCCAGTGTGTAGGATTCAGTGGCCTCTTGTGGCGACGTTGCACATTGCAGCCATCTGAACACAGCTCGCCTCACTCTCCACTACGGCGGCTGCGTAGAAAACGAAAGGCGCTCTCCAGAGCCAGTGTTTGGTTTGTCCGCTCTGGGCTGCAGTAGAAACATGGCGGTGCCACATGTTGGACTCTGTAGATATAAAGTAACGAAAACACAATGATTCTTAATTTCAGAAGATCATACCCAAATTAAAACACATCTGTGAATATTATCTTTCTGCCAGTAGATCCCCCTGAATCCCACTCACTGGACCTTTAACAAAGTGGATTTATTTTACAGTTAATGTTGATGAATTTTACGCCACAAAAAGATGCTACGCCGATCCCCATGAACCGTTCAGCTGTTTGTGGAAGTGTTGACATCGACAAACGACACATTGGACACTGAGTTTCTGCACACCTGTGAGTTTACCTGGATGTTACTGTTTTCTGACAGCTCATAGTACAATGTGCATTTGCAGAGTAGACGCCGGGGGTCGTTGGAGGAACTCAGTCAGGAGCCGTTGTTTTCTACTGTGCAGCTATGGAACCATGTAGCTCATCTCATCAGTCCGGCGTTCAGAAGCTCTCAGTCTGGAGATTTGACCTTTCCATTCTCTGTAACAAACCTCGCCACAAACTGTTCATTACCAGTGTATTGAAATAAAAGGGTTACATTTTATACTTGAGGCACTGTGTTAGAATGGGACTGCCACATGCTAAGAATTTCTTTTCCCCTTGTATCTTATATCTCTATGCAATTTTCTGACAGTCATGCTGGTCACCTAGAAACTGGGCTAAGACTCAGGAACCCAGACATCCTGTTTCCCATCCTCGTCTCTGATCAGACGCCCCCTGTTTCATATCGGAGTCTCTCCCTGGACCACCATTTTGCATCCTGTACATCCTGTAGAAACTGTTTTATACAAAGTAATTCAGGTGTGGAAACCATGGGATCATCTTGCACCAATCCGGGCACAGATGCGTAGAGAAACTAGAGTTATAACAAAAATGCTTTGCCAGTGTAGAAGACTGTACAGTCCATCTTGTGCTACCCGTTTCCCTCCAACGCTGTAAAGATTTGCCCATGCATTTCTTTTCATTCTAGAGATGTTGCCTTGAATTGGCTTTAAAAAAAAAAAGTATAGGAATTAATGTTATAAATATATAATTTAAAGAAGAAAAGACACAGATCTTTAATGTACTACTAATACTCGGATCAGTTGGTGGATGTTAACTTGAGAATTAATCTGCACATGTGTTAGTTCATTTGTGTATAAGAGAGTTGTCTGTTTCCATGCAAGACCTTCCCTATGTCACTGTAGTGTGTACAGTACAAGAGAGGCAATGACGGTCTAATTTCCATACGATGTGTTTGTCGGCTGTGAAATCGACGTAGGGTGTGACTCTCAAACTGACACAGGGGAACGTTCACAAGTGTGAATGGACGGTTCACATGTTTGCATTGATGGTTATATATTTCGCACCACCTTTTCTGACCAGGGAAGAGACCTTTCATAATGAAAGTGGCTCTTACCACACTATAGTTAACTATAAAGGTGCAATAAAGTTGTGACTTTTGTGAGCTCGTTGTGTATTTTTCTGTCTTCTTCTGCTTTGACTGAATATCTTTAATATTTTACAACAATGCAGCATCAAAATTCAACAAGAATGATCGGCCAAAGCACATTTGTACAATGTTACTGTGATTTAGAGGGGGGTAAGTGCATTATTATTCTAATATATTAAGTTAGGGTTTGGCCAGTTGAGCTCTATCAAGCTAGTGCCACATCAGAGCAATAAAATGAATTGCAGAGTATGTTTTTCCCACCTTCAACTCAAATACATTGTTTTGTAATGTGCAGCATGTGCACTGGCGTCTCTGGATGCATATCAACAGACAGCCAGCATCAACACACACACACACACACACACACACACACACACACACACACACACACACACACACACAAACACACCCCTTTTAAATGGCTACTTGGGACGGACAAACAAGCTGAAAAGTGCCACCTTAAGAGTGAGCTAGCATATTTGGAGAGCCTGCCTTCAAGTTGAAACCCGGGAGGTGAGAACAATCAGCTAAAGCGCATGTATTTATTGTCACCATGATTTAAAGGCAATGCATTAATATTAAACATTTATTTATTGTTAGGCCAGTTGAGCTGTACCAAGCCTGTCCCATATTTAAACAATAAAAAGTGATTCACTGAGAGGCAGAAAACTCGCTGCATAGCCGCCTTTGGGTTGAAATGTTAAGGCTTCTTCTGACCACGCCCCTTTGTGTGATGTCATAAATTCCAATTGAAAGCTGAGAAACGCCTAATGTGACATCACTGATTAGCTGCAGGTGGAAGAGATACTAGATGTAGAATTCCCATCAGTGCATTAGCAAGATAAAAAGCAGATATTCGCTGCTGGGGTCGGTGGAGACCAAAGTCAGAGCTAAGAGAGAGCGAGTACCGAACTGAAATTAGTCCTAAACAAGGTGAACGTGAATGATTGAGTTGCTCCGTATAGAGTGCAGCAACAGCTTGTTCATAACTTGTTTCTGCTGCTCACAAGTGACCAGAAAAAAACAGACATCCAGGTTTAAAGAGTGATGCAGCAGCAATTTCTGCCCTTTTTTAATTTGTTTGAGTTTGAGGGTAAATTTATTTATTTATTTGATGAATATCTTAGGCTGATATTCTTAGTAAGACTTAAAGCTTGTGAAAAGTTTATTCTTTTAGAAAACGTTTTTCCCACCTTTATCATAAATGCATTCTTTTTCTATTGTAAAGTATGTGCTTACGTTTTCCGAGCCGTGTTTGAACTCCACACAATAAATCATCCCAGCGTTCAACAAAGTTGTTGATTAAAGGTAAGTTAAGTTAGCGCGTGACATCACATCTGGGATGGGAGGGGCCAGCATGTGCACCGGCCTCTCTGGATGCATATCAGCAGGCAGCCAGCGTCGACACACACGCACGCACACACTCACACCTCTTAAACAGCAACAAGGGACGGACAAACAAACAAGCTGAAAAGTACCACCTTAAAAGTGAGCTGGCGTATTCGCAGAGCCTGCCGTCAAGTTGAAACCTGGGAGGTGAACGCAGGCAGAGCGGAGAGGAGACCGGAAAGGAGACGCAGAAGGTATCCGGATTGCTGCGGGCGCTTGGCGAGAGACATCCCCGGCGAGTGACGCCTGCGGCAGCATCAGGACCGCCAGGATGGAGGGGGAGAATTACGGTTTGTCTTCATCCCACTCTTACACAGACTGTTTGGCATTTAGTGGTCGCTCTGAGCCGAGTCCTTAACTGCAGTATGCGGGTATGCTTTTTTTTTTTTTTTTTTTTTTTTTTCTCTCAGCATTGGTGTGTACAGTCTTCGTGCTCTGCTGTTCCAAGAATGCAGAAATGAATATACTAAACATAGATGCCCTGCTGCCGGTCTGGCTGATTGATGGCACTGTTCAAGTGAGTGACAGCGGCTGCACGCATGTGTAATTTGATAAAGTCATAACCCACAGGGACCCATCGCTCTTGTTTATATAATTTAAACGCACACACGGGGAAGGAAGTACCAGCTTAAAAACAGGTGGTCTGTAGTATTCACTGCCAAAAAGGGATTAAAAGAAATGACCTGTATGATGAATTATTAAGCATCTCACTGCGGCTATGACAGCATGGTAGACCCTGTAGAAACCCTCATATTTAAACGGAGTTAATGCAGTGAAAAGCAGAAAAGTTCCTCTTCTTATGAGAATTAGCAACATACAAACTGGTTTATTTATACCATCTCATCTTCGGATGACACAGTTTCCCAGAAACGCCTTAAGATAACGCCTTGAGTCTTCTTTACAGGAAATTCAAAGTCCTGACATCACGCATAGGGCGATGATGTGAGGGCACGATGAGCCATAGCTGATGGCTCAATTTAAGCTGTGATAGAGGCTTCATCTCAATTATTTAGCAGTTTAGTTTTTCTTTTTTTTTTCTGTGAGCTTAATGCATCTCAAAATAGAACCACCAGCAATGGCCTCATTGCAAGATTTCAAGTGATGCTCTGCTAAAAGAAGGCAGGGCTGGTACCCCACATCGCAGTGAAGAGATCAGAGAAAAGTTCTAATTGAATCGAAGCAGAAATCAACATTTGAGGTCACTGTTGTCTTGTGTTTTAACATCCACCAAAAGCTGAACATTGGGCAACTTTTACTTTGACTTCAGCTCTGGATACAGCGTGTTCGCTCCCGAGAAGCGTAATCGTATTTATTTGCAGTCGTCCTCCCTTGTCAGCACTTTCCCATTTGCATTTCAGCTGAAGAATCAGTCGCCTATTATGTAATTCTGTGCTGAAGTGTGAGGCATAAGAGAAGGGATGTGCCGAAGTTCCCAGCACATTCAAATAACGCTCTCACTGTCTGTCCCTGACACCTCCGTAGTCAAATCAGTGGCTTGTGGACCTGAATGAGTAAGTATAAGTCATATATCTCTTCTGTTCCCGAGCACCGTGACTGTTCAGCGTAATTGAAGAGAGAGGAGAGAAGAGACAAGGCTTGACTCTTACATTTTTATTTTGGCACAGCAATGCTTTTTTTTTTCTTACCTCAATTTTATTATTAATGCAGACTAGACTTACACAACCAGAACGGTTCTATTGGAGTAGAGACTTGCAGCGAGCCTGAGGGTAATCTGTATATTTCATATAGCCTCGCAGTGACATATGTCGCATCACTTTCTGAAATTTCTGACAGGATTAGCATCCTGTGCTTTTGCACGGATGTTACCAGGTGCTGACGCCCAAAACCAGCTATCTTGGGATTCATTCGGCGCTGCTCTTTTTCAAGACTCACTTCAAAAGCTGCAGGCTGTCAAAATGTCTTTGTTTTATCTTTTTTTTTTTTTTTTTTTTGCTCTTTTGCCATCTACCTGTCAGTGCAGCTTTGCATGATGAAACTCATGCACACAAAGGAAACAGTGTGCTAGTTTACAGGCGTGGTGCACTCTAACGGCAGGTACGTGTGGTTGCTGTGGTTATGGGTGTCATCTCCTTAAGGTTGACCCCTCCTTAGTTTCAGTGATTGGCAGAAACATAGTTGCTATTACTGGCCTGTAATAAGCTGTTTTCCTACTGTACGCTGTCACTCTCTGCTCATGTGATAAGGCAGGTTTACTCCAGCACTATAAGCTCCTCTCACGTTCAAAGTAAAAGCAGCAGCAGCAGCAGCAAAATCTCAGTGGACTTATGCAGACATATTCCTTATACTATCAAAAGATAAAAGGGAGCAAGTTGAAGTCTGGCACCTCAAAGTCTGTGCAACTTATGCTGCAGCTGTTCACTTAAGAATCTAGGAATAAACTTCATTAGAGTTAAGCTGATTGGTGAAACCAGATACAGATGTTATCCCTTTGTTTTCCATCATTCAATCGACACCATTCACAAGGAGATGTAGTTAAAGAGAAGCACACAAAGGCAGGATATTAAGGACAGCTGGAATGAAAAAGTGGGCTAATCGTGGGTGCTTACTATCAGGAAGATGTTATTCGATCTATATTTAGCCTGTTCAGCTGTATTCTGGTGAGTACTCAGTTGAGTCTACCAGCATAGGTGCTTGTTCTGCTCCCACCAGCCAGTGGTTAGTCACTGGAAGTGCTATGTGCAGTCCAACACAGATCAGCAAGCTCTCTGTGGGCTTTATATCCAACTGAGTAAACTCTTTCATCAGACAGATGAGTTGTCTACCCTCCTGACGCTTTAAAGACAAACATATCAGTGATTTTCATCAGAGTCTTCCCGCAGACTGTCTGCTGCGGCCGCTGAGGCTCCTCTGCTTGTTTGTACTTGAGTGTTCCAGCCTTCACCAGGTGTGTGGCGGAAGCCTTCTGTGAGTGTTTCGTGAGCTAAGAATAAAGGTGTTGTTCCATGCTATGTCCACCTGGTGGCATGTATGCATAACTGCTCGAGTAAGGTGGTGTTTTGTCCAGCTCAGGTCCAGGATGACACGTGCAGCGCTGTGCAGAGGAATGATGCAAACATGCTTATTACAAATATTTGCATAATGTTAAAATGTCCTGACTGCTGACGTCAGCTACAGAACAGCTAGGCTTCAGTACGAAAGTTAGTTTATGCATGATTAAAGTTTTGTTCCGTTATTGTGGATTTGAGTGAGGCACCAGAAGCAGACATACTGATCATTCTATGTCTATGTGAGGACTGCATTTCCTTCCCTATAAAACAGTTACAAAAGTGATTTTTGCATCATTTACATCCATGTTTATTTGCAAGCACTCTTTTTCTCTCCTTCCTTTGCTGGTGCATCGCTGCATATCTTGGCTCATTAGCACAAAATCTAGATCTGGGGAATGGTGTGAAACCAATCTCATTGTGCACGAGATAAACAAAACAAGGACTCAGTCTTTTCAGATGTGCTCCAGAGCCTCACTAGGGGTCAAATAACCCACTTTTAAGGGCTGCCCAGGCTGTTCCAAGCTGCCAGTGACTGCAGTTGGTACTTTAAGTCTCTAACTGTGTCTTGCACTGTGCTTAGCATAACCCTTAAAACCTTATGAGGAAATATTAAGCAGAATGAATTGAAATTTACTGCCATAGCTATGGCTAATTTGCCTTTATGGCTATCATTAGGGTACTTGCAGTTTGCTATGCGGACTCAGGCATGGCCACTTGACGGTTCACTGTAGTATGTCGACACTATTCCATTTACAGCAATGAACTGATGTCTTTTTTGACCTTGGCAGCAGCTATGACCAAGTACTACACTTAAGAGTACACTCTGCACACCCACTATCTATCTATCTATCTATCTATCTATCTATCTATCTATCTATCTATCTATCTATCTGCACCCACCTGTTTGCTTGTCTATGCTTCCTGCAGGTGCTCAGGGAGTTGAGTTGCTGACTTCACACTCTCACACTCAGAGAGGTAACGTGGAGTCAAGCGGAGGATATGCATGCCAAAAAAGAGAAGTGAAACATTTGTGCTGACTTCACTGTGTGCCTTGCTGCTGTTCCTCCTGTGACAGGGCTGCTCCTCTGGGTGATGTGCAGCTGCAGCATTTTAAGGTGGCCAGGACTGACTTGGCAGTTCATGCAGGAGTCACTCCGAGGCACTCGGAACCTTTGGCACCGAACCGGGCGCTGATTGTTGGATCAGAGGTGATGTCAGGCTGTATAAATGCGGCACATGTCACATCTGCTGTGTCCGGTAATTGCCACCTAGCCCGAATCGCCACTCTTGATGGCAGCGTGAATGAGAAGGAGGTTTAGAGTTGAAAAATGAATTAATGACTGACAGTGAATGAGAGAGGCCGTCTTTACAGAGTGAGAGACACTTTGTGTGAGTGACACGCAGGCTAATTCAGAGTGGCACAGCTCAAGAGTGGAGGTAAACATTTCCGCTTCGCTCCACGAGAGGAAGTGAAAATCCAAAATGAAATCCTTTGACGTTGATTATCAAAACATCTGTGGCTGAACCGGACCACTTTATTTTGTTGCGTGTGTGTGTGGTGCTCCAGGACCAGAATGTGATTGTGTCTTGGTGAATAGCCCCGATAGGTGTGAAAATAATCTAATCAAAACAAATGGCTCACAGTGTTTTGCCCAGGAGCAAATCATTTCTTCTACCCCGTTGCCAAGCAACAATGAAATCTTGATTTTTTTATGTACAAGGCTTTTGAAGCCAAAAATGATCAGTGACTAGAAGCTACGAGCAGCAGAGGATAGACAAGAAACTCAAACACTGCACCGCACAAAACAAAGCAGCGTGCTAGTTCGGCACGAATCTCGTGCACACTGAACTTCCTCCTTAATTGTTTCGCTAATTGATATTTCCCTGGGATGTAGTTTTGTGTCTACATGTAGCAGCAAAAGTTATAGAAAACACAAAACCTGCACTGAAGGCACATTGAAATATGCTTTAAAATGCATTCTGACTTTTCCATTTGAGTGTGCAATATGTTCGCTCTAAGAATATCTGCTGGAATTCGTATGGAAAGTAGCAAGAGAGTGCAAGTGGGAGAGACAGAGCGAGAGAGAGAACAGAGAGAGAGAAAGAGAGAGAGAGCAGAGGAGGATAGAGGGAGGCTGAGACACCAGCACAAAAGGGGAACAGGGAGAAAGCAGAAGTGATATCAGCGTCCTAGCAAGTTGCATGTTCTCACTGGGGGGGGAGAGAAAGTAGGTGAGTATGAGAGGTTGGTGGTGGGGGGGAGTGGAGAAATCATCCAACTAGCAGGATTAGGTGAAGCAGAGTGACACAAGAGCAGGACCTTACAGTTGGGAGTCTGTCCATGGACTGAACGGCCGGGAGCTCAGAGTGACTCTCAGCGGCCACAGCGGGGAGCCCGGCCCTCCGCGACTTCCCATTTCCTCCGTCTCGGTCTGAATTGTCAGGAGGGAGCAGCCACTAACGGAGACATACAGTAGGCTCTCACGCGGATACACGCGTTACACGCTGAAGCCATGGGGACGGTGAGCGAACTGTGCGTGTCCAGCCTTCAGACGTTCCTGTGTCCAGCTGTGAAGGCGCCCCAAGCAGCTCCAGGTAAACTCCCAACTGTGGGCCTCCGAATGCATCACCGTGGTATGATGGCTTTTGTCACTGGTTGGTTGGTTGCTGGCATGTGTTGTAGCGATCTGGTAATGCGATTGATCTCTGTGGCTGAAATATATCATTTTAAGGCTTCATCACCATTACTTTGTATGGAAGCCCATTTCCACCAATGTGATGAAAAAAGATGAAATCAATGAAAAACTTCATCTGAATAATGACTTTAAATCTCAAATGACACAATATCTCAAACTAATGAGAAGCTTTCTCAAAATAGTGACTTAGTATCTCAAAGTAATGCAAAACTTTCTCAAGAATCATGACTAAGTTATGATTTTGAGAAAGTTTCTCAAGTAGAGATATTAAGTTATTATTTCAAGGTAATTAAGCCCTTATTTTTAGGAAGTTTCCCATTGTTTTACAATACCACGTCATTTTGCGACACTAAGTATTTTCAGATGCTAACTTACTTTGAGAAAGTTTCTCTGTTTTGAGACACTAAATCATAATTTTGTGATATGAAGTCATTTGAAGGATGTTTCTTATGATGTCTTAGAGGATCTTAATGTTTTTTTTTCATCATATTGGTGGAAATGGCCTTCTCATGAATTTTGGAAGAAGAAAACCTGCTGATTGACTGTGTGTGTATGTGTGTGTGTGCGCGCGTGTGCGTGTGTGTGTCACCACTGTCACAAACCCATGGCTCCACCAGGGATGATAACAGTTGGACAGAAATAGAGCGAGCTTCTTGTGGCTAAGGAGGCTCTCTCATTAAGCACAAGTTAAACCTCTGCGTACACACACACACACACACACATGCACACACACGCGGCGACACAGAGCGAGCTAATGTTATTACTTACTGAGCAGATCTAATCTCCAGCAGGTCTCGCACACATCCACCACCACGCTGATTGATACCTCAGGTGAAAACACAGTGACACACTCGTGTTTCTGTTCCTACCCTGCTCGCCTGTGATGAGGGCGCCTCTTCGCGTCCCCGTTAATAGTTGCTGAGTCCCTCGATAACAGGGCCGATAGTAACGTTGTGTCCTCCCAAACCTGGATAAACAAACTGGTGCTTTCTCAGTTTAATTGCAGATGGAGGAGCAGGCAGAAGAGGAGCTGGCTAAGACGTTGGCCTCTTTAGGAGTCTTTTTTTTTAACTCACCATCTGTCACCATGTTCCCACATTTGTCCTTTCACACTGTCGTAATAACAAGATCTGAATTGGGATGCAGGTGATGTGTGTGTGGTCTGTTGTGTAGGGTGCTGCAGCTGCATTACACTGAAGTGCGGGCTGGTGTGCATGTTCACACTGGGAGCGTTTGAAACACTGTTGACTAAAGCGGCTTCGCTGGCTTGTGGTGAATCAGCTGACTGAGTGTGTAGCAAGGGGAAGCGGTGCTGTCTCAGTGATTTCAAAACACCTGAATCAGCACCGAGGACCTGCGTGAAAAGAGGGGACTATATTAATTTTGGATAAAGCAGAAGTCATCTGGATTGTTCTGGAATCAAGAGCGTGGCGACAGCAGAGTTTCAGGATTTTTGACAAACAAACGTGACTTGACATATTGGGAAGAATCGGAGAAAGCTCTCGTTAGGTCTAACACTGGCTTTTCATTTGAATAGTCAAACTTTCCGTGTTTTTGGCTGAAAGCAATGTATTTTTTCTCTCCAACTGTAAAATAATATCGTGATGGCGGCGTTGTGTTCAGGAAAGACTGGGCGGTGTTCTGTATGTGTTGGTGTTTCTGTTTTTTGATCGTGAATCATGCAAGTGATTCATGTGTGACTCATCCGTAAGTTGTCCAGCAAGTTCGCATTGTACCAGCGGAACTATTAAATCACTCCTTCAAATACAGCCAAATGCTGGTTGACATGAGCTGTTGAAAAAAAAGAAAGTGCAAGCATGAGTGAGAAGTTTAAAAAAAAAAAAAAACTGGCTGACCTCATGCATTGACTTTGCAAAGTCTTCATGCATCTTCTCAGTCGCTCTCCCTTTGCATCTAAACTAATTAAGCACGTCTCCAGCGTTATGTCAGCGCCCTTTCCGACTGTAAATGTTACTGCGAGTCTGACTTTCACAGTCGCTGTTGAGTGTGACTCAACATGCCCACTCAGTCTTCGCAGGACACAGGCCCGGGAATGCTAACGTGTGGCGTATCGCTTACAGCAGAAGTGCTAGTAATTTAGCTGATTAATATCAGTGCTGTGATGAGGGCCCGTCCGCGCTGTGAGGCAGGTGTGTTCAGGCTTTGCAGCTGAGGACAAAGTGAGCTCTTCGGGAGCACAAACAAGCCCGTCAGCAGCAGCAGCAGCAGCAGCAGTGAGCGTGTTTGGGAATATGTGCCAAATCAGCTTGTAAAGGAGGGCATGGTGCAGGAGTGACAGTGGATGATGATGCTAACGTCATGACAGCAGCGGCTCCCAAAGGGTTTTGGCTTCACCTCATGTTCTGTTTGGAGTCCTGGAGATCCTGATCTCCTTGACAGATTTAATGGATTTTCAGCTAATGAGAAATTAATGTCCACATTTCTAACTCACCATGATGATAAAGTAAAGCTCAGAATCCTCCGCACACTGATTATAAAGCCTAATTGATCAGCAGGCTCCTTTGCACACGTACATGAAAGGAAGTCATGATGTTTGTGTCTTATTAGACAGGTTTCACCTGTACTTTGCCTCCTCGCCAGCTTTTTGCGGTGAGAGCGAGAGAGCTGCATGCCACTAGCAAAACACGGTTTGACGTGTTTTGGATGCTGAATGAGACAGACTGCCAGGGAGCTGCTTCAAAGAGGCGTGTGTGGGAATCCAAACAGAGGCAGATGAAATCCACACAGCTCCGGAAGCCAAATAAGGTGGCATGGGCGGATTTGTTTTTCTCTGAGTTCTTGGTTTTCACTTTGATAAAATGGCATAAAACGAACAGGTGCAGTTGCTGCTTAACTGGAAAATGTTTTCAGTCGTGTCCTTGGCTATCTCAGGCATTCATAACACACTGCAAGTCCTATTGTTGTGCTGGAAATGTGTAGACATGTTGGCCTCATCAAGCTTTCATGCCTGCAGACACGAGCCATCTATGGGGGGTTTATTTTCTCGTTCCATAAGACTTATGCATTATTAATTACAGATGAACAAACGCTATGTCGGTCTGTATTCTACCACTGTGATAGTGATAGTTGGAGTGACCATGTCAGATGCTGAAATGTATGCAGTGCAGAATGCTGCAAGTCCAGCCTGAGGAAGAGTGGCTTCTCGACAGCTGTCACACCGACACTATTTCAGATTGTATATTTGTGTAAGTGTAGGTGAGATCTGCTGCAGGGGAGAAGATTAGAAAGTAAATTGTCTTGCTTTTCAGGAGCATGGTGTGTTAAAATAGAGCTTTATGCTTGCAACTGCGAAGGGATCGGCTGCCAACGAATCATTTTTTCTCTCACAACTACATGAGAAAAATGACACCAGCGCTCGATATGTTCTTCTATTTATTGTATGACTCATGTCAGTAATTTATCGCTCAGCTCTGTACTGCCTCTCACCTGGAAAATTATAGGATGGATTGATCCAAAGGTCTCATTACTTCTGACTGCACCTGTGAAAGTTTCAAAATCAGCCTGTGCAATGAGTCATGCATGGAGCAACAAAACTCCAGGCACAGCTTATACCGAAGACCGTCTGCCATGCATGTAGCAATCCTTTCTCAGGCTCGGTGTTTACTTGGTTTAAGCAGATGTGCAGGAACGAACCTCCTTTTTCTCAATAAGCCTCTTTTTTTTTTTTTAGGAATGAATTATCTTTGTAGGGCAAAGAGGGAGGCAACAAAACAGGCATGTCATGGTGAAGTGACCCAATATCATGCAGCTACTAAACATTACATTAGGAAATATGAGGCATTACTGTGGGTCATTATGTGATAATGTCTATCCTTTAGACATAATTTATGTTTTAGGGATGTGTGCGGTCAGGTGTCATTTATGGGACTCAGTTATACCCTCATGCTTTTTCTGCAGGTAAAACTGTAATTACCACAAATGATCAGCAGGGGTCACTCTTTGCACCTCTTGTCATAGGATGGTTAAAGGTTATTTTCTCACATAGCACAATTTTCTGTCTAAAGCAGGCAGTTTAAACTCATACATTTACTACTGCAGCTTCAGGAGCTGGAAGTTATGGCAGTAAGGATAATTAGACATAGCTTCGTGGTGTCAGGAATGACCCTGCAGCCATCATCATTATTGTGGAGAGTTGACCACTGCATTGCCCCAGGCTGACCCAGCTGGAACCGGTCATGAGTCTCTCCAGAGAAACCTCCCATTAATAGGTCATTTTACTGATTTGAGAGCAGTTTGCTTGTCTTATAATGTCTTCTGTGCCTTTGGATGTTTTGAGAATACAAATTTGTACTTTACATTTCTAGTGAAAAGCCTGTGTATCAGCTTGGGTATATGGAGTTTGAAAGACACGGGTGTTTATCATACATGTGGGTGTCTAACAGAGAGGCTATCAAGAACGCATTTCAGGGAGTGTGGGAGTCCAGTGCTTTTAGAGCTTAGAGATTGGGATATCGCAACCTCTGCTGAATCAATTTTCGTCCATGATTTCCTTGCAGGACTCCCAACTTTATTGCACCATTCAAACATGAGAGCCAGGATCTCTCTCTGTCACTTGCAACAACACTAATCCAAAGGCTTAACGTGCTGAGGCTGAGCAACAGCTATTTCATAATATGACCGAGGCTTGTGTGAGGTTGAAATGTGCCCGGGTGTTAGTGAGCTTCTTGCAGCTTATGCAGATTTAGCTACTTAAGGAGAGTTCACGTACTGCTGGAAAGGTGTCAAAGGAAGCTCTGTCTTGATTTTCTAACTATTCTTTCACAGCAGCAGAGCAGATTTGTGTGCTGGGGGAGCAATACAAGGAAGAATAGTACAGATAAAGGCAAAATAATAGCATCACATGCTAGTATTATCAATTTCAAGAATACCTTTGTGAAGCTTATATTGTTAATTTTCTATGTCAGAAAGGTGTTTATGCATGTTTTTTTATAACCTTCAGAGCCATAGTTTATGTTGTTGTGTTGTATTATCTGATATTGTCAGATGTTTCTGTTATTTTCAAACTGAAGCAGGCTGAAAAATAAAAACAAAACATGAACTAAAACGTCATAAAACAGAAATGTGTGAATAAAACATATGAAAAAGTTGTCCTTTGGGGGAATTTCTTTGGAGTAATAATCAGCTGCATCTTTCAACATGCAAGAACAAAACCCTCTTTGGGCTTCGTTACCCAGTATGACGCAGATTTGATGTTTGCATAAACACAAGGAGGATCAGTTCTACATGTCTTTGTGCAGATCAGGAAGTTGCTGCGAACAGTGTGTTGATATCCACCAATGATCTTTTCATTTAAAGGTTAAACGGCTCTCTGGTTTCACTTGTTCTGGGTTCTTTAGCACGGACATGCAGCAGTGCTCGAGGGAATAGATGAACTCGTAAGAATGAAGTGAAACTTTGTGTGAACGGGGTTCACTTCACACAGGCTACATTGTTGAATTTGGGCAGCACAACTGAGGCATTCATGGGCCACAGCTTGAAGACGAGACCCTCAAATGAAGTGGCCATGCAGACAAGGGCCTTTCAAGGGTGTGTTCATGTTGTGATTTTACCCAGAGCCTGTATGGTTTTCATAAAAGGGGTGAATCCCACTATTTGGTCTTTACTCAACACAATTAAAATGCAGCCAGGCGTCCAGCCTTTGCACAATTGTTCTCCTAGTGCATCAGATAGGAATAGAGAAGTGAAAAGAAAAACAGAGAGGAGGTGTTTTCTCGTGGCCTCTTTCATTGGCTGCGAGCGCAACATTCCTCTTGGCTCTCCTGCGCTCATCAGCAGGCAGGGACAGGCTCGGGCCTTTCCTATCAGACAGCAGCACAGTCGAACAGGTGCTGTTCAAACAGTAGGCTGACTTATTCACATTTAACAAGGGGATGGGGCCCTGTGTAGCTCTGCTCTCTGCAGGTTTCCCTAAAAATATGCAGCCAAGAAAAGTCATCCCTGCTGGAACAAAGAGACCCACATCAGATGCACCTTTGATCACAGGCAGCATAAAATCTGATTCTACTGGGTGTCGATGGGCCAGCGTCAAACATGAAAGTGATAAATCAAAAATGACAAGACTTTTATTGCTGGTATGTGAAAAAAACCTGCATCAGACAATGGCCAGGTGGCTCACTTTCTTCAGGATTCGGTAGAACTGGCTTCACCATTAATGACACATCGGTGTGAACACAGTTGTAGTCGTTGGAGTGATCTCACACTTTACTTGTAGTGTATTGACAAGTAATTCCTGCTGAACCAATGAAACATACCTTATGATAAAAAGAGCTGCTCTGTTTCCATTATAGCTTTTAGAAAGATCTTTCAAATTTTCTATATGTAATTTCAAGTATAAATGAAAGGATAATAGGCTAGTACAAAATATCATAGTATAAATAGTTGGAATGGTTTTCTTTCATGAATATGTGGTGATTTAAATACTCAACAAGTGTTTGAAAGCATTATATGTCCCCTCTACCACACACAGGTGTTGTTGCTATTTCTAAAGAATGGTTTACCTTTGTTTCTGAGGTAAAAGTCTGACTGCAAACGTAGTCTACTTTCTGCGGATGTGGTGACACGAACGCAGCACCAAGCGCAAGATCAGCAGCAGTGAACTGTTGTATTTGTGTGTGTCAATCACTCCCCGCACCCACCCAGCCCTGTCCCAACAACGGTTTAGTGTGTGTGTGTGTGTGTGTGTGTGTGTGTGTGTGTGTGTGTGTGTGTGTGTGCGCGCACGCGCGCGCGCGTGTGTGTGTGTGAAAGAGAGAGAGAGAGAGAGAGAGAGAGAGAGAGAGAGAGAGAGAGAGCAGCACTCAAGGCAACAGGGTGGAAACGCAAGCGGCAGGCGCGTCATTTTACACATTTGCTGCACCTTCAGCCTGAGCAACGTCAATTCAGCAGAGACAGGAGGTTGTTACCGGATATGGAGCAGCAGTTCTTGAAAAATAAGAGTATAGTAAGTGAACTATACTTGTAGTTATCCAGTATGCTTTAAAAGAAAAATCGTTTTAGCCGATTAGGTGAGGAGGCAAGTGTTGCTGTAATGCATTTCCTATAATATTGGTCAAAATGTAATACAATGCTTCTCAGATATATTATTTTAATACCTATTTTAATGCATATTGTGTAAAATACAGAGTACAGTCATTACACTCTCAGTTACCTAACACCATGACAAAGTAAATTCTTCACCTCACTGTACAGGTACCATTCCCCATGTATTAGTGGAGATTAACTACAACGCTGACTATAATGTGCACGTTTATCATAAGAATATGGTCACATTAAAATCATCATTTAATGTTAAAATACATCTACTTTGTGGTTGTAGTGTGCTTCACAAAATGTTTTGAGGCGAATTAATAACCTTCCTAACTAACGTATAGCCTAGTCAAACACGTGCAGAACCAACTGATTAATTAATTATTATAGTTAGAGCACCCGTCTTTTCCAGTGCTCGCTGCAGCCAGGAGAAGCCTGTCTGTGTTCCTGGTAAAAGCGTTGAACCGTTGCATCGCATTCGTTCTTTGGCATTTTATTATGAAAATCACAACCGGAAGCTCGTAGATTTTACTCAACGTTCCTTGACAGAGGCTCGCGCGCAGGAAAGATTGGTTGGTTAAAGTCCTCCGTCTGTTCAAACCACTCCCTTGAGCTGTCGACGGAGCCACCCTTCACTTACCGACGAAACCAGTCCGAAGTTATTACTTAACTCGTCAGAAAAGCTTAGAGAAAGGTCGACATATTTATCGATACTAGTATCTGGTCGAAGTTTAGCCGCTCGGAGTCCACTGGAAAACTTTCTGAACTCGGACCTTCCCGGCGGAGACAGCATGGTGTTGAAATCAGAAGACGGCGTAGGTGAGTGAAATTGTCGAGGAAAGGCATTTTTGTTGGTCGGACTGTCGTTTAAATCACTGTTTTTTGGTCGAAAACATGTTTATGAGCGGTTCACTCGGCAGAGGTTGTGTGAATGGGCCAAGTTTGTGAGGTAAATCACTGGAAGCCGAGTGAGTGTGGCTCTGGCCTTGTTTACAGTGTTTACTCTGCCATTTGTACCATCACTGCTGAGCCTACAGAGTCAACTTAATGCATATTCTATCAACAGCTGTGATTTCCTAAAAAAAGACTAAACATCCCTTCTTTAAAAAACACTTAAAATACACCACAAGGTAAGAATATAACATATATTGCCTACAGGAGAATTTTAAAAAACTCACTTTTTAGATTATAAACTAGCTTAGCCATTTGAAGTGTCTGTTGTTTATTATTATGAACAGTGTAATGTTTGTCAGGCTGCTTGCGGAAACACCTTTATTTGTGGATTTCAGTTTTACTACTGTGGGTGCTATTTCTTTGCCACTTGTGTGAATGCTCAGCCAACACGTTGACCCTTCATGGAGAACACACACACACACACACACACAGCAGCTTTTCACATCCTCAGTGTCATTTTTCAGCTATCTGCAGCAACAGGTGTGAGAGCGCACAGCTACTCGTCCAGTGCCACTATTACTCCTGTTACATCTAAGTTTCTTTGACTTTGAAGAGGCTGCCTTAGTTAAAATCACTTTATAATGCTCAAAGAAGTCAATTCCAGCAGCTGCAACATTTTGGTTTCCACTTAATTAAAGGATGCTGTTAATTCTTTGTGTTCTGAGTGTGTTTCCTACAGAAACATAAACGAGTTTGCAGCCTTTGAAGTCGAACCCAAAGCCTTTGTTGCAGAGCATGACGCCCTCATCTCTTGGCTCGTTTAGCCTGGCAGCATTAATTATCACCCTTGACTTGCGTCACAATTAATCGTGTTAGAGAACAGTGAACGTCTGACTGACTGATCCTGTTATATGCTGCTGCTCCTTTGTTCTGCTGACGGAGAGGGAGAACTTACACGCTCTTTTAGCCTCGGTGGCCCCGGCTGAGCCTGGCTGGCTGGCTGGCACACAGCTGCATTGTTTTTGAAGGGATGAGAGATGGGAGCAGTCGATTCTCTGGGAGTCCATTTGTCTCTGCCACTTAGGGGTGGGTGGTCTAGGAAGTTAAAGTAGTTGTCACTAATGGTTCCCTAATGAGCGGCGCTGAGAGCTCTAATGGGCCCTCTCAGAGCAGCGTGCCCTGCTTGGCACTAATGCCCAGTGGTTTGATAATCGTCATTCTCTCCACATAATCATATTTTAGCCTTCTTTATGCATCGGTTGCTGCCCTCCTATCCAGTCAGACGAGTTTTCCTTCTGCGTTGTTACAGCATTAATGCAGTTACACATGTCTATGTAATATACAGTCCAGTTGGGTGTGCTTGTAAATGTCATGGTTGGTAGCTCAGCAACACTCAGCGGGCTGCATCGCTGACATTTTTTAGGGCAGTATCACCAGTCAGTGTGAGAGGCAGAAAACAAAAGCGTTTGAAGCCCTGTAACCTGTCAGAATAATGTTTGACTAGATGTAGAACTGCGATCAATAAGTATTTAATCAAATAACTTAGGCTACAGTATGTCAAAATAACAACTACTCATCATGGGTTGCCAGAGCCAAACGTTTTTTCTTAACAAAGCCTTAGTTTCATGAGCAGCCAAAACATTTAATTCAGTGTATAACAATGTAAAAGAAAGAGAAACACAAATCTTATGAAAGTTTAATCAGTTTAAGTGTAAGTTTTAGTTGCTACAACATTATTCTCATAAAGATCTAAGCCAGAAAGAAGTCCAAAGATGCTTTTCTTTCTCCAATAATAGAGCCAGGTGATTGTTATTTATTACATTAATGGTATGCTATGCAGGATTTTCCCGAAAGCAATGCACTCATACAAAAGTAATGCCTCCCTATCATCGCTTTTGACCCAGTAGAAGTATGTGGTCCCCGGCCAATAACCTGTGCAGGTGAGGTCAGGACTTAATCAAAAGGTAGTGACCAGGTGCCAGACCGTAAGCAGCATGCACCTTGTGTGTGTCTTTCAATGTTTAATCGATTAATCAAAAAAAAAAAAAACAACCCTGACAGATTAAATTGTTCTTTGCAGCCCTACTCTAAACTTGCTGCTGTCTCTCAGTGCTGCCAGTGAACGTTACTACTATTAACACAGTTGACAGTTATGGCTGATTTGCATGGGAGCTGTGTTTGCTGTCATAAGGTTGTCATCATGCAGGCCTGTGAGAAGCCATATCCTGTGTGCTCCACAAATAGATCAACCGGTCCTAAACTTAAAAAGTGTGTGAGAGGATGCTGCAGATATGCGTGTGGCAGGAATGTGCCAGCGAAGGCTTCATTTTGGCAGTAATTTGCATCTCTGTCTCTCAGTTAGACACAGTTTTGGTTTCAAAGTAACACATTAGAGCTACTCCACTACTTTTGGATGTTTTTTAGGTATGAAAAGACCAGACGCGGACCAGAAAACTGCTCATCTTTGTCACGCATAGCAAAGCTTGCAGTTCATTTTTCTCTCTACCAGGACTTGAGTGACTTTCAGGTTTAGACACGCCTGTAGTTATTTTCTTCATACAGGACAAAACTCTGTGATCAGTCCCGTTGATAGGGCCCAAAGATTCAAAATGGCGCCTGGCAGGAGCTCCTTAGTGAGAGCGTTTTGAAGAAGTGCAATGAAACACAGCTTTGGTGCTGGTCAGGGTTTGGATGCGCTTGCATAGTCTGCTCTACATTATTAATGCAAAGTTTGTTTGGGCTGCAGGAAAGTGATGAAAACCTGAAAGCATCAGTCCATTATCTTGCACGCTTTGTTCCAGACATGGAAAAGCAGATTGTTAGAGTTGCTAATCAGATCTCCTGTTGATTTTGCAAGTGTGGTTTTTGTGCACCTTTCAGATCACAACTGAACATGCATGCCTCATGTTGTGACAGAGCTGAAGGCTTAAAGTGGTGAAGAAGGAAGGATTTAGTGTTTGAAAGTCTTTTTTTTTTGTGCCTTTTCTGCTTTCACACCTCCCCAGAATTATGAGAACGGCGCACAAACAGGAAGCAGAGTTTTATAATATGCATGACGGAAAGTGGCATCCCACGGTTTGTGCGTGGGCTAAAATTTCGACTGTGCTTTGCTACAGAAAAAGCAACACAGAGACAGAAATAATGACGTTAAGTGACAAAAAAAAAAGAGATTGGTGGCTCTTTCAGCTTTCCCATGATGTATTTTCTGGACGTATGTGTGCTGTTTCTGTTCTACTGGCGAGAGAGGATGTTGATAGTAGGACAACCCCGATAAGAATCAAGGCCAACAGCATCAGAGGACAAAGGCGTGCATTGTTGGTAGAAATAGCACTTCCGCTTTTGAGGGAAAACATTGAGAAGCCTCCACATCGGCTTAACAAAACAATAAATCTTGCTAAATGCAAATAAAATAGAGTGAGATTATTTAAGAAAGCTGATGATGATGGGTTGTATGTATGTGTCTGTGTGCAGCTGCAGGATGTTAACGCTGTGGAGCCGCCTGTATGTTTGCTTTACCCTAAAGCCGTGTGTATGGTGGCAGGCCTGGCTATACGTTCTCGAGCTCCAGTTCCCACCCAGTCACATCCTCTGGTCCCAGCATTCTTTCACAGCAGCCTGAACACAGCCACCAGAGTGACTCTTTGGGGATGTTAATGATATATGTTTTTGGGTTGCCTTCCTTTTTGTAATACATATCCCGAGACTCTGCAGTGTGGCACACAATGATCTGAGCCAGGATTTTAGTTTTTTCCTTCGGAAACACTGGTTACCTTCACTCTTCAAATTGAAAAACCTGAGAAGGAGAAGTCCCTCTTAGGTTGTGCTGCTCACAACTCATGATCATACTGAGGCTGTAACCTGTAATTAGTGCACATTGCTTCATTTTAAAGCAGTGATGAGGTAGTGAGTATGGGCTCCCTACACATTTATTTCCATTTTTTCTTCTGGCATAATCTACTTGTATTTCACCCTGTGATTTCCAACACTTTCCAGAAAATTGTGAGATTAGTCTCTCCTCTGTTGCACTTCCATTTTGAGATTTTCTGTGGACGGCTGTATTTCCACATATATGTCTTATCAAATGCAGGATATAAACCACTTATTGTCTCCAATGGCAGAACCGTTATAATTCTGCAAACACATGGATCCCATATTGACACTAGTCACAGGAAGCTCTGACACTGTGGGACTGCAGAGTGCAGCCGGCACAGCAGAGGGCTCCAGGTTGACTCATAAAGACACACAGACGCGAGCTCTTGTCTGCTCTGTGCTGCAGACGTACCCGAGGCAAGTGTACACTCATGCTGTAAAAACAGGCTGCTCGGGACACAGCGAATAGGAATGCTGGGAGTCTTGCGCAGTCTCTTGGCATGCCACATTAGCATTAGGATGATGCTCATGCAATATCCTTAAGAAAAAAATACACGATTGTCTTCAGCACAGACTGCATTGTTAAACTGGAGGTGATAATGACAGCATGACTGGTCGTATGACTTATCAGGAGAGAGGAGACCTGGCTCAAAGTGCTGACTCATGAAAACAGCTCATGCTAGAGTTTATGACTTTCTGTCTCTCCGGGACGTGACCGGATGTGTCCAGAGAAGAATAAATACTTACATTCACCATCAAGTTCAGTTTGTCTGTCTGGCTTTTTCCTTGATTTGTTATCACAGGAGTTGCTGAAAGGATTTTACAATATTTGCTGTATGTTACTTTCGAATGAACCCCTTTTTGAAAATATGACCTATTTTTTAAATAAGACACCATTCATGTTTTCTCTTTTGGGCTCCTGGCTCTGGGTCATATGATATAGCATCTTACCCTCTAAAAAGTGTGCTTGTAAGTGTGTGCGTCAGGGCTCTTCAGTATTTGTTATTCATTGTAGTGCTGTCATTAGGGCTGGGCGTCATACATCACTATTTTTGAGTACCAAGTGAATCTTTTCAATGACTTGAAAGGAAGTCGTGGTTATTGTGATGTAGGCCTGTAATTTGAATTTCATAATGCTGTGTGTGTGTGTGTGTGTGTGTGTGTGTGTGTGTGTGTGTGTGCGTGTGTGTGTGTGTTTGTTTGTTTGTGAGAGAGAGTGAGAGAGGAGGAGGCAGAGCAAGGAATGACCACTGGGTGGAGCCTCCATGTAAATGGTAGTGATAGCAAAACAGAGAGGAGGGAGTGAGGTAGTGAGTAAGGCTCCTTCCCCAAATGGACTGTGTCAGTGTGCCGTGAGCATGCTGGGAGCTGAGAGCTGTGCTGTACAGTTGAGAAAAGCCGGCAGGTTCCTTCTCTCCGCCACCTCTCGTCATGTGGACGTGCGGCTCGCCTGCGTTAAGCCACAGGAGCTGACAGAAAAAGGGACTGCTGGGTCATTTTTTTTTATCAAGGAGGAGAGATAAGGTGAAGTAGAAGAAGAAGAAGAAGGAGACGAGGAGCTGTCACAAAAACTGACTCTTTTGGAGGATTTGTCACACAGGTTAGCATTTAAATATTTGTTTTTATTTGTTAAATGGATCTTGTGTTGTTTGTTTAGTCTTGTCTACTTTGGTACTTGCTGTCATGTGGGACTTGGGTCAGTTTTCATCGGCTCTGTGTCCACCCCAGCGGCATAGAATTGAAGATAACTCTAAATTAGTGACGCTGGACATAATACAACAGCAAGGACGAGAATCATGTCTGGTGGTTTGACTTTCTGCCTTGTGGAGTGTCTCTGCTGGGGTGTCTTGTAATTCTCCAGGCTGGTTTGCTGTGTTGTGGTGACGGCTGTTGAATGGAGCTCCACTGACACTGAAGATGATTAAGTACTGGTGCAGCAGGCCAATGACTGGGCAGTGTGGTGCTGTCAGTGGGGATGAGGTGTGTCTGTATGAATTAGGGGGATGGTACGAAAGTGTAATTTTGACCCTCTGGGATCACATATCTGAGCAATAAAAGTGAATCTAAAGGCAAAGGCTCTATGACCAGGACTGTAGAGTTTTCGCTTTGTAATGCAGCTCAGTGGCACAAAAGGTGGTTTCAGCAAGCTGGGAGGGCCAACAAGTAGATGTTGAATTTGAACGCACGAGTAAAGCCAAGGATGCTTTAGCCGTCGGTCCCCGCGCCTGGGCCTGGTTGAGGAATGTCCTAAGAGGCCGGTTGCAGACACAAAGGGAGAGCTGTGATCGGCCCACCGTTCTTCCCACTGTCTCTGTGTTCTCCTGCCATTTGCCGTCCCACGCCTCCCCGGCCAAACACAGGGCTCCTTCTCCTGTTATCTCTCCTCTCTTAGTCCTGCCCTCACCTCCTCCTACCCTGAGGCCAGGACAGGTTTGACCCTTTGTGGCTTTTTGATCTACAGTACAACTAGTGGCCCATTTCAATGTGTTTTTGTGTGTAGCAGCTATGGATGCGGAGGTCAGAGGTGAACAAGTTCTTTTGGGCCCATGCCCATGTTAAAGACTGGCATTCCTTCACAGCCCCTGCTCAGCTTTGTTACAAGCTGTCTGGTTTAGAAGATGTGTGTGTGTGTGCGTCCGCGTGCATGCGTGTGTCTGTTTGGTGGGGGTTTGTTTCAAATATATATGAGGGAGAGACCCCTTGGGATTTACTGTAGTAATGAGATTCAGTCTCAGAGATCAGAGAATGAGACATTCACATTTTAAATCACCTTTTGTTGTTCCAGCAGCAAGCAGCAGGAAAGATCAGAAAGCTTAGAGCCACTTTAATAGACCGTGCCGTTCTTTGTCTGTTTTTGCCTATCCCAGCTCATGTAATCGATTGCTTGTATGTGTGTGTTTTGTGCTGAATGCATTAAACCTCATCATGAGGTAGGCTGCTTCTTGTTACAGCTGGCACGCTATTGGTTTAGGCTAGAGGTCGATTGATTGGCGCCTACAGAGACCTTGGGGGTGGAGGGTGCGTTTTAGCACGTTTAAAGGGAACTTTCCATGTAACCGTAAGAACAAAGGCAACAACGGCTTTAAGGAACAGGGGGTGGGGAGGAGGAGTGTAGAAAACTGCTGATCTTGGTTGCATTTTGGAGATAAGATTGCATGAAGACTGAAATATCAGTGGATACAAAGAAGAGATATGAGTAGATGAGACGAGAGATGATGGGGGAAGAAGAAGAAGAAGAAGAATGGCAATCAAGCCTAATGGACAGGGTGTGGGGACCAATTGGAGGCTGTGTCATACTCAGATATATCGAGGGAAAAAAGGCTGTCAACAGATGAAGGACCTTATGCAGGGAGTGATTTCTGCCACCTGTGTCATTCATCTCCCTCGATCAGTGTGCGCACTTAATCAAAATGTAATCATGAACAGGCACGCAGACACGTGGCCGCAGAAATGGATGTGTATCTCTTTGCATATTCCCTCAGTCAGCAGATCACAGACAGCGTTGAGGTGTAAATATATTCATTGATGTCTCCATCTGCTGCTGAGATGCACCGGGATTCCACATTTTAGCGTTAAACCTTCATAGAGCCCGAAAACACAGCAGGACGTGCAGACGATATAGAGAGAATCGATCCTGTGTCATTTCACCGTTCAGATGTGGTGAGAGCACATGAGTTCACCTATGTGTGTGTCTTTTGACGCTGTCCAGTAGCTGTGTCACAAAGGGCAACCTAGGTGAGGAGCTTATATAGTTCTTAAGTTTTTTTTTTTGAAGTCCTTGTGCGCTGAGTGGAGCTCCTTAAATTGGGTCACATCTGCAGGGAGGTGGGGCTGAGAGATCCTACAAGCACTCAGAATTCTAATTTCCTTATTTTCCAAGGAGAGTTCTTCAGTGATCTGGGTGGAAATGAGACGTCTGCCTCTTCTGCCAGGATGGCAATCAGGATGTGTATTAGTGGGCTCCGTCGCTGTGGGAGAAGGAACTATAATTGGTGTCTCCCTTGATGTCACCTCCCTGGTGTGCTCTGCTGACCCAGCCCTCTCTAAAAACTGCTTTACCCATCTAGAAACTCTGCAGATGCTCTTAAAAGCAAAAGGGAAGGACGTACACTGCCTGAAAATATTAATGTTAAATGGGATTTGGGCTCACATGAAGCCTTATGGCGAGTTAAAAATGTTAAAGGAACCCAAGTTTCACAAGAAGAGGTTGTATGTAGTTGTTGAAGGGGGAATAGGGATGCACCAATTCAGTGGGCAGAGTGGGCACCATGATTATACTCAAAGGGAATGTATTGGGTGTTTCTAGTCATAAATTTAGGTTAAACAGCACTCAGGCGTAATGAGGGCCAGAGCATGGCGGGACAAAGCTCAGATTAAACTGTCCCAGATTTGGCAAAGGGGCACTTATGTCTTGTCACTATCTGCTCTCACTCGCACGTTTCCAAATGGCTTTGCACCACCTTGGTCTCAGGACGTTGTTCAGTCCAGTAAAGAACGTATGTATTACTATCCTTTCAAAACGGAGCGGAGCATTTTCAGGATTCAAATGCAAATAATGTTTCATTACTTTCCTCGAAATAAGTTTCATTTTCTTCCTGCTATGAATGTCCTGTCTTGCTTCCTGATACTGACTTTGGTTAATCATCTCTCAAATTGAAACTGAGTAGACATTTTTGCAGTGATGCAATGGATTCAGTCTGAATATCACAGTTTGGACAGTTGCAGTCAGATGGTGTTCGTGTTGACAGTTGAAACAAAAAGCAAGTTGCCGGGCGCTGACACGGTGCCAGGCACAGCGGGGGGGGACACTATGTCGGCCCCTAGGCATCGGCGTGTGGGTGTTGCGCATGCGTGCGTATGCGAATGCATGTGACTGTACCCTAGTCTATGTGCACGACTGCACGCCTCCATGTGCATGTGATTCCCCTGAATGACCTGTTTTCCAAGCAGCGTGAGTCCCTGAAAAAGTGAAGATGTAGGCGGCCCATGTTTCTCTTTCAGCCTGTGGAAATCACCACATGGCCCAGTCACATTGCTCGAGGGGCCCTCTGCTTCCGAGAGGCTCCTGAAGTCAGACATAGACAGGGCAGATCGGTAGTGCATGTTGTGAATATGGTATCACTGCATCAGCAAGAGGTGGATATTATTGAGGTATCAGTAAGTCTGTCTTATTAAGCTAATTAGCTTTGACTTGCACATGAACAGGTGCTCTCCATCACTCTTACTGTACCCTGTTTGCCCTGTCTTTAGTTGTCTTTCTCATTTCCTGTCTGTTTCTGATGACAGCCTCTTTTCATTGGCCTTACCAGTGCAGAGGTTTGCTGAATGACAGCCAAGCAGCGCTCCCAGTCGGAAGGGAAACTAGCAGCTCTCAGCATTTACTTAAGTGGATGGGTTCCCCCTGTTGTCTGCTGTGTTCTGGGAAATGACACCCACTTGGTGCCCACCTCTTGCACGTGCGTGTGTGTGGCCTTTCCCTTCCCTGATGTGGTTTTATTATTTTGGGTGGAGTCAGGAGGGCAGTGCCGTGTGCACCTGATTGGCTCGTTGAGTAAGTCTGATCATGCGGGTCATGTCAGATGGGGTGGCAGGGAGGCCTTTGGGTTGAAGTCCTTCTCTTTAATTGCAGGACCAAGTTGTCATCATGCATCTGCTCTACTGATGAGGAAAGATGCTGATTTTCCACAAGCTCCTTGTTTGTGCAAGCGATCAGACGATTTCCATCCTCAAATGATTCCATTCCTTTACTCAGTTTCTGTCTGTCTCCTTGTCTGTGTCAAATTATAGTCCTTTTCTGCAGCTCTGCCCTCCTGTCAGTCCTTCACTTTGTGGTTCTCCTCTGAACCAGGAACGCTGCGGTTGTGTTGTGTTGGGTCCTGCTGTCCTGTTTTGTGTGGCGTGGCTCCCTTCAGCGTCCGCCAGACGCCCAAACTTGCATCATTTTTCCAAAAAGAGGAACGAACTTCCTCCTTTAATCTCATCCGTTCTGTCTCTCTTGTGCTGTTGAACACTCGGCCTGCTCTGGGTTTGCTCCACATGACATTATCTCGTCCAGTCGATCGGTGGACGGGGTCATTCAATGCAAGAAGACGCTTGCTTTCTCAGACCTGTCAACACTTTGTTTTAAGTGTGTGTTGTGGTTTTTGTGCATCTCGGTCTGCATCCAAACATGTCTTCCCCAATATGAGCTGCTCTTGAGGGAACTGTCTGATGAAAAAAAAAAAAAAAAGGTTGTGCAACTATTTATATTGTTGTCAGCTCCCTCTGTAAGTGAGAACAGTTGTGCAGAGGTTACCATGGTTGCCATGGATACGCTGAACATTTGGGATGGATGGGGCTCGTTCGCCAAGGGATGCTGTAGGCTGCGAGGTATGATGTGTGAAAGGTCAACCTCGAGTGGACTGCCATGCTCCCCCAGCTGTCTGAAAACAAGACAGGAAGACAACATGGCTTTGTTTTGGAGCTCCTCAACAGCCCGCTATAAGGCTCTCGTTTTGGAGGTCCTTTGTCTATTGTTGCTGCGTTAAATATTAGCAGACATTCCAGTCAATGTCATGGGTATTTTCCCCAAGATGTTTAGGTTAGCATACTTTCTGTGATTAAAATAAGTGCTTTCCGTTATGCAGCATACATCTTCTCTGTAGGGCGACTGTTAGCTGCTCATTTACTTGAGAGTTTACCTTTGGATTAATTCTTCTGTTAAGGGAGAATTAAATGAGCTGACCTTGCTAATTGTGAAGCTGTGTATGTTTGTGGGTCTCAAAGCACAATGAAGCTCATAATTTCTGGATGGCTGGCCTCGTCCTTGCTTTATTGATTGCTGTGCCAGATTTTTGTTCAGCTTTTGTAACCTTCATTGCACTGACCCGTTACTGCAGGTACACGGTGTCCACAGTTTAGCCACTCACATTTACTCTTGAACTGTACTGTACTGCAGTATCTCAGAATAATGTGGGACCAGCATTGAATTAATGATTTCTTTTAGGAAAGCAAAGAAGAAGTTGAAGGAGAATGGACATTTTTTCCGTCTCATTTGTGGTATCATACTGTTGTGGAATGAGACCTTGTGTTGAAGATTCCTCTCTTTGCTCAGCTACTAGAACTCTGTAACCATTGCCTTGTTAAATGTTTTCAGAGATCAGAGATTAACCTTTTGAACTCTGCTGCTAGTGGTAATGAGGAGAGGAGGAGAGGTCACTGGAGGAGGTTTTGCCTGGCCACTGGGGGAATCAGAGAAAATGACAGTGTGTGACAGAGATGATCGTCCAACATAACGACCGCTGTGACTTGCGCAGCTCTTGACCTTGTCAAATACTGTATGGCAGTTATTTTGCAGCCAAATGATTGGTGTCTGACACCTCAGAGGGCACAGTCTTTAATTTTATTTCACAGGAAATTCAGTATATGATGGGTATTCATAAAGACTGAAAACACTTGTAAGGAGTTTCTTAAATTACCTCTATTATTAGACAGCGCTGACAGTTGCACAAAATACACATTTTTGCCAGAACTCATAATTTTCTTGACCAATAATTATTGTTTGTGTCAATATTGCAATACTACCATGTGTGGACCTGCTGTATTACACAGCAGCTCTGATACTGATTTATTATTAATGCCTGTCCTGAGAACAACATTGCTTTAAATTCATGAAAGGAGGACTTTGTTTTTTCTTTCTCCAGCTAGTGAAAATAAGTGAAATCTACATCCTTTTAAAATTACCTGCTAATAAGCAGATTTTTTTTTTCAAGCAAGCGGTTATTATCTTCTTTTAAGGATGATTACCAAGCACTTCTGATGCAAGAATAGCATGGGTTTCAAATAGAGACTTAAATAAAATTGAGAGAGTCAGGGGAAAGTCTTCCAGCATAGTGCTTAAGTAAATGAACAGGGATTGTGCTTGGACTGCTGCTATCATCAGTGTGCTGATACTAGTGTTGTCCCTTTTATGCTTGGAGTGCAGGTAGGGGTTTGCGCACACACAGACACACAAACGGCATCAATCGGGACACATTGCTCGCCCGTCAGTCCTCTGCACAGACTAATTATAACAGCCCATAGTGTGAGTGACAGGAGGACTTGCAGCGCTTTGAGATCTGTCACGTTTGTGCTACTCTGGCGCTGATGCTCGTGTGATGCTTGGCTGACCTGAGCTGTTTCATTGAGCTGGACAAAAGTTCAGACCTCTTCAAAGTGCACCTCTCCGCTACAGACACTGCAGAGAGTTACTGTTGGTGAGAGTGATTGTTTGCTGTCTGTTATGTCCTCCTTTCCTCCTATCATTTGCTGCTGAGAAACATCCCCCATGACTGTCGTTGCATATTCTTTGTGGCATACTCCACACAACCCCTGCTGTGAGCATTCAATCACCTTCTGATATCAAGGAAAATGATAGAGTGTAATGTCATTTCTGTCCACTGACACGCCTCAGGGGATAGATATGCATAGAAAAGGATAAAGGTGCATTGTATTTTGGGCGCCTCTATCCTAACCCTTCATTTTCTCTCTCATCTCTCCCCAGTGCCGGACGACCTCACCCCAGAGGAGCAGCAGGAGCTGGAGAATATCCGCCGGCGCAAGCAGGAGCTGCTGGAGGACATTCAGGTAATACTGGAATAGGATATGCAGGCCATTGCCACACTTATATGTGCAAAAAACACACATAGCGGCTTGATACATAAAACAGACACAAACTCCATGTGTTTGACGGCAGAAAATGTCCATCTTAAACATATTTACTCTAATTTTCAGGTCCTTTGTAGGGAAAAGTGAGACAACTACACATTGTCAAATACAATTTTAGTTGTTTCTGGAGTTTTTAATGGGAAAAAAGTGTCAGTAAAGAAAATAAACTGCCTAATTTTCACCTGAAGTAAGTATTTTACAAAACTGTGACACATTTTAGGGTGCCGCAACTTTACCTGGCTTTGAAAGAGTGTTTCTTTAATTTAACTATGCTGCTTGGATCCAATTAAACTTTATATCACAGTCGGACTAATCTTGAAGAAATATTTAAGTGATCCACCCTTTAAAATGAGAGATTTAGAGGCTCAAGGGGCAAGACAGTCTTCATTCTTGTGACCTACAGTGTCCAGACATTTGGCTCACTTCTATTGCCTTCAGCTACAACTGCAACTCCTCTGCTTTTTGATTAAACATTTACCTTCTATCCAGTCGTGCAAATTTCTCTTTTCCAAGGAGTCCTCAAAACATTTGACCCCAAGTGGAATGTGAGGTATTTCCTGCCAAGTGGTCTCTTCCTGAGCAAACCATCTCTTTTTCTTGTTTAGCCATTCATATTCTCTAAATATGTCAGCAAAGACCTCCATTAATGGATATAAGTTATCTCTTTTGGCTGGTTCTTAATGAATTGGGGCTTTATATGGTTATATCGTGAGTATAAAAATAAGATAAGCAAGTGATTCTGTATACAGATAAAATAGTATTATGCTCTTATGGGGAACGTGCTCATGCAGCCAGTTGAATGTCCCTCATGTGCTCTCTGGTTTCCAAAGAGAGCCAGAATTCAAATCAGCTCAGCCGAATTTCCCTAATGTACTTTGTTTGATCCCTGTCCATAGCCCATGATAATTTTCTGGGCTGTTGCCTTGACCCTAGAGCACAGCTGATAATCAAAGCTAGCTGCTCAGGACACCTCTGTCAGTCAGTAACCAGCCCCGTAAGCAAACGACTGTCAGACAGTTTGCTTTCCAGATGTCACAGTCGGCAACTTCCGCTGGTCCTGACAGACAAACGTTGGAGGCGTGATCCGACACCTTCTCTTTTATGAGCCTGGGCCACCATCGTTGCCCATCCCCCTTCTCTGGCTGCCTCCATCCTCTCCTCCTCACCTCCTCTGTGATCTGCACGCTGACCCCTCTCCTCCTCCATGACTCCCACACCCTCCTCTGCTGGTCCTGCATGTCAACGCCCCCCCACCACAACCACCCGCTTTCCTGTATGAGCACAGCCTTTGTTTGCGGAGGCAAGCATCTGAGGAATGTGTTGTGATTGCGCAGGCCTTGAAAACACAGATATTCTCTTTGTGGGTTGGCTTATAGTACTTGGTATTTCACATAAGAAATGATACACTAACATTGCAGCTGGATATGGATGAAGAGGCCCGATGATTGCAACCTTCACTCATAATGTTGAAGCTTAGTCTGTGTAAAGGGACTTCTCTGATGCTACAGTCTATTATTCTGCACTTTCATCAAGCTTACATCACCCCCTCCATCATCTACATTCTGCTATGCCCTCACTGCGCCAGTCTGGCACCAGCGGGCCTGGCTTGATCGACTAAATCTGCCTCTAAGGCCATTAATCACTAAAACGGCACACAAAATATAATCCACTTTTACGCTTTCTTACTCCATTTGTATTGAGGTTATCCCCGAATGTTTTCTGCGTAATCACATTCAGAATGAGAGGATTGTTTAGGAGAGCACACACATGCTAACACACTGGCTGATGAGATGTAGAGAGTTACTATCAGTTTTTTAAGGGATCAGCTGGAGCTGGATGTGCGGCACTGTGTGAAGAAGTGACCCTGCTCTCTTTGTTGAGCTGATGGCTCTGATGCGAGTTATTTACTGTACGTGATAAAAGGCCACCTGGCTTTCAGACAAACAGAGGTGATTCAAACTTGGTAGCCTCTCCCTCAGCACTGTTCAATAGAGCCCTTGTGTCTTTTTAGACAAATATTTGCATGTTGTTTGTATTGGTCACACCCCTCCGTGCCTCCTAGTGTGAGGGAAATTAGTAGACATATGATGAATTCATTCTCACGTCATACTCGTGACATTTTAAAACTGACACTTCTGTCTTTTCTGCAGCGGCTGAAGGATGAGATAGCAGAAGTGACGAGTGAGATAGAGAACCTGGGTTCCACTGAGGAGAGGTAAGAAAAAGGGATCTGACCCTTCTCGCAAACACACACATTCCCCACTGTGTTTTGCCTGAATCGGCTCGCCGTTTGCCTTCTATTAACTTAGCAAATGAAGCTGTCAATTATTAATGTTTGATGGCAAACTCGGGCTATCCTGTCTCACCAAATACGCTCCCCAAATTGGCCATGCTTTTAAGGCAGTTTAAATGTTTCATCAGGCACACCCCCATGATGGGAGGCCTCATTGAATAATGCAGTGGGTGTACGGGCAGAAGCAGACAATGGATGGTCCCAAGGGAGGGAGTGCTCAGGTTCGGTCTACTCAAGTGGATAGGGATCCCATCAGCTACCGAATAATCCTAAAGCGCTCTCTCCTGGATCTAAAACCCATTAAGGGTTACAGCACCTTCTTGTGATCAGAGTTGCTGTGATCCATTTATTGAAGAAAGTACACGATAGGCTGCGCTCTCAGCCGCGTGGAGCATCTGTTCAGTTCAGTGTTGGACTTTGGCAGACAAAAGCCGAAGGAATGCTTGTGTGAGTGAATCAGTGGGAAGAAGTGGTGACCTCTCACCGGCCTGGGACGGAGACGTAACCATGGTGATGGCGGACACTTGGAGTGCACTTTGACCCTCGAATAAAGCGAGGCCTGAGAAATGAGACATTCCCATATGCATGTTGTTAGACGCTTTATCAAGACTTTGTCATGGCGGTCCAGGGGGAGGAAAGGCGGACCTCTGCCAAACAAATGGAAAATGTTAATGAGAAAGACACTTTCAGGAAATGAAGTGAATACATTTATTGGAATGGTCTGAGCCCTGATGAATATGTACAATAATGGACCATCAATTTGTTGGATTTGCATGCAGTTTGATAGAGTCATTTCTAAAAGATAAAAAATCGAATATGTATGCATGAAAAGGCAATGATTCAGCTGTTCATCAAGCAAAAATCACAAAAATCCCTTATCCTGGCTGCTCAAACGTGAATATTTTCCAGTGAGTTTTCTGTGATATTGAATTTAATATATTTGGGTTTTGGACTGTTGGTTGAACTAAATGAGCAATTTGAAGACATTAGCTTGTGTTTGGGAAATTGTGATTTATGAAATTTCTGGCATTTAAGGACCAAGTACTTTTTTTTATATGCCACAGTTTGTTCATATGTAGCATTAGCACCACATTTAAGAGAAACTAACCTGAACTCTGATGTTCCAGGAAAAATATGCAGAGGAATAAACAGGTGGCCATGGGCCGAAAGAAATTCAACATGGACCCCAAAAAGGTAGGTGGAATTCACTGATCCTTCAGAAATTGATTTGTTTGTCCCACATTTTCATTAGCAGAGTGTAACCTGGGGCCCTGTCTCTTTCTTAGGGGATCCAGTTCCTGATTGAGAATGACTTGCTGAAGAATACCAGCGACGACATTGCTCAGTTCCTCTACAAGGGCGAGGGCCTCAACAAAACAGCCATCGGAGATTACCTCGGAGAGAGGTCAGGATGGAGATTGTTGATTTTTTTTCTAACCATCTCCCTCTCACACTTCTCTATCATCCTTCACCAACCCTCATCCGTGTGGTTTGATAAAAGCATTGAATAGCGAGTGCATACTTTCCGTATTGCTGTGTTTCCTCGTGGTCAGAAAACACACCCATCCTTTCCCAAACACTCTTTATTGGTCCCACATTTAGATCATCCTCTCAAGACGATGTCCGTTACTCAATAGCCCCCATCTGTCTTTGGTTATCTTACTCATTCAAAAGCAACGTGATCAAGAGACTCATGACTCGGGAATGCGTGTGTTTGAACCGTCCTTCAGACCATCCTCAGACGATCGAGTTAGAGAGAACACATAATACAGGAAATCATAATGGGCCTGATCTATGGTATGTACTGCTAAGGGACTATATGGCAGGCAGTGTTACAGTCAGGGTGTGGTCCTGAGGTCGAACCAGGAAATGGAGCTCATGCTGATGAGGACTGCTCTCCATTTGATTGTGATCAAGCTCTCCAAGTGTTCTGTAAGGAGGGGCTGGAGCAGCGTGGGGAGCCTTGAGATACGATTGGTCGCTTGTCCACTGGGACCAGTAGCGCCTGGATATGACTCAGTGTATGAAACCTCCTTAGAGCCCTCTCATGATCTCACAGGGCAGATCATTTACTCTGAAGAGCAGGAAGGTCAGGAATGATGTCATGATCAAGATTAGATGATAAATGAAAGAGAGGTGGAGGGTGTTTTTCCTCTTCTGTTGGGTTTGATAGGAGTGTGAACCAGATCACACCCCGAGTCCTCAGACTCGTTCCTGATGAGGTCTTCTTTTCAAATGAGGCAGCAATCAGACAGTTTAGTCTGGTTTAGTTTAGTCTTAGCCTTAAAATCACGTCTGAAAATGCACGGTTAAAGACTTGCGTGTTGGTACTGTTCTTTCTAGAGCAAGAATAATGAATCAATTAGTCAATCAACAGAAAATTCGTTTTAATTCACAGTATTTGCAGATGTGATTGGAAATCAAAAATCTCTGGGTTTTAGGCAAAACTAGAAATACATTCTGGTAATTTTGGGCTTTGGAAAATTTTATGAGTATTATTCAACATTTTCTGACATTTAACAACCCAAGTAATTGGCCCATTACTTGAGAATATAATTGGCACATTAATCAATATTGAAAATAATTATTAGTCGCAGCACTAATCTTTTTGTGTATTCATTTTGTATTGGTTATGCAGATTAGCACTTTTGAAATATTTACCTATAAGAAATGTGCCATGTTTTGTCTCCTGTAGAGATGACTTCAATATCCAAGTCCTCCATGCCTTTGTGGAGCTTCATGAGTTCACAGACCTCAACCTGGTTCAGGCCCTAAGGTAAGGCAGCATCTCCCCAGGAACTTGCATCCTCCGGTCTGCCACACACTCACCAAATCTTTGCTTAGATCTTCATAGCTTTGCCACCTTGCGTGATACAGTCAACCTATTTGCATTTTGTAAAGATGCAGCCGTAGGTTTCAGTCTGATGTCTTAAGAGAGCTCACTTAGTGTTTTCACAGTGGAAGTGAGTCTGTTGCTAACTACTGAGCTGTGTCCCCGGACAGACAGTTCCTGTGGAGTTTTCGGCTACCGGGAGAAGCTCAGAAGATCGACCGCATGATGGAGGCCTTCGCTCAACGCTACTGCCAATGCAACCCTGGTGTTTTCCAGTCCACAGGTAGCACCATCATACATACAGCCCGACTTTTGGTTAAATAAATGTAAATATGTGACCAGTGAAATAGAGAACAAAGTGTGAACTGCAGGTAGGGTTCAATTTTATTGAGTAAGTCTTACGGTTGGTGAATTAAGTCTAAAATAGAGACGTTTTGTCAGCAGTATTGATGAATACAGTTACTGTAAGCAAATTTCTAATAATAATAATAAGAACAATAACAACTAATTTAAACTTTCTTAAGAGATTATACCAGCTGTCTCCACGAAGCCCTTAATTTTCCATATTGCACTGAGATCTAATAGCATGTCAATGGAACTCTTATCTGAGCTGCTTTATTTAGCAGACACAAAGTCTGCTGAGGTGAACTGTGTTATGGAAGACTGTCTGGCTTTTGGGAAATAATGCCCGTAGCAGACAGCCGACTGCCTCTAACATAGATGCAGATGGATGTGAATAATGCATGGGACTTCTCAACAGCCTAACGGGCCAGATAAAGTGGTGCTGCGTCAGCCGTGTGCTGGTCACGTTGTCTTTTAGCAAACACACACACACACACACACGCACACATTAGCAGGCACAGCCAGAAACACACATGCATACTTAGCTACCCACGCACAGCCTTTCACTCCCACCCACTCTCCTCGCTAACGAAGCTTTGCCTATCTGTTCCTCTCTGTTCGACTGTGGTCCCCTAAGTGCAGTCCTTTCAGCTCAGCTAATTGACATTCATATTTAAACACTACATTAAACACTGGCAGCAGTTTTATGGTAAACAGCAAGACAGCATTTTCCATCTTTATAAAGCTCTTCCATCTCTATGGCGTGATCACTCTTATTTGTGTGTGTGTGTTACAGACACCTGTTACATCCTGTCGTTTGCCATCATCATGCTAAACACCAGCCTCCACAACCCAAATGTGAAGGACAAGCCTACCGTGGAGCGATTCATCTCTATGAACAGAGGAATCAACGATGGAGGAGACTTACCTGAAGACCTGCTCAGGGTCAGTATGGCTTCAAATCGCACCGTGCTCCTGTTTCTTCCCTGCATCCCTGTGTCAAACCTGCTCTGTGTTCACAGTTAACTTTTATAATTGTAGAATCTGTATGAGAGCATCAAGAATGAGCCTTTCAAAATCCCAGAGGATGACGGCAACGACCTCACACACACTTTCTTCAACCCAGACCGAGAGGGCTGGCTGCTAAAACTGGGTGAGTGACACTGGAAATACATGCACACAGTTTTGCGGTCACATACTGAAATACCAAAATAATGGCTCGTCAGTGTGGCCGTGCCGATAGATTACTTTGTGTTGTCTTTTCATAGCAGCACAAGGCTGAAACTCTGCCTCCATAAAGTGATAACCAATGTTTCCCCTGAGGTCAATCACCCGTGTGTGTGTGTGTGTGTGTGTGTGAGCGAGCCTAGGTGTGAGTGTGTGAACGTGTCTGTGAGCATATGTGAATAGGTGTGTATGCACTCAGGCCGAGACATCTGAAGACATCTCTGCCCGCTTTAATGTATTATGAATGTGGCCCTGAGATCAGACCACCACATGTGGAGGCCTTTGAATTATTGAAGACGGGGCATATTCATACACTGACATGCCCGAGTGCTGACTTTTATAGCTTGTAGATTAAGTGTCTGCACATACACGAACATACAGATACTGTACATACACAAGGTTTAAAATGTTTGATTTTTTTTCGCCTTGATTAGAGTTTTTTTGGGGGGAAGGGCATTTTTCTTTGGATATTTTGATATACAATAATATAATTATACATATAATTGAATTTAACCAATATTATCATGTCATTTTTAGGACCTTTTGTCATGACCTTTTTAATTTGCGACTTTAACGTATGTTAAGACACAAACACATGCACACACACGTATACTTGTATGATTACAAACTTTTCACAAGATATCAGCTGGTACTTTTTTTTGCTGGTCAGAGCCACTGTACGAACAGAAAAGCACTACTCTGGAGCCCTGAACTCTTCATCCTCTGTTTCCTCTGAGATCTCTCTCTCTCTGTTTTACAGATTCACAATGAATCTAATAAAGCATGAATGTGCCAAGTGAAATTGAATCTTTCAGTCGCTGTGAATCTTTACAACCGACTACACAAAGGGAGAGGGAATTACTCTTTCTCCAATTACTCCAAATTGGCAGAATTGAGTAAAGCATTCCGGGTGGAAGGTAAAATGCACAGAAATGGACCTGAATGGAGGCGATATTTTAATGTAGTGCTTTACAGTAGAGCTCCCCCTTGTGGACTGATACAATAACAGCAGATATGCCAAATCTGTTGACCCTCAGTCTTCTCAAATTAAAACTGAAAGCTGTAAAGCGATGCATCAAAAAGCCTCCCTGGAACCAGATTAACAGGACTGTGGTGCAATAATTCCTTATCATTTAATTTGATTTTTTTTTCCTTTTCCTCTTCGTTTGTTTGTTCCCATGATTTTGGCTGTTGTCTTTCCTCAGGAGGTATGTACACCTGCTCTTCCCAAACACTAGTCCATCTCTCAGCTCTCAGGTGCTTTTGGTGGTCCGCCATGCTTCTGTTCTCTTCCTCATTTTTATACGTTCGCACAGGGGTTTGTTTTGTCTGTAGATTGTTTAAAAATGTATTTCTTGTCTCTCCATTGACTCATTCGAACCTCAGATGTTTGTCTGTTCAGTCTCTCATTGAGCTGGTGGTTTGTCCACACTCTTTTATCTCTGTGGGCGGTCGCCGGGATCGTTTGCCACCCCGTGGGCTCGGCTCGGGGAGCTGATGCTTTGTGACCACTCTACTGAGCATTTTGACCCTCTTTTCTCTGTATGCTGTGGTGGTCACTCTCTTTGATCTCCGTTTTTATAGAAGCTGCATTATCCCTTTTTTCCATAAAGCGAGAACAACAAAGGACTTTTGCTTAACTCCAAATTGATGGAACCCATTTACCCATTGGCTTACTGTTTCTTGCTCTCGGGTTGCATGGAAAAGGGAATACTGCACCTTTTCAACAGTGTGGCTCTGCTCTCCTTATCTAATGCTGTAAGTGGATCTGAAGGGTAACAGTGTGGCTGCGGCCCGATGTGGTGCTGGACCGGACTGGACCAAACTGTGGGAGAGAAGCGTGGGCAGAGGAGTGTGCTGAAAGGGATTCGGGCATGGTTCAAATGATTCATGCATGCTAAATATAGACTTCAGGTGCACATTGTTAGTAGTTTGACTGTGCATTATTGTACTTAATGCCCTGGTGCAAGAAGGTGCTAATTGAATGTGATTAGGGCACCCTTTTGCACTAAAAAAAAAAAGCCAGTTACTAATTTACCCTGACAAGATAAATCATTTCCAAAGGATCATAAACCTGTCAACAGCTGGATATGATTTACAAGAAAACCTGTTCCCTCTTAACCTCCACTCGCCCAGCCTCCCACAGTCCCGTCTTGCATGGGTGCCTCCCTCCACTCAGCTCCGCTCCGGCCTAGCACCATCCACGCGCCTCTGCAACAATCCGCTGGGACGTCCCGCCTCGTCCCAGACATTCTTGCACGAGGAGGAGGTCATCTCTCTTTATTGGCGTGACAGGAAGTGACATGACCATGAAACCAATCACAGCCTCCAGCCCAACCCAATCAACTCTCAGGCCGTCAGCTGTGTGATTCTGCCATCGCGTCTGTGTTCTCTGTTTGTCTGCTTTTTTTGTCGCAACACGCTGACGAGTGGAGATGTGGCGAGGGACTCTCCATCTCCGCCTGTCGAGTGAAGCGTGTTGATGGCGCCTGTAGAAAATAACAAGCATAGACTGAAGTGTTTGACCTATCATGATGTCTGTGATATGATGGGAAATCATATACAGCGCTACTGCTGCTATATGATAATACAAGCGTGTTTAACATGTCTGGATATAAACATCTTCAAAGTCTCCTCTATCCTGGTAGATGGGTTTCACGATGCAGCTTTTTACTAACATTGGTGGTGGGATAGCCAAGTCTAGACAAGGCTTAGGTCTTAATGTCATGTTTAGAGAGAACCCCCCCCACTCACGTCTCACTGGACACTGTTTCTATATGACTGAGAAGCAACTTAACAAAGCCAAAACAGGAAATTCAAGTCTGAGATGCCTGTAGAGAGGCCGAGCATAGCTCCAGGCACTGAGCTTCCTGCCCTCCTCAGTCTGTTGGCATCCCATCCTCCCAGAGCGAGACTGCCATCTGCTACCATGATCAGGTTTCCCCTCACAGGAAGCATGGGTGATAAAAGGGGGTCAGAGATCAGCAAGCGCAGAGTCAACCATGAGAGCCCCCACCCAGCGTGAAAGAGAACCTAATCCTCAGTCACTCCTGACTTTCCACATTCAATCCTCAGATATATTGATTGCAGTGCTTTCCACGTTTATAACTGTCCTTTAGTAACTTCATTTAGGTGGTAGTTCATTAAGTTCAGTAAATACAAAGCACATAGATCTACGTCCTGTCTATCGATCCTGCCTTACTCCTCAGAGACAGCAAGTGAGGAGAGTTTCCAGACACACCAAGACATTTATGGAGGACATGTAGCTTTCCAGTTTCCCTTAATGAGGCATTCATTAGCTATTGAACTGTTAAGAGTCCGAGCTGTTGTTAAAATTTAGGTGTGAAAATAGCTAAAAACCCTCAACTATACAAATAAAGGCGAGGAGGAATGAATGGTTATTAAGTCCAAAAAACACTCAGAGAACTGAAGGCTATGCATTTGTGGTGATGGTGAGCGCATGGTGCGATGGTGGATCGGGGTGAATAGCGGGATGTTCTGGGTAAAAGGAGTCCTCTGGAGCCGTCATCTGTCTGTCTGCCCATTCATCTGTCTGCCTGTCTGCTGCTCGACCCGGTGCTTCGGTGCTCGTTCCTCTCCCTTCCTCTCTTGCCGACTCTCTCTGACGCTGACTGCTTGCTCCGCAGGGGGACGAGTTAAAACCTGGAAGAGGAGGTGGTTCATCCTCACAGACAATTGTCTGTACTACTTTGAGTACACCACAGTGAGTACAGCTTAGTTTGTCACAGTGAAAACGCCGCTCACTTTGTTCCTGCTGTCCCTGGCATGCAGCGCTCTGTCAATTGCATTTCTTATATTTGTCCAGGACAAAGAGCCAAGAGGAATCATCCCACTGGAGAACCTGAGCATCAAGGAGGTGGAGGATAAGAAGCCTGTGAGTGCAGCTCCCTCTGCTGGTTCATTCTGTGACTACACCCAGTTAGAGCAGGGCTGGTATTTTAGGACTCCCTCCAGTGCTGTCCATTTAGAAAACTGGCAACTGGGATTATTTCACATTAATTTCCACAGTTTTAACCTTTGAGGTTTATCTAGAGATCAGTAGACATAATTGATCATTGAAGCTTGATGGCTGGTTTTATTGAAAATCCTTTCTACTCGCAGTTTCTTCCTCAAAACCTTTTTATATGACATAGATATGGACACATGTGGAACTGCATGGGGGAACTGCATTAATAGTTTAAAGGATTCTGTTATTTCTTCAAATTTACGGCTTTGTACTTCTCCACTGTCTCTACCTCTAACCTCCACCCACTTCACTTCTGCAGAACTGCTTTGAGCTCTTCATTCCTGACAACAAGGACCAGGTGATAAAAGCTTGTAAGACCGAGGCTGACGGGCGCGTCGTGGAGGGCAACCACACCTTCTACCGTATCTCCGCCCCCACTGCGGAGGAGAAAGATGAATGGATGAACAGCATCAAGTAATGTTTTTCCTGTCGCTTCTCAGATGCACAGTATGATACAGGGTGTGTTTGTAACTTGCATGTAAGGCTCATGGCTGTCGGTCAAGGGTTTTCTCTTCTCTGTTCTTTATCTTGCTTCGATTTGGGGGATAATTGTGCTCAAGTTTTAGAACTACAGCTTCCATAATTTGCGGCCTGTAAACAGGAAGTGTTGCTGTGCAGTGTTTGCCGTGAAGTGAAGTGTGGCTGTATTTGGTAACATTTCGACCAACTGACACAATAGTACAAGATTTGACTCAAATCTAAAGTTCAATAAATGCATGATGTTTCCAAACTCAGTGTTAAATAATGTTGAATAACTGTGATCTCAGTATTGACCAAAATATTCGTAATAATGGTTTGCAGCCCTAGTTGGAGCAGATTGTTTTGAAATTTTCACAACGTCTCCACACTTCCACAAGGTGTTTCCTGTTGCGGATGCCGATCACCGCAGCGTACGGTAAATGAGGTCCTCGTGATCGGCACAGTTCAGAAGATTTTCCGGTTATAGAATGTAAATGACAAATGGGGGAAGAAATATTAGTGTTGATTATGCTGAGCAGATCCTCGAAGTTAGCAAAACAAACGGTTAAAAATGAAAGGAGAAGTTTTTACAGCCTCATTTGACTTTTATCAAACGCATCCACACATAAATTCTAAGAATGAAGAAGCAGAAACTTGCTTGCAAATGCACCATGTTTTACCATCACAGCTCTGCATCAGTGCAGCAGTTTGCACGCGGGTGCCGTTGCTATCACTGACATTGTCCTCTGTTCCCACAGAGCCGCCATCAGCAGAGACCCCTTTTACGAGATGCTGGCAGCCAGGAAGAAGAAGGTGTCGTCCATGAAGAGGCACTAGGGCTGCTCAGCGCTCCTGATGTTGCACTTGACGGAGCAGGGGTCCGGGGGTATCTGCTCGCCCTGTCTGGCCCTGTGCAGAGGCCACGGTTGAGGTCTGCCTCAGACCTCTCCAGGGGATTTCTCTAGGATACATACTAGCTCTGGCTTTGAGACTCTACAGGCCAGGAAAACAGGAAGCATGCTGGGGTTTCTAGATAAGAGTCAGGGCCAAAGCCTCCTCTAACCTCCTGTCTGAATGTCTCTCTTTCTCTCTCAGCTTTGTATGTGCTCTCTGTGTATGAGGCCAAACGGGAATGTTGCTGTGGAACTCAGCAAAATCCCCTTTGAAGATGCTTTAAAAAAAAAATCAAAAAAAAAAACCACAATTCCCATATTCCCATATACATTGCACACACACACAACGTGCATACACTCATGCAGCCCCCCCGTAGCACTCATCATTTAAACTCAGCAGGTCTGACCGAGTGTGGCACCCCAACCAAAATATTCAGAAAGAAAAGTAAAGAGCCTTTCTGATGTGCTTTAATATGTTAGGGTAACACGTGTCTATTTTTACAGCTTTTACCGTCGATTCCTCTCCGGTCTTTTTTTTTGTTTGTTTGCTTTTGTAAGAAAAAAAAAACAAAACAAAAAAACAAAAGGTCTCGCAACAGAAACTGCAGGGGGGGTGGTGGGGAGGAAGGGTCTAACTTGCCAACTGTTAGGGATTTTATAGAAAAGAAAAAAGAAAACAAAAACTTCTCTGAATAAAAAAAAAAAAAAAAAAGAAGTTGCCACTCAGGAGATTGTTTCGATGTTCTGAAACTTTCCACGTCGCCGTTGACGTGGATCCCGTTCACAACACGACAGCCATGTGAGGAATGAAAGCCTCATCTGTGTCCCAGACTGAACTGTTTTTTTTTTTTTTTTTCTTTTTGTAAATGTGAAGCTGCAGTGTGGGGACGCACTGCTGCGCATGAGAGGGTCTGCTTGTCTGGACAGGGTCTCCGTGTTGGATCTGGCTCTCGCTGTTCATTTCCTGGAGATGCAGGATTATTGTCTTTGTGAAGGGGATGACTGTTTATCACCCCGGGCGTCTTCTTGAGGTTTTAAGTTGCCTGGAATTAAGAACTGGTGGCCCTTTTTTAGTTTTTTCTTCCCATACATTTTTTTCTTGCTCTCACCAACACAGACCACTTTCTATTGCTGTATCATACAAAAAAGCAATTTAATTGTTAGTTACTTTTACTGCTGCACAGTGCCTGGCGCTCTAGATGAAATGTGATGAGAAAAGCTGCTGGTTAGCGACAGTAATTCACAGTTTTCTTCTCCCAGTCGAACAACGTTTAATCTTCGTTTCCTGCCTTTTCTATGTTTTCTTTGTCGAGAGTTACCTTTTTAATGGTAAAACACAAACTGGCGTCGTTTTCAGCCTTCAGCCCAACCTCATTGATCATTGTACAATACTGTGTGCTTCAGGTTGTTTATGTATAAGACATAATATATTGCATATTGTTGTAGAGGCTTTAAAGCAGCACAAATAAACATGTGGTTCATCAAAGCTACGCGTGGAAAGGAATGGGTTGTCTGCCGTCTCAGGATCCAAAGTGATGTGAAACAATACAAAACTGCTAGTTGTGTGAGGAATGTACTGCGGTGGAGGGGCAGGATGGCCGACTGCTCGCGCTGAGGCAGCGACATGTCGGCTGGTCGAATAGCAAAAGCTGTGTTGAGGTACAGTTTTGCAGATGTGCATCGAGCGGCTGTCGTCTCCGCTCTCGTCTGCAGTCGTCTCCCTTCTCTTCATCTGTGCCTGCTGGTCATTCTCCTCATTGTCATTCTCTGTTTCCTGGTTCTCTTGCTCTCTGCTCACTAATCCTAGAGAAATAAGGAAAAATGCAAAACAATCAGAATTCTAGACAGTATTGGTTTATTTATCAGAGTTGTACATACTTAAATGTATAGTGGATGTTTTGTCTTCATTTTGGTTTCTTATTAGTTGTGCCATTTTCTTTTGTTATTCTGTTCAATAACGTTTGATTTGAGGTTTTGATCATTACCATTTAATCAAGCTGAAATAAAGACAAATTTGTCTCAACGCTGCCTGTGAGTATCCTTTACTAAACTGGCTGTTAGTAGCAGGTCACGGTATTGAAATAACCAGCAGGTGGCAGTGTATGATAAGGACTGCTGAGTTAACTGCAGCAAGGAAACAAGTCAAACGTGCATTTTTATGTTTCTTATTAATTTCAGATGAATTACAGTCTTGCCAAATCAAGCACTAATTAAATTATGGGGAAAGTGAGGCCATGCTACTGTATGTCCATGAATACTGAACACCACTTCCACGTGAGGGCTGTCCTGAAATTGAATCATTCCCTCTAAATGCTCAACTTTCAAAGTTTGTACTAGTTCAACCACATTTACCCTCTATAAAAAAAAACAAAGCTGTTACTGTTTAAATCCAGGCTTTATTTACAGCTTCATAACGTTTCACATCTTTTCATGAGCTCGCTTTTAACGTATTTATGGCCAAACGTCGGGGCAGCAGGGAAAGGTCGATATTTACAAGTGAATATGTATCATATTAAATGATGCCTGGAAAAGCAATCAATAGAAATGACTTTTTCCTCAATGGAACGGGCACGCAGGAAACAGCAGGCCGTGTTTGTTATCAGCATTCAGGCTCAAACACAGTGTGCACGTGCACCTCTGGATTTCTGATAACGTCTGCTGAGCTTGACTCAGATATTATGGGTTGCAGTCAATGACTTCACGAGAAAGGAATTACCTTGATGTCGCCTTGTGCACATTTGTATTAAAATCCTCTGTGGCTGAGAAAGTGTCTTGCGCCATTCGACTTGACTCAAATACTGTCTTCACTCCTAGATTTAACTTCATATTTCTACTAAATGATGCACAAAATTTGCAATTTTAAAAACTCCCTTAATGAAACGAGTCAGCTTCAGTCCCAGCTGAGAGTTCACAGTGAAGCTAAATTGTACTGACACATACGTTGTAACGTTGCAGAGACTCATGGGTAATGTTGAGCAGGTAGCAGGCCAGAAAGCAGAGTGATAAAGGAAAGCCTGCAACAGTTCTGTCACGGGGTTTAAAAGCTTGTGAATACCTGAGTTTATTCAAGTCGAGACATGTTTATCTGAGCAGCAAGAGGCAAAAAGCAAAAGGAGAATTGCTCTGAAAAGGGCTTTGATCTGAGAAGGATTAAAATCTGTTTGTTTCTGTTTTCCAGCAAAACTAAATTATACCCAAATTCAAGGCTAAATGAATAGGTGCTTATTTGTATGATATTTTCCTCTGGGCCACAGCCTGCAGTGTTTTGGGGGAACATGGGTACAAATTATGAAACAATTTGTTCCAGATGTGCATTGCAAAGACATAACAGCAAGACGATCGCAAAGCAAGATTCCTGCTTTGCATCTGTGCATTCTGATATTAAATTAATAGAGTTTTGCTGAGAACACAAAGTGGATCTTAAATTGCCTGTAGTCAGTTTGTACGACTGCAGTCAAACAATGTTTTGCACCGCTGCTGTAAAACAGGATGATCATGACGTTTTTGAGAATTACAGAGCAGGGCCAAGGAGGTGACCGTGACTGATGGGAAATGAGAGGCACGTTGCCACGATAAAAAAAAAAAAAAAAAAAGAAGTAAGCTGAGAAAAAAAGCAGTTTGAGAATGTGTGGTGGTGGTGAAGCAGCAGCAGCAGCAGCAGCAGCAGCAGCAGCAGGGAAGTCTTTGTTTTTCACCATCTGCGCTGTTCTTCACTTCTCGTATTTCTCACTGCAGCGCGGATCAGCAGGCACATGAAAAGTTTGTGTGCATGAGAGCGTGAGAAGGGGAACGTAATACACTGTACGCCGGGGGTGGGGGTGGGGGTGGGGGGAGCGAGTTTGTCACTCCTTACTCAGAATGAATTGAGAGGGAACAATAGGAGGAGGGTTCACACACTGTACAGAAAGGAGATCTTTGGGACAAACTGTGCCGAGAGGGATTTATCAAGGTCAAATACTCGTCTGACAAACACAATATGTGGCACAGTGGCGCAGAGCAGTACCTGACCTCACTGCACCCAAACGCAGCAGACCACACCACTCAGTCATGCTGTCATGTCAGGCCTGCTTGGTAAATTCACTTCTCTGTGGTTATGCTGATGAAGTGGGAAAGGCCTGGGCCTACAGCAGCTGTCATAGGCCAGGCAGCGGGATCCTCCGTCTCCTCCAGTAAGTGGAGACATGTGAGACCAGTCGGGCTCCAATTAGGCCCAGACTGTTTCCCAGAAGCGCTGGAGGCCTCCCCCTGCCTCTCAGCCCACCGCGGTGGGAGAAGGGTGCACCCCACCGTGTCCGGACCTGACCTCAGCTGGCATGAGAAGGGCCCTTTCTCGTATGGGCTCATGCAGGCAAAAGAATGTTACACACAGACAGGCGTGCAGACAGAAATGCAACGCAGCCTGGTGGGCATTTTCCTGCAAACCAGTTCACAGCTGCACAGAATGTGCTTTAACAGGTTTCTCGGTTTTCAGTTGTGCATACATACACTTTGAAGTTACGGTTAAAAGCTGTGAATCATCACTGCTTTTAGAGAAAAAACAGTACAAGGTGTGAAAGACAGCATCCCATCAGATCTCTAGTAACACTACAACCCAGTTAATGCAAAAAAAGACCCAAAAAATCATCACACACAGACAGAATGGAGCCAAGTGCTGCTCATACGCAGAACGTCTTTTGAGATTCGGTGTTTTAGGTCCATACACACCTCAGGTGCTGTGTTGACAGATGTATTGTTGCTTTACTGGAAGAACAAATCCTGTTCAAATCACTTCAGGAATCTCCTGCTCTGCAGAGGGACACTGCATTTATCCTCAGGGCAGGATTTCTGAGAAAGGGAGTTAGAAAAACAGCCACAACAAAGTCTCTCCCGCCCCTTCCCCCCTTCCACTATCTCTCTTCATGTATCTCTCGCTCTCTGCCTGGCACGCACTCATATAACCATTCAAACAGCATACTTACTGTATATCACAGCATCTTTCTGGTGTGCAAAAACAAGCTCGCTGAGAGCGAGGTTGTAGCACTGATAGTGAAAAACAGTAAAAGTTTGGCTTGTGGTCAGCGCAGAGAGTAAAATACTGCCGGGATGTGGAACATATGATTTACTGATCATTTCAGAGTATTTCCCCACAAACATGCAGTTGTGTAAGTTTGAGAATCGAAAATCCTGCAAAGCATCTAATTAAAACTAGCTGGAGAAGAGGAGAAGACGAAGATTGGGGGCCTCACTTCAGCTTTTACTTGACACAACGCCACAGAATCTTAAATCTGAACATTAAAGCTGAGCAGCTGCTGTTTTTATTTCATGAACTTTAGGCCTGTGTTTGAAATGAGGCGTCCCTAGTCTCTCCATGAGAAATAAAACTTTCCTAAAACTTATTACTGACCGTAACTGCTGCACTTCTTCCTGTTTAAATATTATCTTGGTACCGTTTCTTTGTGACATACTGACCCGTATACATGAATGCTGAAGTAATTAAAGACAGAGTGAAAACAGGTACTATCACGTTGCAGTCCTTTACGACCTGGCTATAAATGATAGGTGGCCAAGCTAAATAAAGGTGCTTTAACAATGAACGGGCGGACTGGACTAACTGCACTTACTGGCATTCTTAAATTACATCTGAGAAATGATGCAGCCACCCTAACTTTAAGTATTTGTTCCTGAATGTAATCAGCTTGAGGAATTGAATTTGACTGAATAGAATTGAGTTGAGAGATACTTGCTGTCTGAGTGCCACATCAATTAGATTTACTGGAAAGATGAATCCAACTTTTTTTTTCTTGCATACAATACTTTTTGTAGTCAACTTGCTGATGAAGGGCCTTCAGAATAACTGTGTGAACAAGACAGAAGGTTGTTTGTCCCAGGGGGAAAATGGTATTGTGGGATTTTTCTGCACATTCATTGAACTGTGGGTGGCTCTCATTCTGGGAAACTCTGTAGGTTTTTTTTTTTTTTTTTTTTTTGTAATGTGGTGTGAAAAGAAGCACATTTTTCCCTGTTGGGTTTTTTACGATTTATCTCAGGCCTTAATGGAGCATCCTGTGTACTATCTCCTGTTGATTGCAGCTTATTGTACAGCTTATTAATTACAGGCATGCGGCACTGCAGAAATCTCTGCTGGGAGCTGGATAAGCCCGAGCGATTTCTCGAACAGGCACATTGTTTGTTTACATGCAGGTCGAGGGTTGGGACAAACTGTTCTAGGATTCCAAGATTTCAAGCTAAAAAGCGGGAAAAAACAGGGAAAAGGACGACGTGGTTTGGAGTGGCTCCAGAAGAATTTCCTGTCTACAGGGAGTGCCTAGCTACAAGGGGATGAAAGGAAATGCCTTGAAGAGAGTGAGAGGACTGCAGTGCTCCTTTCTGAGCCCTGATCCAGGACCAGCTTACTGTAGCACTCTTTTTTTTTATTATGATTCTGTTAATCTTGGAAAAAATCAAATAATAAAAAAAAAAGCTGCAGAGGAGAAGTAAAAGGAGTCTCATTGAGCTCCTCTGTGTGAAGCCCGCAATCAGAATACATATCTGGAGTATGTAGGAGAGGCCGTGGAGACAGGAGCTCCCTCTGTTAGGCCTCTCGGCGACACTGAGTTGCTGTCTGCAGAGGTCACAAACCTCAAAGTGTAGGAGTTTCACATCTACAGCGAAAGGCCGACAGAGAAGAATGGGGATTATTGTCGCCGGTGGTTTGAGAAACAAAGAGAACAGTGCAGCGAAAGAAGAAGAAATGCATACATACTGACTGACGATGCAGCTGCATTTTTATTACCAGCTATCTAAAATCAGGAAACAAGCTGAGAAGATGAAAGAGGGCTCCTGCAACTCGCTCGAGCAGGAACACACCTGCACCAGCAACAATAGGCTCTATTCAGCTCTCCCTTGTAGTTAGTTTATAGTCCCCAGATATGACTTCATTGTGTCTACAATGAGACTTTTCGTGCAAGGTCATTGAATGCCCCGTCATACACACATGTGGAGTCATTTACTGATGGAGGGTATAGCCAGGATCAAAGCTTTCCTCTGGGTGACTGATGCATCCTGGGTAGTATCCTCAAACATCTGCGGCTGAGTCAGGCCCTGTTGGACAATGTGGGGTATGGAGGAAAGCTTATTGTTGAGGGAAAGCCTGCAATCAAGATCTGCCTCCTCTAGAATTGCAGGACATCTTCCAGGTAAACCCCCTCTGATCCACTGAAACGTCCCTATCAGCTGCCTGGCTCATATCTCAGACCTCTATCGGCGCTCTTATCAGGATGGTAACCGCAAAACCTGTGAGTGAATGTTGCACGTACACACGAAATCCATCCGGAAATGTCAGACTTACTGGCACAGCTCAGGATCAAGTTACTATGACTGCATTGTAGAGGAAGTGTACGTGTCTGTGTTTGCATGAATGTAGTGAATAACCACCGTGTTATTCTATTTGCATGTGAATGGAAAGGTATGCATGAACAAGCATGAGGGTGCATATGTGAAAACACAGTGAAACAAGGTGTTCTCAGCTAAAGCATCCCCCAGCCAACCTGCGATTGTACTGCAGACAGATTTATTACCATCTGCTCAATGACATCAGCCAGCTATTTCTGGGGTTTGTGGGAATCAAAGTCCATTTTGAAGATCCCGATTATGTCATTGGCTCCCTTTGTCTCCAAGCATTTGATACTGATAAACGGATGGTGGCGGCAGCGGCAGGCGGGCCCAGATAGGCGGGCAGCGTCAGATCAATCATATTATCTGCCATGATGCAATCTGAATGTTTGAGGCAGCAGTTGATCATGATCTGGACACTGGGGGTGGAACAAACACTCAGCTCTTACTAGAGATACATACTTTTACCAAGAGTAAAAGTACTCACAGTGCAGACTGGCAGTATCGATGCATTTATGTGCACATCACATTAATGCTGAAGCTGGTAAGGGTCTTTTAATTCATTTCCCCTCAGGGATCAATAAAACTTTATTGAAATTTATAAATTACATCAGAAATATTTGCCGATAAATATTTTTTATTTATACCGAAATCAGCAAAGTAACTTGTACCTAAAGTTGTCAGATACAATATTGGCCTGTGAATTCCATTCCAGTAATATAAAGTAGCAGAAAATGGAAATATTCATGTAAAGTACCTCAGAATTGTACATTACTTCAGCACATTTACTTTCCACCACAGTATGTGGCACATGTGCGCTCTCCAGTTGCAGCTCGCAGCCTCACGGCGGTATGACCTCATGTACTTATTTCAGTGCAGAGATCAAAGAGGTGCAGATTGTATGCCTGCACGTGATGGTTTCCTTCAGCGTTAATTAGTTTTCCCTCTTGTTTGGCATGACTCACACACTGTAAAATATATTAAAAGAGTAGCTCGACATTTTTGGGGGCGGGCTGTGTTTTCTTGCTGAGAGTTAGATGAGAAGTTTGATACCACTCTCATGCTCTGTTTGGTGAATATGAAGATATCCAGTAACTTGTTAGCTTAGCTTATCTTAGCTTAGCACACAGAGTGGACACAGGGGAAAACTGCTAGCTCTGTCCAACAGTTGTATGGCAACAAGAAATAGTCTGGGCCTGTAAAACAGCAGATTTTTGCTTTTACACTTAGTTTTCTGTACAGATTAAACAAATACGACAAAACTTGCAGTTCAGAGGTGCTCGCAGGTGGATTTTATTACTTTTAGAAAGAGCCAAGCTAACTGTTTCCCCTTGTGTCCAGCCTTTATTCTAACATAAGCTAACTGCTAGTTAGCTGCTGGCTCCAGATACGTTGGTTCCATATTTACCCCACAGACAAGAGAGAGGAATTAATGTTCTCATGTAACTCTTGCCAAGAAAACAAAGAAGTTTATCTCAAACCATTCCTTGCAAAGTAAACAAGAAGCTTATTTCATACTTTAAAAGTCTTTTTAGAGCCTGTAATCCTATAACAGTGAAGAATCTGGCGTGGTGCACTGTGGATCAGCTGATTACACACTTTAATCTCACACATTTGAACTCCAACTTTCCAGTAACTGCTGAGGGGCCATGTGTTTAGCAACCACATCTGGCTCAATGCTGCTCGCCATGGAAAATAATGACACACCGGGTGGCGGGCCCCGATGACGTTTGTGACATTTCTCTCTTTCTTTAACTTCTTCCTCAACACCATGACTGTGCAGTCAAACTGGCAGAATCACATGTTCCCAGTGTGCTTTTCCTGTATCCATTTTCACAAGGTAGCACTAAATGTCAAAATAGTCACTGCCTCATTGTGTCAGCTATTTGTGATTTGGAAAGAAGGGGTTATGAAATTCTAGCACGGGTCTCTCAGGAATTAGTCTGTGCTGTCTGTCTCAATAATAGCCCCAGTTCCCAGTTCACTGTCACATGATTAAAATGTTGGCAACTGACCCTCATGCCCTTCCAGTTGCAACTCATCACAACAGCACTAAACAATCGTATCATTATCTCCTTGGGTTATGCCAGGAAAATTAGAGCAAAAGGAAGAAAACAGCCTCTGGAAATGAACACGTTTATCACAGCACTCCTGCTGTCATACAAAAAGCCTCCCTCCTCCTCTTGTTAACCTTGAGAAGAGCAGAATTGGCACTGGCCCCGTCAATGGGCTACAGTGCACTGCTGTGTAAATATTGGAGCGGTGCCCGGAGTCGAAAAGTTTGTTGGTCATTTGCTGGCAGGGCCAACGTCAAACAATGCCAGAAAGTACGTCATAAAATCAGGAATCAAATGATTTATTCAAAAAGCATTCTTGGCAATGCAATAGGCCTCTGTTAAAAAAGGAGTCCACAGCGGCTGGGAGATAGATGGACACATTTTCGAGAGATAATAATCTATGCCAGCATTGGAAAGTGACATTTACAAGTATAAATTTGAGGTACTTCTATTAGGGATTCCCATTTTTTGGTAATTTATACTTCTACATCTCAGAGGGAAATGTCCTTTTCACTCTACTACATTTATATGACAGCTGTTATTGCTAAGTACTCTTCAGATTAAGGTATTACACAAAAACATATGAGCAGCTCATAATATATAATGTATTATTAAAGTACCAGCACTATGTTAAGTAATGAAAACGAGCTTCAGCTTGACCAGCTAGAACATTAAAGTACCGCTTACATATTAATACATCAGTGATAATGATCCAATAATACGATAATATAAAATTAACAGGGATCCTTGAGTACTTTTACGTTTGGTACTTCATTATGTCTCTAATACCTTTAAATGCAGGACTTTTGTAGTATGGTATTGGCGTACTTAAATGATTTGAGTACTTGTTCCACCACTGATTTACGCGTTGGCTGGATAAATAAAAAAGACAATGTAAAGAATAAACATCAAGTCAAAAAGTCACCAGACTAGTTGTGACAGTCAGTATCAGGTTGTGAAAAGTACAAGCTAATAGCTCCGTGTTCTGCTTTTGGCTCTTCCCAGAAGGCAGCTGTGACAGCAACAATAGACGGCTATAAATAGACTCGTGTGCGTTTGATATGCAGGGTGGAACGCTTGTGCTGCATATGCCCAGCATGTTGCACTGCCAGCTTTCACATCTTCTCAGATCATTAACTTGCTAATTGAAACACAAAGTAAGGCGTGTGTCTTGTGCAGGAGGGTGTCGACAGGGTTTTATCAGCCATGCTGACTGAGATACAGCAGAGTGCACCTGAATGCACCAGTCGTTTACTTTAGAGGAAAAGGCAAAGTCTTCTTTTCTGTCAGCTTTTATGCCAGTTATTTGTTTTCTTCTGTACTTTCTTTTTCATTTTATTGGACACTATATGGCCAAATGTCAGTGGACACCTCTACTAATTACTATTGAGGTCAGTTGTTTCAGCCACACCCATTGCTGCAACAGGTGCAAAACAATCTGGCACATGGCCAAGAAATCACCACAGACACACATTTAGAATTTGGGTTTCCATTGCTGAGCAGCTGCACCCGGGCCTCACATTGCAAAGTTCAATGCAAAGCATTGGCTGGAGTCATGTGAAGCATAGCGCAACTGGACTCCGGAGCAGTGGAAACATGTTCTTCACTATCTGCTAGTCTGATGGACAAATCTAGGTTTGTCAGACGCCACCAGAACGCTGACTACTCTTAAGTTTGGTGGAGGACGGATGCTGATCTGGGGCTTTTTTTCAAGGTTTGGTCTAGTTCCAGTAAAGGATCTGCTTATTGCTACAGGATACAACGATATTTTAGCAACTGGGAGCTTCCAGATTTGTGGCAACCATTTGGGAAAGGCCCTTTGCTGTTGCAGCATGACTGTGCTACTGTGCACAAAGCGAGGTCCATAGGGATATGGTTAGATGAGTTTGGTGTTCAGGAACTGGACTGGCTTGCACAGAGCCATGATCTCAACCCCACTGAACTCCAGTGCCTTATCTCTCAAATTCCCACAAACACATTAGTGGCTGGTATTGCTGCAAAGGGAGCTCAAACTCAAACAAGTTCCTACGGGCGTGATGAGAGGCGTCCTTTGGGTGTCCTTATCACTGCGCTAACTTTTTTCGTGTGACAGCAGTGCTTACATGGTGTGCTCACTTCCTATTACATGAGAAATGAAAAATCATTTCAGTTGTCTTCACTGAAAATTCAGAGAAATGCTCTTCGGCAGAGTTGTGCAATCACTCATAGACAAAATGTTCTTTTGTGAGTTCCTGGCTTCGCTCTACACGCTACAAGAGGCCTCCTCTAAAATGTTTCTGGTCAACACAACATACATAAGTAAGACATGTACCAACGCCAAAAGGACGGTTTGAGTTTGTGAGTATTACTTAAAGTATGAAATGCGAAGAACAGTGTTGCCGCTCATGGGTTTTGTGGCTTGTAGTTCATTCTCATCTACGGTGGTCACACATGACACTTCCCATAATTCAAAGAATCACACAAAGAGCGACATTGACAGCAGCACACACACACAGAGAGAGAGAGAGAGAGAGAGAGAGAGAGAGAGAGAGAGAGAGGGAGAGAGAGAGAGAGAGAGAGAGAGAGAGAGAGAGAGAGAGAGAGAGTTACCAGGAAATTATTACAGGATGATTGGTAATAACACAGAAGTGATCTTGCTCAACATCAAGGAAGTTTTACAGTAACACAGCTACAAATGGTAATGCTCCATAGTCCAAATGGTGACATTAAAACAGGGGATACACGCAGGTGGAGGCAGGAAGTGAAGCTTCTGTACATGATAATGAAACAGAGCTAACAGGAATTAGATTCACTGATATGCCAGGAACCTTCCAGCATATCATCATGACAGTTCCTCAGTAATTTACCAGATTTGAATCACGCAGCAGAGTTTACGTCTCACAAGCCTTTAATTGACGCAGTGTCATTTGAAAGGCTTCAGTAAAATGGAAGTTTAGAAAACAAAGAATTTACTCTAAATTCAACCTCACATTACGGCTGAGGGTACTCAACACATAATGTGCGCTGATGTTGTCGACTCGCCCTGAATTCAGCGCGCTCTGTGTTCAGCTGTGCACACAATAAGCGGCTCCTTTTGTAATTGCCAGCACCGCAGAAAATTTGATAAAACTGGCAAAACAGGCCGAGCTTTAAAAAGATCTCCCTGTTCAGTGAAAATCTGCTCGACCGAGCGGCTCCAAAATATTTTGATGAATAATATTTCTCTGCTTTTCACCCCTCTTTCCAGATGAGAGGTCCGCTTTTCCCCCCCTCAGATCCAGCGGGTTTACGGGAACCATGAGCTAGAGTAAATTTCTGAGTCAGTGTGGGAAAACCTAAACAGCTGCCCTTTCCACTAAACAGTGGTTTAGACCAACAAGCTATCATGCGAGGCCTCGTCTCATCCGCTAAAATAAGGCCGAATTCAACGACTTCGCGTGTGAATTGAGATTTGTGTCATGCCTGGGAAGCTAATTCAGCTGAGCCTGGAGACACATTTAGAAACACAAGAAAACACGGACAAAAGAGGGGTGTGCTCGCTTTCCTGTTTAGGTTCTGCACTGGAGATAGGAGACACATAAAGGCAGGCGCACGCATGCATAGCTGCCAGAGCCAAATGCTTTACTGCCAAGCCTCACACTCCGAGCCTCAGACGCTTGGCCGGAGTCTGGCAATGTGCTGCAGCGGCGGACTCGACTGACCGGCTGTCTGACGGCTGACCTTAAGCACACACTGTCTGACGTCTGGGGGCACTCACAGGTTCCTCCTTGGTGCACTTCTTCTCCGCTCTATCAAAGTGTAATTGACTTAGGAAATTACAGCACACATGCTAAAAAGCCAAGTCAGCATGCTGTAATGATGTGCGTAGTGGTTTCCATGGAGATGTGGTGAGGTGTAGGGGTTTCTCCCTCCCAGCTCCAGACGACTTACTGCTCCTCCCCCCCCCCTTCTTGACTCTCATCGTGGGCCCAGGGGAGGCTTTGGATGCTAAACACATGCCTCATGATGATGACACAATAGATTTTCTGGAAACAAGTGGACTGTTACGAGGCTATCCTAGTGATCCCCCTCCCCCCTCTTTATCCTGCTGGTGGTCTGAATCAGACAACACCTGACTCACCTCTGTGGACACAGCTGGCTTTCACCAAAGCCCATCAGGCTCTTTGGCGTCAGTCCCCTCCCTCTGTCCAGCTCCCAGCCAGATCTGGTAAAACTAACACCAAAACAGACACTCTGTATCCGTTTCTGAGAACTGAACCACACTGTGCTGACAAGTTTCAAAGTTATTTTTGCACGTGATTATCAGGTTTTCACCTTCAGGCTGTCTTCTCAGCAGCGAAATGACTGAGTTGTTTGAGCCTGACATGACCGCAGAGCCTGGGGTTGATCCGCAGTACCATGAAGGCCTGAGGCTGACGGTGCTCACGGCTGAGTCAGCAGGGAGGGAGCTGATGTGGACGGTGTGAGCACTCCATCAGTCACACGCATGTTGCTTAAGATTAGACGTTACATGAAGATCACACTTCCTTTAGACGGATGGGGGTTATTGAATTATTGAACACAAATATCATTGTTCCTCTCTGACGAGGCGTCTGATGTCAGACGGTAGCGACAACGATGATGACGACGACGACGATGATGAGGCTACTCACAGCTGGTTTTCCAATTTTGGGTCAGTCATCGTTCAGAACGGAGTCTTTGCAAGAGTCACTTTTGAAAAGAGCTGCTCGCAGTAGCAGACCGTCGTCAGTTCAGCAGGTGTCGGAGCTGTAGTGACTCTTGAGTTCGGCCTTTTTCATCATTGCGAGGTCGCCCCCACAAACTAACTTCGGCGCACTGGCTCGCCTTTTCCTTCCACACTATACAACAGTCACCATGATGTGTTTCCATGATATCAGCTGCTATGTCTGTGCTGTGTTCAGGGACATTACTATTTAACGTTATTTCCTCTCTTCTGAAAAAGGTCATTTCTTTTTTGTATTAATGAATTACAGTGGAAAAAAGGTTGTGCCTTTAATTGTACTTTTTAAACTTATTTAACTGATTTTTCACTTTTTAGTAAAATGTCCATAATTTGAGTTCTTCTGCTGATTGGATACACACTTACATCCGCTTACAACCACATTACAGTATAGTGTGTTAGATTTAATATTTTTTATAAATGCTACCTTTTTTTTTAAACATAAAGAAAATGAATTTAGTCCAAAGAAAGGATTTTTGGGAAGGCAGTTTGGGAAATAAAGTTCTTTGTTTGCATTATAATGTTACCTGTAAGAACACAAACAAGCTAACAAAGTGACCTTTCATTGGAGAGAGGCCCTGCTTGGGTTTAATCAGGATCTTAATGAGGAACTTCAAAACAGTCTTAAACATCCTCATTAGCAGTGCACGGATAAACAGATATAAAACCTAACAACAGTGAGTAAATAATAACCTGCTGTCCTTGGATACCAGCTGTTACTATTGGGAAATACAGCCTTAATGTGCTGTGAAGTTCCCCAAAATCTGGCGCCCTCTATGAGGAACTGCTGCCATGACTGTGAATTTCTCCGAAACTGACTTCACACACCGAAACATTACCTCACACTGCAGCAAAACTTTAACAAAGACCGAAAATAACCCATAATCACACATGATTGTCTGATTCTAAAGCAGGAAAAAAAAGAAGAAAATCTGTATTATCTGAAGTGTTTATAAGACAGCAAAGAGACACTTGGTGACCAAAGGTAAATAAGCACTGCTTGGAACTCCTCCTTAACTTCGTTTTGGAGGAGCAGCGGGGGGAGGGCGCTTCTCATAGCAGGAATCCTTTTTAAAAAAAATAAATAAATACATGCTTCCTGTCAGTCTGTCAAGAGAGAGAGGCTTTGGCTTACTGGAAGGAGCGGAGGAGGAGCCTCCTCGCAGTTATAAGCCCTCCTCTCCTCCTCCGACTCCACTACTAACGCACGGCTCGACGCGCAAACAGCGAGCAAACTCCTTCATAAGAACTTTGATCCTGACAGACAAACCGCTTGGCAAGCGTGCGCACGCGTCTGCTTGGATTTATTTGGAAAAAGAGCGAGTTTGGAGAAACCTTGAAGGTGAGGATCTGTTCTTTGGTTCTGTCATTTAATGCTTATTTTTCCGTCTAGAAAGGGGATTTAAAGGCGGATAAATGCGGACATGGTGTTTTGTCTATTGGACGTTTAGCGGAGCCGGTCCTGGTGTTTAAATTGCGTAATGAGGATTACGATGTCCTTACTGGAACTGACCGTGGCGGTGAGTCCCGAGGGCAGATTACACAAAAAAAGTTTCCACGAAATGGCTGGAAGTTTCATGGAAGCTTTTTTTTTTTTTTTTTAGTTCAGCGCGCAAGTTGAACTCATCTCAAACAGAGGAGTCAAAGAATTAGCGTCTTTTTGTTGTTGTTGTTGTTGTTTCTAGTTGATTTAAAGGGAAAAGTCTCGGCGCTGTGGGAGCAGTCATCTGCAGGGATGTTTAAAGGCATGATGCACAGAGCTTCCACATCTGGAAAAATAGTTTCCAGTTGCGCTGCAGGAGTTTTACATTAGAGCTCAGTATGAATAAAACACATCTCGTGCGCCTCAGTCCAACTTTTAAACTGATCTTAATGTTTGGCCTCATGAGCTCAACTTCTTCTCTTCTCTCCTCAGGTGTTTCATTTCCAGACAGGCTGGCCTTTTCGTGCCCTCACTGACAACCCGCTGAACCTCTGTTTGAACCCCCCACCTCTTCTTCTCTTGTCTGTGCGGCGCCAAGTGCTCCCCCAGGCTGCCTACAGAGCGGGCACAGCGCCATGGTAACTCACAGCAAGTTTGACAACGCAATGAGCAGCAGCCTCTTGGACTCCAACATGCGGCTGCCTCACCGTTACAAGACTTTCACCTCCAAGACACAGTACCAGATGGTCCTCGCCACACTCCACAAGCTCCAGGAGAGTGGCTTCTACTGGGGCGCCATCACTGGGAAGGAGGCCAACGCAATGCTGGCGGCCGAGGCCACCGGCACATTCCTCATCCGGGACAGCTCCGACAACCGGCACCTGTTTGCCCTCAGCGTCAAGACGGCGTCAGGCACCAAGAACCTGCGCATCCAGTGCGACACAACCTCTTTTTACCTGCAAACAGACCCTAAGAACATTCAGTCTGTACCCCACTTTGACTGCGTCCTCAAGCTGGTGCATTACTACATGTCTCAGAGCAAAGGGAACGCTCGCAGTGGGAATGTCTACTACATCTTCTCAGGAGTGGAGAAGATCCCCCTGGAGCTCATCAAACCTCTCTCCTGCAGCTTGTCCACCTTGCAGCACTTGTGCAGGAAAACAGTCAATGGACATTTGGACATTTCTTCTAGAAGAGACCAACTTCCTCATCCTCTTAAGGAGTTCCTCCAGGAGTACGATGCCCCTATCTAGAGGACTGATGCTCTTGATGGAGCAAAGACTTGAGAGTGCGCAGAAGAAACTGGACGGTTGCAGTACAGCTATACGTTTGACGACACGCGTCTGAGGAGTTATGACAAGGCAGAGCAAACAAGCGCTTTGGTGTCCTGATAAGACGTGTTCTCACAGGAAAAGGGGGCCTCTCGTTCAGGAAGAGGACAAAAAGGGCACTGCTGTAATCTAGCGGTGAGAAAGAGAGATAACCTCAGAGGATGACGTACAACTTACTGAAAACTGAAGTCAGCTGTCTACAGTCTGATGGCACACAGGTTCCCTCTGCTGCTAACCAAAGTGCTGCGGTGCTGGCGAGCTCACACACATCAGCCTCCTTGTGTGATCATCTTGGGCGCACATTAGACAGAGAGCTCTGACCAAGTGCACGCTGGAGATTCACAGACTTTGGAAAGTTAGAGTACAAATGAGCGGACACTGATCACACATCTTGTACCAGCCACAACGGGAAAAGGGCTGATCTTTTTTTTTTTTTTTTTAAATCTGAATTTTCTATGATGTGTCCAAGACCAAAAGGCGTTTCTGATATTTTGTGTAGAGGAAGGGTTTATGCCAAACATACCTGAACTAGACACCAATTTGTTGGAAACGCCAACATGACTGAATCCTGCAGGATCTTACTTGAGAGACACATTTTTATATGGAAATATGCACCAAAAGATGTGGCAGTTTGAGTGGCACAGACAGGATAGCCGTTGCTTGCAAATGAATGTATTACGTAATGGTATCTGTCTTTTCCAAATAAGGAGAAGAGTCCAAATGTGTTCATGAGTTTACATGAGTGAAGATGAAATCTGTTTTTGTGCTGTCTTTTATAAAGATGTACTTTTTGCCAGCCAAGCCACTGGCTGTGGATGCTTGAAGATATTTGAGAAGTTTGACGAAGCAGGCAGACTGATACGACTTTGCACTTATTTATATTCATATGAACAGTTCATTAATTTATAATAAAAGAGCACTATTTTTCTATGAAATGAGATCTCAGTGTTTGATTTGCTGCATGATGACTAAAACTTTATTTCTACAGACGGAGTTTCGGAGTTTTACTTGAGTAATAGTGAAACACACTGCATACTATACTACTATGTGCACGGTTTGTTTAACACACACACACATTTGTTTTTTTGGTACAGAGGTCAGGCCACACTTTCACCGTTTTTCATGATTTCCTCTTAAATTTTACTGTCATCTCCTGCCTCAAACCCAGATGGGGAACCACTGCTTTTTTGAGATACATCAAAGACAAACTTATCTCAATATGTTATCAATTTATCATACATCAGGAGCTTTACAGTTTCTATTTTAAAGATTAGTTTCCTAGAACAGAGCAAAATAAGTTGTCATTCTCTCTGAGCTGATAAAAAAACCCAGCAGCTGCTTCAGGCAAAATACAGCAGAAGTAAAAATTAGCCATCCAACTTCCAGAGAAGTTAGTAACCTTTTATTCTGCTGTGACTCACTGGATTCTCTGTAGGTGTTGGCGTGACCCAACACGCTCTCACATGCACATACATAATGATGCAGCAGTTTGCTTACAACATCAATGGCAAATGCACAAGTTCCCAGAAATGTCCCCTGCCCTGTACACAAACAGACAATCAAGTACAAATATGTCAACATGTGCACTTCAGAGGAATTCAAAGACAAGGCGCATCCACCGCACACAGTGCACTCTGTCTTCGCTTATCCAGTAATCAAGCAGAGTGCTGCCAGCTGTCTGCAACATGCTCTGAAGTTGAACAGCAGCATGTCTGACATGCTGTCTGTTCACCTGCACACACACAACAGTCTGACAAAGTGAACTACACTGCAGAGGTGTGTTTAAAGCACAGCACAGGCCTCTTCTCAGGAAAGATGTCAGCTTCCCTCCAACCAGCTGCACTATGAATTACATCAGCTTTTCTCTGCAGCATGAGGTATTGTTGAGATTATTTTTAGAGCAGGTCATGTGCTCCATGGCCCGCTACCTTTATAGAAACTTCTTTGTCAAATGTTATCTTACAAGACATGATTCAATTTGGCAATTTATTGATCTCTAATGTTGTGTTTGGGGCCTCCTTAACAGCTTGAAAAATATACAAACAAGCTTCATTGTTTATGACTTTATGACTCCATCTCAGAAAATGATGCATGGCTTCTGTTTGGGGTCTCAGCGGTAAAATGTTAATGTTAAATACAACAGATGTTCACATGTATGTGTGATTGGTGTTGGCAGCCTTCCCAATTCCCAAATAAGTCATTGGTGGATTTTATTGTCATCATCAAATGTTCAAGTCGAGTTTGTGGGAAAGAGGCGGGTTACCACTTCAATACTCCTCTACATATTGAGATTTAATGATGTCAGAAGAAAAAAAAAAAATTTGACAAGACAAATTTGAGATATGTTTGCAGGCATACATCAGTGGGCTCTGCAAGACCCCAAACAATGAGGAAGCAGACACTCAAGCAGAAAACAGCCTAATGGTTGTGGTTCCTCCAATGTCTTATTACATGATTACCGATCCAAATGTAGGATCTTTATTGCAACCCCTGTGAAAGCAGGCTACACTCTACATAACATTAAGAGAGACTGCAGCCAGGAGCATGTGCACATTTACTGCGAACTGCTAAAATGATGGATGACCGGGAGTCTGCAATAACCTCTACATCCAGCATAATTACTGGAATGAGCTCCAGCTCTACCTGCTTCCACAGCACTTGGCTGTTTCCTCTCAGGCACTAGGTCTCAGAGAGAGATAAAGGGTCTCTGAGGTGATTTGCGCTCTGTGAGTGGCCTTTTTTTCTCAATAATATCCAGACACCAGCCCAACATGGTTCTTTTGAAATGCACGTTGCAGAGGCCCATTTATAAATGCAGTTTGTGTGTCAGAGAAAGCCACAAAACCATTTTGGAAATTCTTTGCTTTCCTTGTTAAACATCACATATTTTCCCCTAAAATAAAAGGCTGTTAACGTCCTTTGATTACTCAAAACTAGACAATCAAAGGATTTAGGAAACATTCTGAATCACCTTGTTCATTTTAAGGAAGTAGATGAAGATGGGAGTAGTCAGTCCATCCTTTGTGTGCAGTAATGCCAAATAAGTGCAGGCTGCTCCAAAACTAAGTATAAGTTACTAAGTACTAAAGTATAAATAAAACCACCCTTCTTTCCCAGTAAGCCTAAGCTCCATGTTTACATAATATGCAAGAGAAAGACATGCAGATAGTTGGGGAAGCACAGGAAAACATGTGAATGATTCTGTTCAGTATTATATGATGAGAATGTTATCGATTGTCTGCACACGGTAAATTTACCTCAATAAAATTCAGCTTTTGAGTGGTTTGGAGCATCTGTCAGTGACCTCAATTAAGTCACTTTATCAGGCATTTAATGACACAGACATTTCACAGACATTTGTGTACTAAATACTGTTGCACCTTTATGGTCTGACAGACAGCTGAAACCACTCTGACCTTCATTGGAGGACTATAAAAAGCACACAGGCTCGCCAGGTCGCTCAGGAGAATTTCTCTGGCACTCAGGTCATGTGATTCTAGAGAACAAGCCCGAAAGAGTCAGAGCACTGCTTACACAAGCCATAAATGTGTCATCGTCACTACACCCCCAGGCAGTCGCAGCGTTAAAGCCAACAATCTGAAACCAGTACTGCCCCCACAGCAGGTTTTTCTGAGGAAGTACCCGCGTGTCCTCCACAGCTGTGCTCAAACCTGTCGCACAAACAGAGAACTAATAAAGGGGCAAGGACGATAGTTCAAACTCTCCGTTTTCATAGCAACACTTTTAAAAACTGCTAAAGATTATGATGATGTGGCATTGCACGCTTGTTAGTGTTTCATCTTCAGAAAAAAGAATGTTTTATGTCTGTTTAGAACATTTGGACGTATCACTAGTTTTTTGGCTGCTTTGTGTAAATGCTGTTTCTGGATATCAGTTTTTATACCAGCCTTATCTGGATGAGACAGCACTTCTCGATAGCCGTGCCATAACATTCTCTTCAATCAAATTTGAAATATTACCTCAATATATCCTTATAATGTAAATCATTTTCATGGTAAAATAAAACATGGCTGTGTGACAATGAGACAATTTTAGAAGCTGATTTATGCTCTTGGATTTATGAAGAAGGCAATTTCCCCACCATGGGTTAAATAAAGTCTTATCTTATCTTCTCTATTCCCAAACTGCTGAGACGGGAAAACCCATTTATACAGCCTCTTAGGTCAGCCTATTATCAGTAGTACACCTCCACTTTGTTGATGTGTACACTTCCATAGAAGGCCAACACTGCAGACAGCTGAATGACACGAATGAGTTCCTGAAAGGGAACTACTGCCTACATTGTCTGGTAATTCTTCCAGCTATTGTTGTGTTGAGTATTGATTATGTAAAATAATGAGGAAGGTCACAGAGGCCAAATCTCGTTCAGATCATTCAGTGGAATCCAGTTAAATGCAACGAAATAAAGCACAGTTTGCTGCAACACTGGGAAAGTACAGGACATGTTAGCTTTTATTTTCTAGGTGATCTTGTCAAATATTATTCTTAGATTGACAATTTGTTCACAAGCAAGATTTTTGGTCATCTGATGATTAAATTATATTATATTATCAACTGTCTTATCTTAAAAAAAAAAAAAAAAGCCTCGCTGACACCTGAAAGCTGCAGAAAGTTGTATATTATATGCATCCGTTATCGCACCGTCTTATCTGCATCGCCTCATTTGCTCCCTTTGACCCAGCATGTGTGTGTACAGTAAGCTGACAGGCCCCTAGGAGCTCCTGAGCACATGGTAGAGCAGCAGCGAAAGCCTGCTTCCCGCTCGTCTTTCCAGTGTCTCATAGTCTGTTTACAATTCCACAACTGCTGGTTGCCATAGAGTCACTGTCAATGAGCTCCAGATGCCAGATATCAGAACCAACCAGGGAGCAGCAGTGAGTCACCATGCCCTGCAAGTCCCACCCTCCGAGACTCTTCTCCGGGCACGCTCCTCCCGTTCCTCCTCCAGGCCTCTACATTTACTGTTAGCACTCCACTCCCCTGTGCTCTGCCCTGCTGCCTGGCTACAACATCTGCACTTCAGTCTTAACAGTATTTGCAGAACCTGAGTCCTGTGGCACCTCAGCGGCTCTCTGTGCGACATCCCTGCTCTGCTTTGCTTCAGGAGGGAAGAGAAAAGAGGCAGAAATATGAAGGAATGCTGCAACATTAGACCTTTCTTATAAACACTGATGGGACTGTGCATCAGGTCTTCCTGCAGTTCCTTGGCTATTTTAGTCTTCGGCATATTAAACAGATCCCACATTATGAGGACATGATACACAAGAAAAGGACCCAAAAATATTAGGGTTGTTTAATTCCACCCGACTGACTTTCCACCTCTTAGTTTACATGAATAAACTTTGGATTATAGCTTTTTCCAGTAACTATGAAGCCACTCCTTGGTGTTTATTAGCATGGTCTTAATGTGTTTCTAATATCCCCCCAGGTTAATGAAAATGGCGTGGCCAAAACATTACAAACACCTCTCAGTGGCGTATAATGTGGTCCATTCAAACACAGCTGCGAACTACAACCTCAGTAATAAACCTATAGTTGAATGAATGCCTCTGTGATAGTGTAAAGGTAGAGTTTATGGCTGAGCTGTCGCATTCGATCACACAGGTGTACCTAATAAAGTGCATGTACCTACATGTATTGTGTACTTTTCCAGAAGAGGTTTTTCTGTGATTTTACAAAAGTAGTCAGTTAAGGATGGAATTATGTAGAAGTGCTTTGAGTCATTGAAGTGTTACTCCTACTATAGCCCCTATTGTAGTGTGAAAACCTGCTTGCAGTTTTACTGGAAATCAGCCATACAAGCACCAACAGGCCACACCGAAATAGTCACATTTCCTTGGTGATTTAATCCGTGCATTGTTGTTGTCACATCTGTTGTAAAAATGCTTTGAGTCACACCAGAGCTACACATTTAGACCATGTCATAGTGCCGCTCCACACACCTACACAGGGAGCTAACAATAGCCGGCAGGTGACAGACTCAGCAATTATAGATTTATGATAGTTCAACAGTGACATGGGAAAGAGTGGCATGTGGCCTGATAAGGCCATTTATGTTGCTTTCATTTAACAGAAGTCATGAAGTTCCTGAAATGTCACTAGTTCAGGTAAGTCACTGATAGTTTTTCTTTCTTTTCTGCATTTTCTGAAACCAGTTTACAGTTTCAGTCAGGAGAGATTGTGACTGTGAAGCAGGTACTAAATGTAAACAATGTCAGCTGAGGAGAAATCCCTAACAGCCCCACACTGCCGGGAAACACCCTCTGAGTCACTGCTGCAAAAATGTACTGTAGCAGTAGGCTGGCCTGGAGTGAAATGACGTATTTCTGGTGGATGGTTACTACACAAGATACACCAGTACACTGCACAAACACAGCCTTCATTAGTTACAACATGGGAAAATACAGGACACCCGTACACGGCAAGGTATTACAAGCCTGTAAAAAAAATGTAATCAGCTATTAAATAACACAGAGCAGATAGTGTATGAGGTCCTTAACAAGCTTGTTGCTGAGCACCGATCTGATGATACCCTGACTCACTTCCTGAACATGTTGTCTGAATGGAAAACGCTTCAAACAATCAACATTTGTTCACTGTCTTCGGTGACCTTACATTGAAACAAGCAGCACTGAACGCTGCAGAGATTCATGTCTCCCTGCTGGTAAAACTAGCTGTTAGAGTTCCAAACCATACTTTTCCTCTGAGTCATGAACATGTTATTTTAATACACATGTGGGCTCTTTCTATTTTGTCTGACAACAGCGTTGGCAAAAGAAGAAGAACAGTTTGTTCCAATTGATTTACGCATTGTTATGACAGTTTTTGTCTTGAACACACCGTGTCTCTTATTTACCGGGTGTGTCGGTGTCGCGTCAGGAAGTCTGGATTGTGATGTAATTGGTAAATGCGGCACGCTTACGCTAATACTCTGCCCATTCATTGTGAAACACAGGTTGTGATGACCATGGAAACCAAATAATGCAGGATTTATGTGTATGTGTACTCTGTTTAGAGACGTGTGGCATAAAAAGGTTCAGGTGGTCAAAAATGTGGTTTTAATAACAGCACTTCTACAATGCTTAAAGAGAGGAGCGGTGGTGGATTGGTTTTATTCTAATTATTATTATTATCAGCAGTTTGCATATTGAGCAGATCAAAAAGTACCTCCTTCCTCCTCTTGTGAAACCGTATAGTTGTGCAAGAGTGGTCAAGAACTTTCCTCAGAAGTACTCAAATACTTCACCAATATTCCAGGGATTTTTTTTTTGTTTATCTCTACCATTTCTTGTGTATCAATAAAGTTCATCACCTGACAAACGCTCTCGGATCTTGTGCGGTCGAAAGATAAGAGCTGTCTCGACTTGCAGCACCCACTCCTCCCTGCAGGAGAATCTAGCACTCCTGCAGCTGTGCGACTGCGGCATATTGTATCAAACAGAAAGTAACAGCTGGTAAACACACAAGCACCACACGGGGCGTGACTAGCAGTTCCTCAGAAATTTCTTGTGAGCTGAGCTTTTTATAAATGCTGTTATGCCGCATAACAGATCAACAGAAACGTTCTGTTCTCTCAGTGTGTACGGATACGCTGTGCTGATGCTGAGATATGCTACATCTGTAAGGCCATTAAAATCACTGATGTGTGACGTGTACACAGGCGCTTAATTTCTGCCATTCCAGGAAATACAGTTAGCCAAATACAAAGCACAAGTCCCAGTACACTACAGGGAAAACAAAAGATCCCAACGGCAGCAGTACTTTATTCACTGTGTTAGTTTACAGGTCAGTGATTGTCAATGTTGGAAACAGTTTGCTTTAAAGAATAAGTGTGGTGATATTCTGTATTTGTGCCAACATTCGTCAGTTGATAGAGACAAAAACAAGGAATGAGCTGCAAATCTTTCTCAAGGTCTTTGGAAATCTTGTGGCAGTCTTAGCTGGTGATTGGGCTGAACACCTGTATGCTCCTGGCACTCCATGGCACATAGTAAACACTATCTCTGTATATGGTCGGTCATAAAGCCAGCACCATTAAGGTGACAGCTGTGAGTCATACTCTACGCATGGGTATAAATTTGACAGTGAATGCCGCTTTTCACCTCTTGAATAATCAGGTTCTTATCAGCTGAATGATACTTTATATGATCATTTTCTGTGAGTGATAAACATGTGAATGATTGTCCAATATCAGTGGAGGGTTCCTGGTAAAACTATATGACTCTCATGCTTTGAGATAAAAGTGAGCCATCATTGAAATAATAGTCCCTGTGCTGCCAAGTGACTGAGTTAAGCAAAGTCACATGGACGCACTGCCATGCTGATTCTGTTTTTTTTTTTTTTTTTTTTTTTTTTTATGCATGTGAGATACCTGAGAATTGTACAAGGATTAAGACAAAGCTGATAACGCTGGTGAATTTCATCGGAAAAAGCTTCCATTTATGTAAACAGTTCTGTAAATGCTTGACTTTTCAAAGGAGCTTTGTGCACTTGAATGACAATAACCCAGGACAGAAGATGTATTATGACAAGGAAGGATTACTGTTTCTTGTTTGCATCTTTTCCCCCTCTGTTTCTTTGAATCTGTAGACAGAGTTTCTGATCGTCCAGTGTGTTGAGTGGATGTGAGGATGCGCGATGGGACCAAACACCAGGATACAATCATTAGAAATAAAAAAAAAGATAATAACAAAAAATGCCCCGCATGTTCAGATGATTTGTGAATCATAAGCCAGCAGCTGCAGCTTTACTGGAAATCATTTGACACACAGTTGAGCCATTCAATACATCAAGCCACTTACTTAATACACAGTGATAGCTGTGTGTATGTATGTGTGTGTGCGTGCGTGTGTGAGAGAGAGAGACAGAGAGACAAAGAGAGGACTTGTCAGTATGTGTGTGCGCATGACTTCGGCATAGTATTGACATTGTGTGTGCTCATGTGTGCACATTAGGGCTGAAGTTTACGATAAGAGAGCAAAAAGCGGACGGCTCAGTCAGGTGGAGTGAACAGCTCTTTCCTGTAACAGTGCATCAGGTGACCAGAAATGACCCTGAATGCCCTGGAGGAGCGTCGGGATGTTGTGTCAGCAAAGAGTGGCGCCAATCACCTGATCACTGGAAAGAACAACAACACAAGAGCAAGAAATTCAGAGTACTGTTATTTATTTCACATGATTTCAATATGGCACACATGCAGAGCAGTGGTGGAAGAAGTACTCAGATCTTTTACTAGTAAAAATAATATTACAGCAGTGTAGAAATACTGTATTCAAAAGGTGAAGTATCTTAATCCATGAAAATACATCATGTACTTGTTGATTGTATTTTGTATCAATAATTTGCATGATAATGCATTGTACAAATGGATGCGCTGACATTGTGTTTTTCCCAGGATTGGCAGTGTCCTCCCAAACTGGGCGTGGTTCACCTGCTCCCCTCCTGCTGCCAGCCCACCTGCACACCTGAGGTTCATCAAGCAATCAACACTCAGATTGTCAGTTGTGAGTGGGCTCCATGCTCTGTGCTCCTGACCCCACACCTGAGTTTTGTCTCCTCTGCATAGAAACCTCCATTCTCCACCTGGATTTCCTGCCGTAAGTCACTTAAACTCTCCCCGTCTCATCTCCCTGATATTTCTTTGTCTACCATTTCCCATCGCCCGCCCGGGTCAAACATTGATCTCTGTACTATTCTGCTGACAGTTTACTGTTTGTGTCATCCAATATCCAATCTGATAATTCACACAGACCACTGGCCCAGCAAGATGTGATGTGTTAACATTACACAGTATGTTTTACTGTACAATGGTTCCACCAGTTAGCAGTCAACAAAATGTGGAGTTTTGTTCCACTGAAAGCAACAGTGGATGTCACAGAAGGCATCCATTTGAAGAAGAGATCATTCCCGTCTCCTCCCTGTTTAGTTACTGAGCAGTGTTGTACTCTGGTTCGGACAAGAAGTAGACAGTCTTGTTAAAAAAGCAATCAGCTCGGCGGACGTGCGTCCTGATTTAGTGTGAATAGTGCTCAACAGCTGGAGTCCTGTGGGCTTGATCTCCTGCTCCCTGTTGGACTGATGTATTCTCTTCCCGTGAAGCAGCGTGGGTGTTAAATTGCGCTTATCACTTCAGCGGACATGTTTTTGTCACAACAGGTCCTCACTTGTACTTTTTGAAAATGTTATGCAACTCAGGAGTTTTTCCTAATGAGTGTTTGGAACACACAAACTGGGATTTTCTGCAGAAAATATCTGGGAATGATTATAAAAAAATTGGTCATTTGGATTTTTCTCCTAAAAGCTAAGGTTTTTACCACAAGTGATGCCTTATTTTGGAAACAACAGATAAAATCCCCCTGGATTTATTATTGGATATCACTGGATTCTAAATTAGCAGAGCAAGACTGAAATCTGCCGTGAAGCAGTCAAAGCGCAGACATCAGCAGAGGCCGAAAATGAACTCGGCACCAAAGATATGTGGCAGGCAATCCAAAGCGTCACAGGCTGCAAAAACAGGAGCGCCCCGTCATGTGTGAGGCCACGTTGCCGGATGAGCTTAACACATTTCATGCTTTCTTTGATGTCCTCCGCAAACAGTCAGCTGGAAAGCCTCCAGAGGAGTGGCCACTGTCAGTATCCACAGTGGATGTGAAGAAGAAGAAGAACCCTGCTTTGAGTGAAGCTGCTGGGCCTGGTAACAACCCTGACTGTGAGCTTAAAACATGCAAATCAGCTAATTGAGGTTATTTTTAACATATCGCTGTCACAGACCAGACTGGCGGCCACACCTCCTCCACCTCATTGCTCCGGGGCTGTTTGCACTGTGACCGCAACCCCCAACATGGAGTGAAGATTGTGGATGACACCACTGTCACCACCAGGAAATAAACAGGTGCAGGTTCTCGTTAACTTTTACAGGTGAGCAATACGGAGGAGGAGGGTTTAAATTCGCGGTCGGTACCAATTTAGAGAGCATCCCTGATATCCATGAGGTAAGGTGCTTACGCTGAACCCAAACGATACTACAAGACAAAACCCACCCAATGCTACAGAGCAGCTGCTGTCCTCAGGCTGTGCTCTCATCCTCTGCAATCCATCATAACAGTTTTTTTTTTTTTTTACTTATTATTTATGAAACCATTTATACACATTTTTGGGACTGAGCTTACATTTCCTTATATAGCCATGTATTGTAGATTGATAGATAAACATTGTACCTTAGTTTCATTTCAAAAGAGACACGGAAAAAATGTACTGTCGAATTTCTAATCCTTTTTGGAAAATTCAACACAGGACTAAGGGGGCAGGGGCGGGGAGGGGAGTGTGGGCAGACCCCTGTCCTCTGTTCCCAGTAGAAAATTCCTGTCACGACATGAAAGGTGTCACCGGAAAAACAAGCAGCTGCCATGGAGATGTCCTCTGAAGACACTCATACCTCTCACGTCACAGAAAACCACACGGCACAGAGGCCGCTCCAGAAACAGCTCCTGCCACTTCCATGGAAACGCAGGCCGGCGAGCAGGGAAACAATCCGATACTGTACGCTGTTCTGTGTGTCCCAGCAGGCCTCACGCAGCCCACACACCGACTCCAAAACACGTCCCGACACACGCTGACTCTCACAACACGACAAACCTCAACCTCAAATGTCACTGGCATGAAGAGGAAATAGAGCTTTTTAGTCTCGCTGCCCTTTTCTTGATGGGAAAACTCGTCTATAAATGGCCTTCAATCCTGGTGTTTTCCATTCCCATTAAAAGTGTTTACAGTCATTTTTGCATCAAAAGGTTTTTCGCTTGAAAACATTTCCTGAGAAAAGTTCACAATAGTGAGGACTCTGTGTTTTTCTGTGGCACAAAAGAGGTTTTAATCTGCATTTGTGTTTATTAAAAGTGCAACTGGAGTAGAGATTTACAGCTTAGTAGCACTTAAGGATATATTCTGTGTATTAATCTTAAAACAGTACAGAGTAAAGTGCAGATACTGCATGTTAATTCAGCGCGAAGCATGCTGACAGGCTGAGGAGCTTCGGTTTCCAATTAAACGTTACAAGGAGGTGCTTGATGTAAGCTGCTTTGAACACTGATGCCTGGTGTGCTGGGTCAAGTAAATGGGATTTATTTTGCACACAACTGTGGCAAGGGTTAATTAAAAATGGTGCTATCCACTACAAACACCCAGGCACTTTTTGTGGCACTTCTATAAAATATGATGAAAAGAGAGGTTTGCAAGCATGGTAATGACAGCTCATGTGTACACAATTAGCTTTTACTTTGTCTGAAAAGAAGAAAATGAGCCCACAGTGCAGCGCGAACACCAAATATGCTAACGGGAACAGCTCGGTTTGACGTGAACATAACACAGAATCCATGATTAGTCTTGCCAGGTGTCAGTGTGGAGGCATAATGCACAGGGAGTGCTTTTATGCCATTGGCTATGCAGAGCCCTTTACTAACCACTGAGCCTTTAAATGTGATCGTATAATTGAACATCACAGCCGGCCAGATGCAGGTCTCATCATGTGATCAACTGAAAAGACTCACGGGTTTTTGTTTTTCTCCAACTGGCTGTGAACTCACCGAGCACCAGTGCAACACAGGCCTCACAGCTGAAGTGCAATGAGATATTTGCAGCATGAACGTGCTGCCGAAAGATTTATACGAACTGCATGAGTGAGCATTTACCAAGATTTCTGTGAAGCCATTTTAAAGCCTTGTTAGATGTAGCGTCCAAGAATTTGATCTGTTCTGGAGCAGAAAGTGGGCTTCATGTTGAAGTAAACGTATATAGGCGTGAGGTATATTACTGAGCACAGGGTTAGGAATACGTACATGCATTTTAAGTGGTATAAGGTGCATTAATGTACAAAAGGAAAAGTTCAGATGTGAACACTCCTCTTGGAAAACTGTAATAATCCCAGTTGACTCACAGTCTTGGAAACGGGAAGGTCCTCCATGACAAAACGTTTAGTAACAAACTGAGAGAAAATGAAAAAGAACGGTTGGAACTTGAGCAATATGTGTTGAATATTTAAACTCTGCTGAACGCTATTTCCATGGCCGTGATGGTAAGTAAACACACACTTTAGAAATATGAGCTCACGGGTCAGCAGAGGACAGGATACACGCAGGCAGACTCGTTTTCACTGGGCTGACTCACATGTTTAATATATGGAGATTTAGAAGAGGAGGAAACTTGGATTGGACGCGTTGTCCCTCCCTCTTTATCTCTCTGTTTTTTAACTCATATTTTTTAGTGCAACAATCACTTTCTGTGTTTGTTGTGTGCCATTATAGTTAAGGTAGTTTCCATGATGGCCTTGCTGCTGGTTTATGTTGTGGTGTTGGTGGTGGTTGTTCCTGCTGGTGCACCAGGATGTCAGAAGAATAAAGTAAGTCCCATCTCTTCGACAAGCAAAACCACTTTATTTACCACAATAACATCCATCAGCTTAGTAATCGGCTAACACAAAACACCAGCGTGGATTGAGTGTGAGGTATACTTAATAAATAGCTCCCAGAGGACATTTTTAACAAGGCTTCTAATGGGTTTGTGACTATACTGAAGCGATTATTTATCATAGTCTGAGGAAAATTCTTAAGCGGCACATCAGCATATCTCATAAAACCTTTGACTCAATAAAGGTGATTATTAGACTCTGTTCCTACTGGTTGAGTCACAAAGTACACACAGTGACTGTAAACAGGGATGGATCACTATTCCCATCATCTGCACACTCACACACGCATTGACACACATCCTGCCTGACTGCATATCATCCCAAAAAATGTTTAATTCAGTCAGTTTGTCTGTATACCCAAATGGGAATTCTCTGGCATTCATAGCAAAATGTTCATGGTTCATTGGTTTCTTGTATCTCGCCCTTGACCGTAATGTATATCCAAGTGGGAACTGCAATTGCAGAAAGACTGGAACTAATGTAATGAACGCAACATTGGTCAAAACAGGAAAAAAACATTGCTACATCATCTTTTTGCAGTACATCCCGGCACCACGACGCTATAATGTACAGTACACTCTTGCAAAATGCCTCTAACTAGAAATGCACTTGCACAATTTGCATACGAGAGGAAGTGCTGAAATAGCTCTGTGTGTATTAAGTATGAAATAGTGACTTATTGCACAGGTGCAAACGTTAGAAAATACGATATCTTGCGGGCCAGCGGTGAACGGATCAGTGAGAAAGACAGCTGCTACAGGAAGGGGCGGGGGGGGGGGGCCTTACTGGGAAGTTCATTATTAATGATGCTGTGTGTGTGTGTGTGTGTGTGTGTGCGTGTGAGGTTTACTGTGTATTGTCGGAACTTTCTGACACCATGCACCAAGGGGGGAAGTGGACCATTTTTCAGTTGTTGTGACGAAAGACTGCAAAAATTATTCTGCAATGGTCACTCAGCGTGTTGGTGTGACGGCAATTAACTGGAAATGGATAATTGTGTTATGATGACCTTCATGTGCATCACTTCCATTCTGGTGAATTTGGTAAGATGGTAGGTGCAGCGTTTGCATTTCCCAGGAAATAATCTGTGACTGAACAATGATTGTCGTTGAATGGAAGCTGGTTTGCAGCGGTGGAAAAAGTGCTCAGACTTGAGTAACGGCAGCAATACCACAGTGTAGAAATACTTTAACATTGGAGCTGGAAGAGGTGGTTTTCATTATGTTTTGTATTGTTTAACTGATTCTGCAAAGGAACATGCAACTACAGCTTTAAAATAAATGTAATGGAGCAAAAAATACTGGCCTGTGAAATGTGGAGAAGTATAAAATGGAAAAACTCAGACGTAAGTACCACCAAAACTGTGTGTACGTGCAGTGTCTGAGTAAACACGCTTATCAGCACCTCTGATCTGTAAGTTCGACTCATAATCATTGCGTTTTAAATCAGTAGTTTGTTGGAGAAATGTAGGGGGAAAGTAGAAAATAACTACCATTTCACTCTCAGCTCTTATGGTAAATCAACTGGAAAATATCATAATACAAGTCACAAAAAAGTACACACACACACACTCGTAACTGACATTAGAAACACATTTGTAACATGACGTCTTAGCTCCTATCAGAACAGTCTGACACACTGCGTATGAATGAGAAAATGACTACCATAGATAGAAGAATGGGAGGAGAGGAGGGAGTGGAGGAGGGAGGGGAGGGGAGTTGCTCTCTTAGTAACAATTCAAGGAACTGATTGAGGCCTCTGAGAAGTGGTGACTCATCCTGTGGCGTATCAGGAAACCCTTCAGATGTTGGTCACAACCTGCGTGCCTTAAGCAAATGCGACCACATCTTATGCAAAACACTCCTCATGTTTGTTCTCCTTTTTAAAAACCATTCACATTCTCAAAACTTACACCATCTACGTGTGGGCACGGCGGGTCCCACTCTCTGCCCCCCCCCCCCCCCCCCCCCCCCGCAACCTGCGCTGATTCTCCCCAGCGTTGCAGCTTTGCTTCTCTCCACAGCTCACGCAGGACGTTGACATGTGCGTGCATGGAAGTGGCGACACAGAAACGTAACTTCACATCCCAAACTGGTCACAAGTTGCGTTGGCTCAAAAACCTCATCCCCCACTTCCCATAACAGACACAGCAGTCAGCCTGAGTTACTGCTTGCGCATTATTTTCAACCAATAAGTAAACTGTGAGACTTATAAAGGCAATTTAAAGGGCGAATTGCTCAACCAAACAAAAAAAAAAGAAGAAAAAAAAAGAGAAAAGCACTTGGAAAGTACAAATGAATCAGGAATCAGTAACTCCAGCCAACATCTTGATCATTCATCTGGAATGTGTGTGTAAGCCCCCTCAGAAGCTTTCACCAAGTTTCAGTCATTTCTGAAAATCAAACATTCTTTAAACATGTTGCTTTTTCTAATAAAACGCTGGAACTGAAGGAGAGTGAGACCTCCCCCGGGTTTCTCTCCCTTTCATGGCGGGTGACATCAGGCCGAGAGAGCTGAAAGCCCTCCCCCTCCTCTTACCCCATCACTGATAGGAAGTGACACTGCCAGGACCCCCGTGTTTCAACCGCGGTGATGATAACACCCCAATGGCCCAATCCTTCCAGATGATTGGTTTCCTCTAAACTCTGCTTCTTCACCACAAGTGTATAAGTGTCATGTTTAGTCAGACGAAGGTAAGGGCAGCATCCAGTCAGATTGAATGACTCCACTGCTTTGTTGTTGGGTGGGTAATATGAGTACATGCAGTTCCTGTAAGATTTCCAAAAACTCAGTGATGTTTAGAGGTCTGACACACAAGAAGCTCCTGACAGGTAGAGCTGAACTAAAGTTAGATTTTTGTGATTAAACACAGAATCTTTCCAGGATTGACCCAATCACTAAATATCCTGGTGACATTATAAAGAGAATACATTCACCAGCCTCATGAAAACCTCTTTACTTTGCTTTATCATTTTGTTTTACATCCATACATACTAACATTTGTGAATGATGCATTCAAGGAAGCGTATTGAGATAAATGGGACTGACTTAATAGGATGGTAAGAGCATGTAAACCCAAGCTTGAATGGGTATTTTATTTCATTTGAAGAGAGACAGCAGACTCACTTCACCACGTCTGGCACAGTTTTTCTCAAGTATGCTACTTCTTCATCCGGTGTGTGTGTGTGTGTGTGTGTGTGTGTGTGTGTGTGTATGTGTGGTTGAGGAGGCAGAGAAAAAGACCCAGCAGAGATGGCAAAGGAGAGCGAGATAGAGAGAGATGCAGAGAGATAAAGTCACCCAGTGAGAGTGAAGCACTTGTGGCTTTGGACATGAAAGATGTCGACCTCATATCTTTATGCTAATCTGACTCAGGTGAGCAGAGTCAAAGGAGCGCTCTCCCTGCTTCCTGGAAAAGTCTGTTGCAAAACTGAGAGTTTGCTGAACACATCAGGTAACCAGAAAGCATGAACTTCCCATAAACTACAGACTTGCAACATTACAACAGCTTCTCACGAAAAGAAACAAGGCAGGGATGAAATGCTACTTTTGCTGAAACAAGCCTGATTACATTTTAGATTTGAATAGCCCAATAGTACTGCTTTCCCTGATCTGGCCTTCCTGGAAATCAAATGGATATCCTTATTTGGAAGCCAAATGACACAGGCCCCATTCAAATGGCCATTTATTCCAGTAATTCAGATATGACATAGGGAAATAACTCATTACACCCCACTGCACATTGCATGTAAGCTCCTGTGTTCAGTATTTCCTGTCACTCATTAGCTTAGATATTTGAATCTTTCCCACCGTACATATTGTTCATTTTTCATCAAGTTTAAGCACAGGAATATCTGTAATTCATACTTGTTGTCATACACACTCATGCTAAACTCTGAATAGGTTAAAAAAAAAGTTAATTTCCTGTCCCACTCTCTTGTATTGCCTCCTCATCTCTCTCGTAAAGTCATTCGCTGGTCGGCCTTACCGTCCGGTGGCTCAAGGACAGACAGAGCAGCTGCTTGTTTAATGGAGTGTGTAAACGGCGAGAACAACATGTAAATGTTTAACCAATGGGATGCCTGGGTCAGCGAGCTCTCATTTTGCCTCTGCATAAACACCTTCCAATTATACATGTATAAACAGCACATCTGGTGGGCTGTCTGTGCAGCACAGCATCACTGGCTGTCTGCTGGCCTGTGCTCGTCATACAGGCTTGTCTCTACGTTTACACACTCTGAGGTGCTTTGACTTGATTTCATTGCAGAAGTGTCGCGTTCGCAGGCATATTTTCTTACTGCATGTTGAGAAATGCTGCAAAACTATCAAAATATTCTTGAATTACCTCCAGATATTCTTCGTTTACATTCAAAGATCAAGGCAGCTTTTTATTTCCCAATGTGGGAGCAATGAAGCTAATATTTATCTTAGATAGCAGTTAAGCCCATTGCCACAATGCCCCCTGACACACACACACGCACACACACACACACAGTGAAATCTCTCTCATACACAGAAAAAAACACACTGAGTACATTCCCATATGACAGAACCATTTCCAAAAACATTAGGCAATCGAAGGAATGAAGGGTGGCATGCATGACGGCCAAACTGCAGAAGTGTCTCGCAATCAAAAACAACTCCGGCTCACGTTTCCACATTATGCACACACAGAAAACTGCCCGAACATTTGTTTAAGGTACATGTGGGAAAGGGTCTTAAATGCAGTCATAAGATTTTCCATTAGCTCTGAGTATGAGGTCAGATGGCAGAACACACAAAAGCAGCTGCAGCACATTATGCGGCTATCATGAAGCATTTCTCTTGTAGTAAGTGGTGTGCTGCTAATCTGTTGCTAATTTGTTACAAACACTAATTTGTCATTCTGTAGCAATGCATTTGGCTTCCGATGAATATTGTCGACATGATTTCATTCACTAAAAACACGGCTGACAACTTAGAAGTTGCAGTAAACCCAAAAGACTGCATGCAAACGCTGCATGAGTGCACCTTGAAATGATAACACACGTCTTCTGTGGAACTTACAGTGAAGTGGTCAGCGTGATGCTTATTTCAGTTTTCTTTGTTATCAAGAGAAGTGAAGAAGAGAATTACTGAGAAGTCACCGCTGTTATCAGTTCCCCTGAAGTTCATTTGCTTGAAGCATAACTTCATGGTGCATGTGGCTAACACAATAGGACAACTGTCAATTTTGTGAAAAGGAAGTTTATTGACCGCTTCCTCAAGGTGGCTGTGTGTGCTTTAAAAGTCACAAAAAAAAGGTGTTCCACTCACTGAAATTCACAAAAGGTCAAAATGATGATTTTTGGAGTGAAGCCCACAATCAGGAAACAGATGCGACGCACGGACACCTACCAGGTCAACAACCGACAAACGGTGTGGCGTTTCCAGTCACCGCAGCCCGTCAGGACAGCAAGAGGCGGGCTGCTCATGGAAATCAACTCACTGAAGAGAAATGCACACAAAAGGACAACAGAAGAGGCAAAGAGAGAATGTGAGAGACAGACAGGCAGACAAATTGTTTGGCTGTAAGAGAAAACAGAAAGAGAAGAAAAACTGGCTGAACATAAGCCCGTGAAAAGAGAGCAATTCTTCTCTGCCAAACCCTCTGGGGCTGTTTGCGATGCAGGATACAGCTCTATTATTCCACTCTTTACAGGAAAAGGCTAACCACACGGTTACTATGGCAACCAGGTGACAGGGCAAGCGGCGCCCTTATTCGCTGAGCAAATAGCCCCAGCGGTCAGGCATCCTGACAGGGTACGGGGACCACAGTGCCTGACCCTGACCAGAGCAGATTGGCAGTGACGCCGGCCAAAGCCCCGCGTTCACCCAGCTGCCTCTACTGAGTCACTCCAGCGTTTACAGTCAAATAGGCCCAGATACAATCATGCACACACAGACATTCAGGAAAAACAGACAAATGCATGCACACAAGCAGACACACACACACAATTGGCAGAGGCAGGAGAAGGAGTTTGGCACAGTGTAGTGAAAACCTTCAGCTAATATAAATCATATGGGTCAGTAGGCAGTAAATCAATCATCCAGTTATCAAAACCTTCAGGTTTTATTTTCTGGCTCAAAAGTGTAAGTTCTGCCAGATATGTGCAAATACAAACACATGCACAGGCCTCGAACAGGACATGAAGAGCACTCCCCCTGGGTGAAAGTCCTTCCTCTGTTTGCAAACTGTCTTGCTCATGTCATAGTTACTACAGCCACTAGAGGTCGTTAAGGTTTTTGGTGGTGAGGTACAAGATACTGTTTAGCATCTGAAAGAGATGCTATGCCAGAGAGCCTTTCTATGTGATGTATATGTGATGAAAATTCAATTATCTAAGTTACCGGCACTGACTTTTGGTTTCAACCTGGACAAAATGTGTATTTTTTCTTTTTTAATGAATTAAATGCAGGTCTGTAAATGAGGACCTCAACCCATATGTTGTTCTTTGTTAATCATGGCACGTCCTTTCATTGATGAGATGATGGATGAGGGCGCTGTCCTAGTACGCTGGGTTTTTCAAAGACAACATACTCTCAGTGAGACAGGTCAGACCATTTGGCTTCGCCTGATAACTACCTGTATGAGTGGGACGGGCTCTCGAGGGAAGGGGTTGCAGAGGTTTATAGATTACTGAAGCCACGTGCTGTGAATAGCAGTTAGGACTGCATGTAGTTCGCTTTTTTGCCGATGGCACATTTCTGTGCACAGCTGGCAAAGCATTAGTTTGCCGGTCTGTGCAAGAGGCCTTTTAAGGAATTGCAGGAAAGCTCAAGCATTAATTGGATGAAATATTTTGGAGTATTAATGTCAGAGGTGACAATTGGAAGCTAACCCCTGTTATCACTGCACAGTATCAAGAGATAATTGCCTTGTAGGCTGCGACTATAGATTGCACTGTATAAGAACATGTCCCAACTGTTACAGATTACACTGATCTAAACATCTTTTCATAGATTAGAGTTTTGTCCACAATTTGAAATGCAGTTACCCACATCCAACATGTTTTCTTATGCTTATATTATTCCAGTCAAGTGACCTGCATTTTCAATTCTTTCAGATGATCTGTGACACTGAATGTGCCGTCACTGACATGGAGACAGAATGGACTGGCTCACTTCATGACCCCAGAATCTTTCAGGCTTCCTCTCTTTCCCAGCAACTGCCACAAGGTAGGCCATTCACAAATCACATCACCTGCCTGAGGAGAGAGAGGCCGCCAGGGACGCTGTTCCCCCCGCTATCCCCTCAGCGACTGGCGTCCTCTTGTTCAATTCCGGGGCGTAAAGTGCGCTGATGGTGGTCCTGCCAGCAGTATCACTGTTCTTTCTGACAGCTGCAATTAATGAACATCATGCGATTGGACGGTTCTAGCAGCAAGCGGATTATGCTTAAGTGCTTATAGCCTGTAGGCATGCTTACCTTTCTTTATTTTTATATTTCATCTTCACCTGTTGCCACGTTCTTTTGTCCCCACTCAAGTTGTTTCAAATCATTCAGAATATATACATAATACACACACGCATACTGTATATATACACACATTTGCAGCCTTGAGGTTTATGTTTTCTTGTATAAGATATTTTAATAACCTGCAGGTTTTCTGTTCTGTTTGAATGCATTTGTGTCCAAGGTTCAATTAGGTTGTATCAACATATTTTATGACATTTTAACTTAGTTATTCAATCGATTGGCAATTTCTTGCCAGTCTTTGTCTCTGGTTTGGTGGCCCTGATCATTGCTGTTCTCTCTTTACCACAGTGGATCGATGCGATCCATGTTCACCCTCTCAGGCTGCTTAAGATTAGTGTGCACACGCAATTATCATGACTTATGGAACTTTAGCTTTAATCTGTTTATTTATTAACAATGCAAAACTGGAATTATGATACCAAACTGAAAAGTTTTGCATGTCAATATTTCCCCACCAGCACCTGAACACACCAACCTGGAAGGTGTTTTATATTAACCTGTATTTTTTACTGCATTAAAGTGCAACAATGATATAAGAATAATAATGCTCACTGTGTCAGGAATACATTTGTTTAAAACTGCATGTTGACACAGCTAAAATAATTAAAATCATCTCTCTCCCTTGGGAGACAGAACAGTACTGTATTATTTAAAGCCAGATAAAAATGACTGTGTTACAATACAATAAATACTTTTTTGGCTCATTTTTTGCAGATGCTGTGGATAGTGGAGAACGAGCTGCTGTTGCACAATGAATGGGCCAGACTCCATTTGTCCTGTGTCCACTGTGAGAAACCCAAGCTCCTCCGGTCTGAGGTAATGCCATAGTGTGTGCAGACGGCTGCACGAGTGGATCGGGTGACAGCAGGGAGACCAGGGAGGAACACTTCCATTTTTAATCCCTCCCTGGCACACTCATCCTCGCTCTGTCTTTCATGTTGACACACAGTTTTATTCCATCTCCGAAAGCTGAAAATAGCAATAATGTTCCCATCAAACAATCCTCCGGGTCTATAGATCAAACTTTTTTTGTCAGGTTGGCAGCTCAGTCTCGAAGAAGAACTGTGTTTAAAAAATGTTTTACTTTTGTCAGCCAACAAAAGTTGCAGCAAGGGTTTTGTGCTGCAGTGCAGATGAGTCTACTGAGTGACGTTCATCAATGACAAGCTGAAGAACTGGAGAACAGATGGATGAGCTCTACAGAGAGAGTGTGTGTTGTAAGGTTTATATACTTAGTGGATTAAAGGTACATACTATATGTGTTACACTTTAGGTTTGAAGTAGTGATAAAGGCAACAGGAGCCACAGCACAGTGTAAATATTACGGGTTGCAAGGGTTCCTCTGGATATTAGATAACTTGTTGTGCAAACTCCAACAGAACACACACTCACCTGAGTACTTTACATGACACAGACGAATATTTTTCAGGCATGTTGATGAAATATTACTGTAAAAGCTCCAGTGCAGTGATCAGAGTCAGACTGCATCACTTTGAATGGTGATCAAAGGGCAAACATTTCCCCCATTACGTGGGAGGGGAGTAAAATGGAAATTTAAGTGTGTGTGTCTGTGCGTGGGTGCATGGTTGTGTATGGTCAGGTTATATCTGTATTCAAGAGAAATAACTTGTGGCTGCAGGGGGTTATAGTTAGACTTGTTTGTTTGTACAGTTTAAGAGGTCTCTTTTCACAAACATGCAACAGGCTTCATATGAAGGCTTCACGTATTTCAAGTAGTTGGGGATAAACTACTCTGACCTCTTGCCTTAGCAAAAGTAGCAATACCCGGGAAAAGTCTTGCATTACAAGAAAAAGTACTGTTTTTTAAATTTTAGTTAAGTAAAAATACAGCATTTACAGTACAATATTTCCAGAAAAATATACCTTAAGTATCAAAAATAATGCAGAATGCCCCCTGTTGTTATAAAATTAGCTTATTTTCATTACTGATGCATTAACGTGTGAGCATTTAAATGATGTAGCTAATCAAGGTGAAGCTAATTTTACCTTTTTTATATGCTGCTAAATAGCCGATCATTTGTTCTTTTATGGGCTAAAAAAAGTCGTGCAGTAGAAGTATAAATTAGGAGCATAAAGGGTGGAGTACAAGAGATGCAATTATTATTCTTAAAATAAATAATCATGTGTTTGGAATATGGTTAATAAGGCCTGGGCTCTCCACTGTAAAATACACAATGACCATGTGTTGAAGACTTCCTTGGAAGTGCTGCACTGTGGGCTGACGTTAAAGGGAGATCTCAATGACCACACTTTTGTTTAATCCCAGATAGCTTGTACCACAGGTTACATAACCCCTTTAAGACTTTCTCACGAATCACGAAATGCCTAATAAGAAACTCTAACATGGAATTTTGTCAGTGACACAACGTAAATGAATCGCTCAGCTGTTTCCTCTTTCCTAGTAACCAAACGATTATGACAGATCTGGCATCTGACCTGCAGTATCGGCAGATGACAAGTTCCCACCCTAGGCTGAATTGAACAGAATGTGTGATGGTGATGGTTAATCATTAGCCTCTAAGATAAAATGGGATCTATGAGACCATGCGTTTGTATCTGAGCTCTCTGGCTGGATTAGCTGTGTTAGTCAGAGAGGGATTGGTAGTTATGTGTGCATAGGCTGAGGTAACCTCTACCCAATAAAATTCACTCTCAAACAGGTTACACCACTCCTCTGTTCTCCCCTCTTTCTCGTGACCTCCATCTGGTTGTTGTGATACAGGTATGGAGAGCCAAGAAATACTGCTCCACAGACAAATAGATTGTAAAATCTAGGTCAGTGTGACTGTTTCCTAGAAGAGTGGGAGAAGGGATGAGAGAGGAGAAACAAGAGCAGAAAGAAAAATTGGACAGATGTGTGGAAACGGGCCATGAAAAACAACAAAAAAAAAAACATTCATATTTCTTTACTCTGACAGCCGGCTGCAGCATGGAGTGCATCTGAATAAAGCCCGGGACCACCTTATGGAAGGCTCCTGTCTGCTTTTATTGCAAGATTGTGGAGGGAAAGAGGGGGAGGGGTGCACAGAGGTCGGGTGTGTGTGGAGGGCAGGAGGGTTTGCAGGAACAGCAACAATGAGCTCATGTTGGCCCTTCCCATCTTGGCTTGACTTCTGCTCCGTCCCCCAGGGGCCATCAGCACGGTGTAAACTCTACAGTGAGGCATTTTCGGCCGCCTTTGTTAAACCACAGTGGGAGCGAGGGAGCATTGCGAGTGGTGGGTGCAGGCATGGTGGATTAAGATGGTAAAGGGCACATAGTGACCAATCCCACAGCGCTGTTTGTTTTGGCAGCAGACACATGTCTACGGGAATGAACACACACACACACACACACACAAGCACACACATCTCCGCCGGGCCACACTGATGCTACCGCTGGATCCAGAATTAGGGACTCAGCAGACGTAGATGCACGCCGCGTAAATGGAAACGAGCTCTATCCTTGGAAACACTGCGTGATTGTTTGTTTGTTTACCGTGTATGAGTCAGAGCAGCTTTGAGAGGGAGATGTTGTTCACCCCCGCACACACAGCAAAAAGACCATAATGCGGGCCTTTGTTCTGTGTCCACATGAAGAGATCAAAAACGGGTCAAAAAGGCATTCCAAACACTAAACAAAGGAATCTTCCTCCTACGAGACATGGGCGTCGACAGCCTCCACATGAAAGCCCCCAGTCGACTTACACATTTCCCTCGCCAAAAAGCCTCTGCAGAAACTGACTGGGACAAACTGTAGATTCCAGTTTAGCAGTGACAGATTTCACAGTAATTCTCCAAAGAAAGCAGGAAGAGAAATTGACTGCGGGGTCATTTGAGTGCAAGCCAGTAAACACTTGAAAACAAAAAAAAAATGTGAGGAAGTTTGCAAGTGTACAGAGGAGGCCGGCTTCAGATGGTGGACAATTCAAAGGCCTCTGCACCCGCTCTGTCCTGAATGTGCATGCAAAAGTTAAGGAAGTGGTCATTATTGACGCAAAGAAGCCTTAGTCAAATATAAGAAGTGTTTGCAGATGTTTTACAGGAGGAAACTGTCACTAAATTGCAGCCAGCACAGCACAGGGCACAGGACCTTACTGTAATAGAGGAGAATAGGAGGAAGTGCTGCCAACACCCTATTGGGCCTTACTGGAAGCACAGTGTCATTTGGATTTCCTTCCATGACATATGTGTGTCACTTCTTGCCAGCCAGGCGGAATACAGTGATTGGCAGGCAGACAAAAACAGACAATAGCTGGTAACCGATGCCTTAACAACACTGCACAGGGTGCACTTACTTGCATAGAGCAGGAAACTAGGCCTCACATGGATATTTCTCACATGAAGTTTTCAGTTTAGTTCAATGCAGCATTCCCAGCGACATAAGCACGTGTTAATGTGACAGTCAGCATGCTAAGTATGAAGTTTTGTTTTCATAATATGTGAATATAAGGTAGAAAACCTTTGAGGCCGCATGCATTACTCTGTGTGACAGCACGGTGTCATTTTGATGCCAGCCTGTAGAGGGTGATGTGTGGTGAATGGGTGAATGCTGACACCTAGTGGATGATTCCCCTTCACCAGAGCTCAGTGAGTTCAGAGGACGTTGGATCAATGTGGCTGTCGCTTACATTGTGTGTCCATCTGGATGATTAATTACTCGCCTACAGGCGCCCTGCATGCATAATGAGTCTGTGATAAAGCTTGGGTAAGCTCCTGTTTATCACAAGGAAGCTATTAGAGCCCTTTTACCACTGTGTTAATTGTTAATGTGTATGTTTATGGGCTATTGATAGATTTAAGACATTATCTTTGCATACATGATATATTTCTGTTTATCTATGAGCAAAAACTCTCCTGCTGTGTGCAATTCTACACAATGCTGAAGTACTTTGGTCATCCATTTCTCTTTTAAACCATGCAAGCATTGTTAGTACTGCAGTGTTTGGTCAACCACTTTGGTTCTGACTGAAATACTACTGCCTGGATTGTCATGATACAACGTTCTTGTGCCCTAGAGGATGAACCCTAATGACTTTGGTGATGGCAAGTTCTCTGACACCATCGACAGGTTAGAGAATGAATGAACTACAGTGCAGTGGGGGAGGGTGTGGAGTTTAAAGCTGCTTTAATCAATGTTTTTATGTGAACAAAAGGCTAAATGAATATGTGTAATGACGCTTGTAGTGACAAATCCACAAAGCATTAGCACCTGACTCTGCAGTTCCACTCAACTTTAAGGACTGTTTTAGCCTCTTTCAGCTAATTGTTTTCATGTTATATCCCTTGACCTTACAATTTTGATTCAGTTTCACCACCATCATCAGTGCTGTTTCAAGGCATGACAGACAAGCAGCTGTTTTTTGCTCCCTTCTTGCACAGCAACAAACCAAAGACAAAGTTAGTGAGAAGTTTGGTGGAAATGTACTGGAGCATTTAATTACTAAAAGTCAATTATTTCCTTCAGAGAGGAGAGGAGAGCTAAAAAGAAGACTGTGTGTGAGTGTGAATATTGAACTTAAATTCGATTGCCCAAAACACAACTCCAAATGAATGCTAATGAGTCTGCTCAGTGTGTAAACATGCAACCACTTGCTATACGCTCTCATCGGGCAAATGAAATTCATGCGATGCCCTCGTAACAGCTAGCGCAGAAATTTAACAAAGGAAGCATTCTGTCATTTAATCAATAACGCTACAAGATTCATATTTGTGCCAAAAGTCTCTACAGATATACAATCTGGCCAAAAAGCAGAATTTTCGCTCCAAGTTTACTTTGTGAGCTTTTTATTGTCTTCCACAGCCTCCCTTCCTGTAGTTCAACCTCAGCATCAACAGCAATTACTGCTGTTTATTTTAGGACTTCCACAAATTTTCCCACACGGACCCATAGAGGCCTCTGGCCCTTCACATTTAGAGCGAAATGTAATATTTTTGTAGGTTAATATCAGCTTCGACATAGAATGTCATATGGTTTCAGGTGGTGTCTTGAATCAAATTAGAGGCCATGTGTATCGTGGTTATTGGGTTACCATGTCTCTGGAAGGCATGACGCCATTACAGCTGCAGCCACCCCGCACGATATTTCCAGGCAGCAGCATGAAGCCTGTTTCTCACTGGCAATTTACTTCATGCCCTCTTTGCATTATTTGCCGGCTTCATTTAACCTTATTAGCCTCACAATGACTGTGGTCGCTGGCGCTATGAAGGAAGCTGCACAGTGGAGATAAGAATGCATTTAGCTTCGACGGGAACAATTTGTCATTGTGCACGGAAATAAAAGCAGCAAGACGGAGAACGTGGACGTGAGAGACTGACAAAGGTGGAGGGAAAATAGAGCCATTTGTCCTGTCCTCTCAACATTTTCCTCCCTCTTGGGTCATGGCAGAAAGCAATGTGCAGCTTTCATCAACAGAAAGTGGGACTATTCTATTCATAGAGAGGAATATGGGATCCATCCTTCCATTCATTATTTTCTGTCTCTATACTTCGGTCTTGATCTGCCTGTCTGAATTTTCTGTTTACAAACCCAGCAGGGAAGCTGTCCTGTCCTGTCCTTTCTCAGCCAAAACAAGGGAGATGCTTGTGCTTTTGTCGGCTGTTTTTAAAGCTTTCCAGGAGAAGTCACGTCACAAGTCTTCATGAGCAAAATGCAAGTTGGGATGCAAGTCATTCAGGTGACTGGATGATGACAATGATGCAGCGTTTCAAACTTAACCTGTAAAAGCTGTTATAGAGCACATTATAGCTGAGTCTGATCAATGCATAAATAGAATTCATTGCATCATTATTGCATACATATTATTCTATGGGTGCACTGGATACCTACATGCAGAGAAAACAGGACATTATGCTTGATCGTGTCACGATACTTGGGTTCAGATTTGATATGTACTGCAACCTGTGATTTGATATCATGATTTATCCAAATTTTTCTTTGCTTCTTGGGGAAAAGTTGAATCATACACCTCTATATACTCTATATCATCTAAGAAAATAATGCACTTCATATGCTGCCATATTGCAAAAATAAGCCTTGAATAGACTACTTTTTTCTGCTACATTTATCTGTTCCTGGTCATCGAGCTAGTGTAATAAGAAAATAAAAAATTAAATAAGACTTTAGGCCGAAATGAACAGAGCACCGGAAAACTGCACACAGCACAAATATGAGCCTTTAATTTAGATACTGTATATTGATATGAGTCCATTTTCTTCCCAGCTCTACTCTGTACCTGGCTTAAAATTTTAAAGTTGGGCAAATAGATATATAAGCTTGTGACTGCTTATAATTAGTTATACCAGTGGCTACAGGCACAAGGCCTGCCACAGTATTACAGTTAAATGAGCAAAATGAGACAGACCTGTAATTGAAAGTATACAGACAAAACACTTCTGTTCATTCTGGTATCGAACGTCGTTGTAAACGCATCATTTGTGCCAAACCAATCTCAGCAATACATTAAAAGTACTTGAGCATCAATAATTAAAAGCAAATGCCAAATAAATGTGCGCCGTAGCCGACTGTAATAAGCTTTGAGGCTGCTGTGAGACATTACTCAAACATTTCAGAACATAAAGGGAATAAAAGAATATATTAAGATGTTCATTTTATTCCACTGAGCCATTTTAATTTAGCCCTGACAATGAAATATGGAATCCGTGTGGCACGACTACATGATATAAGGCCCGTGTGATGTTATGTAATTTTCATTGCTTCAGAATTTTACTGGCAAAACAGATCGAGTCTTTTCTTTCAGATCTCAGGTCCTCAAATTAACGAGTCAAGTGCAACTTTTTCTGCAGGTCGCTCCTCTCAGCATTTCCAGTCTGTGTTGGTGTGTATTTGTGCCCTCGCGTGTCGCACGATTTATGCGTTTACCCTTGTGTGAGCTCTTCCTCCCATTTCATCACTCACCTGAATAGCCTATACTTTCATCGCAGGAAACAAGTGAAAATGAGATACGTGGCTTCATCTTCAATTTCTAGAATGATCCCATCACTACTGGTGCTCTCTGAGCAAGGGGACAGGTCTAATTAACTTTTCAAGTGGCAAGAGAAAACACATCTTATTCACGTTCCTCCAGGGACTGAGTCCCCCCTCGGTTTATGAGACCACTCAATCCTGAGACATCAGCTCAACACGCCCCTCGATTGCGGGGCTAGAATGAACGTGAAGTGGTGGAGTGTCCATGAAGGTTAAAGATTTAAGTTGCCACCACAGCAGGGAGAAAAGATGGTCAGAATCAGAGTGTGGAGATGAAAGCAGGTGAAAAGAAGAATATATTATACAGAACATAAATTTTAAGGATATACTGGACTCGTAAATGGATGTGCTTTCAGATCTGAAGGCTGTACAGTACTCCTTTAGTTCCCTCTTCAGGAGTCACTTATTTTTCCTGTCCCTTCCATCAAAGCCTGCAGTATATACGCCACAGTGTGCTGCATCTTGTATGAGCTTTTTGTGTAAGCTCATATATATCTCAAAGACCTTGTTTCAGGATTACACATCCAAAACAATCTTTTCCTTGCAATCTCTGGGGGACTCCTGCAGTTCATACGTTCCAGCCGCTCGATATCTAATATGTTATAGTAGTTTATATGAAATGAAATGAAAAAAAAAGTCACAGTAATGAGCTGCCTTCACAGGTACAGTCGTGGTTCTTCATAAGGTGTTATTGCTGGTGTGATCCACTCATTCAAAGTGTTGATGGGGTGCGTTAACATAACTTCATCACGTTTCACAACAGCTGACGAGACAGGAGGTTGAACACGTCATAGGACTCATTTCAAATCGTCCTTCACTTAATAACTGAATCACTTAATAACTGAATCTTTTCCATTGTGCTCTTCTTGAATGTGCTGTCTTTGCAGGACACTCCATCAGGGTCACAATGACGCTCCACAAGGGCGAAGTACCTCCCAGCAATGTGAAACGCAGTAAGAAAGATTATTGGCCTTGAAGCAGTGATATATTCACTTTTCTGTAACGTTTCAGTGAGTGGCTTGTTCATTATGATGATAGACCTACTGAAAGAAAGAAAGAAAGACGGGACCTGATAGCAGCGACTGGAGGTGCTACGCCCTTATTGACCAAAGTAATTCAATAGAGGAAGCTGTTTAGTTTATGTTCCAGCATTTTCATTATTCACATAATCATTTCCGAAAATAACTACTATGCCATCTGACCTTTTTTCTGTAAAATATTAGACTTCTCCATACTGTGAATATTGAATGGTCATATTATAGACCTAAGTGCAAAATGAGGCATGCATGATGAACCACCCTACATGTGGGTTACTCTACAGGTGCACCTAGTCTACCCCCCAAAAAACAGTGTGCCTTATAGCCAGTTTCTGGATGCATCTGCACAAGGAATGAAGATTTCCAAAACCTGAATAGCCAAAAAACATTCTCCTTTTACTCACTCCGACTTTTCTAGAGCAAAGACCAAGTGTATAAAATGTGGCATCAGTATGTAGGAAAAGCAAGACTTCTGAATCCATGGACAGAGAAGTGCTCTCTGCCATGCTGAGACACTCTGCAGATGGCAGTCATTTTATTTAGGACTGGATGTTCTGTGGCATTGACATGATGATCACTAATCGTCATGCTGGAACTGTGGATCAAATTATACTCCAGAGTGAAAGCAGGTGTAGCTTCGACCTCAAATGGCCACACCATACTGGATAAAGCAACAATTAGTCATGGCGTATCAGCAGGTCACATCTCCAGTGCACAGGATGTATGTATGTATATTATAATCATGACATGTATGAGAATGCATCAGCACTATGGAGCTGAATAATGACTAGACTTGCTGGCAAGTGGCTTCATGTGTGTTCAGTCAAGCGCTGGATGATGGACCAGGTGCACCTATAGAGAAACTCATCATGCATGCCTCATTTTGCACTGAAGAAAGTCTTACGTGGACTGAAATGTTCACACTTTTGCACATCTTGTCACTGTCTGTACGGCGCTGTAATGTATTAAAGAGAAAATCCAGAATCACAGTTACATTTTTCAATGGCAGCAAATGTTAAATCAAGGGGGAAAAAAAAACAGAAATATGAGCATGATACAGGAATGCTGCCATCCTTATGAAAACATCCACATCTGAGATGAAAAAAAAACAGACTCAGAAAAAGAGACCCTTTGCTTTCCTCTGCTGGGCTTCATTATCTGGGGGTCATATGTCAGTTGTCAAAAAGCTGCAGTATGAACACGCTGTTCATGTGAAGAATGATCTGCTGTCAAACCAGCTTTCTGCTGCCGTGTAACTTTTTCTGTTATTTCACTTGAGTCACTTGATTTTATTGTCTGTTACACCTCTGAGCTATGGAGGAAAACCTCCTTAATGTATTTGCCCTCAGTCAATGGCTTTCCACATTTTGCAATGGAGTGAGCAATGCGATAGCTTGCTGTGGTAACCTGACTGATAGCAGGACGATGAGATGAGGGTTTGCTTGCTTTCCATACCTGCACATTTGAAGGATTCAGCCTGGTCTGCCTCATCCTTGACATTATTTCATGTTTGGTCTCAAAATGGTTGGAATGCCCATACCTTTACTAAAGCTTTCTTAGCTAGCACCTTCTACCGAGGTGGCTCTAGCAGTGTCACGCTTTCTTCCCACTCGCATTCTGCAAAGAAGGCAGTGGGTATTCCCTAACCTGGATGGAGTAAAGCGGGTCTTGTGTGGAATGTAGGAATAGAGAATAAACCCTCAAACTACCATAAATAACAGGCTGCAATACTGCCGTTGGCTGTGAAAGAGGTAATTTGGTATGCAGATAAGAGGGCATCAACATTACCAAAAAACTATCTTGCACACTTATAGATTATATTCACACAGCGGCCATTTTCCCACTGATGTCACAATCTCCGTGGGAAGCTCAAATGCTGAAAATGGCTGCCATGTGAATAGGATCAACTGCTAGTGTGGCATTGGTTAAGGTAAAGCATGCTAATGGTGGCGTGCGTGCCTAAGGCTGCCGACCTGTTACAGACATATGATCACATTAGGGTCCAGTTAACTCTATGAGCTAACACATCACAAAAGGCTGCAACAAAGACAAACTGCAATTCTGAAAAAAAAGAAGAAGTTGTGATGCTGTGTAAATGAAAACAGATGTAATCATGTGCAAATGAACTGTAGGTAAATATATTGTCTCTGTACTGTTTTCAATTCAGTATATGTCAAAAACGATTAGCAAGTTTTTATTGTTTTATTTCCGTTTTACACAGCGTCCCGACTTTTTTGGATAAAAGGATAAAAACAGGTTGTGTTCCCTAAATGACTTCTAAACTGAGAGCCTAGAGGTTGTCCAAAAGTGAAAATTACGGCACTCTGTCAAGGACAAGGACACAAACCAAAGAGTAATGGCTCAGCACCAACTTTGCTTTTCTTCTGCCAGAGCGGATTGAATTATTATGTTCCATAAAAGTTTAATGGGATTTCAGCCGGCCTAATATATAAAAGGGGGCTGCAAGACTGAGTCGCTGTGCTCCGGTCCTTCCTTTATAGCTCTGTGCTTTCTGTAGCATCTGAGACAGGATTGCCAGGCAGGAAGCTGCCAAACAAACAGCTGAGTGGACACAACGTTTCATCGTTTGGATTTTGATTCACTGGCTGAGGCACATTCAATCACGCAGCAAATCACATTTAGGCAAACATAAGCATACCTTTTAATGCTATGGCGTCTATCTCTGCCATGAGCTCTGCTTTTCACATTACAATGCTGAACAGTGTAATTTAGAAATGTTTTTAGTGCAGGTCGATGTCTTGGGGTAGCAAATTCCACTTACAACTGTAGTAGTCCAACGTGCATCTCTTTAACCCCTAAACCCACTCAGCTCATCAACATTTTGATCCTACAAAGACTGAATTGAGATTTCATGCACTACTGTATTTACTGCCAGGTGTTTGAGGAGCAATGCAACACAGTTGAATAAGCGTATCAGTTTCTTGTTGGATACCATTTGTAAAATTCCTATAAAACTGTCAGAAAACACTCGCGTCATGCGGTACACATCATTCGGCTGTGATGGAAAGTCAGCAGGCCTTCACCCAACATGATTAAAATTTCTTAGCGGTCCTTATTGTACCTACAGACTTTGCTTCAAACAGTTTTGCTCCAGGGCTATGTCCTCACTTGTATTTCAAGTCCTGCATTCAGTCATGAGAAAATTATACTGTACAGAAAGGCCGAAGGTTCTTAGTGCTGAGAAGCCTGAAGTCAGGGATGTTGATGATACTGGAGGATGACCCCTGTTTAATGAGTACCCAGTGGAGTTTTTTTGTGCGTGTTCAGTTGTTCTTTGAATATTTAATATTTCTCACTATTTTAAGCATATTTCTCTTTTAAATGCACTTTAAAAACAAAGAAGAATTCCAAGAAAAAACATTTGTAAAGCCATTTGGGTATTTTTCTGGAACCTGCACTGTTTGCATTGCCTCGCTGTCACCTTCTTCACCTCTTTTATTAGCTTTTACAGTTTATTTTCCAAATAAAAGCCAATAATACACTGAATATTATGAACTTACTTCTGTGTTAAACTTGTTGCCACAACATCTTCAGTGTGTTGAATGTGCAAATATATTCAGAATGAACGAATCTTTTGCAGACAGCAGTGTTATAACATATTGGTCAGAGATGTCTGAGTTATTGGCAGTTCTTTACGCAGCTGTTTTTCTGTCCGACTCCTGATGCGCTTCATTTACATTCAGAAGCAGGCACTTCCAATTCAACCTTAAGTAAGGTGGCTAGGTATTCTAACTGCAAGACGTCTCGGAAGAAATCTCAGAATTGTGTTATATATATATAGAATAGGTGATATATAATCACGCCTCTAAACACAAAAATCTTCAGGACATTTGTGCATTTTGATGACAGTGTGCTGCTGACATTTGAAAGCATTTGATCAATGTGGCTTTTTTCTGTTGCCTACTAACAGTGTTCATGCTACAGCTGGATTAATGTTTCATTTGTGCCACAGTAACTTAGTTCAGCCTTTCACTAATCAAAGTATACGCAAGGTTTGTCACGATGGTGAAAAAGAAGACGCAAAGACAATATGTTTGACAGCACTTCAAAGTGCTCATTTTTCTCTTTTCACAGTGATCTTTTTAATTCCAACTAAGCAGAGACGAGAAGTCACACTTCTAGAAATGGACAGCACAGACACAATATTACAATATCTAGCTGCTAATGACTCCGAAGGAGGCGGCAACACATGCGCATATTCTGTATCGCTGAAAGCAGCTTGCAGGATCCCCCAGAGTGCACTTACCTTCGGTCCTGTTTGCATGATTAATGAATCTACCAGCAGGATGGGAACAGGAATAAAGTTTTTAAGCAGGAGGCACAAACTAACATTTTCGATGTCTCTCTAAAAGTCACAATGCTGAGCAGCCATAACTGTCTTGACTCCTACATCATCCACTAAATCCTAAGCGCTTTTCAAATGCTGTGAGATGCAAATTTCTCTTGTACGTGGGTAAAAAATACAATAGCTGTGAAAGATAGCCTATCAGTTGTGCCTGTGTGCTAGCGTGGCTTCATTGCCTGGTGGTTTTCTGCTGCACAATCAGCAATGCTTTCACTTTAGAGGAACACCCAGAAGCACTGATGTGAACCACATTTAAATACAGTATAAAATATGGGTGCAGAGGAGGTGCAACAGTCCTCCTCAAGTCGAAAAGCCTCATATAGCGCTTGTCCAAAAGAAAATGATCCCATTCAACTTCACTTCTCATTCAGCCTGCGTTCACATTGCAAGTGAATTTGCATTTGGGTGAACAGATGAAGCTGTTTTCTGTAAACTACTACAGAAATGTCTGCATATATATGGACTGCAACATGGCAACATAAGGCTGAACGGACAAAAACACTTCAAAAGCGAGAAAAGAAAGAAAGAAAAGGACCCTGCTTATCAATGCAGTAATTACCCACCGACTGGGTAGCCTGTTTTTTTGTTCGTGTTTCCACATTTCCAATATCACTGCGGACTGGGACAATGGACAGAAAAGTATAATGAGAGAAGGAAAGGTAGTAGGGCTCACAACAAGCCATCAGACACAGTGAGCTCAACAGCATCACTTATTCAGCATCAGTGACTACCTTTACCTGCACTCTACTTTTCCACTATTATTCCAAATACGATAATATCCCGCATTTGAAGCAGGTCATGTAAACAGCATATTCCCTTTGGATATTCCAAAAGTAGCATTTTCTGGTCAAACACATTCAGAATATGTGTCTCAGTCGGGGGTTTTACCGCACACAGCCTCTTGTCTGTTTACAGTCAGCTCTGCGTGTTGCCTTGCCAACAGTTTGCAAGGGTGGGATAGAGATGCACACACAAAAGAAAAGCCCACATTTCAGGTCGGAAGGAGAAACACACCTACTTTGAAACATTACGAGAGACGTGGATATCAACAGGTGTGGGAAAACTTAGAAAAAAAAAAGCTGCATACAAACAAGATTAGTATAATATTCATTAGCCATGCAAACAGCGTATCCCAAATATTTTCTTTTTTAGAGTAAGGGCAAGAAGCTGAATATTTTGTGCATGTAAATGTAGTCTGTGTGTCTGTGGCTGCAGCTATGTGAAGCCAGCTTGCATCTACATTTCAGTTTCTTGGCCCTTGATCCATTTGATGGTACTGCAATACCCCTCAGCACTGCTTTTCCTCAAAAATAAATAAATGAATAACAACAGCAACAACATACCGTCCAGTCTGTGGACTTCTAGATTCACGTGGTCATCAAAAACATGAACCTATGACATGGCGATGGCTACACCAGAGTCATAGTGTCCCTTCATCTGTCTTATTCTTGCAGCTAGCATGAGCAGCAGGGCAGTGGCCACCTCCAGGCTGTAGGAGAGCCACGCTGCAGCCAAGGACCAGCCGAAAGACACGTCCACGTCGGCGAGGTTCTCTGGGGACACCGTCCGCTTGAACTCCTCCATGGCCTGGTTGGAGTATCTGATGTAGGTGCTGACCCCGGTCAGGGTAAAAAGACCTGTTGGTACACAGAAACAGACGGATGGCACCACTGGCAAAACAAATCCAAATTCACCTGCACCTGGAAAACGGAAATGGATCCATTTTGACGAATAAGGTAGAAGACCCTTGAGTTGCCTAATTACACACCATAATCACCATGATGTATTAAACGTAACCAGTTTTTACGGTGAGGTCATTAAGTTAATAATGCGATAATTAGCACATTTTCACACGAGTCAATGAAGGGCATTCGATAATATAGACGTGCTAGTCCAATAATGAGAAACAATTAGAATAATCTCAAAGCATTAAAGATTTAAAGCAGTTTTAGGAAACATTTATCTCAATCACGTCCATATTAATCCGACATGGTGCTTCTGAATTTAATCAGATCATTTGCTCCACAGGAGGAACCTGTGACATAAATACGAAGTTTCAACTGTGCGTCGTTTTTGACTTCTTCTTCTTTTCTTTCCAAACAGACAAATGAAGCCTCACGCATAACAGTTACAGCAGAGGTGGGCTGAAAGGAGTGACACACCGCTGAATGTCAACTCCAAAAGACCTTAAATATCGAGTAGTCGCCATTACATGCATAGTTCGGACTGACCTTTACTGTGGCAACCGCTGTGGAAGGCACAACCACTACACACTGCACAACTGTGTGCTGGAATTAACCTCTGCTAATTACTGTGGGCTTCTCTCTCAATGTCTATCAAGTTGTGGGCTTAATTTGCATGTCAGCACACCAGAGAAGGAAAGACAGAAAGACTTGCAGTCAGGTGTCCATTGCGGATGATTATGCCTCCCACATGGGCAAGATTTCACCTTTAGTTCTGGTCTACATCAATTATGTAACTATGTGAAGTCTTACGTGTACAGTTCCACTTCTATAGTTCCATTGCACTTTACATAAAGTCTGAGCTGTTCCTGTACCATACAATGGATTTGCTAAACATTTAGTATTGTGCTTACTTATTAATGCGAAAACATTTGGAGGGACAACCTTGAGCTGCAGATTAACGGCTGTTCAAGCTGAGGAAGAAGCAAATATTGTCCGAGACGGAAATGTCAGTTATGCCAGATGTCCAAAGAGATAGATTCATCAGCGCTGCAGTACGTGATGTGAGTGTTCAGAGTGGAATTTCAAAGACCTGTTGACACATAGCTCAACATAAAACTCCTGTTTGGACATGTTATCTCTCATACTAACATTTCAAACTCAGAAAAAGGTTCCTGTGTGTTAAATAAGAAGAAGGGGGAAAAAGAGCAGAAGAAAACGTTGAAATCCATTAACCCATTTGTGTTTACTTGATGTCAGAGGTGGTTTTGGAAATGGAAGAGCTTGCAGCTCTTTTGATGCACAGATATGGACAGAACATTCGGTGCAAAGCATGAATTTAGCTGTCTCCTCTGTGTCACATGGGAGGCCAGGCCTGTCAGCACAGATGATGAAGTATACACAGTAACACTGCCTTCTATTTCCGTGACAGATTCATCTATTCAACCTCATCCACACCCAAATCTAGATTCAAGTTCCTTCCCTTTGAGTTGAAAATGCATCATTTGATGGATATTCTACTTATTGTGGCTGGTCAACAGCTGAATCCGTCATGGTGAAGGAAAGAAGCAATCTCTCTGTTGCTGTGCTGCTTATAAGCGTGTCCTTCCAAAGATTCCACAGATAAGGTCTCCTCGCTATATAGACCAAACCTAGAGCTGCACAGAGGTGGACTCTCCAGGGTGATACTCAGTTCTATCTTTGAACTCCTACACTGATGGACAAAGGCAGACTCAGGTTGTCTCAGGGGCAGGGGTGGAAAAAAATAAATAAAAAAAGCATCCTGCATGAGGTGTGGCACTAGTGCACAGAAAGTGGTGATGCATTTATGGTGAAGCAGTTCCAAACCCTCAGATTTAACTTCAATGATTAATTTAATGACAAGTACAACATTAAATACTAATTTTCTAGCATGTAGGCCAGCCTATATGGAACTGCATCAGGTTTTCTTCACTGAAGGGGCACACCAGAGGGCTCTTTATCATGTTTTACCACAGGTTGTTTCATTCAGTTTATATTTCTGAGCATTAAACGCTCTCTTCTTTTGTGTGACATATAAGAGCGTTAGCAATCATAATCTAATAAGACTAAGAGTCCACAGCCATGCTAGCAGCTCTGTGAGGCAGCACTCTTGCACAGTGGTGCCTTGAGCTAAATACAAATGCTAGCATGGTAACATGCTCACCAAAGTTATTACCATTCATCCTGAGGGGACTATTACATGTGTGTTCCAATTTCAGGCCAATCCATCCAACAGTGGCTGATATATTTCAGTCTTGACCAAAATAGCCGACTGGCCGAACAACTGACACACTGACACTGCCTTCCTTAGAGCCATGTCGCTAGCATGGCTAAAAAAAATGCTCAGAAACTCAGTAGTGCATCAAATGTCAGGGCGGTGCACCATTACAAGATCACAATGATATTTTAGGATGATGTTTCTTCTTCGTTTTTCTTGGAATGACCTGAGAAAGAGCCTGCCGTTGATTCCAAGGGGAAATCTAACTGACTCTTCTAATCAGGGACAAATTCTTCTGCAATTTTGTGCACTTCATCATGATCAGCAATCACTGCTGATCAATACTGATAATTATGTCCGTATTCATAGAAAAAAGGGTGGTTTAATGTCTAGTTTCATGTCAAGACACATCAGGAACCAACCAAAACAGAAAATGTTTAACATACGGGAGTCCCTGTCAGAGCAGCACGACCATCACTCACAGCACTGCTATAATTGCGTCTGAATGTAGTGCCTGAATGCAGTGTTTTAAGATGTCCTTCTCCTTACTTCTTAGAAAAACCCCATATCCTCCCACTCTGAGCGAAAAGATCAACTCGCCGAACGGGATTTTGAATTTAAAATGTAGCTGTGGGTTCTACCTTTCCCAGCTTTCTCCAGGATACACAATAATCACAGTTGTCTCATTGGCCCTCAGTCTACTGCTCTAAGAAGGCTAAAATGACATTTTTGCAGTTGCCTTAAGTCAGAAGGGAATCAAAAGTGAGAGGGAGCACTTGAAATAAGAGATTTCAAGGTTTTCTAGGATAGTGTAGTGTGATTAACACACGCTAAGGCACCTATATGTGTACAATGTGCCGCCCACACACTTTTCTTACACACTGATGATTCCCGTCAGAGCTGCCTACACCGTGAGCACTCAGAATTCCTTCAGATGAGAAAAAAACAAACAAATAGTAAAAAAAAGACTTACTGCCGAAGAGAAAGTAGGATGCTGTTCCAGCCAGCAGGTTGGGACGGCTGGCAAACGAGCTGACGAGTCCCAAGATCCAGCCAAACACCAGCAGGACCAAGCTGAGGGGCAACACGATGACCACCACCTTGTGCAAGCCTGCACACGCACACACAGTATGCACACACAAAAGCATGATGGTTACTGCGCTTAAAGATTTTAAAGGACTATGCTTGTTACAGAGCCTTCATTACATGTCTGCTGGATTTAAATTAACATTGCTGCTGAGTACAACCATTTTCAAAAGCAGTTCTGATTTTCAGATTGATTTCTGCCGTCCAGGGAGCCATTGCTTTTCATTGTCAGCAGGGTGTGAAAATCAAACATCAAACATGTTAAGATTTGCTTCAGAAAGCTTCTCACAGTGAACAACTTCTTGCATTTCATTGACAAAGCTGCAAACAGGGACTGTTTAAAAAAATCACACCATCCTTTGTAAAAATGTTCATGTTTGCTTATTGTATGTCTTTTGGATTAGGTTTTCTAACAGCAAATTTCTCCAATTTCTGCTCTAAATCCACTTCATCCTGTCGTGTGATGTCAGTTGATAAAGAAAACCAGCACTCACCAAGAAGGTGCCTTTCTGCCTCTGACAGACTGGACATATTTGCTGTGAAAGAAGGGATGACTGAGCTCCTGTTCACTCCTGAAAATGTCAAGGGAAAAGGTTGCACACGACAGGACGTGCGGTACTGGATACCAAACAGTGTCAGTTTTTACCCCAGAGTTGCACAATTAATGATATTTCAGAATGTAACAAACACATTGCATGACTAAATTAATCAAACCAATTAAAGACATGACACACAAGACACACTGTGTGACATATTTGTTCTCAGCCCTGCATATGTGACAGTTTTGCGCCAAGAATTTCAGTGCATGCTCCATTTTTTTGCCGATATTTCACTGCAGGTGAGTGCTGCTTAAAGAGCTTCAAACTATAAGGTGTGTCATTAAATGGTATTTACTGGGTGAACTGTTGGTGGCACTAGCCACAAATTGAACACCTCTGGGAGCACCAAGCTGTGCAGCCAAGTATATTCTATTGCAAATGTATAAAAAAAAAACAAAAAAAAACCTCTCTGCAGCCTAGTGAGTGTCTGCCGTAGCTGCCTGCAGGGCGGCTGATACAGGTGTGAAGGGTTACAGTTATACTTCAGAAGGGGAAAACTGCAACATCGTACACATCTGATTGTCCTGTGTGGTGCAATGCTCACTGAATGTAAACTGAAAAATTCAAGAATCTAAATGAGAAGTTCAGCACTAATTCAGCACCTAGCGTTTATTCTCCAAGATAAAAGCACAGAATTGAGATTCACTACCAGCAGTTTTTGCACCTGAGTTCTCCTGTGAAGTGATGAGGGACAAATCAAGGCAATGGCTTCTGTCGATGACAATAAACACGGCAACGGAGCAACATTACAGACCCATGATCCATGAGCAATTTTCAATCCCCACAGCATCACATGTAATCCACTAAATCGATTCTCTCTCTCTTTTTTTTTTTTTTTTGGTCAACATTGGTTCGAACATGCCTGATTCCGGAATTACAAACATTGTAAGTTCATGCAAAATAATACAGCTTATGATTTAATCTTCGGCTTTTTTACGCACAGCAGTGTTGATGCGACATGATAAAGGCTCCTCAAAACGACTCTATAGACTGAGAAGCAGTGCAAAAGTTATTCAGCATAAATGAGGGCTGTATCCAATTTTGTTACAGCACGAACACCATGCTTTGGCTGTACAGGCTGTCTGAATAAAAGCTCATACAAACTACAGACTATAATGTGCAGGCTTGAGTTGTCATACCTTCATTAATTCTCCACAGTCCAGAATGTGAACTCAGGTCGTCTGGACCTGTGTGGTTGGGTTTATTCACATCGATGATGTACCAGTAATCAGTCCCAATAGCCACAGCGAGGAGGCTAAAACTGAGCAAACCTGTAAACCCAGCACTGAGGACCACCAATTCGTACCTCATCATACGGAGTCCACACGCAGACCGCAGTTACTGTAATACACTGTGAAGTGTTTATTTTTTTTCTTCACTGTAGTTTACGTCGACGCTTTAAAATGCGCGATGCGTAAAAGCTCTCCATCTGGTTTCATCCCTGTAAAATGCTGGCTCTCCATGGCTACCACGGTCCTAAAATGCAGTTTAGAATGGAAAGTGAGAAAAACACCGCAATCCGTTAATTGTTTCCAGTTTACTTTACAGGGAAAAATAAGAGAAGAGAGATGTATCTCTGAGCATCAGCTTAACACACGGTCAGGCAAAAGTGTCCTCCGGTGGCAGCTGCGCTCCTGGATTGATCCACAGAGTCAAGCTAAGAGGAATAAAACGCTATGCTTCCGTTGTGGAATTCCAAAATAAAACCACGACCGGGAAACACGGTGCTTAAAATTTATTTTTTAATGCAAAATTTTCACATCCGGCCCCAGTGTAGTTACTTCATGTTTGCATGACACTTACTGTTAGTTACAGTCTATTTTCAACAACAGTATCTGGAGCTGTTATATACATAACTGTAGCCACACTCCTGTCCCCGCCATTAAAGTAGCTAGTAAATGAAAACGCAACCTAAAGATGAGGTAAAATACCCAGACTTCCTAAATTAAAGTCGAAATTTAAAGGTTTAGCACATCGCCTCCTATACTTACACTTAATGAAATAAAAATTGAAGTTCATCGGCTTATTTAAAAATTACATTCAAAAAGATCGGTTGGTATAAAATCCTGACTAAATCAGATAATTACTTTAAAAACTTCGCCGCACTTTCTGACCAGGCACTTAAGCCACCTGTCATACCGGAAGGGTCCTATAGGTGGGGCAACTTAAGTGATTGACGTTGTGCGTCCAAATGGGGGAGCGTGCAGGCTGTATAGTGTTGGTCGCTAGCTGCTTTGTGAGCAGGCGTGTCAGCTAACTTTTTAATTTAAAAAGTTAAACAACAGTTATTGTTAGACGACTAACAAAAAGGCAGAACTATGAAGCTACGCAGCCATGGGCACCTGAGCTAAACTAGGCTAGCAAACCTTGGCACCGGTCTCTGAGGTGGGTGTTTTTTTGTTTACAACTGTGGATGCTATTAAGCTTTTTTTTTTTTTTTTTTTTTTTTCTTTGGTCATTTGTCAAACAAATCTCGACAAACTGACAAAGTAAGCACAACTACAAATCAAATAAATGAGCATTTATCTCTTCCAAGTGAATAACAGAGGCACCTTTGGCAACATTTACAGCCTGGAGTCCATGGGCAGGTCTGTCAGCCTCACACGTTTGGAGAACACGTTTTTCACCCCCATTATTCCTTGTAAAACTGCCCAAGTGCTGTCAAGTGCCACGGGGGCCATGAGTGAAAAGCAATTTCCAATTCCTGCCACAAATTCTCAATTGGACTGAGGACGTGGCTCTTACTTGGCGACTACTCCAGGATATTTTGAAGCCATTCCTGTGTGGCTTTATGGCTGCTCCACATTGTGCTGGGTTGTTGTTGTTGTTGTTGTTGTGGTTGTTGTCTCACTGGAAAATAAATCTACCAAGTCCTGTTGCAGACTGCAGAGCAGAAAATCTGTCTCTAGCTGTATTGTCAACGTGTTGTGATGGTGGAGTGGTATGAAAGAAAATAAACACACAAAAGGGAGGCAGAGGAGGATTTCAACATGCAGTATATCCCTAATGATCAAGTTCAGTCTACCACACTTTTGCTGCAGCAGTTCTTTTTCATGTTGAAATCAGTGCAGTAAGTTATATGGAGGTCAAAAATAGCCAAGTATATATTTATTTCAGGAGGATGAAGGGTTATCCCTGACATTTTTGAGAGTGACACACTGCAATTGCTGTGTTTGAGTAAACCACTACGATGCAGCTGAAAGAGGATGTAGCAGCTGTCTTGTTAAAAGGCACAACCAGTATGAAGCCAGTTGCTGTAGCACACATACCCACCGGTGCCTAAAACTACATCTTGACTATAATATTTGACACAATGATTGTAGCCTTGACAGCCTTCCCAAAAGTTCTCAGTCATTGCAGAGAAATGGGTGGACAAAGGTAGAATTTGGTGTCCCGATTATGGCGGCTTTTCATAAAAAGCCTCATTTTACACATCTACATGCAGCATCAAGCAGAGGTGGTTTTGTCAAACGTAGGATGGCAAATGAAGTTCCTCCAGATTGCTGCAATTTTCTGAGGCATCAGAACTATTTGTGGCTGACCTGCCTCTCAATTCTGTTTGCTGAAATGCATGTACGGAAGTCAGAGCGTTGATTGCATGTGTCATGAAGATGACCCCTCTGGGACATGCAGATGATATCTTTGGGACAATCCATCATGATTATTGAGTGGACAGTCTTTTATCAGACTAACATCAGTTCTGTTCTTGAATGGATCTTTTTAATGAGGTGGTGTTTTTTTCCTTTATGTAAAACTTTAAAGATGCATGACGCATGAAATATAAAGCTACCTTTTTGTCATTGATACAATGTGTTTAATTGAGATGTAACTTCAGCACCTGATTATCACATAACCAACAGAGACTGATGTCTCACAAAAGCAGACAATGATGGTTTTATATGTTTTTAGTGTGCTGCAAAAGAGACAGACCACACACGTTTCGTTTGCACGATTTCAAGAGAGACATGTTTTTATCTGGAGGAGAAGAGCTGGCTTTGATTGTAGCCCAGTTGAATAGCAGACGTAATTAATAATCAAACAGATTATGTCTCTGATCCTCAGCATCTGTTACATATTACAGAGACTATGCTGCACAGATTATGCCTTGCATTGAAGACATGGTACCAGTTATTCAATCCAGCACTTTTACAAATATAGCCTGCTCCTGTGAACCTGTTTTTTTGCAAATTCTTTCATTAGAATGACTGAAATGCCATCTTAGATGGAAAGCAGTAATACGCATTACGTCTTTTCACCTTGAACATCACACATGTGAACACACAGACGTTTGCACCATATTTTACGGGCTTTAGTCAGCAAGTTTGAGCTGTACAACACTTCTGCTGGCTTGTCATTAATTGTTTAGCAAGACGAAGAAGAGTTGCCATATCTGTCTCTTAAATTTGAACCACAGATGTTTTTCCCCATACAGTTTCCACAGAGGGATCATAGCATTGGTTTTGCTTTGTGGGAAGTAACATGCAAGTCAGTTAGGGGCTCAGCTCTGCTCTGAAACAGCCCCTAGTTTGAATTTGTTGAGAGCCTTTTGAAAATTTCGCACCATCTTTCCACGATCCATCAGAACATAGGTGTCATGCACATAATGCCAATGTGATATGCGCTATGGTTGAACTAGTGGGAGTTGTTGTTTGAGGCTTGTCTTGCTGGCTGATGTTATTCTGTTCATAGTTTTGCATGCTGTGCCACACTAGTGGCTTTTGCCCACAGCTAACTATGGAGCAGTGAAGCGTTGCTAAAATGACACAATATGCAAATTATCTTCTGGTGCATTTTGTAAATCACAGTTTTTTTTTTTGTTTTTTTTTTTTGCAGATTCATCAGAGGAATGCAGCAGAAATTGACCTTCAGCCATATTATATCCAAACTGTGGAAGATAGTATGGAGATGTGTGGGCGGTGTGATGAGCCAACTGAGCGCCAGAAGGTGGAAGGTAAGAATGGCAAATGTGACAGAACCATCTTTTTCTCCTGTTCAGTTTTATCTTTACGCAGGGAACCAGTGTGTCACTCTGGCTCTGTTCATTTGTTGTGGGCAGAACTGACTCTGAGTTGCCAGGTTTATCTGTGTCCACCAGTCTCAATGGCCAGGTTGTGGTCATTCACTGTCGATGAGCTCAGCCTCATGACAGCTTCCTGAAAGGACTCGTCTCCGTTTTCTTCTGCCTGCAGCTATGTAATGGTAGGAGCTGGGCTCATTGGCTTTTAGGTGTTTGTAGAATTGTATTGCTCTCTCTTGGATCCTAATTTAAAGTGTAAATCGGTCTATTTTTCGAGGTTGCATCAATTGCGTGTTGTTTCTGTGGACTCAGTACTGTGTGTTCTTACCAGTTTCATCCCGTTTTCAGGAAACATCACTACCATATAGTGAAATCTGTTATATTATGGATTTGAATCTTCGTAGCCAGGTTCAGGTTGGGATAGGTGCTGGGATTGTTTTATGGCATAGAAAGTCCTCCTTTCTTTGTCTTTCAAAATAAGAGGCCCATAGATGTAATTTGTGTTCAATAAATAAACAATAAAGTCTTGTCTCATGTTATCTTAAAGTATAAGAACACCTCATCATGTATTTAATTAGATTTTTTATTATTACCATATTTGCATCTAAAATGTCGTTGAGTACAAGTATAAAGTAGCAGAAAATTGAAATTTAGAGAGAGCTGTGTTAAATCACTCAACACAAGTTTGACAATGCAGAAAATCTGGTGGTGTGTAGTAAGAAAGAACTGAACTTGAACCACATCTCTGCAGCCCACTCCTTGTCTCTGCTTGAGGTCAGCAGCTCGAGGCTACATTAGCTGCTATTAGAGTAACACACCTGCATATCCAGCTGAACTGTTGGCCGTTGAATTGTGTGCAGGCTTTGTGAAGGAAGACTGAAACATGGAGTAGGACAGATGATGCCTCTGGTTCTGCTGCATCAGTTTCAATTCTTTTTCCTTCTTTAACTGTCCATCACGAGTCCAAAAACTGCCCATTTCCACAAAGCATCCACGCTGATGCCTGTGTATACACTCAGCCCTTCTGTGTTATGTGTGTATTTGCTTGTTGTGTGTGTTGTTATGACTGATCCAAGGAGTTGGCTGAACTTCATTTAAACATCATTTGCATGCGAGCTTAGAGTGTCCAGCCACTTGTGTAAAACCAGCACCTTCCTTTTAATCCAAAAGAAATCACACTGGACTTGTGTCTCAATGTTTGTATTTTTGAGATAACCTCCGTGGAGGATTGAATCAAGACATTTGTTTGATAATCCGAGCAAAATTTTGGTATTGTTTTTCCAGGACAAGACCAGCTGCAGCAGGCAAACCTAGTGTTGCAGTGCAGCACACAGAGGAGGAAAACAGTGCCAGTAATACATATTGACTTCTAGCCATCCATTCTCACCAGAGCTCTATAGCTTTCTGGTTTAAACACAAACAGAGACTTGGGTCAGAGAGGTTGGTTAGTCGAAAACAAAAACATTTAATTTAGTTTCAGTGTTCTTTGAGACTTTGTTTACAAATGATAAAATCTTTGCAGCTTTCATGCTCATTGCAGACATTGCACAATTAAAATGCTTCACCACAGGCAGAGTGTGTGTTACGTTAAAGGCAAGTTAATCCATTAAAGCATCCCCAGTTCAGTGAGTAGTGTGTAATTATTAGGGCTAGTGAGCAGAGCCTTTATGGACTGTGACTCTCTCAAAGACAAGGTTGTCAGTGTAATCATGTAATTAAACAGAAGAGACAAAGTGAAATGTGTGTGTATGTATTGTGTGTGTATGTGAACTGAAACAGAAAAAAATACTATTCTTGGCAGCAGATAAATAGTTTGAAACAGTACGAAGCCATTGCAGACGGTGATGGTTAGGAGCTTCCTATGCATGCTGTGAAATCATGTCTGGTTTTCTTAAGCGCACAGTGTTCTGCAGGTGGCAGCTCATGTCAGTTCCAGTTTAAAACATTGACGATGTTGAAAGAGTTAACAGATGTCAGGAGGTTGGTTGCAGTTTGGTGGATTGCTAACAGGTGTTTGTGGTCACAGCAGCAGGATATGCTACTTTCAAAGGACTTGTCACTGATTATTACTCCGACAGAGAATGAACTAAGAGAGGTGCACACTGCCCCTCAGTGGAGTGAATGGGAAAATTGTCTTAGTAACACCACACTGAGCAGAGAGTCCTCTCTGCCTTTTATTTATGATGAAGGTGGACATGGTTGGACTGTGTTCTGTGTTAGCACATTAAAATTCACCAACCAAATAGCTGGCAAGGGTGCATTGACCTTTTTTGGTTACAACAGGTCCCATCTTTTTTGAATTGTGCCATATACTGAAGGTTTTTTCTGGGCTTATCTGCCTTTTTCAACAGACAGTATGACTCATAATAGCAGTTACTGACAACATTAATGATAGCTCAGTTCCATTTATGTCCTCCAATGAGCCAACATGCACCATATCAGGACCCTGGAGCTAGCAAACGTAGACGGAATATAGTAATCATTAGTCATCAGTTATTAATTACACTGCTTTTCTTTCTGTGTCAAAGTTGGCACTGTGGGATAAGATTATATTTTCAGCATCACATTTACTGTCATATTACTGAGCCCTAACTGTAATATACCCTTTTCACACACAATAGGAAAAGCGTTGGTGATATTAATAATATGAATGGTGGCTGAAATCATTCATTTAGTGTCAGGGTCTTGGTATTATATAGGCTGACTTAGTGTCACACTGTCAAGAGTCACGTATCCATATCCATATATCCAAGGTAGTGTGGATTTTAGCTGAATTTCCAGAAAATCTGAGAAAGAAAAACATGAAGTAACGTGTATTTCCATCGACTACAATTATGCAAATAGTAGGACTTGAGCACAGTGGGATAAGTAGTAATTCTCTAGTTGAGTGGGCGCAACGAGATGGCGTTATTAGAAGAGCTTAAGTTGAAGCTCAGGCAGTGGAAAACCATGTAGAAAACAAGATGGAAATATGGCTTTACTGTTTGGTTCATGTGTTAATTTGAGGACTGTTACAGTCTCCTCATCTGTCCACGCGTATCTGATGTTTTGGCTGCACGATATTTTGTTTCTTCTGCAGAGTGATGGCTTGAGTGACAGATCACATGCTTCAAATACGTCATGATAAATTTGCGACGAAGTCTGTCTCCATTGCACTTTTTTTTTCACCTATTTTAGATAGTGACAGCTGGAGAGGGAGAGGAAAGGCAGGGGAGAGAGAGAATGGATGACATGCAGCAAAGGTCCAGGCTGCAATCGAACTCGGCCACTGTGGGAAAGACTCGGCTTTAATACATGGTGCCACTCTACTGGGTGAGCTACCGGGAGTCCTTGAGATATTTCAACTTTTTTTTCCAAATGTCCAGTCCAGTGAACCACTAAATCACAGATTTCTTTCATAGATTCATTAGCGTACAATTGTAGTCCCAAAGTCAACAAAGATCTTGTCAAGTTTTTATTATCATCATCAGCATTTTCAAAAATCATGTCAGAAAACAAAGATAGTAAAACATCTATAAATATTAATACGCTCTAAAATATGGCTGGAGGCTCTCTATAGAGCTGATGCTGGATGCATAGGTGACCAAGCCTTTTAGACCTTGCTTTCTAAAATGTTTCTCTATTAATTGTAAGTTGCACACATCACAAAACCATTGCTTTTAGACGTTACTCTTAAACTACTGCAGATTTTATTTCTTCCTGGGAAATAACTGACAAAAATCTACAGGAGAAACTGAAAACAGGTTCAGGTGCTTTGTGCTGCACACCAACATCTGGGCCAATAAAATCTGGGCAGCTTGTTCCCCTACTGATTTAATGAGTGTCAAGAGTCACTAATCAATACAAAGTTCTCCCTGAAAAGGGCCGTGCTACTGATCACATTTTACAAAAGCAGTGTTGGGTTGAACACACCAGCATTTTGGGAAACACAGTTGTTTGCTGTCACATCCAAAGTTAGATGAGAAGATTCACATCAGTTTCAGTGGGAAGTTCTTGGCCGAGCAGTGCAGAAGGACTGGACGCAGAGAGAAGGCAGATCGCCCTGCTATGTAACGTATTTTCCAACAACTCCATAGCTGTCTGAAGGAGCAGTTTGCTGACACATTGAGCAAATGTGTCAGCAAACTGGGCAAAGGGAGTGCACAAAGCATTCATTTCAGAAATGAAATTCATGGCATCCTCTCATCTGACTGTGGGCAAATAGACAGAAAACAAGCATTATTTTAAAGCAACATTATGTCACCATTTTATCTTGAAGTAATACCTTCAGTTGTAACAAATGCACACTGCCCATATTTACCACAGTGGTATATAAGCGAATTGCACAAAGAAACTGTCCGGGCACCAAATGGCAAAAATCACCAATTCTTACATAATGTTGCTTTAAGATTTGTATTTGCATGTGCATGATGCTTTGTGGAACGTCACTGCTGTAATGGCCTGATTAGTTTTATTTTAATATCTGTTATCTGAACCCATTATATTTTCTAATCTTACGACCCAACTCTGAGCATGAGAACAGGATATAAAGGGATGTAGAGTGCAGTATGGTTTAAGGCCCCTAGGCAGAACATCAGAGAAGCACTTTCTGAGTTCACACCTGGTACATTAAATTGATGTATTCTTCATCAAATGCTTTAAATATGTCCCCTCTTTGATTTCTCACATATCCCTGATATGGATATATGATATTTCTGCTGATAGTCTTTGTTCCCAAACAACTGTCTGATCTCTGTAATACTATATGTGTTACACATCTATATCAAAGAATGTACTGCAGTGTTTGCAGTGATGTTGGATTTTGTCCTCTTTGCTAAGCATTGCAGAGGTGCCTGAGACAGTACCGTCTGTTTGCTCCGGTCCACTTCATTTGCTTCATATTATGCCTTTATGGAAGCTCTAAATGGTCTATTAAGATGAATGAAAACACCACTGGCAGCAGCCATTCATGTCTTTGAGGACAGTGGTGCATTACCTCAGTGCTTAGAGTCAAAGGTGTAAACAAACAGGATGGGATTGTTGACGCAGGTTACAGAAGTAAGGTCCAGATAAACATAGATGACTACGGTCATCTAAACCAAATGAAGTTAATTTTGTGTCTATAAATATCCTTTTTGTTCAAAAAAAAAAAAAAGAAGAAGACGAAAAGAAACCAAAAGATGCAGCCACACTGATCCATCATTGTCTATGTTTGTTTTTCACTGCTTTGCAATCAGAGTGTGTGAATGTTTTTCAGGACTGAAGCGTCCTTCACTGCCAGATTTATATCCCATCTGATAAAAAGACAAATTGGAAGAGATCTTCTCAGATTTTGGAGATATTTGTTCTATTTAGCAAGTGGAGTTTAGTAGCAAACAAAGCTAAATGCTCCTTTTGTCACCATTCATGGCCATGCTTTCTGAATAGGCTAAACAGAAAATGTGTCATGCAGCAACACTCTTTAACACAGTTCCTGGTGAATGACTGGGATAATCATTCAGGCACCGCTAGTCATTTTCACTATTTACAAATGCAGCTACATTCAGGAACATTTCCATCTTGCGCTTTTTCGCACATGCCATGGCAATGCTGCAATAGATTCGGGCAAGGGAGAGTCCAGCAGATGGCTGTAATACCGCACTTTTGGATGCTAGCCACCATAAAACTTAACAGAAGAAGAAGATTGGGGCAAGGATGGATGTACACGTACACAGCGGAAGACATCTTTTGGTGGAACATGGTTGGCGAGGACCAGTTTTTGTTCAGTGCTCTTCTAATGGATTCAACAAGTTTGCGAGACAAGTTATCTTTTTTTTGTGATATACTTGGAGTGTCGCAGGTTGGAATGCATCATCAGTGGGCTCTGGTGATTGGTTTGGTCGCTCCACGTGAAAGTGTCTTTCGTCAGATGGACGTAACCTTTTATGTGCTTGTCCCTGCAATGTCACTGCTTTCATTCATAACACAACTGTACTGGCATTTTCCCTAAAATTGTACTAGGTTGGAAATGGATGGTGCAGATTTCCCTGAGTATCGATCCTTGCTCACATTGACACATGACCCCATGCAGGGAATGATGACTGAGCAGTGTGGCTGCCCTCAAAGATATTTGGTACAGTAGCTATGTTGAATGAAGTGTGTCTGAAAGATTGGGCAGACACTGTCTTAATCCGTAATCACACATTTTCGCCTAGTATGTGTTGTTTGATGTAGGCATTGTCATTTGAAGGACAAAACATTTAACATACATAAGAAAAACCACACATATAGTATCTCCCTAAAGTGTTCACTTCTTCCCAATTAAAAAAGAAAAGAAAACATGGTATTGGGCACCTGGCAGCTAGTATAAAAACAAGCAGGATAATGTAACCCAGTCAGTCCGCTTCATTTGAGCTGATGGAAGCCAGTCTTGCACCCCGCCTTCTTGCTTCTCTTTGAGGACCCTGATTGAAAGGGATCAGTACTCCCAAAGAGAAGATGCATCAACGGTTGTACCGTCACCCATGAGCGTACCCCCCTGGTCTCCACGAAGGTACTTGCCATTGGGGCCCTTGATGGCGATGCGTCCATGTTCCAGGAACTCAAGGAAAAAATCCTCTGGTTTTTCTCCATCTGAACACACTAGGCCACTGCTAGAGACATACCAGAACTTTCCATTCACACCTGTAGGAGGATATCAGTGGATTATATATTAGCCATTTGTTTGAATTAGCATCCGTTGCTATTAAAACAGGATACAGATATGATTATCATGCAGAAACCTAATCAAACTGCAACAGCTTCACAACATTAATTGCGTGTTAGACGGGCTTCCTGGCAGAAAGGGTGTGACAAAAAGCGTTGGTATTTAAAGACTTGGGAATGAGAACGGCTTTGAAATTCAACATGTGAGAACACTAACTTCTTATGTTGTAGGCGCCATCGTTGAAGATCAATGAGAAAATGTCATAGACAGATCGATTTGCGTCCAGAGTGTTGGAGTTTTTGTGGTGGCACACAAAGCCATTCTCTCCACTAAGGATCAGCATGGGGCGGTTGATGAGTTTCATCAGGAATAATTCATCATCACCTGCAATGAAGGACAAATGCTGTTCATTTATTGTGCTGGTGGTACAGTACTGTACCTGTGATGGCATTTTGAACTTAAACATTGAATCTGTAGTTGCTCGCCTGAGAACACCTACCCACTGTGTCGCTGACAGCTGAGAGCTGCCCGTTCTTCTTTGTACACACATACTTTCCATTACTTGCTTTGAGTGCCACCCTCTGTCCTCGCCACTCGATGTCAAACATCGTGTTGACCTCTCTGGGGAAAAAAAAGACATGGATGGGCAGTTTGAGGAGATTCAGAGAAGAGATATGTGAAAACATGGAAAGCTCCTTTTTCTAAGCTATAAAAGCTACTTACACCTCTGTGGCAGTAGACTGGATCTCTCCGTGAGTCACTAGAGTCCAGTAGGATCCGCCATTGGTCCTGAACATAGACTTTTTGCTCTCCTTATCAATCTCCATCTGAAAGGTCTCCATGTCTGTCTCCACATCCTGATTGGCTGAAATGCTCACTCCTGGTAACAAGGGAACACAGAGACATCCTTGATAACTGTGCTTGTGTTGAGTAGAAATTATGAATTACAAAGTTGCATCCTCTTGAATGTCATTTACTCTCCCAGGCATTGTAGATGAGTCTTGTATGCATAATATAGTAATCCAACGTTTGATTACATCAATGCCTTGGCTGTTGTTGTGCCACGTGATACATTGTGCTACCTAAAATGAGTCATCCAAGGCTTCTGTCTCCTTCTATAGGCAGCAGGGACCATACATAAAGTTCCCCTCTGAAACTGTGTGTATGCACAAAGATAGAAATATACACTAGCATTCTTTTTTCACATATTGTGTCGCACCCGCAAGGTTCTTCTATAGCATCAGAACATTCAACAGTTTTTCTTCAGATCACATCTCTCACTTTATATTTGATCTCCATTTTATATCAACTGCAGTTATCTCTGGAAAAGCGTGTGTACTTTTGGTGTAGTATGTGTGAGATACGTACCTTCTCACTGCATATTCTTCTTCTATAAATACCAGTTTTTGTGTGGGAAATGGCATATGCATGTTTTTGTTTTTTTTTTGTGTATGTGCACATTGTTTATACATCTGGCCCCAGGTGCTGTTAGGTCACACCAGATTTTATTTGGCAGATTGATCAAATGTGCTGATGCTGTAGGCATTACATGTATGCGTTAATTAAAACCTACAAACAAAAAACACATTACACCTTCATCCAATAATTTATTCAGCGTACGTGCTGAATTATTTTCGTAGCTTGATTTTCTGTCGTGCAAGTCGACACAAGTGTAAAAATTGTTATCCACTCTAGTGGGGGTGTCATAATGGGACACACACAAATGTATGGTGCTTTGGCATGTGTGTTGCTTCAGGGCTATTCTGACAAGCCTGTAATTAGCGATCTAATAAGGGTATGGGTATGGCCAAGTACAATAGCTAATGCTGAGATGACACTTTGACCCAATTTTCAGTTTTACTTCCATAGATTTATAGCATTTATTTGTACTTACTGAACACATTGAGGTTGCAGTGTTTCATCATTCAATGAAATTGTGCTTTCGTTTTCCACAACTCTAACTTATAAAAAGTGCCATCACAGAAAAACAGAACTTTTGGTGCCCCCCCATGAAAACATGCCATTATTGGAACATGTTCCACCTTTCAAGTCTATCGGGTGTATGGAGCTTTTCATTCTGAGAAAAATAGATTTTTGGTTGAGGATCACTTTAAGTAAATAGCCTGTTTTGTTTTCATCTTCAAGCTGTGGATGTTTCCTCGCCTCATTTTATGAACCTTTGCTCTTAAGCAAATTCCATGGAATTAGCTTGTGTGATTAGTTTTGCATATAACAGCAGTTGTGTAAGTAAAGCTAAAACCAACACAGAATAACATCCAGAATCTTTCCAGTTGGTCAGTGCCCTGTTCTCCAAAACTGAGTGCCTCACTTCTAGTCAACCTAGTATTATATACTTAATCCACATGTATTACCTCTGTCTGGTGGGGTGTGTCAGGTGGGGGAGAATACACAGACACATATAACTTCACTGTGTCTGCTGTAGTTCAAATTAGATGCCACAGAAATATCCTTCAACCTTTCTCTTAAGCCTGTTACAACCCTAATCCCCCACAGTCACCCCTCCACCCTTCCCGTTCATTCGCTTGCTGTAATTCCCTGAGTGGTGAAATGCAAAGCTGCACTGCAGGGCCCACTAAGCAGCTTTCAGTGCCTTGTTCCTTAAAAAACGAGGAACTGCCACAAGGCCAAACACTACAGTTATTTGATTATTTGCCCTATATTATGAGAATGGCATGCCAGGTTGTTGAAATATTGCCAGGAGAGTGACCTTTTTTAATGCAGAACTGTATTCTACAATATGGCTTGTAATAACTGTTAGCTGATTTAATTGAATTTTAAAACCCTAAAAGCTGCATTAGAACAACGTTTTCTCTCCTGTCCCCCCACATTGTTTGCTAAATTTCACAGGGTGGAGCAGATCGCATCATACAGGCTGACAAGAGACCTTGTAACTGATCTGTCTGGTAAGACGTGGCTGTAACTCTTTTTGCAGCTCATTGGCATGCTGGCCAAATACAGATTCACATAATTTGGAAAAATTCGCTTGATGGGTGATGGTAAGGAGTGAGTAGCTGCCAGCCTTAAAGTCCATTGATGGTAATTGACACCCATGGGGCACAGATCTGCCCTGGAGTCATTTGCACACTGCTTAATCTTCAATGGACACACAGTGGAAATGACAAAGCCCATTACCACAATTACCTCCCCAGTACGGCTGTCAACCATTCAGGATCCAGCATGTAGGCAGCAAAAGCAGCGCTTTTCTCTTAAGTACCTGATAGATGTCACTGGTTAGCTTTTTTGGTTACTGTAATGGAATTCACTTTATGTCCACAACCCCAAGCAATGATACTGCTCCATTCAGGACTGTACTGTATTCTTAGTCAGCAAAAGGCACACCGTGTACTCTACTGTGCTATGTTGTTTAGATATTTTAAAGCTAGACTCATAGCTAACCTCAATGCCTAAATTGAGTCAGATAAAAAAAAATTACAGAGCAAAAAAAAAAAACATTTATGTTAGCAACTCTATTTTAAAAAATAGTGCACTGATTTCTGAAGGATCTGAAAGTGGTCTCGTTTCACTTACTAACACTGTGGTAAAGTGCACAAAGATTTACAGCAGCTACATAATGATCGCCAATTCATAGTGGTGGAAATTGCTGTCATTTTGTCAAAAGCAATGCATTAACCACAATGTTATATTCATTGAAGTATGAACTGAGAATGAGAAGCAGATCTGGCTATGTTTAGACATATTTTTTCGTCCCCATTTATTACCATGAACAGACTTTTACCTTACCTTATTTGGAATAGATTCAGGTTTCTTTAAAATGTATTAGCACACAATCAAATTTCATTCTTTTGCCTTTCAACAATGAAAGTCATTTCTCTTTTCTACGTTCCTCAATGCTCAATACTGGATGGTGAACGTCTTGTCAAAATCAAACTCTCTCTTCTTACCATTACACAAGAAAGACATGTGATTACATGAAAAATATGCTTTTTTTCTCAAGAGTGCATCACTGGCTGATTACCTTGCTTGACAGAGACAAATCTTTTATTGGCGGCTTGAAAAACTACTTGTGGGTGACTCTCCTCAAGATCAAACAGCTCATCTTTTCCAGGCTTGGAGCATCGGCCAGATCGCAGAGTTCCTGTGGGACCCACTGGGGTCAGATATTTCCCATCACAGTCCTTAAATGCCAGCTTCCCAGATTTCAGCTCCAGTGTGAAGCTAGTATTATTGGTGTTCTCCTTCACCAGTTTGCCATCATTGCTGAGAAAGCGGCTGTCACAGGTCTTCAGGCTGTACTTGCCGTCCATGTATACCAAGGTAACCAAGGAGTCCACTCCCCAGGGAATGTTGCTGTCCACTGAGATCTCTCCATCTGAAGCAGACAGGTGGGCATAGCGCTTCCGTGCTACACTGAGCAGACTGGCCTGTGGGTGTAAAGCCAAGTGGACGGCCCACAGCTCTTGTTCTCCAATGGCTTGGGCAAAGCAGGACAGGTAGTCAGCCGAGCCTCCAAAGTAACGCAGGTAAGGCTCTGATTGCAGTGCCCAGCGACCATCAGATTGGGGGACAATAAGGAAACGACAGTCAGGGTCAGGCTTCTCTGCCCCACATGTGATCTTCCCATCTTTGTCAGAGGCAAGATAGCGTCCCAGGTGGCTGCGGAGGAACACTACTTGACCATCTTGCTCATCCTGCTCTAAGGTCCAAATCTGTTTCTTCTTCAAGCTGATGCCCGAGGCATTCACCTTGAAGCCGAAAGCCTCAGCCGTCAGGTAGCGGTTCTCATAGTTGATGAGGCCAAACTGCAGCTTCAGGGCCCTGTTAATTCCGTTTGGGGGCATGCTTGAACAGGCCACACGTAAAGATTGCCAGTAAAGAGGTTTAGGACAAACAAGGGAACGGGTAATGAGGGAAAGCAGGCATGAGACTGAAAAGCAAAAATAAAATGCTTGATTTCTCTCCTCTTCTGTCTCTCAAGCCGTAAATTATCTCCACTGATCTCCCTTGACAGATTGTGCAGTGTTCCTTCCTTCTCCTGTCACTTTCTCTCTTCCCCAGAGGGTTTGCACAGGCACTTGCTCTCTGTTCCTTAATGAGTTAGGATTAAAATCAGCAGGACAAAGCACCTCAATCCAACAAGCCGCTGACGTCACATGCCAGTGCACCAACCGCGAACCTCCCCTCCTCCTTCTCCTTCTCCGGTACACACTCAGCAGAGATTCATTCTCTATCCATTCCATATCTTCCCCCTTTTCTCCTCCACCCCTGTCTTCCTTCCGTGTAACTCACACTGACACACTCATTTGTCAACCTAACTCCCTATTTGTTGTTACTCTCATATTTAGGTCCACATACTAGTAGCCACACCATCCAGCCCAAGGATTATCCTAGCTTTGATCTGCTGCCGAGCCACAGCCTAATTGGAAAATGTCCAGAGAGTAGAGGTGCTTTGGGTTGCTCCCCTGCTTCTCCTTCTCTTTTAAGTCCCTTTTTGAGCAGATTTTGTCTAAGATTGAGTTTTTCATGATTCAGTTCTTGTACAGATGAACATATTTTGAACAACATTTCCCATCAATGAATAAGCATTCTGCTTGTTAAAGGCTTGATGTAAAGATTAGAATTGGATTCACAAAGGGCCTCTTTCACATTGCATTGGACCAAGGATAATGTGCATGGTTGACTGATCTAGAAGCACAATTTTAACTCTCAAAGTAACACAAAGGTTTCTTTCGGAAAGATATTACAGCAGTTCGCCACATGCTGTTCCAGAGAAGTTATATGGGAACATTATATTTGCTTCAAGTCGGCAGAGATATTTAAATATTTTCAGTGTGCAGGCTTAGCTGAGAGAAATTTGAATAACACACATTTGAATGTGCAAGCATTGCCCATTTGCCTTTCCTCCACTTTCACCTCATTTGATACTTAACCTCTGTCTTTCTGATCCTTCCAGACCCACCTTTGTTTTTCCTTCAGTCAATTGATAACAGAGAACATGACTCCATGTCACATGACCTTTGTCACACTGTGCATGAAGATCAACCCTTTGTAAGAGCATTACCACCCTCTTTCCTTTAGGTTCCTGGGGATGTTGAAGGTAGTGCCAAGGAGAACATACTGTAAATACCGAAACCACAAAAGTGTTCGAACTATAGCAATAAGCAAAATCCTTAGGGTATTATTTCTACTCCATAATTTCTAAGTGCTCTAATCTATTAGTCATAAAACCCCAAAGCTGAAAAAGAAGCAGTTTGTCAAGCACAAAGATATTTAGGATGTTGATGTGTTTAAAGTAGCTAAAGTGTCATATCCCTTTTGTTGGAGTTTGGTTCTCAGTGTTTAAATCACTGTCGTACAGGGCGGGGAGCTCAGATATCCGGAAGGTGCTTTGAAGAGAACCTCTGCTGTTTTGTATTGAAAGCCAGTCTAGGTGGGTTAGCAGCCAGTACGTGTCATCAGAAGTGTTTGTAGCTCAGATCCCATCCCATGACAGCAGAACTTGGCAGGGGGTCATGCACCATGTATCTTGGTCTGTTCCAAAAGGCCATATTCGATGGTGGGCTGAAAAGCCTGCTGTCATAAGTCCCTTTGACGCATGCAGTCAGTCCCGTCGATTCAGGATCAGTTCCTGCATGGGGTCATGTGTGAATGGGAGCAGGGATCAAAAAATCTGTATCACCAATCTCCTACCTCAAGACCTAGTAACATTTCAGAGAAAGTGCCTTAGTGGCTGTGTTGTGAATGAAAGCAGTGACAGCAGGGGCAAGCACAAAAAGGCTTAAATCAGTCAGAGAAGCGAACCAATCACAGGACTCCGCTCAGGAGGTATTTGAACCCACAAAACTCCAATGCTCTTTTAATGTAGCCAGTGTGTGTTTCTAATTCAAGCCGATCATGAGAAAACATAATACAGAATGTTACAAGAACATTGGCTACACACAAAAACAGCTCCTCGCCTGCTTTGGTCCTGAAAATCTTCTGCCACGTACATGTACATCCAGCCTGGCCCCATTTTCTTCTGCTTCTGTTGAGTTTTGTAGCCTTTGGATTCAGTGAAAATCTTGAATGATACCTTAAACGTCATCCCAGTAATTTACCGGCAAATGTAAATGTGGGAAAGAGGCAGAAGAGAGGGTTAAGACACAGTAGTGACACGATGAAAAGAGACAGAAATAATTCTGTCAAGAATCATAAAGAGACCTTGAAACGTTTAAATCGTGCCTACTTTCTTTCCTCCGCACACCTGTCCAGTGGCTGGGTGATCGTGGCTGTTGCATTGTCCGTTTTAGAGAGAATTGTGGGACACAGCCCTCTGATTCTGATGTCAAAAAGATGTGCCATGAAAGTAAGCAGCTATAAATGGATAGAGGAATAGAAATCATTGTTATACACGGTACTTTATAGTTACACTCCTGATTATTGTATATACTTGACAGCAAAATATATATAGTTATAAAACTTAAACATACAGAACAATCTGAGTTCTTGCAAAGTCATACAGTGTAAGTGGAGATCACAACCTCCCTATTGGCATCGTTATCTTGACATGCAGTACTAATTCAGTACAGTACCGTTTTAAATTTATTGTGGGCTGCATTAGCTCATATTTCCTTCCAGTGACCTGTGTGGTCACTGTTGGATCTTAAATCAGTGAAAGTGGCAAACATTAAGGGTGCTCACACTGCACTTCTATCTTCTTAATTGTCATATGAAACAACTCTGTTCTCTTCATGTGAAAACATGTTTCTTTTTGCCAAACCTAAAACATATTTATATTTTTATGACAAACAAAAATAAGGTCACGATACATTATTCTTCATGTGTTTTCACCCGGTGGTCACTGGGGGGCAGCATTGTCTTGTGTCACTACACAACAGCAATTTACTATTGCAGGTAAAAGACAGAGGTCTGAATGAGTGTAATACAATGCTGCTGTTTGTTTGTTTTGTTGTTATGCTTTGTTTTGTTTGTTCCCATAGTGAGATTGTTGGGTGTGTAACTTTTTTTTAACATATGACATAGCAGTCCATTCTTATGAAATCATTTGCAAAGACTCAATTCAAGGTGAATTTAGTAGTCACACACTAGAAATATTACACAATCTGTCAAAACCACTTCAGTCACAGAAAACACTGAATTTGAAAGACGTGACCATTTGCAGGCAGAGTCGAGCAAAGGACAGTATAGAAGTATAGAAGTTTAGGGTCCAGTCTTTGTGAAGGTTGACCCATACCAGGAAATCAAAGTCAGGATATCTCAGCATCTGATTGCAATGATTTTGACTATTGTTTTTTTGTTTTTAAATCTTGTCTCTTACGAGTCCCCTACCTTTCCACTTTATTCGCCAATCATGGGAATTTGTTTGAAGTTTGAAAAATACAATTCACCAGTGAGATCACAATCAATACTGTAATTAATTAGTACAAACACATTATAAGTCCCTGTGTGAGTGGTATTTGTTTTTGGATGTCAAATATAACACCTAATTATGTATTTTGGGACACGGCCCAGCTTTCAATTATCTTTGCAGTTCTGTGCATATGCGCACCATGCTCATATGGTACAGTTGATTCATGTCCAGTAGATGGCAGTGTTTACTATAAATTCTAACTTGTTTTCGCTCACAAATTTGGCTTCCTGTGTTCACTGGGTTATGCTGTGAAATGAGAAACATTTCATGAGAAGAATGTCACTCATTTTCTCACAAGCTTCCTAATAGAAAATAGTTGCTTGGCTGGTTGAGCACAAAGCAAAAGCTGAATTAATTCATGACACAGTGCAGCAAATTGATTTCTGAGGGTGTAGAGGAGAGAATCTCCTCGTGTCTTCCTTTTACCTTCCTGGATAGGACAGCAACTCAGTCATCCAGTTCATATACTTATGTGTCAGTGTGAGGACACCTGAGCAATTTTCTTCATTGACAGTTGATAAACTATTAGAAGAGGGTCAAATAAATAATCAGTAGTATTGCAACTTTTTACAAATTAGTGCTTGAATGACATTTATATTTGAAATAAAAGTGTGTTAATTTGCAGCAAAAACAATGAGTTGTGAGACTGTAAAACATTTTTGTCTATACTTTTTGGTTCCCAAATAGATTGATCCACATTGAAAGCGTTTTTCTAAGAATTAACAGGAAAATCTGAACAGATTTTTGTGCTGCAGGTGTGATTTGATGACCTGGTTTTTGAGATCTTTACTCAGCTGCCCGTTCCTGCTTCTCCTTACAAACACGAATCAGAAAAGAGCCAGGACGGTGTTGAGAGGACGTACTGTCGCTGATAGGCCATGAGTCTCTGATGATGGAATTAATATGCAACAAATGAGGACAGTCTTTTGTCTGTCCTTCAGATGCCCCCACTGCCTTGCAAGTCTGGGTTGCCTGGCACTCCAGGAACCTTTTGAGCAATAACTGTACGTCATTTAAACCGTGGTGGTCCAGTGCCCATGCCAAATCGGATATTGTGACTTAAATGTCTTTAATTTCTCTCCCTCTCCGTCTTTCTCGCTTGTCTTCCTGTCTTCGGATCTTTCTCTCTTTTCTTCTACTATTTCTCTCTCCTCCCTCTCTTTCCCTGTGTCGTATCCCCCGCTGGATTTCCCAGTTAAAAGCAAGTCAGAAAGAATAATAAAACCTTTGCTGTTAGCTCTAAAAGAAAATGATTGAAGGAGGGAAAAAGGGGAAAAAAAATGAGTCAAAGGGGCTGGTTACTTGCAAGTACACAGAGACATGCATGTGCACGCACATAGGCATACTGTATACATGCACTCACACACAGATCAAATGGTGAGCTGAGGTCTCCCCCTAGGGCATGAACATGGATTAATGTGTCGAGCGCGATTATTTCATTTATAACTGTCCTGGACCTTTT